>NC_054396.1:13906989-14533989 GCF_017976425.1 Toxotes jaculatrix | reverse complement strand
CCTTGAAACAACTGAGACAAACATGATAAAGCACACGCACAATCGTGGGAGAGGTGCAGGTGACTCACAGCAAACAAGCTTTACGTGTGCGGAACAGGTTCTGGTGTCTGGTGGGGTTTGTGAAGTAGGACAGGTGATTTCCTACATCAGAGCACCTGAAGTGAAGTAAGCAGCTCCAGTCCAGGTGCTCAGGGGGATATTAACCCTGAAATATTCTGGGTTAATTATCACATGTGTGTGTCTGTGTACGCGCGTGCGTGTGCGTGCGTGTGTGTGTGTGAGCCCACCTCCTTGCGTCTCGGCGCTGCAGAGTTGGAGAATACACGGCAGCAGGACGCACAGCACCTGCTGCACCTTCCTCATGAGGCCGGTCATCCTCAGTCAAATTTCCAGGCTGGTGGCGTTTCAAACAAACATCACCGTCATACTAAAGAGAAGAAATCTGTCCTTATATCATCCAAAATCGCCCTCGGTCGTTTCAATCCGAAAGAGTCCATTTAGATCACCAAACTGTGGTTGAATCAATCCCGATTTTCTTATTCCTTCCCTTCGACTCCCTTTAATACTCACACGAAGAGGTAAATCCGCCCTGCAGTGAAAACCTGTTTGTGTTTCCCCCCTTTGAAATTTAACTGAGCCACAACTTTACAAGCCGCCGGCTCCGCTCCGTGTGAGAAGAATCACTACAGCTCAGTGATTGGAGCGCAGCGCTGAGCCAATCAGCGGCGGGACCGTCTCTTTCTCCGGCACTGATTTAACTGGGAGGGCCCTGCCTGCAGCCACAGGACTGCACACACAATAACACGTAACTGCTTACTAAACCTGGCAAACCCAGTGGGAACTTTGACAAAAACCTTGAAAGATGCATTTATTCACTTAAGTGTCATTTTCTCACATCCAGAAAAACATGGATGGGCGCTTTCAGGGTGTCTCAGGGGTCACAACAGAGTTCTCTGTCAGCCTTAAAAACACCAATTCCATCAGTGGATTTAGTGACCAGTAGTTATGATTGACCAGTGCTTTGAAGGACTCATTTTATAAAATAAAAATATGAATTGAGTGTGAATCAAATGTTTCTGTCAAATGGTTTAAATGTGTGAGGTCTTAGGTGATAATACACAGGTAATTATGTAAAGATTTATCTGTACAGCATTAAAAAAAAAAAGTCAGTCAACAAAGTTCTTCAACATAAAAGTATGAAATATCAACAAGACGCAAGGACAGCGAAAATAGAATAAACAACAAAACAGAATTTACAGAACAGAAATAACATTTCAGTTGAATGGGATGGGATCATCTAAACTATTACAAAGTTTAGGGACAAAAACGGCAAACGCTTGATTTCACTTAATTTTAAGTTCTGGGAAAACCAGGGGTGGGGGCGGGCTGAAAAGCTGCTGTGAATGCAGTCGGACCAAAATTGTGCCAAAGGCAGCACTTCACTTGACAGCTACCAATCACTGAGTCCATTTATGCTACAAAGCTTTCACAGCAATGTTGATAACAACCAAGACAGACTTGACAAGGGAGTAAGAGTAGAAGTAAGAGAGAGAAAGAGGGACGGCATGCAACAAAGGTTCCCAATCAGAACTGAGTTGGGGTCATTTTATTTACAGGGATGGTCTTTCTTATAATATAAACCTGATTTTCAGTAACGTGAATAAAAAATGAATGAGATCTTCTACAATGTGCTTTCAGATACTATGGCACCTGTAACTAAATTTGTCAAGCATTGTATTAAAGTGCTTCACAACATGTGTAAAGCCATACAGCGGTGGATGTTTACCCCTGTTCTGCATTAGTCATATATTTGAGGAGGACAAGTCACTTGAAGTGTTCACATTTCTGAGCTTAACCATTGTTAAAAGGGCAAATAAGCAGTGGAGGTATTGCACTCTTGACTCATTCTTTCAACTATGATGTTTCATTAAATAGTAATTCATTAAGTCAATTTCCAAAGTTCGGTACAAATCAGGTCCCTCTGGGCGTTTAGCATCACACTGATGAACTGGTCACATTGAAAACTGTGAGCCCAGCCTGTCTTCCTCATGGCTCCTTCATGTTTAAGTAGCTTTGTCAACAAAATCAGAACAGGTGAGTCACCCCCCCCCCCCCCCTGCAAAGCCATAAGAATGTGTCTCAACAAAGAATGGAGCTGACTTTACCACATCCCCTCTGATAAAGTCCACTAGTTTCACAAAAACACACCAACAAATGCTAAAATATTTAAACGATCTTTCCTCTGTCACACATAATCTGCAGGAACATTTCTTACATGTGTTGCCTGAGTAATGAAACTTTGACCCCTCCACTCCTTCATGCTGGTGCTGGAAATGCAAGATTATTTTATTGCTGTATGATTTTACTGCTGTACTACTGCTCTAATTTGTATATGTGTTCTGCATCATGGCATTGGGTAACTGGGACACTTAAGTGTTATTGAATATTTCTTCCAGGGTTGCACTGCAGGAAGTATTTGTCTTAAACCCAGACTAACATCTGGTTTGGTCGGAAAATCCTATCACTTGCAATCTTGTTTGTCGCTTAAGTTTCATGCAATCGTCTGCCTGTATGAGTGGGTGAGCCAGATGAACTGCTCTGAAAAAACTGGCTCTGCCTGCAGCTCCGGTTTGTCCATCTCACATATAAACACACACACACACACAAGAAAATGTCCTCTGTTGCCTATGTGGATGGGCCTGCAAAGAGTGATCTTTCTGTGTCCGTCAGAGTCAACTGAAATGTAAAAGGTGTTCCAAAAAAATGGTTAATATTTCACCATTACCAGGAAGTCATTCTCAAAAGTGTTTCTTTCCTTTTTGTCCTCGCAGAAACCAACCCGCTGAATAACAGATTCAGAGAAACATGCATCTCTGCCATTCACAGGTAACACGCTCCCCTCTCGTGGTGCTTCGGCCTGCGCTGGGTTTTTTTTTTTTATGATACTGAAATCATTTCTGTGTGGATTTCCTTTAAAAATGATGTTCATTTCATGAACATTAAAGTAGATAAAAGGACGTCGTCATCAATATGAAGCAGGAGGAGGTCGAGAACGCAGACAGAACCAAGACAGGTGGCAGCATTATCTGTGTAAGTACAAACATGATAATAAAAATCAGAGTCACACAGGAGGCATATTCATTGTTTAATTAGCTGGTCAGAGAGGAAAGCCATGTCTCTTGCAAACTTCTTGTCCTCTAAATGTCCGTCCACATCGGCTCAGACTACTCACACTTACACCATGGGGCTCAGACCTGGAAACCCCTCGGGTGAAGAGGTGCCACTGTCTCCTACAGGATTTCCATCAAGGAAAACACTGCGCTAATTACAACTCCAAAATTCTTATGTTGTCAAGAAAACACTACGGGCAAGGATAGTAAGAAGTTTGCTGGGCAGACAAGTTTTTGATAGTTGGTAATGACAAATCCTTCTTTCTAATTTGGAGTCATTTGAAAACTATTTTCTATAATTTCAATTTTGAGATCAACAATTGCTAGTTTTCATTTTTACAGTGTACTAGATAATGGAACAATTAATGCAGTGGTACAAGAAAACAAGAAAACGCACATTTCTTATTTGTTTTTTTTTTTATTTGTTTTTTTTTTTTTTTTTTTTTTTTTTTTTTTTGATTGTGGGAGGAAACCGGAGCACCCGGAGAAAACCCACATGGAGGAATTAATTTTTTAAAAATGTTTTTCAAGGATACCTAACGATGTTACCTAAATGCCAAACCTCAGTTTTAACTGTCAACACTGAAAATTGAATTTCTGTCCCAGTGGATTCCCAGATCTCACTTTAACGCTGGTTACCATCTGGTTCAGTTATGAAAACTTTTGATTTTTTTTCTGTGGACTGCATCTGAGACTTGCTGGAGATAGGTGGGAGAGGGGGTTGACTGAATTCGCCTTTGCTTTTACAATGGCTCTTTTTTGGAATAAGGGTTGGGGCTGATCTCTCTCCTGACTTTAACACAACCGGTTTAGCGAAGCGAGGAGTCTTAGTGAGAATGGACTCAGCTTCAGAGTTAAGTTGGGGTTTTCTGGAGATGGATGGGAGGCGAACAAAGTTTTGACTGCTCGACTGCTTTTGTAGCACACTGGTGTTAGGTAGGATCTGGGTGTCATCAGATTTATCCTCAGCGAGCTGCTTGACTTTGCTCTTCTTCAAGGCCTCCCTCAAATCCCCATTCCTCATTTTCTCAGCCAGGTATGACTTTCTGGTGGCCTCGAACTTTTGCACCAATTTCTCATTCTCATTCTTGTACTCTTCAAATTTTAATTGGAACATGTTAACATTTGCCGTTAATGCCTCAATTTTTTCCTTTTGCTCTCTGACTATCCTCTTGTACTTTGTGATCTCCTCTAACTTCTCTGGTGGCAGCAGGTGTGAAATTTTGTGCTTCAGCTCCTGACACTGCTTCTCCTTTTCAGTGATCACCTGACGTTTCTTTTCCAATAGTCTTTCTTTGTTTATCAGACGTTGATTTTTGATTATCAACTCATCTTTAATGTGTGTGTCCATATGTATATGTACAACTGTAGGCTCTTTTTGTGAGTCTCTGTCTTTAAGTGCCTTTTCAAGTTGTGCCTCAAGGTTTAGACATTTTTTCTTTTCTGTGAGCAATGCTTTATTGGAAAGATCCTCTCTCTGGTGTTTTGTAGAGAGTACCTTCTTTTCCAGTTTGTATTTCTCGTTCTCGAGTTTCTGCACCTTTACCTCAAGGACATGGATTTTCTCCTCCAAGTACTGGTTGCGGCTATTCAAAGTCAGTTCCAGGTCCTTGTTTCTCTTTCTCTGATCGATGTACTTGTGTTTGTAGTATGGCAACTCTTTATTCAAGATGTCTCTCTCTTTAGTCGCCTTTTGCAGTTTACTCCCCTCTTGCAAGAAATGTCTCTGCATTTCCTTCCAGCATTTAGCAAAAGAGCTTGTTATTTTTTGCTGCTTTTTCAGTTCATGCAGTTGAATCCTTAGATAGCGATTTTCGTTCTCTGTGGACTCATAATTATCTAATTCTGCTTTGAGCCTGTAATTTTCGGCCTCAGTTTGGCTTACATATTGTAGCTGTTCTTGAAGAAATTTAACCACAACATCTAGTTGACTTTCTTCATAAACGGCCCCAGCTGTAGCTGTTATCTTCTCATTTAACTGTGTGGTGTTTGCCATTCCAAACTCCATCTCGATATTTAAGGTGAGTGAGAGTATTTCGATGTTTAGATCTAACGAAACTTTAGATCTAACTGCTGGAAACTTTTTATAAACTTTAAGCATGCATGATGACATCATTGCACAATGACGTCATCGCATGATCATATCATCGGGGGTAAATCTGCTTTGATTCCGCTTCGATGACCAACATCAAAGCGGAATGCCCTGATTTGGCCCCGCCCACAACTTTTCTTTTCCATGAAGCCAATGCACTGACGGCTGCTAAGGGCTGGCTCCACTTTGTGAAATGGGAAGTTAGAGACTCCAGCGACCGCAGTTAAATGCATTCCTGGGGCCAGAGCGGCCATCGTTGAATCATATTTAAAACTGCTGGTTAAGGATTAACGTAGATTTGGTAAGAATGTTATTCACATCGGCGGTAATGACACCCGATTACCGATTAGTTTTCTCTGGACCCCTGCCCGATTTGACCAGTGATGACATGTTTAGCCGCATGTCATCAGTCCATCGCTGGCTGTCTTAAGTGGTGTCCAGCAAACGACGTGGCCTTCATAGACAACTGGAAAACTTTTTGGGGAAAACCATAACATAGACTGTTATGTTGTTCGTTGGCTTATTTTCCAAAATGTTTCGGTTCACATTATTCAGTTAGTTGTACCAACAGACCCTCCAGGATTCTGGTATCCAGTTTTATGCAAGACTTGCTCACTCAAATCCTGAGCGTTTTGTACAGCCCGCTGTTCATGTAGCTCTGTAGTGTAAACGCAGGGCTGGACTGGGACAAAAAAAACGGCCCTGGCATTTTTGGCTTAGACCGGCCCCTCATAATTAGAGGTGCACGGACTAATTTATGTATGTGTTGCCCGAAGCAATGTATTTTACTATTGTTACGTCTTGGCCTAGGGGAAACCATGGTGCAACATTTAAAGGAAAAATCCCAGCTCCCAAAAACCACCAGCAAACTCGCAGTAACTACACATTCAATGGTTTATTTTAAATGCATCTTGCACACAAGGTCAGGAGCACGTTGGCTGGCAGTCCACCTGGAAGTGGAGAGAGGAGAGCCCCCAGTAAATGACAGCTTCAAATATTCGGAAAAGATTTCAGAAATATTATAACACTCTCTCTTCTCTCTCCTCAACTGCTACCTCAACAGTCTGGCTTGACTAGACAGGTAGAGAGGGACAGATTATTACAATTTATTAAGTGATAAATAGAAAACCTAAAAAAACAAATTAAAAATAAAAATATTTGGAACTACCTGGAAAAACTGTGCAACTATCTAAACCATCAAAACATTTAGTATCTTTAGGTTACATTTTTATTTTTTTTGATAATAAGCAGAAAAATCTCATACTAACTGCAGTGATACTGTAGATAAAAACTCGCACGGAACAAAAACAAAACAATTTAAGGCAACTGCTGCGACAGGAAATAACATTATTCACTGCTCACCATTCTCATGTAATTCTACACGTAGGTCACCTGTTTGAGCTTCAAAACGGCGAATTTTGCCTAAAGGTGAGCGATTTTTATGCCTGTCCATCACCTAAAAGTCCCGGTATTATCCTAACATTACTACCTGATACCTGCTGTGCCTGTGCTACACTTCCCTGGTCACTCTGTCCCTCGGGTTCCCTGTCAACAGTCTTTGGCTGCCCCTCTCCCTGTTCACCTTCAACCTGGGCTGCAGGCAGGGGCGGGCTGGCCATCGGGAGGTTCGGGAGGTTTCCCGAACGGCCGGTCCGTTCCCGGCCGGTGGTCGAAACATTTTTTTACCCCACAAAATGCAGCGTCAGTGTACCGCAGCAGCCTGTCCTCGCAGCCGCAGGTGGCACAGAGTGGAACGTAACTTTAGACTGGCACCGCTGGACTGGGTCAAACTAATATTTGGCATATTAAGGGGGATACAAGCGTCCCCTCCTAATTTGAGCTGATCCCTGTTTCTACTGAAATGTTATTGGCTCAGCCGCTCAGTCATCAAACTGTCAAAAGAAAACAAGAAAGACGAGCGGGGTAACAATCCATTTGTACCAGCTCAAGAAAAATACATTAAAGTGAGTAACACTGTGAATTCTTTGCAAAAGCGCTATAAGTTTTAATTTTTAAATAAACATAGTGTTTGTGTATGCATAGCATGTGTGAGCATATATAGCTTACTTTAGTACACTCTACTGGCTGTATATCATGTATATCATTAGATTGTTTTCATATTGCAAATAAAGTATTCATGTTAAAATCACAGTTCCACTTGTGTCCATCGGGCGATTGGATAAAAGGCCTCTCCAAACCAAGCCCCCCGGGCTGAATTTCAACCCCAGCCCGCCCCTGGCTGCAGGAGACGTGGAGGCTACAGCAGCCCCTCCAGAGAATATGTCTTTTATTTTAGCACATTTTGAAACGTCTATAGTGAGATTATTCAATCTTTTAGCCCGCAACTTCTCCGCACCTCCTTCCTTCCGCTTCTCCATGTTTCCACGCTCAACACTATGAAACTGGCGGGGATCAGTGCAGAGAAAGGGGTGGGGCCGCTCTGGTAAGCTACAATATCCTGATTGGTTTTGTCCACTGTCTATATTGAAGACGGACCAATGGGCCACCCCTTCTAAATTGCGGGCCAGTTTAAAAAAACAAAACAAAACAAAAAACAAAACAAACACACAGCACCGGGAAAGTGCCTGGTATGCCCAATTACCAGTCCAGGCCTGTGTAGACGTCAAATGGTCTCTTTTGTTAGAGAGAGAGAGCGGTTGGTACGCCAAATTTGTTGACTGCTAATTTTCTTTGATCACTGTGATTACTTTGGTTATACATTAGAGCGCGTTATCATGAGTTGATTATCTTTTGTTTGTTAATAAACTGTTAAATTTAGGTTCCAAGTCTCAGTGGATTTTTTGTAGCGCATCAGACATTAGGGCCCATCTTCTGTCTCTCAGCGACTCTTAGGATTTGCGAAGTCGCTGCACCCCAAAATGCTGAGTTTACTACAGTGGAAATCACAGAAGACTGGCAAACATTCACATTTGAGAAGCTGGTGCCAGTGAATTTTTGGGGATGTCAGTTAATTTTCTGTCAGTCACTGACACTTATTTCAGCTCTAGAGTAATGGTTGGTTTCTGGGTGCCTACAACACCGAAAAGTTAATGTTGATTGATAAGCTAGGATAACTGGTAACACCGCAGTGCACTGTAAAAATGATAGCAAGCGTTGCTCTTAACACAATTTTAAAACTGTTGTGACTCAAAAGTGAACGTCTGCGTTCACATAAAAAACTTGTTGTCTCAGCAAGTTTGTCTATAACCATCCTGACACTCATATTTTCTTGTCAGCTCAACAGACTGACTGGTGAGTTGGCATTAGCGCGCCTCTCTGGTGCATCTCTCTCACCTCACACGCGTCATTTGCGCATGCGTATTACACCCAACCTTTCAATCTGAGAGGGAAAGACGCTCACGGAGCTTGTGCGGTACTGAATAACCCTGTCTGCAGCGGCGACAGTATTGCTAACAAGTTTAGCATTTTTTGTATTTCAAGTTTTGTCTCATCCGTCGTGTGGACGACTGCTGGACATATTCTGCTGCCGTGGCCAAGGCTGCATGTGAAGCAAGTTGTCAGCTCATGGAATAACATTATCAACGGTCCATATCTGCTTAAACTGGTAAGTGTGTGTTTTGTGACTACGTTCACAGACTGTTTCGCTGTGTTGTCCGTCGTATTATTTCGCATTGAAAAATTAGTAGTTTAGTTTAAGGTGCCCATAATTCGCGGGGTGGGGTGGTTTGTTAGCGTTGTCGGATCTGTAAATGTGGACAGAGAGAACTTTTTGTAGGCTAGTAGCTAGTAGTGTTGCAGTGTGTGCACAGTCCAATTTGGCAATTTTACTAAAATACCGCCCGTAATAACATTTAATGGTCACAATTGTGTGCCCAAAATGGGCTCTCTATTTATCTGTCTGAGTTTTAATGATGATGGCAATTTCGTTGTAACTACACCGGTCCAAAGCAATAATGGCCACGCATCATACTGATGTCTTTCGAGTTTTATTTCTCCGTACTTCCTCCTCCGCAGACACCGTGAAAACTACAAAATAAAGACAAACATTTTTGAAACACACATCTCTTGCTCTTCAGAGTCTCTCAAAAATGTCCAGAGCCCAGACAGGCTCCACAATAGCATGGGCGCTAACACCCGAACACAAACAGGTCCCGACTAGCCAGCAAAAACATATAAAATTGTCCATTCAAGGCCACACAACCATCACAAACAATAACAAAACCATACAAAAATGCAAAATAAAGGTTACCGTGTGCGCCTCTTGGACCATGCAGTACTAATATCTTGCGGCCGTATGCACTTCTCCTGTAGCCGTGACGGCGTTCTACTCTTTAGCCGTGATGGCGCGCTCCGCCGCCCCACAATGCCACAGGTGCGACCTCCGAACTACGACCATGTGACCAATTACTACGAATCAACCTCGTTCTTACATTCCTTAAATCAGTTTTAATAACCATGAATTGAAACACTAATGAAATTGTTACAAAATGTAAAATAAACATTTCAATTAAATCTCAACTGTCTTTCAACTGTCTCTCAGACAGTTACATTCGTTGTAGTTTGTTAGCAAACAGAAGAAGCTTGCATTGCTACTAGCTTACTGCTACCTTTCAGTTGTCTTTACATTTAACATTGTAGATTCATTTTTTTACTCTATTCAAGGGGATTCATCTGTGTGAACTGAGGAAGCAGCAAGAGATAAGCGCTTTTTCTAAAACCTGGAAGGAAAAGCAGGGATATTTCTTGCAACAGGAGAGTAAACTGCACCTGGTGACTAAAGAGAACTGGAACTGACTCTGAATAGGCGGAACCAGTACCTAGAGGAGAAAATACATGCCCTTGAGGTAAAGGTGCAGAAACTTGAGAGCGAGAAATGCAAACTGGAGAAGAAGCTACTCTCTACAAAACACCAGCATTACCAAAAGCATTGCTTATGGAAAAGAAAACCTTGAGGTGCAACTGGAAAAGGCACTTAGAGACTCACAAAAAGAGCCTACAGTTGTACATTTACATATGGACACCCACATCGACAAGTTGATCATCAAAAATCAACGTCTGATAAACAAGGAAAGACAACTAGAAAAGAAGAAGAGCAAAGTCAGCCCCAACCCCTATTCCAAAAAAGAGCCATTGTAAAAGCAAAGGCGAATTCTGTCAACCCCCTCTCTGCCTAGAGGAGAAAATCCATGTCCTTGAGCTGGAGAAACATTTCTGAAAGTTTTATTGCAGACAAGTTCTATCGGTTTTGATTAATAGGTTGGGACCAAATTGCCACCACTGAAGTTAAAGACTTCCAGTTGAGGAACACATTTTTGGAAGAGCTTGGGAATAATGAAAACCTCCAAAGCATTAGCAAGGTAAAACAAACCCTAACCCAAAAAAAGAGTGTGTTTTGCATGGCCTTTTTGAAGGTGTCATCCCTGTAGAATTGTCCTTATGTTTGAATATATCCTGCCAAAAGGTTTCATTACATTTGATGCATTAAAAGACTGTATAAAATCATTCCCCTACAAGTATTCAGACAAAGTGAACAAACCACAAAAAAATTCCAAAAGCAAGCTTTGAAAATGGAACTGTTGGTGGTAATGGACATGAAAATTGGACACTGCTCCGCTTACTTCCTTTCATAACAGGAGCCTGCGTGGGAGATTTTAATGGACCTTGTTGACATTGTTGTGTCAAACAGAGTCTCAGAGGAAGCATTGTGTTATTTATCTTGTAAATTACTGGATCATCGCAAGTTGCTCACCTTTATCTTTCCAGACTTGACTTTGAGGCCAAAACACCACTTCATTGACCACTACCCACATCTCATTTGCTGCTATGGGCCTTTAGTGGAACTGTGGACAATGAGATTTGAAGCTGAGCATAACTTTTTCAAAAAGGTGGTCCATGACACTCACAATTGGAAAAATGTGATGCTCACTCTTTACTCAAAACGTCAGCAGATGATGTCATACCATCTCCAAATGTATGATTAAAAGGTGAAAATGGACCCATCACTAAAGTGTGCAGTACAGAAGAAGTACCCTTATCTATACAGTGTGTCTCTATGCAAATTGATACACCTGCATGATTCATACAGTATTCAGAAGACATGATTCAGTCTGCTGGGCAGTTCAGTGGACTCACAGAATTCCATAAGATTGTGACCATTCAGTGCAGAGGAAGTGACATTTATTTGTAACAGACTTTCTTCCTCGTACACTGAACATTTCAGGTCTTATGAGCTTGTAGAAGACCACTGAGCAGAAATTTTAGTCTTGGATCCAGATGTGCTTACAGATTACCATCCTCTGGCAGCATACAGACTTGGTGGAAAGGTGATGGTGACCATAAGGACCTGGCCTGTGTTTTTTTTTTTTTTCTTATGGTACTGAAATCATTTCTGTGTGTATTTCCTTGAAAAATTCTGTTCATTTCATGAACATTAAAGATAAAAACAGTTACATGAACAATACATATTCGAACTTGTGCTGTCCAATCTATTGAATCAAGAGACATGGCTTTCCTTTCTGACCAACTAATTAAACGATGAATATGCCTCCTGTGTGACATTGATTTTTATTATCATGTTTGTACTTACACGGATGATGCTGTCACTTGTCTTGGTTCTGTCTCTGCATCATACTGATGGCGACGCCCTTTCGGTGGCTAGTTATGGCGATGATGTAGCCTCCCAGCAGTCCAAAGAACAAGTTTAACTTTTGTCTGTTTGATGGGTGCTTCTCAAGGTAACCTGTAAAAACAGAGGAAGAACACTGTATGCCTAGACTTGTAATGTGGCGTTCTTTGGCTAAGGACCATAGAGGGATGGCACACACACTATAAGAGATCAAACAAGGGCCACACGCTGACCACAAAATGCCACAAAGGACCACTGTGTTCTTCTATTTAAATGAGAAGAAATCACCAGACCAACATACAAACATACGTACATACATAAAAACACAGTTTCTGTATGTAGGTCCCTGTAATGTAAAAATCTGCAGGGCTCTATCTTAATCCAAAGCTGTGCATATGAACCTGCTATGGTTCAGCCCTGGATCAACTAACATTATTCCATCAACCACCTCAATACTCCACAGAAACTGGAAGATGTCCTAGTCATCAAGGCAACTGACAGATTGATAGATAGTCCTTGTCGAATATTACTCAACTACAGATGAAAGTTGCTCTGTCAAATTTTTTTTATGTTTTATTTTTTTAAGTACTTTGGAGTACTTGCTTTTAAACATACTTAAGTATTCAAAAGTACAAATTACAAAGTACATTTTCTAATATTGATCCACTGCTGTACTGTTTCCACAATGCATTCACATGCTGGTGGTGCATACTGGGAGAGGGGACAGCTCCCACACTCTCCCTACCCTGCCACCCATCTGAGTCTTTTTTAACAGAACAGTTCTAACAGAATTGTCAGTATATGGTAATGCTGCTTTTTAGTAAACTTCTGAGTACTTACTGAATGACATTAGTATTAACATGTCCCTTTTTAATACATAGCAAAATAATAATCCCTATGAGTATTTCTGCAAATCAAACTGTAGAAAAGTGATTGAGTTTGTATCATAGACTGTATGGTTTGTGTTGTGTTGCCTTCAGGTGCTCGTTGTGAATGTCGGCACTCAAGGATACAGTTTTTCCATAATCCCTTGTGGCACTTCAGATACCAGGCCCTTCGGCCCCGGGCTCACCTTATACAGCAACACAATACACTGACCTTGTCAGCTATTAACAATTACAGCAGCAATGATAAACTTTATAGCCCTTTTGCAAAGAATTCACAGTGTTACTCACTTTAATGTATTTTTCTTGAGCTGGTACAAATGGATTGGTGTATCCATATACTAGTACTTTTGTACTACTGAAACTACACCACAACATGGCCATATATTAATGTAAAAACAGAGCGGGAATACAGGATATATAGCCTATATATTCAAATATGATCTTTTTAACTTTGAATACAGACTCTCTCCTGAAATGTATCTTCTTTTACAATAAAGAAATGTGTGTGTTTATTTTGGATGATAGGAACATGTAGGCAGTGCTTGCTAACCTGCTGTGGCCATGCTGATCAGTCCTGTGGCTTCACTGGCCTGGCTGGCTGACTGAAGCTGCGCTGGCTTTAGTCCCTCCGCCACGGAAAAGCTCCGTCAATTTAGCGCATTTGGCTGCATCCTGCGCTAGCTGTGTTTTCTTTTTAGCCCTGATTTTTTCAGCTCCATATTTCTGGCTTCTTTCTTAATTTACCCCGCTCGTCTTTCTTGTTTTCTTTTGACAGTTTGATGACTGACTGAGCGGCTGAGCCAATAACATTTCAGTAGAAACAGGGATCAGCTCAAATTAGGAGGGGACGCTTGTATCCCCCGTTAATATGCCAAATATTAGTTTGACCCAGTCCAGCGGTGCCAGTCTAAAGTTACGTTCCACTTTGTGCCACCTGCGGCTGCGAGGACAGGCTGCTGCGGTACACTGATTTTGCATTTTATGGGGTAAAAGAAACATTCCGACCACCGGCCGGGAACGGACCGGCCGTTCGGGAAACCTCCCGATGGCCAGCCCGCCCCTGTTCATAGCTGTTTGTCACCTACAAAACCATGCCACCAGGCTACCAGGCCACCATGTCCCCTGGGTCACGGTGGCCCGCTCTGTACAGTAATGTCCAAGAGGCCACCATGCCCCCTGGGTCACTGTGCCGCATTTCCTGCATGTATGGACTTTTGGAGAGAAGAGAAACACCTCTCTCACAGAAAAGACACAATGGAGCCTGCTGCTATGACAAGCATGGGAGTACAGGTCAGTGGATCATTTACCAACTGGTTTTGGTTTTCATCTTCAGTGCAATAACTGCTTTAGTGAACAAAGATGACCGAATGATTTTTATGTTCATAGCTGTTTGTCACCTGTCTTGTCGGTAGGCAATAGACTTGATGAAGAGGGAACCTGATCTCATCTTTGTCAAGGAGTCATATGATGATCATCCCATTGGCCAGCAGATTAGTTTCACAGATAACAAGAAAAGTAAAGTTTGCTTTAAAAAAAAAATCATTGAAATCCTGATAGTTTCTGTGATTTAATTGCATTTATTCTCATTTAACAGTTGGAATTTCTGAGGAGGACAGCATGCATCATAGATCTGTTGATGAGCTGCAGCTTCACTTAAACAACTTCCACATTTTATCAATTTAAAATGAAATCTACAACACAACAAAGTGTGAAAAAAGTGAAGGGGTTTGAATACTTTCAGAAGCCACAGTATCATCCCCCAGCTGCAGCACAGAACTGTTGTTTATTTGAATCAGATGTAATGATCAATACATGTAGTCGTATACTATATATGATCAAATAAATACAACTAAAACAATTATATAGTATTATTTAAAATATAACATTATATAAATTATATTATACAAAATTTTCCATAACATTAGGAAAAATTAAGTATCCAGAAGCTTAGTGTTAAAAACCCACTGCATGTAACTTTAAATTTTAAAAGCTAGATACAAATGTTCATGCTGTGAATCAGGTTGGCAGCACAGATACAGTTGCTAAATAGTGTCCTCTTCTGGTTATAACTTGTTATAGCAAGATCTTCTGTGTTGGTGTCAGTCGTCCATCACTTATATAGATGAATGCAAAGTCTAAGTATCCATCAGTAACACTCACTCACAGCTGATGAGACAGGTCATACAGAAAATGGGTTTATTTGTAATACAGCAGGATTTTGTTTTTTGTCTTACATTACACACAGATGTCTCCATGCATTCAGCATCGAGTCATTTAGTCTTCACCGTTTTTAAATCTACTTGTGTAACTATAACGGTACAGGATGAATCATCAGAGGTTCTTTTTTTTTTTTTGTAGTTGTTTCGTTTTTCTTTTGTTGTTGTTCGCACTGATTATCATTTTTTCACAGACACAGTCTACATCAAAGTTTCTTTACACCCCAAAACAAACCAAATAAATCTACCACCAAATATGAACCCAGTACACTGGCAAAAAAAAAAAAAAGATACTATAGGACAAAACCTTTGCCTAATCATCTCAAACTGTGGTGCAAAACCTGCCTTTTGAGGGCATAGAGAAATAAATCTGTAAATCATTCTTTATACCGTAGATAAATATATGTGACTCAAGATCAGAATCAAACAAGCTGAGAGGAAATCAATTTGAAGTCAAGACTAACTATAAGGCCACAAAAACCCAAACGATCAAACTCATGATTTAACACACAATAGATGCTGAACATGAACAATGCACTGATAAGTTGGTGGAGTGAATATACAGAATGCTGTACTGTCGCCGGTGTACGAGTATCAGTACCCATGTATGGCACACAGAAGTAGTTTCATTGACAGAACTCTGTGGATTCTGCTGGTATCAGAGGTGACGCAGTCACTCGTCTGCTGTTCAGAGGTGAGTCGTGAACATGATGATGAATCTCCGCAAACTACGAGACCCACGTATTGATCTGCTTACCCTGCTTTCTTTCACCTAATTATGTCGACACGTCACAGAAATAAAGGAAAATGCATGTCAAATAAATATCATTACAGCCATTTATAGATGCATCAACAATATTCACATTCAGTGACACAGAGTTATCAGCAACAGAATCATGCCCTCCCCTAAAACCCTCCCCCGCCCCACCCCACACCCCCTGATATGCAAGTCGGAGACAAACACACACAAAGCGAGAGCAACCTGATGCAGTTTGAGTACTCATTTGGACACACAAAAAGGCAGACAAGCAGCATCTGTGCAGGTCGTGTGCGTTGTGTTAATGTGCAGGTTAACCTATATACTGCTCTCACATTAAAAGACCATAAAGCTGACTATACTGTTTTAAGCACATGTTGACAACTAATAAGCAGAAAGTGGTGGCTGGGTTGGTTTCTGCATCCTACTGTAAACAGCACCAGAACACAGCCAGGGCAGTTAGAGGAAATCTACAAACAGCATCAACATCCATGCAGCTCAGAGCACAGATGGAAAGGTACGCAACAACGTCAGCGAGATCTACCAGGACGCATGCAGGTCAGGGAGTCGAGAACGTGTTGTGCGTTTTAAAATATTTAAAAAGGGCGGCTTCAACGCTTCGGGTTGCCACAAGGGGAGTAAAAAGACGCCACAGATATCAAAAGATTTCCAAAATGAGGCAGTAAGAGAACGTGTTCATAATTAATACTGTCTGGACTGCTTGCACAAACACATACAGTACACATGTACACACTTTATCTGAGTATCAAAGTGCCTCAGCATTGCTCACAAATTAAAAAGGAAGAGCAAACCATTAAAGTGAATTATGGTGATATGAATCTGCCAGCTGTGATTGTTCTCAAACATGGCTCTGTTACCCCGCAGGAGAGAGAAAAAAACAACAACAAAAAACAGGAAGTGCAGCAAGCGTCTGCTGTGATTGCTTACGGTTAGTGTGCGTTTGTGTGTGTGAGTGGTTAAATATGGAGTACGTGAGAATCTGTTTGCAAGAAGAGCTGAAAACTATTAGAAACCTCAACAGACTGAAAATGAAAGCCTAAAGTCTCCCCATGACCCTGTTTCTTGCTTTGCACCTATCAACCAAAACCCTTGTGCCTAACCCGTACCCCCATCCCCCCAAAACAAATAAAAAGGTGGACGGGTGTGGCTGTCGGCTGCTGTTTCCAGCCATTTCCTCTTATTTCTTGTTCTTGAGTTGATTGGCCAGCCAATCAAGACCCTCATAGAGGCCGTCACCGCTGGTGGCGCAGGTGGCCTGGATGTACCAGTTACGGTGGCGCAGGGAGTGTAAGCCCAACTTGTCCGTGATCTCAGCAGCGTTCATGGCGTTCGGTAAGTCCTGTCAAGGAGGAGAGAGGTCAGTGAGGAGAAAGACAGTGCTGCTCCTCAGTCTGTGAAAGTCCAGGAGTCCAGCTTGTGGCTTGTTTTATTGTTTGTATACATTGCTGCATTTACTATGGATATGTGTGTATATATATGTACATTATTAGACTATGCAGTTGACAATTAAAACAATCGTTGAAATAATTTTTCCAAGAAAAACAACAGAAATTCTCTGGTTCCAGCATTTCCAGTGTGAAGATTTGCTGCTTTTCTTTGTCAAATCTATTGATTTCTATTTTTTTTTTTGTTGAACAAAATAAGCACTTTGAAGCTGTCACCTTGGGCTCTGTGAAACTGTGAAAATTTTCACATTTTATAGAATAACAAATAATCCACAGATAAACTGATAATGGCAATAGTTGTTACTTGCAGCCCCAGCAATGTGTTTGCAGTTACATGATAAAAAATGATATAGCAAACCTTAAAGGAATTGTTCAGTGTTTTGGGAAATACGCGTATTCGCTTTCTTGCAGAGTTAGATGAGAAGACAATTTATTAGGTACACCAGCAAAAGGAGGAGTCACAGTTTCCAACTGTAGGAAACATGTGACTGTCAGCGTTTTCTGACACTTTGTAGAAACATAAATTGATTGTGAAATAATCTTTGAATTTAGATCATCAATAATTATATCAGCTTAAAAAAGAAGTTGAATTTTATCTCAAAGGCAAAAAGGAAGGAAGGTTTATGGGAGCTGATCCTCCATGACAAGCCCGTTCTGTATTAATATGCACTGTGTATGTGTGTGTATGTACATGCAGAACTGTAGTGGTCTCTTGCCTGTTTATTGGCAAACACAAGGAGGACCGCATCCCTCAGCTCATCCTCAGCAAGCATCCTCATCAGCTCCTCTCGCGCTTCATTCACACGCTCTCTGTCATTACTGTCCACCACAAAGATTAGACCTGAAACAGCGAGGACAACATGCTAAATAAAATATTTTCTAAAGAAGAAGAGAAGTGTTCCTTCATTTAGGCTGATGTTACCCGCTGATTAACTCTGCTCACCCTGTGTGTTTTGAAAGTAATGTCTCCAGAGGGGGCGGATCTTGTCCTGCCCACCCACATCCCACACAGTGAAGCTGATGTTCTTGTACTCCACTGTCTCCACATTAAACCCTGGAAAGAGAAGCGAGGTCATACAACATGTAAAGCAAACACAGCAATCTATCACGCGTTTGCATGAAGATATTTTAATACTCTCTTAATAATGCACCTACCGATTGTTGGGATTGTGGTGACTATTTCCCCAAGCTTGAGCTTGTAGAGAATCGTTGTTTTTCCTGCAGCGTCGAGCCCCACCATCAAGATCCTCATCTCCTTCTTTCCAATGAGGCTCTTCAGCAAATTCCCGAAAATGTTCCCCATGATTCAGATGAGATCCTTAAACTTCAGTGCGCGTTTACAGTTGTGATGCTAGGTGGCAGTCTCAGTTGTTGAGCAGGGATAAATTACAAAGGACGGCTGAAAGGAAACAGAGCAAATAACCAGTTAGTAATGCTTTTCAGTGAGTTGTTACATTGCAAGGAAAACATCAAATGAATGACACTGATCTAAATTCTTAATATGCTGGAATAAAGACAGAATTATTAATAAGCAAAACAGTCTGTAAGGCCCTTGTTAAATTGCAGTAGCAGAAATGCTCCAGCCAACTGCTTCTCACCTTTCTAAAAAAAAAAAAAAAGAAAGAAACTACACCATCAGAAAATCTCACCTCTATATGCAGTCTCTAAGACAGGTGCAAAGCTATGCTAATCGCCCACAGTCATCATTACACCGAGAGCGAAGGAGACATGTCAGTGCCATGACTCCAGGCTACAGCGCAATCTGCTCAGACCCTTCTTGCTGTTTTTTTTTTTCTCCTTCAAATGCTAGCATGCAACAACGCCAAGCCCTCAGAGCACATTCAAAATGTCCCACATTACCAGGCCTGGCTTGAACACGTCCAGTAAAACTCTATCACAAAGCCACCTGATCTAGAAACAGAGACAGAGACAAAAGAAGACTACATTCCCTCTGTCGTCTAAATGATGCTGAGCAGTACCTGAGCATGTTAAAATGCTGTCCAGCATTGTAATTATTGTATGTCAAGTCCTGTCGGGTCAATTTTCTTTGTATAGCCCATGATCACAAATCCCATACTGGCCTGAGTGGCTTTACACCTTTGATTCACATACGGAAGCACCCTTCAGCAGTGAAAATGAAACCTTAGGAAAAGCAACAGAGGAGGGATTCTTCTTTCAGGATGCACAGACGTGCAAAAGATGTCATTTGTAGAGCGTAAGCAGAGATGACAAAAGTAAAGATACATTATTGGAAAAAACGGCAAATGGCAGTATCAGGTGAATAAAGTACAAACATAGATAAAAAATATGGATCAGAGAAGATGTCGAGCAACTTATAGAGCACTTGTAGAACCAGTGAGCGGGAAAAAGTTTTGAATATACAATTGCCGACACATAATATGAGCAAAATATATTTTGAGTATGCAGAACACACACTGCACATTTTTCCTCTTTAGACAACACAGTCTGATGAGTTGAACATGAGATGTGTTGCTCCAAACAAATGTATTCTAAATGCAAAAACATGCATCTTTTTACACTGTGTGCTGAAACATAGCCTATGTGAAAAACTATGTGAAAAACTACAGTGGCCACACATATCCTGAATAACACAGCGTGTTTTCTCTTTCATTTTCCAGTGTGGAGCAAATACAGTAGTTAAAGTGTTTAGTCATACGTTTTATACATTTCAAGTCCATTATATTTTCGTGTAATTGCGTTGATTTATTTAGTCTACAGACTCAAGTAAGAAATAGAGGCTAAAAATAAAAGACATCAGCAGATATGAACAGCAGCCCTGTCCATGGTGCTGAAGAGGATTAAGACGCTGTCAGTGCCTGACACCAGCTCCTCTAACACGCCGTGTTTAGCTAAATACGAGCTCTTTAAAATGGTGATATTATCAGGCAGCAGGGCCGCGACATGCCGGTCTGATAACGCTCATTCAGCCCCGGGTGACTCCGGTTACGTTAGCCGGGGATGCTACTGCAGGTAACGTTACCGCTATCCTGCCGTTATTAGCCGTGGACATCGGCCCCGCACAGCCCTCCGGTCCAGTAAACAGATTCACGCCTCGTTTCGGCTCACAAGCGAGATAACTTCCTTGTTACCGGATCTGTTATAAACTCATTTATCGGTTTATTTTAGCCGTAAACGTTGAGTCGATGAGACATGACGGTAGCTAGCGAGTATCTACCGTCCTGCTGATCCACCCCATTCATCCATCCTCAGCGGGCATCCTGATGCCTGCGAGACGCCCTCCGTCGCCCGGACAACACTTGGGCTACACAACCACCATGGGGCAGACACCAAACGAACTATTATTTTATCACCTGCTGGGACCTACGTGTATATTGTCGGGTTGATGGTGGTGCCAGTGTCCTCACTTACCTTAGCTGAGGAGTCCTCTACTGAACGTCTCACGATATTTTCCGGGGGACAGCTCAGCAGTAAATGAGATCTCGCGAGAGTAGATGTCAAAGCCAACCCAAGATTTTGTTGACAGTGCTGTTTTTGAAAGGACTCTTGAACAGTCAGGTTTTGTATTTCTATCAGTTTTTGGAAGACCGTCACATCAGTCGTGGTTTGTCTCAGGAAATGCATACGAATATTTGTATATTTAACAAACTGTTGCAGTAAATTGGTTCTGCAGAGGTCGGTGACTCTCTCCCTTGTATTTACTATTGGCCCATGTCTTCATTTTATAGGTGTCTACCCACCTACAGCCGCTCAGATAGTAATTTTCACTTATCAGTTATGGGCACATCAGAGCAAAAATAAAAATTAGAGGTTTTTGGGAACTGACTGTGTTACCAGCTCATAACTTAAAAAAAAAAAAAAAAAAAAAAAAAAAAAAAAAAATCCTAATTTTAATCTACCATGGACACCAAGGGTCCACCGTGGATGTTTAAAAACGTCATAGAGTGAGACCAAACACGCATTCTTCTTACACACATTCACATTTTGAAAGCATAGGTTTTACTAATAACATTAACTATGACACACACAAAACCAGGACCCTGAAGCCTGAAGTAGCTAAATGCCATTCATTCATTTTATTATCTCCACTTATTTTTCTAACCCTGAGGGCTGAATTTTTTCGGGGGATCACAACATTACAACATTTTAAAGTCACTTTCCATGACATTACATTACAATTATAATGAGTAGCACGACTGTATATGATGTTAAATGGAACTCAACTAAAATTACAATAGTAAGAATTTTGATGTTGTAACAAATATAAATGCTACTGAGCCTGACACCCTGTTATATAATGTTCCTGTTGTATGTGAGAAGTTACTGGGTTTCAGGAAATGGTGAAGTGCTCTTCAGTATTGCATAACCCTTGTTCAACATTTTCATCAACAAATGGGAAACAAAAAAAAGTCTCTAAACTTAAATACTGAAAAAGACTGTACAATCATTAAAAGAGCATCTCAGTGTGACATAATCCCGATTTCAGATGTTGCCACCCAATAACACTCATAATGACTTATCGGATCAAAATGATATGTTTTTAGCAGCCATTAGTTGTGTTAAACGCCCTCTTAGCAGCCCTCTTACCTACTGGAAGTGAAGTTCAAAACCTAACAGCATTCATGCAATAGTTGAATGTGGTGATGGGGCAAAATCATAGATTGAAAAAAAAATTCTGTGGTTTATCGGAATACACTAATCTACTTCTGTGATCTGAAGGAGGAAGCACACAAAGATGAGTCACTCATTTCTATTTCAGTGCTGCACTGAAACTGTTGTAATGTACTGTTCTCTTCTATATGTGACCTACACATTTGCTTTGACAAGTTTGAGGATCAAGGTTCATAGTTAGAAAGGAATAAGAAACATGGTACTTCAGCCTGGCAAGCAGTGTGGCATGAACACCGATGCATTTATAATTTGATGCTTGTTTGAGTTAGCACCAGAGCTTATCTTACTACTACTTATCTTACTAACTTACTAACATATGAGCATGTGGCATAAATACTGCAATCTTTGCCTGTCATACTTGTCATGACATCCTGCTTGCAAACAAAGCGTTGGGGGTTTGAGACAGTCGGTGACTGAAGTGTTTGTAGTTTTTTTTTAAGATCATTGTTGCAGATCAGGTTGATAATGTGAGAAGTAATTAGCTGAGTCCTTGAGCAAACATGTCACCCCTCACTGAACACAATAGGTTTAGGATTACCAGGAAAGTCAGTGTATCAATCTGACATGCATAACTCTGAGTTTGATGTTTTAGGTGGTGATAGAAGGAAAGTGAGGGAATTATGATGTTGGATAGGTAGATGACACAAAGGTTTACTGAACATCTTGTGCTAATTAAGCGTCACAACTGCGCTACATACCTGGCTTGCTGACATTTCATGGCCCCTGTGAGAAGGTTTTTTGTCAGACTGTGCTCCTACGCTTAACCGAAACTAAGTGATGAAAGTAAGTGAAGGGTGAAGAAAAGCTGTGAAGCATCTCCTGTTCTTACCGAATTAAAAAATCCATAAGAATTATATACCGGATTATTGGTTGATTATACAATCATTGTAACCATGTTATATTTATTCTGTTTTATATATTTATGGTGACATATAAATAGATTTTAATTTTAGGTTTCGATTGGACTTTTATTGGTTGTTTGATTAATAATGCAGGTTTCACTTTAAGGCCCCTGTTATTTTTCATTTATATTGTGATTTAGTTGTATGCACATTATTACCAAACAAATTAAAAATGAATGAATGAAAATGAATCTATAAAAGTAAATATGCATGCAAGTGGACATGTAAGATGAATGAATATTAATGAACTATGTTTACAAAGAGTAGGATCACATTTAGGTATATTATTTTAAAGGCCCTGAGAGCATATTTGATCCATTTCCAACAACATGAAAACATTTACTACAAAAGTTATAATAGTTTTAGTGATTTATTTATTCATATGTATTTATTTATTGTTTTGTCCTTGCTTTCTTTACGGGTTTAAAGTGGGTGGGCTAATTTGGAAAAAGATGTCACTTGTTTTGTGCATCAATCAGAGTTCAGAAACTTTTGAATCAAAATCTGATGAATGAAGGTGGGTTGTTTGCTAGGGTTGCACACACACACACACACACACACACACACACACACACACACACACACACACACACACACAACTTTAAGTTATTGTTGCCTATTTAGCCATGGATATGTATTGCTGTGGAGAAACTATTTCTTTGAGAAACACGTTTTCATTTACATCATGCACGTGTTGCCCTCTTATCACCTTCACATTTCTGAAGTCAGGACCATTGGGGGGTTGGCGGCGGAGGGGGCGACTGGCAGCGACGTGGCGTCTCTACAGCAGGCTTTAACCGGGCATGTCTGCTCCTGACAGGCTCCGGCGCTGAGCAGCAGGAGCAGCAGCAGAGGAGCCGGCCACAAGCTGCTGTGCTGCACAGCACCGCCCCCCAGCGCCTCTGCAGAAACACCGCTTCCGCTTTCCACCCACGGCCGCCTGATGGGATGCTGGCGGAATGTATGAGGCGGGCTCTTCAGGGAGACCCAGGTGTTGGGACAACGTCCACGGGCTGCTAGCCCTTATCGCTTCAGTATTATAACACATCAGCATTACTTGGTGCTGAGCCATTTTGGACAGGAGGGTCGACGGGCAGACTGTGCAGCTCGGCTTCTCTCGCTCTCTCTCTCTTTCTCTATCCCCGCCGCTGTGTGTGTAGAAGAAGGGCTACACGGAAGTTGTTGGATGGCAGCTCTTTTCCAGAAGTTCACAATGAAGACCAGCGTTGTCCTGCTCCTGCTCGCAGCTTTCACCTGTGGACTCGCACAGGGAGAAGAAAATGCAGTCGAGGAGCTGCAGGTGGAGACCTTGGTGAGTGGGACACATGTGTTCCAGTGTAACACAGCCCTGCTGCAGCGAAACAACAGCTCTAATGCAATAACACCCGCTTCCAAATAAATGCAACCGTGTTAACAGTCAACTCCTCTGACCCAAGGTGAAACCAGAAAGTTGCTCCCTACTTTCCAGCATGGGAGACACGCTGCAGATCCACTACACGGTAAGACATTTAAACAGTAACTTATTCGCGGTCAACTACACGAGTGTGTGTGTGTGTGTGTGTGTGTGTGTGTTTGTGCATTTGGCAAAGATGTGTAGATTTGAAGGGCCCAGCTGATGTGGCACCGTCTGCACGAACCATGTGGACACCGCTGTGTCTGTTCACAGACACACTGGGGTTGAATTTGAATAACAAAAAACATATCTGCGGTCATCAGCTGAGTGAGTTCTCTGATTGAACACGGGACATTTAGTGGTTTTAGTTTGTGTGTGTGTGTGTGTGTGTGTGTGTGTGTGTGTGTGTGTGTGTGTGTGTGGTTGATTTGGTTGTGTCTGATGTGTGAGTGCATCGCCTCTGCTTCTTACTCCGGAGCGATGGGGCGGTGCAACACGTCAGCAGTTAACAGCTCCGTGTGTCGGTGGGCAGCACTACTACTAGTTCATCCATGCATTATACTACTAGTTCATCCATGCATTATACTGGAGGCTCGTAGTTTTCAAGTCCTCACCACATGTTGATCTTCAGGAATTAAAAACAACAACAACAACAACAACAACAACAACAACAAACAATCATTTTTATGATATGAATTTCAGCTGTAAGGCTCTGCAACAAAATGTGTACATGACAGGTCGTTTGCTCATTTGCCCCTCATGCTATTAAAATGCACAGTTAGTTCCAATATGTGCCTCTCATATACCGGAGCCATGGAGACAATCATCTGTCCAGTCTTTGAAAAACATACGTTTAACATAACTAATGTCAAACTTCTGTGCTCAAAGTACTTCCTGAATCCTTACAGACTCCTCATACCATCTGGTTGAAAGCGTATTCGGTTTACTGCATGATTTTAAAAAAAGGTTTTAACCATCCAACACATTATTAATCATTCATATAAAATAATGTGTTGATATTTTTGTTACAATACAGTCCCAACCTGACAAATGGATTAAAAAATAATTTTTTATCTGAATATTTTTTCATCCAGATGGATGGAGACGAGACCTTGACGATATCTGAAATACCTTTATAATGGTACTAAGAAAGAAAAAAAACGTAAAGATATTTGCAGTATTATTCAGAAAATCAGATGCTTAGGCCTGTGACTTGAATGTAATACACGAGAGGCACAGATTGAGGCTGAAGCACAGAATGCAGTGCAAACAAAAGAGCATAAATTGTAAGATGTGTTGCATATACAGGTTTTACATGAGGTTCCTTTTTACTATGGCAAAAAAACACTCTTCCTGGGGTTCATGTTAAAAAATATGCAATACAATCAACCAATGCTTACAGACATACTACATTCAGTACATAACACAGCCACAATTTCACTATTTTACCAATATAATAAAATAACAAGAAAACCAATTAAATCTCCAACTGAATATAACAGAATTTGACAACTTGAGTAGAAAATAAGCAAACAAGCAAAAGTCTGTGATTGCTTTTTATTACAGATGATCTGAAATAATGACACACAATGACAAACCTTGACTGCTAAATGAATATTTGTGATTTTAATCACATTTTAAACAAATTTGGTGAATTACTGCAGGGCTGTGATAAAAAACAGACATGTATGTGTATTGTCTACTCCAGGTGTTTAATTCATTGAGATCTAGGCCAATCTACATACATATATTATTTCTAGTATAAAAGCCAAAAATGTTTCAATTTATTTGTACCTTCCCCTTACTTTTACTTCCTAATTTGAATATACCCAAGTTTACACACACAAGTGGCTGTTTTTTTAAAATAATTATTTAAAATGCTTTTAAAAGTGAAAAAATATAAGGTATATATGGGTAAATAGGTAGGATAGGTAAATATCAGGTGTTTAAATTTTTTTGGAAACAACATTGTTCAAAAGTGTTTCACATGATGTATATCCAAGGCTGTGGGTCCTTGACTGAAAGTAAAAGCATGTGAAAACCACAATTAAAAAATTAATTAATTAATAAAAAAAAAAAAAATCAGTTCTTTAAAGTATGCACCAAATACACAAAGAGCTCAAATTTAAACAAACTTTCACTGTCCAGGGTAAACTGATGGATGGAAAGGTGATCGACTCATCACTGTCACGGGACCCTCTTGTTGTCGAGCTGGGGAAGAGGACAGTTATTGCTGGTAAATTAACAAGTATTAATAGTTTTGTCCACGTTGTGTTACTCAATCAGCAACTGATTTCATTACATTTGAGAGATAACTGCAGCCTGTTGTGTAGCCGGCAGCGTGCTTGCTTTGCTGATTGACTTTCTCTGTCTGATTTTCTTATCAGGCCTGGAACAAAGCTTGGTTGGCGTGTGTGAAGGGTAAGTGAAAAAAGTAAAGGTTCACTGGGGAAGAAAAAGCTTAGCAATAGATTCAGCTGAAAAAATACCACAGTTAATGGTTTTTTGATAGAATCTGAGAAATGCTGCCTGAGTAACTGTGTTTTGTATTTCTTATTCTCTTATTCAGGCAGAAAATCAAAGCCACTATTCCCTCTCACCTTGCGTATGGGAAAAAAGGCTACCCTCCTACTATTCCAGGTACTGAACACACAAATCAATACACAGTGAGAGACACAAGACGCAAGACCACACATATACTACAGCACAGGTCTGGGTGATAATAAAATCTACATAACATTGTTAATGAGAGTATTTTCAAATACATATGTGTAATATTATGGCACATGTATGCAGATCGAAAAATCAAATCTGTGTTGAATGCAATAAACTCAGTTCCAATGCTGCAGTATATGTTTGCACATTAACAGAATCACATAGAGTCTATGTTTTTAATTTGTAACAACAAAAATAAAAACTATCACTAGAGTCATCCTGTAAATATACGTTGACCATTTTTTCTTTTTTCAGTGTTTATATAGCATTATATATTTTATTTTATGTTTCATATCCTCATTTATTAACATGCACACAATAGAGATAGGTGTTAATGGCTAGTGAAACAACAAATACAGTTGCTTCCTTACAGGCACAAGGGGTAACTGAATTGTTTCATGAGTATTAAAACTGTGTGAATCATATGAATCATTATGGTCTTCACAGTCGCCACATATCAACTCAATATGTGAGAGTTTGGAATTAAATGTTAGACAGCGGTATCATCCACCCGTGGGAGGTGCCGTAGGACTTTGGTGCATTGTGGACTGGGCAGCAGTCGCCCCCACAAAAGCATCAAATCTTAGATGCTTAACCCCTAAGACATTGTGTATATCACACTTTGCTGTTGCAAAAAAGGCTACCAAGCTTTTCACTTCATGTTGTACATGTATGTAGCTGTGCATTTTTACAAAACAATGAATTTAACCCTGATCTGCCCAAGGTGATGCTGCCCTTGAGTTCGAGGTGGAGGTGATTTCTCTAACGCAGCAGACGCCGTGGCAGAAAATGGTCAATGACGTGTTCCCCCTCGTGTGTTTGGCCCTGGTGCCCACTCTGCTTGGCTTGGTGGGACTTTACCTCTACAAAAAGGCCAACGACCAGAAACCGAGCAAAAAGAAGGCAAAGGACAAGAAGATCAAGAAGAAATAAGGACAAGGCACAGAACTATTTAAATAAAATTTTTTAATTGTATTTTTTTGTTATTTGTGTTTATTTAGTATTAATATGTTTTAATAGGTATTAAACTACTCACACTCACAACTACTCACTAAAAGCAGACAGATTGAGCTTAACTATTGACAAGTACATTTTAAGTAACAGCTCAGCTGCATATTACAGGACTGCAGAATTTTAAATGTCTTTGCTATTTTAGATGGTGGCTCTATCACAAAAAAAAATCTTGTAACAATAAATCATTTTAGCAGAGATGGTGTGATCAGTAGTAAAAAGATGTTTCTATACAGCAACAGGACATTATGTTAAAGTGCAAGGACATGAATGGTAGAACAGAATGCTTCACCGACATGACGCAGCAGCTCACATGAACCTTCTGAACAGTGTTTTTCTTTAGGTCTCACGTGTGAGAATCGACTGAATAGTAGTAGAGAGAGTGCAACTGAATAGCCTTATGTAGAAAATGACTACCAAGAAGATGGCATGTTATTAAGAGTAGCATCATCTGAGGGATTTAACTAAAACTGCCTTATTTTTTTGAAGAAGACCATCAGTGAAGTGTTGACAGATTCCTCTAATTACACTTGCTTCTCCTTTTATCAGTTTATATATAGGATATGTAAACTGATTTTTTTTACCTCACTATATGTATTCAATTTAATTACTTGTTATTTAGAATATTAGATTAGAAATACAACATACAGTCAACAAATAAATTATGACTATTTCTATGTTAAGATAAGATTCGATTGATCCCTGGGAGAAAATTCCAAAGCTACCCATCAGTATGTTAAGTAATTAAAATGAGCTCCACCTTTACCAGCTACACCATTAAAGTTATGTTTACATTAATGCATCAATAATTTCAATCGAAGTATTATTCTGAAATGGGATATTTTGTGTAATGAGTACATTTTAATGCTGATGCTGTTACTCTTTTACTTTAGTAAAAATTTAAATTAATTCTAACAGAGTATTTATTGATTGTGGTATTGCTTTTTTATGACCCAAGTACTGGCATTACAATTCAAACCATGGCTTAAAAAAGGAA
This sequence comes from Toxotes jaculatrix, assembly GCF_017976425.1. Lineage (NCBI taxonomy): Eukaryota > Metazoa > Chordata > Actinopteri > Toxotidae > Toxotes > Toxotes jaculatrix. The sequence continues at coordinate 14,505,147 of NC_054396.1, read as the reverse complement.
AACATTTTCACGTTAAGTTGAACATCGTATGACCAACAAAACCAAAACCAACGTCATGCCATGCCATGTTAATTTCGCAATCACGTCAGCCAAAAATCTATATTGTATTTATAAACGTTTTGCTAGGTAGCATTTTAAAATATTTTAGCACACTTAATCCTGTCGATGTTACTAGAGGAATTGAAGCGTAAAGGTGTACTTGTTTTACTACACGGCGTTGCTCAAAGGCACCACTCCTCTGATCCGGACTATTGCAGTGAGAGAGAACACCGCACACTCCGGCGACGCTTGGATAAAAACCTATGCGCACTGATATCCCTCCGCGTAGAAAAGTTAGTAAATGTTATTTTCCTGAATAAAAATTAAGTATTTTTATTACTTGAACTGCAAACCGAACACACAATTTTGGTGATAATGAAAATAAAACTAGACATTTATTAGCTTTTTTTTTTTTTCATAAAAAATATATAGAGGGCGTGGCGATTGCACTACTTCTCACGGTACAACCTCTTCCGGTCCTCTTTCCAGCTTCCCGTGCAACATGGTGAGTGTGTTTCAGTGGCGGCCGTCTGGCAAAAACAGAATAAACTGGTGTTTTATTCGAACAGTCACACATAATTGTATCTTCTTAGATATTATAATCACATAGCTAAACCACTATGTGGGGAATCGATGGTAGATATCGGTCAAAGTGATAAAAAAAATGAATCTGGGCCTAATGCTAACCTATTAGCAGGCTAGCCGTTTTGTGCATGTGTTCCTGTGAGCTAGCAAAGGATAACGCCGCTGTTAAAGTGCGGTCTAACGCAGTGAGGGGCGTATGGGGTAAAATACAAGTCATATTCTTTCACTTTGTTTCCTAACAAGTCAGGTGAAATAACACAAAATACGCAAAAATACACGTTTAACAATATGCTCAGCAGTCGGTTCGAGATACCGCAGACAAGCCATGCATTTGATGATCCACTGTGTGGAGTCAAGCCATCAAATACGAGAGAGACAAGCTAATGGACAGTATTCACCCAACAAAATGCTCAGATAACATCTTGTAAACGACAGCACTATGATTTTATACCGTTATTGTGAATTGAACTGTAGAAGTGGTGTTTCTGTACGCTTATCCTTAATTAATTACGTTTTTTTATTTTAGTTACTTCCTTAAAATGTATTTTTTCCATCCCAAATCTGTATTAAAGCAAACGGGGTTTAATTGAATCGCCCTGCAACACTGAAGTGATTTGATCAGTAGGCAGTATCGATCACTATTGCTGGGTTTTGTTTAACACTTCTTGTACCAGCTGCAGTTATAACTCGATTGACAGAAAAATAATTAGCAATTATTTTGATGATCAGTTAGTAATGTTTCAAAAATGTTTGCAACCTCTTATATGAAGATGCCCTGCTTTTCTGTTTTAATATATTAAACTGAATATCTTTGGGTCATTTTTGGACTGGAAACTGCGATGAACAAATTTTCTGCAAGATACTAAGCCATACATAAACTGACTAATTCTAGTTTGGTTTAAATTAATGATGTGCAGATGCCAGCTTTTGGTTTTTGATGTTCCATGATATATCACTTGGTACTGAAATGCTAAAGTATGATACCAGCCCTAACTGTTAAGTTGTAACATAGCTTGTACTAACTGGCCTCTGCTTTACAGACTAAGAAGAGGAGGAACAACGGTCGCGCCAAGAAGGGCCGTGGGCACGTGCAGCCCATCCGCTGCACCAACTGTGCCCGTTGCGTCCCCAAGGACAAGGCCATCAAGAAGTTTGTGATCAGGAACATAGTGGAGGCAGCGGCCGTGAGAGACATCACAGAGGCCAGTGTCTTCGACTGTGAGTGCATTAATTTATTTTTCCAGTTCACACACATCATCCCCTGCTGTTTTAGTATTTTTTAAATCATGTGAGCATGCCCTCATCTGTACCTTTGTCCTCTGTGTTCACTCTGCAGCTTATGTACTGCCCAAGCTCTATGTGAAGCTGCACTACTGTGTCAGCTGTGCCATCCACAGCAAAGTGGTGAGGAACCGTTCCTGCGAGGCCAGGAAAGACCGCACCCCACCACCCAGATTCAGGCCCACAGTGAGTACCAGTATACCATCCACACAGGTTCAGTGAAGCTCTACAAAGTCTTATTTCAGAGTATAATTTGACTAGTTGCAGCAGGAGAAAAACAAGTGAAAATGTCAATGTAATTAATTCAACTAATTAATTACACCTGTGTTTGACAAGTCAACGGTTACATGAATCTAAAACTGTTTTTTTCCCCCTTGTTTAACAGGCTGGTGCACCAAGAGCTGCTCCAAAACCTCTGTAAAGCAGATTTTGAAGATGCTGTACTCCTGAAGAATAAAGTCAGAAATCTTTACAAAAACCTTTGAAGTGTGAAGCTCATTATTCCGAACTGACCATGTGTTGTGTAGTTGTAGGAAAGACAGGCCTGTCAAGTATTTTATTTGGAACAGACTTTCTTACAGTACAAAACTTACAGTAGTTTAAGATCAAATTACGCAAATGCATAATTACATATGATACATTTGAAAAGGCTCTGCAGTTATTTAAAGCGATATCAGACCATTTACAGAAGGGATGGTGGTGGGGGGATTAAAGAGTAAAACTGAAGGGAACAAATAGTGCAACAAGGAAAACATCTGAACACAAAATACCACAAAACTAGAGTTAGTTTCTTTTCTGAAGTATAGTCTTGAATTGGAGTACACAGTTTTATTTGGTTGTCCTTTAGAATACAACAGAAAGGTGACTGGGGTGTAGGTTGAGGAGCAAACAGCATTGGTACCACATGCATTGGGTTTAGAAGCACGTTACTGCCCAGTGTAGCACACAAACAAAAAACAAAAAATCTGTCCAAACCTGCACCTCGTGAAGGTAAAGAGGGATTTCAGATAGTGAATTTGCACCTGCTTTGATGCAGAATTTACAACTTCAAAAACACAGTTCTACAAAGGGATGAGTTGAGTCATGGACTGGGGCTCCACTGCAAGGTCCTTTTTTCCCCCCCAATATAGTATTTTTCTACAGGATTTGTCACTCAAGTTCAACATAATGGCTGAAGGTTCAGGTGTACAGGAAGTGTTACACATTTTAAAGTTATTTCTTTGGCTCTTAGCTGCCAGCAATACCAAAGTTGTTCTCATGTATCTATGGTCCTCTGATTGTAAAAATGAAAAATTGATTCTGGCCAGGGTCACTAATCACTGGTGGTTCTAGGTATACTCTACAGCTGTTTGTAAATAAAACATTTCAAAGATGGCCAAAACAACATGGAGCCTTTTGTAGTGTGCAGTACTTGTACCATGGGATTAACAAAATACGCTTTACACTTAAAATGTGACTATTTAAACTGTTGAGAGAAAAAAAAAATGCAGGAAAGACCTCAGGCCAAAGGCACAATAGCAAAGTCTACTACACACAAATCACACCAACTGGAGAATAATCACACCTGGGCCTTTTTTTCTGTAAAAAATTGTTGCCTAAATCAGAATATACACAGTAAAGCAGGGGGTGAGATGTAACTGATCGGTCAAAGCCTTTTTTTTTTTTTTTCCTTTTTTTTTGCCCATGCAAACTCACATGACAGTTTCAGTGATTTGCAATGACAACTTTGGTGTCATTTACATTAAAGTCACACTAAATGTTTTCTGGGTCAGGCTGCAGAAAAACCACATTTCAAAATTGTGATGTTCAATTTACAAACCGACTTCTGTCCTAACATGACCTAACAGTCTGTATTCTCATATTAAGGCAAGATAATCTGATCTTTAAATTAAACTACAACTTTGGAAGAAATATTTTTAACCACCTGTTAAGGTTTGTATGTTAACATACTGGTGACAACATCACCACATTGCATTGTGCCAACTTTCTCTCTTGTATCTCATACAGCAAAAGTACACCAAAGTCAACTTTCTAACCACGGCTCAAACAAATGTCGCTCCACTTAAGTACTTGTAACAATACTTGAAACAAAAGTGAACTGAGGTAAACACTTACATCATATTTTCAATATTCAACATATCTTCAAAGGGAAACCCCAAATTATCTTTTCTAAATGCCTTTGCAAAACTAAGGGGAGAAGACCACTTTTAATATCTACAAGGTTTTTTTTTTTTTGACAGCAGTGAAAAGAAAAAAAACGTAGTTCACCTTGTAGCTTCTTAGTAATTCATACTCTATGTACAAATATATTCATTCACTAGAACTTTTTATTTTGCCACTCTAATAGGGAAAAGTGCTTACCAGTAGGAAGTTGTGGTTCTTTGGCTCAGCCATGAGGGAACCATTATTTGGTATTATACAGAACCACACTCACTGTGATCTCAAAGTAAAAAACCAGTACTTTTTTTTTTTAATTCCACTTCATAATCATGATATTTTGGAGTTTCTGCACATTTTGACCTCTACTTAAAAATGTGAGAATCCAAACACAATTAAATTCAGTACACAACAGAACCACCAAAATGAACTTAAATGTCCATTTAGAGCCTTGAATGGTTCAGTGGTTTCTGGTTTGCCTGCCAACTTCTGAAAAGCAACATTTTACTGAAGCTGAAAAGATCTACGCCAGGGGTGTCCAAACTATTCCACAGAGGGCCGTGTGGCTGCAGGTTTTTGCTCCAACCAAGCAGCAGCACACCAGACTTCACTCATTTAATCAACTGATCTCAGTCTTCAGACAGTTGTTGTGTGCTCTTCATTGGTTGGAACAAAAACCTGCAGCCACTCGGCCCTTTGTGGAACAGTTTGGACACCTCTGATCTACGCTTCTATGAAATAAAGTGAAAATGTCTGATCTGATACACATATAGGGGACATTATGTTAAACAAGTCATTTTCTGTGCCACATGAAAGTTAATGGGCTCAAGTCAGCTGATGATTTTGACTATTGTCACTATTTTTCCAGCCTTCATGGACATCAGTACATACATAAAATTAACTATCAACACAAACTGGTATTAATTTTTGTGCCTAATTTCCATAATCTAGACTTAACAAGTAAGCCTGCTGGACAGTGCGACTTACTGTGCTTTAAGTGTGTGAAGTGAAATATAAACAAAAAGTGGCTTAAACAACTCTCTGTGTTGTTCTAACATGTAAACAGCCAGAATCACGAGCTGACAGTGTTCTTTGAACTGACACATTTCTCTTGACATATATTTCATTTTTGCACAATTTTACCAAGACAGGATAATTTATTATAAATCACAACTGACAAAACTGAACACCTGTTTCACTCTACTGTCACACCGGTGCCTGGTGACTCTGTGGACTGAAATGTGTTCAAAGAAAAAGCGAATAAAACATCTTTTTTGGGTTTAACCTGTGAGGACGGTAGTAAACTGCCACTGTACACTGCACTCATTCATGTCATAGCAGCGTGTGCCAAATGCCATGCACATTTAGTCTTTGATAAATTAGCAGAATTGATTCTTTGCCAACACTTTAAGAAAAAATCAACCATATCTGAATAAGATAAATAGATATTGTGCAAAGCCATAAGCCAGAGACTGTACAGTGTCTGGGAAAAAAAAAAAACTCGAGTGATTAAACTGTTTTATAACTCAGAATCTCTAACATCACCCACAATGATCGGTTTCAGGACGTGACGTGGTGGCTCATGTCCCTCAGTCTGGTCAACAAGGTGTGATCAGGGTGAAGAAAGGCACAATACAATGAGATACACCAAAGTCATGTTTAAATATAGCATAAAAAGATTAGTGTTGGTTTGCAGTTTGATGGACTGATGAGAGGGAAAATGCTGAGGACTTGTAAAGACCCTAACCTCTGCGGTAATCTCTAAAATTGTGGCAGTGATACTCGTACTCCTTTCCTAGTGAGAAAAACAATCCGTCAGTTTTTCCTCACATATGAGAGAAATGTGCAGGTCATTAATGTATTCTACAAAATAGTTTAATATAATCATAGTATTCTGGCAGGTATCAGTGCAACAAAAGCAGTCATAGAAAAGAAAAACAAACATTTCATACACAGCCCCACTCAGCATTCACACAAAAAAGGCCTTCATTTTTCACTTACTTATTCAATTTACTTTCAAACAAACACAGGGTCGCTCACTTTCTCTCTCTCTCTCACACACACACACACACACACACACACACACACACACACACACACACACACACACACACACACACACACACACACACACACAGATCTGTTAACTAAAACCCCATCAAGAACAAAAGTGCATTTCTAACTCACGGACAACTCCTCAAACAAATGTATTCAACTTGGACCTGGTTTTTGAGTTTGGTCTGCACTTCACGTCACATTTTAAAAAGCAATCCATTGTACACAGTCAGCCCCAAGTATGAAAAAAAACTCAGCAAAATGTAATGCTTGTTAGGGGATCATTTAACTGAAAAAGTGCTTTTAGAACAAGGCAAAAATAACTCTACAGATTCCATTTAGGCAAGCCTCTCAATTTCACATTATTTTTTCTGTTAGTTCTGTTAAAGTGCACAAGAGGGGAAAGTTTTCATGTCATGGACAGAAGTCAGATTTGTCTACTATAACTTGTGCAGCAGGTGTGATTCCTGAAATTTGGAGCAAGGCACATCTGTGGATGAGAAAGTGAATTGGCTCTTCATCTACTTTAGAATACATTGAATTAAAAGTGCATTTTAAGTGGATTTGTTGTTCAAAGTGCATTATAAATAATAAGGATCACCATTATAATTTTAGAAGCATACACATGAAGTTTCCATTAATGCTGGTACATACTTACTGTACCAGTACCTCCTTGAAGTATCATCAGTGCCCCCTTTAGCTTGTGTGCAGACCAAACCCAACCAGGTCCTTGTCTCAGTGTAAAAAAACAGCTCTAGGTGAAGTAGGTTGTCCACCCCTTATTCTCAGTCGAGGATGTGCTCTCCACGGACGATGTGTGAAGAAAATTCATAGCGGTCCTGGCTGCGGTGGCCACAGATGTTACACTCAAAAGGCTGGCGAAAACCGTGGCAGCCCATATGGATGGTAAACATGACATGGTCCAAGAAAAGCACACGGCAGTGCTCGCAACGGAAAGAGCGCACAGCCCGCCCCTCCCCATCTACAACTCGAAAAGCCTCCCTGGAAGTGGAGGAGGGTGCTGTAGGTGAGCTGGGAGTTGGAGCGAGGGCCGGAGGTGGGGGGACCGAGTGGCCTCCATCCTCTCTTTCCACCTCCCTTTCTTTGGCGTGGCTGGGGCTGTGTCTGTCCCGACTCCTGTGATGTGCAATGGGAGGAGGCACTGGGTTGTGATTGTTGGAGTGGAGGAGATGATGGCCATTGTTACTGTGCAGGGTTGGAGTCAGAGCAGTACTGTTGCATGGCTCATCTGGCATGCTCTCTGTGTCTGTAGAGTCCTGGCAACCATTGCTAGGTGAGGGCACGTGACTGCGACCGACAGGCAGATCTTCATGACCCTCTGCTGCCTCCCTTCCCCCAACACCTGAAGCTCCCAACCCAGTTCCTGTCCCTGTACAATCCAGCCTCGGGCCTAGAGCGACAGGGGTGTGGGAGGAGCTGTGGATCGGCCTGAGTTCTGACAGACATGAAGGGTGAGTGGTGGGAAGGTGTAGAGGCCTCAGTGTGTCTGATACCCCTCCTCCGTTACCTGCTATGCCTGTGTATTCTCCTCCCAGACCAGTAAAGTGCGGGGCCTCAAGGTCCCCTGCGTGCATCTCCCCGTCTTTATCCAAACCAGCACTGAGCTCATAAGGTGCATCTCCAAGGTTGAGGCGTATGTGCTTCTGTCCTGTAATTTAGAGAGACAATCTTACAATATTGTACAGTGTATGTAGGAGCCATGAATGTATTATGTATTTTTTCTATTAGTAGTAAGGTTAAGGGATATTGTTTGTTTGGGTTTTTTGTTTATTAGGATATTGTTTATGTGATCATGTTGATTGGGGGGTTAGCGGGTCACATGATTATGGGCGTGTATATTAATTGATATCACCTGTTGGTCTTTTTTTTGTTTGAGAGAGAGAGAGAGCGGGTGGGACGCCGTATTTTTTGTTGACCGCTAATTTTCTTTGATCACTGAGATTATTTTTGGTTATATTTTGGAGCACGCTATCATGAGTTTATTATCTTTTGTTTGTTAATAAACTGTTAAATTTAGGTTTGAAGTCTCAGTGGATTTTTTAGGTAGCGCGTCAGACAATAGGGCCCATCCTTCTGTCTCTCAGCGACTCTTAGGACTGCGAAGTCGCTACAGTGTAGGTGTGTGGAAGATGTCACAACATAATTTTCAAGAAATATATAGTATCTGGAAAGCTTGTTCAGGTAAATGAACAGCTTGCCAAGTTTTTTGGATTAATTCTGAATATAATGACTGAGATAGATATGTTGTTGTTGAAAAAAAATCCAATCAAATTCTAGTTTTTTTTTCCAGTTAAATGTTTGGAGTCTAATCCTGTTATTATCAGCGAATCAGATCTGTGCAAACCAAATTATTGATGGTAAGCTATGACAAATTATACTACTTGGATAAGACAAATATGCATAAAATCTTGAAGGCTGGTGGTCACATCATTAGGACAAAATGATCAGTCGTAATGCATGTGGTATCCAATTCAAGCACTGAATGCTGTTTCCTAAGTTTCCTGTACCTGTCCACACTGAGACAAAATGCTCACCTACAAATTTTTGTGGTGTGGATCTCTTGCGTTTGGTGATGCTGTTGGCAAGCCGATCGATAAATGCCATCTTGTCTGAGGAGGGCTGCAGCAGAGAGTCTGGTATAAACTCTAGCTCTCTCATCTCCTCGCCTGCACAGAGTACAAACAAATTGTAATGTTATTTTTGGGGTTTTCTTATTATCAAGATGTTTCACTTGTATGCTGGTTTTCCTTGGAATCTAAACCACGTGACTATAAGCGGGGGTTTCTGTGCATTACCCTGTTAAAGATGTAGACTACATTTCTACAGTAGATGATACTACAATCCCTTCGGAAAGTGATATTTGCAGCACGATAATGTGATTTAGATTCCTTTCTTATCAGAGAGAATGTTTTTTACTTCTGATATGTAATGTTCATGAATGTCATAAACACATACCTGGATTCTGTGCACTGGATGGCTGCTGTGACTCCAGACTTTGTAAGTAGCTGTGGCAACGCTCGCGGTGCTCCTCCAGTGTGCTCTGCTGTTTGTAACTACGGCCACAATAACTGCACTTATACGGCTTCCCAACAGTCGGAGAGGACACTAGGGACAAAGTAGGAACATAGCATTATTATTGTCTAAAAGTGTCAACTGCTTTATTAAAAAGCTCACTCATCAAAGCTTCAATTTGTCCTACCTGCATGAGTGCGAAGGTGGCCAGTAAGTGCATCTCGTCTCCGACAGGCATAGCTGCAGAAGGGACATTTAAAGGGCTTTTCCCCTGAGTGCAGCTTGATGTGGCGGAGCAGGTTACCTTTTTGAGTGAAGGAGGCGCCACACTGATTACACTGGAATGGTCGCTCACCTAGGGATAGATTAAACCCCTCAGTCCATCTTCTCTAACAACATGCATAGCATTCTGTTTTACATCCAGATCCATATGTTAAATTACAATTATCAAAGCAGATTTTTTTCTGCTGTTCATCTTGATTTAATGACCAGTTTCAAAAGCCTTTCCATAAGCAAGGTTTCAGTTCTGTATAATCAACATTTTTTCCCAAGCATGTTATGTTTTTCTCCCACATTTTTCACTACAATATAACTGTGTCCACACAGGGTCAATACTTGTGTCAATGGCATACAACAAATCAAAAAGAAAAAGGAAAACACGTCTGCAAGACATAATCAAAGTCAATTACATGTCACAATCAAAGACATGTTTTATATGTAACCTATTTTATTTAACAAAAACGAAGTGTTTTCTCACAGAAAAGAGTTTTTGGATCTAAACTGATTAGTCACCTGTATGGCTGCGTTTGTGCACCATGAGAACATTAGGCCCAATGCAGATCATTCCACAGACGTCACACTTGAGCTTTCCATTTGGCAGCCGGGTGGCTCCAGTTGGATTGGTTTCAGGATTGGCGAGCTCCCTGTAGCCTCCGACAGCCTCAGATCCCTGTTCTGGACCACCGTCCTCTACCCGCTCCCCTCTTTCATCTTCAGTACTACGACCTGGGTCTTCATCACTGTACAACTCCACTTTAATAGAGTTGGCTAGAGGTGCAAGATCAAAAATAAAGAAGGCTTAAATGAGATCATCAACCAGCATGTTAGACTTAAGAGAATATAATATAGAGTGAGCATAGGTTTACGTTTCATTAATTATGTTGCACACCTTAAGACAATCTTTGAAAACATCTGACATCTCAGTAAAGCTGACAAACAGTTCCATTAGGACCTAATAAATATGAGATATTCTAAATAATTAAGATTTGGGGATTAGATTAACCATCACATAGTCCATTTTGTGTGATTCACACTTATTTTCTCACTGACCACTGAGGGAGCGGCTAGGAGAGGTCTCTTTGCTGTTTGGAGTGCTCACTGTTGGACCACCAAGGGCCCCTGAAAACTCTCTTTCCATTGAAGAGTCTCCACTAGCTGCATTTAAAAAGAAAACACAAGCAAGATCTGTCATTTAAACAACACGTCAGCCTCTGAAGATAAGCATATTTGTGACACAAGAGACCAGATTCCTACCTGATATGTAAGACCGGCCATTGCAGTCATCAACATCCATACTAGTTCAAGCAGAATACTGAAATGACAGTTATGCCAAGATCAAACTGAATTATCTCTCACATAGTCCCTCTCCTGCACTGATTCACTCAAACATAACTAAAAATAATCACACTTTAAAATAGCAGGTAAATATACAGTAGTTACAGGTAGAGGTCCAATTTGACAACATTATAAAATGAAAAACCCCCAAATTAAATTGAAATTGCTTGAGAAGTAACTTACAAGTTAAATTACACCAGAAACTTTCAGTTACCAAAAGAAAAAAAGGAGAAACACTGTTAGCTTGAATGTTAACTAACTACCGTTAACTTGTCGGTGCAATTTAAGAGAGACCATGCATTTTGAACTGCACTAATATTTAAGTGTGACACTGGCTCATTAATAACAAATGTGCTTAAGATTAACCAATGTGGGTTAACTCATTGCACCAGAAAACAGTTAACTAGTAGCTAAGTTAGCGCCAACTTTAACCATAGCGGCTACAGATCAGCTGATTGACTCAGTAACTATAAGGTTGACTCATGACAACACTGAGAAAGTAATTTAATGATGACCTAATCTAACGTTAGGCTTATCCGAGACAAATTAGTCTGAAATCCAGGTCCAGCGTTTACATAACGGTGGCGTTAAGGTAAAGTTTGAGGGTCGGCCTCGGCGGCTAACGTTAGCTTACTGCATGTGATGGAAATTACCGTTAGCCAAGTTAGCTCAACTCAATACTATAACGCTACAATAGTCTGCAGTCCTTGACAGCTTACTAAAAAGCACGGAGCAAAGTTACAGCTAAGTAATATAGACAATGACGCAAGGTAGATAACACTGACTTATGACTGCCTAATGCTAAACTGGACACTGAAATCGCAACATCGCCTTGTTTAACGCTAGCATAACAAACCACCGTTAGCCTGAACTATCTTAGCTAGCTAGCCACCACAGCCAATGTTTCCTCAACCGTTGCTATGGTACCCACCGCCTCCCAGAGAGCTATGGCTAACCAGCTAATGGTTAGCTAGCTGGCTAGCCTCGTCTCCTGAAGCGTTGAAGCTGACTTTACAACACAACACAGCGGAGGCAGGGGACTGCAAAAGTACTTTTTGAGGTTGCCCGGTTCTCCCAGTAACGGTTGCATTACCTGTCCCTATCAGGGCCGTTTCAGTGAGGTTATTCTGTATTTTCATCTGCCTGTTTATGACGGCGGCATCTCCCGGCAACGTTTACCTCCAACTCCAAACAATTTCCGGTGACATCCCAAGCGTAGCTGCCTAAGAGCCAGTATCAGCAAACGGGCTTACAGGAGACACAAAAAAGGGGGAAAAAAATATGTAAACATACTTAGTATAGTAACATGCATCCTAATAGGGACTTAGTTGTGTTTTTAATTGAGATTATTTTTGCATCTCTTACAGCTGACGTATTGGATGTTTGTTGTAGTTTAAAGCTGCAGTTGCCTTAGGGGTAGGCTACTTTATTTTGAACCACACCTCATCAATCAATGTGATGCTCACTGTCTAAACTCTGCAGGCTTCTAATCACATTTCCCAATATTGAACAGTGCACGAAATTCTCAGAAGTTAAAAAAAAAAACGTGCAACCCTTGTACACTGTACACCTGGGATCCAGGAGGTGCCAAAAGCAGCAAGAGGAACTCAGCAGACATCCTTGCCTGTCCCATCCAGTGTGCTTGAATAACTGCTTCTGTGACTGCTTGTTTTTCTTTAGCATCGTTAACTGTGTTCAGTTAAAAGTAGGGATCGCGATCCTTTGAAATTTTGTGATACCAGTCTGTTACCAGTAACAATACCTCAGTTTTGCTATCAAAAGAATAACACTATAACAAACTTAGGTCTGAGATTTTTGTTTTAAATATGAGAATATTTTTTGCCAAACTTTTGAAATGCATTTGTATTATATTGTTTTAATAAAAGTTACCAAAAGTGCAAAAAAATATTAGTTAAGCCACGAAATAACTGATCAATGAATAAATAAGCAAAACTTTTGTTGGTTGACAGTTTTCAATATTATCTTCTGTTTCAATCAGTCCCCACAAAATAACTGAAGTTCCATACTGAAATGAACATAGCCTACAGAACTAGGGGTCAGACTCAGACGGACAGGCATCAAAACATGTCAGGTCTAAAGCAGTACACTTCACATGCAGGATGTACGTGAATATATTGAGTGTTTCGACGACTAAATGCTAAAGCAGTCACCAAATATGTGCTTAATGCCTTTAACTTTTACTTCATTACATTGTTTTTGAAAGCCTCGTCACTTTATGTTTAGTGCCCAAAAACCTTTGCACAGTATTGTATTTACATTAATGTACTGGTACTTTTACTTAAATAGCTAAATACTTTTTCCACCATGGTTCTCGATCAAAATTTGTTCAGATGAGGTTGTGACCGAATATCTATGTTCTTTACATTTAATAGGTGTGAAAACCTGTGTCACACTGTTGTATGCTGAAACAATACAAGCGCACTCTTGCTGATGGTGAAGGACTGTGACTGTGGGCTGAAGCTCAGTCTGGAAACGTCTAAATGGCAGCTGTGTCAAACAGGCTGGGCCGCACAAAGAGTGACCTCTACTGTACAGACTGGCCAGAGTGCCCGTGCATGTCAGTCCTGACGTACCCGCTGTTTTACGACGGTGTGCTTACACAGACAGTTTCCGTCAGTTTTACTCGCGTGTCGTAAGCGCGCTGAACAAGCTTTTTGCCGTTACCAATTTCAGTTGAAACGAGAATTTCATTATTTCGAACTGCCCGTCGATATCGACTACTATATCGAATAGAGAAAGAGAGCAGTTTTGATAAGTACAAGTTGTACTTTCTGTACTTAAACTTTGAGGTTCCAGCTCGAGGCCCAGCGGAGAGCTCGAGCGGCAGCTCTGAAAAGTTTGTTGTTGTCACGTGACGCGAGACGAATGTGGCGATAAAAGTTTGTTTAGATAGTAAAACTAGGCGGCGTACTACGTTATATAAAACTACCGAACACCGTTTTCACCGCAATGCCTCAACCAAAATATCGAAAGATTGCTGTTATAGGTTACAGGTCTGTAGGTGAGTAAAACACACGAGCTCGTGTAGAGCTAATGTTAGTCGGCTAGCTGGCTAACAGGCTAACGTCCTGGCTTTGTTTTCCCTGAGTGTTTCCGACTCTCAGCAGTAACTCTAGCTCACATTTGTTCACATTTCCCTGAGTTACATGTGTCGGCTTCGCAACTGATTACCAGTCTACACGAAATTCAACCGTATCTTGTTGTATAGCTGTAGCTATATGTTACTAGTTGTAATGTGTTGAGTGAAAATAAAGTTAGCTCAGTCGGTGAAGTCTTGGTGGACTGCCAAGTGGTGTATGTCTCTATGTAACGTTCAAATGTTAAGAACTCAACCCATGACCATATTTACCTCTTAGCAAGTCCATTATCAGTCGATTATATTGTAAACTGTCCTTGTGTGGCCGATGTTGCAGCAAATTCTGTGACCCAACAGATTATGAGGTCTAATGAGCATTATCAACCACAATAACACTGCAAACCTAAAAATAAAAAAGTAAATATTTTAAATCATTCTTTAGCACACAATTTATCTTAATAGCAGGTGTTACAGCAGGTGAAAAAATACCTCTTTTGATTGGTAAATTTTGATAGCTGTGGCAGTAGAAACTGTAGGTCTATCTGAAGAGGACTATCACTACACCTGTCAGTATCTTTTGATCCTTTGGTCTGTGTCATCTTGTTGATTCTCGTTTTGATCAAGTCACTAAAATGAATGGGTAACGGAAATTGGTGTAGCACTTGTAATTGGTAGTATGATCTGTTAAAATGTTCTGTTTCATGTAAAGGCTTAAAGCATAAATAAGTCACTACACTGATACAGTGTTTGTGTGTGTTACAGTTACATATTGTAACATACAGGATTGTTACCATAAAGAGATGGTTTTAACATAGTAATAAAACAGCAACATTGTTTTTTTTTTCCCTGCTTAGGAAAGTCATCTCTTACAATACAGTTTGTGGAAGGACAGTTTGTTGACTCCTATGACCCCACCATTGAAAACAGTAAGTGTCAAGAGTCGGTAGTTTGTAATATATTGCAGCATTGCACATCACAAAGAATTTGTCTTAATGTAAAAAAATGTTTTGTAAAACAAACTAATCTCCTTTCCTAGCCTTTAACAAAATGGTCAACGTGAATGGCCAAGACTTCAATCTTCAGCTGGTTGATACAGCTGGACAAGTAAGTTGTTCATCTGCCACCATAACTGACCAAAGTACTAAACTCTTTGCTTTAAAACAACACTGTTGTTTTGTTAATTACTAATATTTAACCTTAGGTGCTGCTGGTATCATGACATGTTCTCAGCTTTCAAATTGACAAATTGTTCATGTTTTTCAAACAGTCATACTCAATGAGATTATCATACCTCTCCTCTGTCTGTAGGATGAGTACTCTATTTTTCCACAATCCCACTCTATGGACATCCATGGCTATGTCCTTGTCTATTCAGTGACTTCCATGAAAAGGTGAGTGGATGGTTGTGATGTATTCATCGGTATGAATAATGTTAGGTAAACAGTTATTAGTTATGATACCCCTTAATTCTTAGAACACTGTACATTAGGTAGGTAACTCTATATGTCTTACAAATTATTCTAGCATTGTGTTTTAACATATATAGACTAGACTGTTCATAATACATTATTCCTGAAACACAGAGATTTATTAAGGTTTAACTCGCTATCATGTATACCAGGAGTGTCATCCAGTTCACTGTAATTGCCATATAGCTAGGTTTATAATGTTTGATTTGTGATACTGTATCATAGAGGGGTTGAATCAGCTATGAGGTTAAGGCTTAGGTTTTTGGTGTTGTTTTCAGCTGCAGATATCCTGACGTACAAGGTTTTTTAGGCTGGTAGAATAATAGAAAGTCAACATTTAAAAGTACTTTGATGTCTGTCTCTGTTCAGTTTTGAAGTTGTGCAGGTTCTACATGACAAGCTGCTAGACATGGTTGGGAAGATACAGTAAGTTTCTCTCTTTAAAATTCCCTTTAAAATTCAGTGCTTCCAAATTTGTGTTTTTCCAAGTGATTTTTTTTTTCAACCAGGATATTTTCTTTTTAGGGTCCCAACTGTTCTCGTAGGGAACAAAAAAGATCTCCACATGGAAAGGTAATCAAGATGATGCTAACAAATATAAACTACATGTATGTTCTATTATGGTCAGATAAAACTAACACTATCAGAATGTTAATTTTAAACATACTTTAACACCTGTAATTAAGCATAAAATAAACATAGCCCTTTTTATCTTTTGGCAGTTAAAGGATAAGTTTGGTAACATTCTTGTGTGTTTCTTAATATCAGCACATTCAATGAAAAGAACAAAACTAGCAAATATTGTCTGTGTAGCCAAAGCCTCATATGGCTTATGCCTCTGTGACGAAGGCCTCCGTTGTTGTCCCAAAGGTATTAAATCGCATCACTGAGCCATACAGTTGCATTTGGTGACATCATGTTCTTTTATTGTAATGGACACAAGCTAATAACATTTGCTAATAACTAAAGTGCCCAGCTGTTTCTTTTTAAGGTATATGTATTTGTGATCTGTTTTTGAAGATTTACACCTTCAACAGGGACATCTGGGCTTTGGGATGAGAGCAGTAAATTGGCTAGAAACTCTGAGAGGATTACAAGATGGACTAGCATATTGTTGTTTTCTGCCTTTTCATGGAATTTAGGTTGAAAGATGTGAGAGTTTTCTGTTTCATTTTTCCCAGGGTTATCAAGCCTGAGGAGGGAAAGAAACTTGCTGATTCCTGGGGTGCTGCATTCATGGAGTCCTCAGCCAAGGAGAATGAGGTAATCATGGATATCTCTTTGAATACCAACTCATTGGTGCGGTCCACACAGTGTTTCTGGCACAAATTCACACTCTGCCGACAATATTCTTTCAACGCAGACTGCTGTGGAGGTTTTCAAGCGGATCATTTTGGAAATGGAGAAAGCTGATGGTAATGCAGCCCCAGAGGAGAAGAAGTGTGCTGTGATGTAAACGTGTGTCCAGGACATCAGTAAGCTCATTTGCTGAAGACAGGAGGCACAACTTCACCGGCTTGCCAATCGTGACCTCACCGACATCAAGATACTGCAGTGGAACTTTTCTGCTCCGTTGTGATACCAGATTGATTTACATAGTGAGGCAACTGCCCAGACAGTTGATAAACTATCCCACTTCTTGTAACCACAGGGAGAAATTTCTAAGAGCAAGATTAATCTGTTTTAGACAAAGAAGCACCTTCGGTTGAACATGTTGAAATGTAATCTATGATTAGGCAAAAATCTTGATTTTGAGTTTAACCAAATGCTCAGAAAACAAAACAAGATTGTCTCAATTAACTGCCTCAAATATTTTCATTAACAAATTGTGGTAATAACTACTTGTAAATCCGATATATGAGACATCATTGGCTTGTGTCTCATAACTCTGTGAGTAGTTAATGTACAGTGAGTGACCTTTTAAGACTAGTATATTATTTCAGCAGGTCTTCTTTTTGACAGTGATGCAGAGTCACAGTTCACATTGATTTAAATGTGGTGTTAAAATGTCACTATTTCTCACAAATGGAGGATATCCTTGAACACCCGATATTAGATTTCTGATAAGAAATTTCACTGTGGTTTCACAGTCCTTCTCACTGTAATTTTTATCAACTCATCTTCAGGTACCGTTCACCAATGAACTTTTGAACTGTGTCTTCACGACGGAATAATCTATTTGTATATTTAACAACAAACATTTTAAGCTTTTCTGCTAAGCAAATATGCCTCTTCCATCATTTCTTCAGTTTAATTTCTCCTTTTTGGCTATAATAAAGTTATCTTATGGGCAACTCTCAGAAAAATTTAGTATAGATTGGAACAGATCTTTCTTTACCGGTTATGGCCTTTTTATACAATATGAATAGAATCTTAGAAATTGGTTTGATAATATTGGTTATATCTTGAGTGATGCCGGTTTGCTCTCCCGTCAATATAAGTAGAGTATATGCTTATAAGTGCGTTATAATAATGGACTTTGTTGAGTTGCAATTTTTAAATTGCATTTTAACACTGTGTAAGACCATTTATGTGGCTGATGGGCCACAGAGTTAGTTTAGTAATTTTTGAACTCGTGATTTTGATTTGATGTTTCATGCAAGCTTGATAAAACCAAGCCAGAATGGCATGCAGCCCATTTAATTCATATTGTGGACTTGCATGATCACTGTCAGACACTTGAGATCCTTAATGACTTGTTTTTCTTAGCTCTTGTAGCTTTACAGAGACATGACACAGACTGTGGATTTTTCCCCCACGATCCCCATGTTGTACCTGTAGTGGGTTATTGTAACTTTTTATCAAGTGCTTTGCTGAGTAAGTAGTTGATTGATGGTGGTTGAACAGAAGCTGGTGATGTTGTGTCTTGTGCCTTTACCGCTCTTCAAACTCCCTCATCTGCTTCCCTTCATGACTCAAGGTGCTCTTAAAGGTTTTTTTTTTTTTCCTTCTGTTGACTTGATACCATGGATGCAGGTGGTGTTGTGCACCTGAAAACCAATATTCCCTTGTGGGTCAACGTTAATTCAGAAATCTTGCTGTAAACAGTTTTGTATATAAATAAATCTGTTACTCATTTGATGTGTCATTGTGCTGATTTTTGGTACGTTATTTACAGGAGTGGTTGGAAGTTTATGTGCAGTCAACATGGACACTAAGTTCATGGCGATGTTGGGCTTTCTTTGAACTGTTTCAATTTATTTTTTGTTTTATGAAATCAACACAGGGTCAAAACTAAACTATATATAGCATAGCTAACATTTGGTCTTCAACAGGCCTCTGGCAGAGTTCTGTTTGGATATTTGACCACTCCTCTTGGCTGAAATGGTAGAGTTCAATTAAATTTGCTGGTTTCCTGGCATGGACCTGATTTTTAAGGACAGTCCTCATATTTTCAATAAAGTTGAGGTCAGGACTTTGGGAAGGCCATTCCAAGAGCTTAATGTTTTATCCATCATACAACCAGCTTTGATGTGTGTTTGGGGTCATTGTACTGTTGGAACACCCAATTGTGTTCAAATTTCAACCGTCTAGCTGAAGATTTCTGAGGTTGTCCTCTTCTACATTATTCCATCCACTTTGTGCAATCTACCAGTTTTACTGGCACCAAAACTAAACAGCCCCAGAGTGTGATGCTACCAGCACCATGCATAACCGTTTGTATGTGGGCTACACCTCCCATTAACCTGTGCTATACAATTGTTTGAAATGATTATCTCGCAATTTGCAGTTGTTTGGAAATGACTCCAAGAGACACTCCTGACTTGTGTAAATCTATGATCCTCTTTCTCAGAACTGCATGGAGCTCCTTGGACTTTCCCATTGTAATGTGTATTGGTCAATCCAATAAGTGCTGTCAAACAAAACCTTTTTAATGTGGGCACGGAGAAGCTACCAGCTATGATTAATCATGAGCACTAACAGGAAGTTAACAGGCCATGGCAAGTTAAAAGACATATTGAAACTTACATCTTTCAGCCCCACTGAAATACAAATCTAAGTGGGTGTATGTATCATTTTGATCCTATAAGTCTAATTTTTTGACCCTGTGATGATTTCAGAAAACCTAAACTAAATTAAAACATGTACACCATTTTTTTTCTAGATGAAGATGTATGTTGAGTACTCATTCTGCCCAGTGAAATCACTGAAAGCCCAATATTGCCAAGACGGTCGTGTCCACCATAGTGTGTGTAAACTTCCGACCACAACTGTAGGTGGCAAAAGCCAAGGTCGCCTATACAGTATATTACTGCACCTCCTCCAGTGGCGGTCTATTATGGCTGATGTACTACAAGAGCGGGTCACATTTCAGTGGGTTGCGGTGGCTTCATGCGCTAAATTACTGTATAAAACGCATGTATGCAGACACAGCGCCATGGTGTGGAAGTTATTATAAAATTCAACTCAGTTTTTTTTTTCTATGAGACCTGAGATTGTAGTGCGGTAACACTACGTGTAGTACGGTAACGACTGTACAGTGAGTTGTAGCGGAAGACTGTGCCATACTCCGCCAGCTGTAAACGAGCCCGGCTACAGTAAAGCGAAACTGCGCATGGGACATGGAGTGTGTAAGTTATCTTGCTAACTCATGCATGTATAGCTAGATAAGCTTTCTAGCAGGCGCTCTCCACCTGGGTCAAATAACGACACTTGCCGAAGCATGGTAACGGTAGCAGCTAACAAGCTAACTAATTGTAGGCAGAGTATTGCCGAGACTAGGTCGTATGTTAGTAAGTCCACCGTCAGGAAGGGACACATTTATAAACATGGTTTCAGTACCAGCACCAGTGTAAATAATTTCTAAACCAAGACAGTTTGCCACATAATGTCTCATCAGGATAACCGAGGCAAAAGGCAGCACCGAAGTGAAATGTCACCTCGACTGACTCGTTAATGTCAATAGACTGTGACGGCAGCTAACGCTAACACTTGGCTAACGTTAATATGATGGTTTTGTACAATGCAGCGTTAATCAGATTGCATTTAACTTCAACAGCGGCGACCCCGGGTCAGTTTGACAACCAGGCTCAGTTAAATGCTGGTAGTAGTGTTAACCGACTCTTCTGTAACAGCGGATATAACTAGCTGTAGCTAATTGTTACAAGGTTTACTCAAGTGAGCAGCTGTGCTTGGCCGGCGCCCTTTGAGGTTTATCTCCCTGACTATAGTGTAAGCTACGTGTGTACACTACAGTACAGTTAGCTATATCCCACAACTGAAGTCTCAATCAATCGATCAATGCATATTTTGTGATCTTGTTCTGGGTGATAATGCAGTGAACATGTTGCTATTAGAGACCGTGATACATTCCCACGCTAACCATCAGTGGTGAAAGAGGAAGTGTGGAAATACTCGGTAACCAGTAAAAGTCTTATCAGTCATTTCAAATTGTACTTAAGTGAAAGTACATAAGTGTTAGCATCAAAATGCATTTAAAGTACAAATAGTGAAAACACAAATTTTAGAGTAATATACATTATATCATTGTATTATACTTCTTTATACTTTAAGCAATGAAACAGTGATATAAGCATCACTTTAATTTTGCAGCTTAACTACTTTATGCAGTGATATCTATTTGTTTCGATGACACATTTTGTAGTAATCTGAACATGAAAAGTAACCACTAAAGTTATCAAAGAAATGCAGAGGAGTAAAATAGTAATTGCTTTTGAAATGTAGTGGGATAGAAGTATAAAGCAGCATAAACTGGGAATACTCAAGTAAAGTACA
Organism: Toxotes jaculatrix; assembly: GCF_017976425.1. Taxonomy (NCBI): domain Eukaryota; kingdom Metazoa; phylum Chordata; class Actinopteri; family Toxotidae; genus Toxotes; species Toxotes jaculatrix. The sequence goes on along the minus strand of NC_054396.1, from coordinate 14,484,081 downwards.
CTACTTTTGGAAATGTACTTGCTTACTTTCTAACATTGCTAACTACTTAACTTTACCTAAACCCAACCATACTAGTATTAAGCAAAATATGATTGTTTGCAGCATTATAGCTACATAAGCATAATAATGTCAAGGGATGTGATTAATCGAACCTTATACTATAGCCCCACTTGGCAGGCCAATCAGTGCTTCTGCCCATAACCCTGATGGCTGGGGATATTTTAGCCATGTTGCTGTGTGTATAACAACAGAGCTTACCTTAGCTTACCTTTCCTACATTCACTACTTTGGAGGGTTGCCTATACATGCTGAATTTTAATGACTTTTTTTCTTTCAGATTCCAGTAACTAATGATGATTTTGAGGGCAAAAAGGACCCAGTCACAGAGGGTAAGGGACTTGTATAAGTCTCATGAGACCAAAATGAGAAACTGTGACATTTAAAAACAGACAAACAAATAGTCTCTCTTGTATTCCTTCAGACCCAGAGCACAATGTGTACACCAGGTTTATGAAGTCCCACCGGTGTTATGACCTTGTACCTACCAGCTCCAAATTGGTTGTGTTTGATACATCACTTCAGGTAAAACAAAAGCTTTAAATCAAACCAAAAATGGGAATCTGTCTCTCAGTAGCTAATATGGACTGAAACCTTTGTTGCAATTAATGTTGACAGGTGAAGAAGGCATTCTTTGCACTTGTCTCTAATGGGGTAAGAGCAGCGCCTCTGTGGGACAGTAAGAAGCAGTGCTTTGTTGGTAAGAGTAATTTTCATTTGGCTCAGTTTCACTCTCTGATTAAGAATGAATTAAATAACGGGATGATTAAATGCTCCTAATTCTGCTCCTACAGGTATGCTTACCATCACAGACTTCATTAACATTCTTCATCGCTATTACAAATCTCCACTGGTAAGAGGGTTACATTCCTTAAATTGTGAGATTAGGTGTAACATATTACAGCCTGAGCTTGAACTGCAAGGTTGTGTGGTTATATTTAGGGTTTTCACTAATATGTTACTGAACATGCTCATGCTCCCTTTTCCCTTTGTATCAGGAGGTCTTACCAAAGACAAACCGTTCTCTTTTTGTAATTTCTCAGGTTCAGATATATGAGTTGGAAGAACACAAAATTGAGACATGGAGAGGTGAGATTGTTTAATGAATATGTAACACATTTCATGTCATTTACACTGTTATTCTTGAAGATAAACTTTATTGTCTGTTGTGTTTATAACAGAGGTGTACCTTCAAGACTCTTTCAAGCCTTTGGTTAGCATATCTCCCAATGCAAGGTGAGTATTTTTTTTTCTTATTTTTTTTAAAGCTTGGTTAGCAATAGTATTTCCAGGCATCAGCATTTTGTTGTTGTTGGTGGTGTCAAGTGTCACTTGAATACATGGTTGTTGCATGCTGGGATATAGAACCATTGGGAATCTGATGCTTTAACCTTTAGTTATTAGTTACTGCCACAGGCTAAAGCATCTGTTACTATTTCCAGCAGATGTTGTTGAGAAGGTACAAATACTGTATATTTATATGTTGTAACCTATCAGGTGTCTGAAATGTTACTCCACACCTTGTTCTTTTAACCAGAGTCTCTGTAAAAACAAGCAGCCATCAGACACCACCTGAAAATTAGCTTTGTCTACAAGCAGTGTTTCTACACTTCATAATGTCATAAGGAAATGATGAACATTTTGATCTTTCAGTTCCAAAGCTTTTGTTGTCTAAATAAAGTTGCTTGGAGATTTCATGTTTTGCTTGTACTGATAACATTTATTGTATAAATGCTACTCTTAACCTACACTTAAAGTTATCACATTTCCTGCCAAGATTCAAGATAATTGTACTTTATTTTTTTATTTAGCTATTTTATCTCACAACATGCAACATCTCGCATAACTTGATTGACTTTGTCCTTTCTTAACTTCTCTGCATTACAGTTTGTATGATGCAGTATCATCTCTACTGAAGAACAAGATCCACAGATTGCCTGTTATCGACCCCCTGACGGGGAACACACTCTATATTCTCACACACAAGAGGATTCTCAAGTTCCTGAAGCTCTTTGTAAGTCCCTCGGGCTTCTGTCCTCACTGCTGCTGCATTAAATACTGTAAATCATCTGCTGTTGTTTTTTTCAGTGTTTTTCAAGACTAGTAGCTACAGTAAAGGAAACAGTAGATTTCTAAACTATTTTACAAGGACATATTTAATCAGGTGTTTATATTCTCTTGTTACTGTTTTCAGATATCAGAGATGCCAAAACCCTCTTTCTTGAGTCAAACCTTAGAGGATCTGAACATCGGAACATACAAGAACATAGCGGTGGTCCGCTCAGACACACCTCTGTACACAGCGCTGGGTATTTTTGTTGAGCAGCGAGTGTCAGCGCTCCCCGTTGTGGACGACAAAGGTGTGTACGCTGCTTGAAATGACTTGAAACCTTCTTGTTTTTGCAATAATGACCAGAGACCTCTTGATTTTTTAAAAAATGTACTGGGGTGCTGTTTCTCTCTTGCAGGTCGAGTGGTGGATATATACTCAAAATTTGATGTGATAGTAAGTTCTCATTTGTCACTGTCTCCTCACCTTATATATTTCAACCTTATTGCTTGTAAGCTGATAGGAAATTTTTTTTCCAGTTTTCTTTCTTATATTGAGTAGAGTTTGGATATTCAAATGATGAGTATTTTATCTATATATTTCTGTTTGTCTGCTTAATTCATCTACTTTCCTTTGAATTTCCACAAACAGTATTGCATCATGATATATATCAATATTGCGGTAAAAAATTACATATAATGTGTTAGGGGATTCCTCCATATTACCCAATATGGTAACTATACTATACTATATTTTCTGTGCAGTTTAAGATGAATGCACATTTTTAATCTAAGGGTCTGTGTTTTTATTCAGAACCTGGCAGCAGAGAAGACGTACAACAACTTGGATGTGACTGTAACCAAAGCCTTGCAGCACCGCTCTCAGTACTTTGAAGGAGTGCTGACCTGCCACAGGAACGAGACCCTGGAGGCCATCATCAACAGACTGGTGGAGGCAGAGGTGAGGGTTGGATGTAATTGTTTATCACCAAGTTGCTGTCTCTGGTAGCTGGTTTACTCCTTGTCACTTGTGGCCTCTAACTTAAATTCCTCTGGAAAACTACCTGAAACACAGCTGTGGCCACAATGCAACTTTTCTTCAATTCCCACTTTAACTTAACTAAGCTCTTCAGTGTATTATCACTGCACAAAGTCACTATTGCATAAGACTGAACTCTGCTCAGCTCACTTCTGTTACTAAGTCACCAAGATTTCAGCCAGCCATTATTCTGGTGTCTGTCGCTCCATTGTCTCTTGCTATGTCAGTGCTGCTGTTTGTGCACATTTGCATTGTCATGTATCAGTTTCTTTACACACACCTTTGGCCATGGTATAAATTCTGTTTAGCAGATATAAAAGTAAAGCTGATGGTCGTCTTCTGTGTTCCTCAGGTGCACAGGCTGGTGGTGGTGGACGAGCAGGATGTGGTGAAGGGAATTGTCTCTCTGTCAGATATCCTCCAGGCACTGGTGCTTACAGATGGAGAAGAGGGTAAGTACGGTTGTTGTAGTTAGGATCTTTGGAGCTTGAACTTTTTTTTTTAATACAATGAGGAGCATATTAAAAATACAGGAAGTATTTAAGTAGTACTAAATGGAGTGTAATCACTCCATATTTTCCTGAACGTGTCTATGGTAAACTTAAGGCTATGTGTCTTTTCTGTCCACAGGCACTGCTTGAGGAAATAATAGAAGGACAGGCTACACAGTTATAAGAAGGGGGCCAGAGCAAAGGGAGAGGGAGAGGGGAATTATGACAGTAGGTTTTAGTATCATCGTCCGTCTCCTGTAACCAGGTTTCCTCTGTTCACACAAGAAGATGTCCTCCTCTCTGCAAAAAATATGACGATCACTTTTAGTAACACTGCAATATATATTTTTAGTTGTACGGGACGTATAGAAGCTCCAGTAAATCGAGACAAATTCCAAGTCGCCAGAGAGTGACAAGAAAGATGCAAAAGCACAAGAAACTTCTGAAGAGGAGCTGAAGCCTCTCAGGATGACCAGCATCATTCCCACCTTTGTGGCTGTTGTGCTGATCTGTGTCGAGATCAGCACAACATTAATTATGACTTTGATTACAAAGGTATTCCTGATAATATAATTACCAGATGAAATAAGTAGTCAATTATCGGCTAAAGGACAACCGATTCACCTGTATTGCCTTTTGTTGGCAGCATTTAATTTCCACAATGAGGCCGAAATTTAGATGCACATTGAGCCTGTTTAAGGATAATTTTAGACACTGTGTAAGTTTGGTGTGTGCTGTTGTTCTGGCACATTAGACATTTGCCTGAGCCCTGTTCTTTGTACATACAAGTACTATGATATTATCCAAATGATCTTGTTATTCCTTATTACGTTAGCTTTATTATTTAAATGCAAACGGAGGATTGAGCTTGTTAATCTTTTTTTTTTTTTTTAACTTAAACTATTACATTCTTCCAGTTTGCAAAAACATTTTGATGGATATATGGTTACTCAAGTGTTTATCTGTATGTGTCATACATACTGTACATGCAGTACAGTATGTACAGTATGTACATACTGTACATGCAGTACATACATACATACAGAAACAAGCCACGTACTACTATGTTTTCGAGAAGATTGGAAAATGATGTAGTGTAATTTATCATTCAAACACTAGGATGATATTGGAGATGGTCTTGCTTATCTTGAATAAGTGCGTATTTTTCTAGATTTCAGCATCAGGACTGTTAAGCTTCAGGCTCTGGATAAATTTGATCTGAAATTAAAAATGGATTTATGTCAACTTGTCAACAATTAACAGTTGACGTAATTCACCACAGTTACCAGCGTGAGAAGAATCCAAGGGCTTGGGTTTTAATCTGTTGTGTAGCCAGAGAGCAAAGTAGCAAACCTGTAACAGCACTTTGGGCTCCCAAGACAACCTCATTGGTGAAGTCTAGAACAGCACTGATGGATCTGCTGTTTGAGACGACCGTTAGTTGTGCTGTATTCTGTTTGAGTGCACAAATTGAATATTTATGGGTTTTTTGTTTTGCCATTTTGTCTGCGTTGTCATGCATAACTAAATGTGTAATGGATTGTACATTTTACTTTAGAGACAACTTTGTTTTTGCTTGTTTTGTTGGAAACACTTATTATTATTAGTAGTGTTAAATTAGTGTAATTTGCTTATTGCTTCTGTGCTTCAAAATCTCATCAGTTTTTGGAAATGTGGTCCATCACTTGAAAACTAATGGTCGAATTAACAGTTTCTGTGTTATTCATTTTCTGATTTATATGTTAGTGTTTATGTCCATGGCAAAATATCAGATGTTATAGGTTTATTTGATTGTTTTCTGTTCATTGTGTCTTAGGATCTTTATCAAAATCACTTAATACCAGCATTTCCTTTCCAAATTTCTAAAGAAGATACATCATTCACACACTTCCTGTTTTGGTATACATGAAACAGAATGTGTACAACTCTATATAAATGTACCATTTTTGTACTAATCTGCATTGAGATTATAAATTTAAAGGATGTGCAATAAAGATTCTTTGAGTTTGTTTTAGATGGTATTCATAATTAGTGGAAGCAAGCAAGTGTAGTGGAAGCAGGTTATAGATCCAGCACTTACATGTTATCACCTTCAGAGCTGACCTTTACACATCCAGCAGGAGCTGGTGGAACATTAGTATTCATTTAGAGGTTTATGTTTTGCTACCTGATTAATTTAAGTCCAATATTCTCTTTCCTTTTAGCACTGTTTTTGGCTCAGTTGGCTCCTGAGGGCAATACCAGTCTCTTCAGCTGCTAAATGCTCACTAAACAATCACTGTCTTTCTGTTGCTTGGTCCTGGACAGGTAGCACAAAATTAGTTTTCAGAGCATTTTTCTCCTTAAACAGCTGCCTGGCTAAAAACAACGCTATGGGAGCAGTGAGAGCAAACTAAAGAAGAATGGCAGAAGTAGAATGGCAAAGATGAAAGAAAATAAAAGAAACAGACACAACATAGGAAAACAATTGTATTTATTACTCTATATTAGAAGATACATGATTGAAGTCCTGAAGGGGTTTGTACATGGATGCAGTTGTCTCTGCCATAAGTGGACAGAGACCTGGGAGTTATCACAACCTGTAGCATAATACCTCATTTCTTTGACTCACACCCCACTACTGGAGCAAGGCATTAAAAACCTTAAATACACTATGCATTTTTTAACATTGTAAGGCAGATACAATTTGACAAACATACCTCTTTAGTCTATAAATATGGAGGACATTCAACCACCTATTAAACAGCAGAGCGTCTTTCCAGCCAAAAACAACATTATCAAGTGCAGTCTGTCTCCTCTTAGAAATATCCCATAAGACTTAAACAACACAGTGCAGGTGAGCAAGTAATTCTAAATTAAAAAGTACTGGAAAAACACATTTGAGAGACAGCATTGATTCATTTCAGTAGTATTTAGTTTCAACATTTCTTCTCCCAGAGATCCAAAGAAAAGTCAGATTCTCTCCGGTCCGACGGAGTGTACTGCAACTGATTGGCATGGTTTGTGTAAACATTCTCATTTTCAGTGGCGTGATCTTAGATAAACACTGGAGGCCATGAGCAGAGATGATTCTGAGAATAATTTGGTTTTAATGCTGTGAGGTCAGTAGTAGTGCACATGTGGCCTTTCAGGCTTTCATAGGGACTCGCAGCCTACACATATAAATAACATGGGAAAGACTATGAACACAAACAGTACCAGCTGAATTTGTACACAACTAAATAAAAAAAAAAAGTGCACCTATTTCCTGAAAACAAAAAAAACGTTGACAGTCAATGTTAGCATGAAGGAAGCAAATCACACAGAATTTGCACATGGAGGAGGTAATGCACGGTGAGCAGAAGGAGCCGCAAGGGGAGAAACGTTAAAAATCAAACATTGCTCTGCAGCAATACAGAGCTAAAAGAAAACATAACAACATAAGCAGTGTGTCTGACGCATACAGTAATGTTACTCCAGAGGTCAGATAGTAGACTGGTACATAATTCTGTTTACAAACAACAACACAGAAGTCTTTGATTTTCTTCCCGCCAACCAAAAAGCTGGTATAAGATTCAACCATCTAAAACATGACCTAAGTATCATTCAAATGTAACTCTCATATATGTACAAGTATCACCTTAAAAAGCTAGTTTATGTGCAGTAGTTCTACTTGGCCAAGTGAATGAGCCCTGAGGGCAAAAGAACACTGGACCTGCTTTGACAACATGACAAAAAAAAAATGAACATTAAAACAAACTATTATTCAGATTCCTGGGGTTAGTGTATTTAAAAGTAGGTAAAAATAAGACATTTATGCCTCGTGCTAAATAGTACTGGCTGCTGCACAGGTTTATCTGAATATTGTGTGTACCAGCGTATCTGAGGGACTGGAGCCAATGTACACTCTTATGGCAGGTTATTCTCTATGGGCTGATTAGAGACCGCAGCTGCATTCAGAGTAGAACACTATTATATAAACATACTACATGTACCACTGTGCAACATGCTGCATGTAGTGTTTTGCATTAGTAGTGTTCAAATCAAGACGCATACAGTATCAAGCCACTGGCAGCTATTGATCAAAAAGTCCAACCCTCTATCCTAGTGAAATCAATGTTTATAAATTAATAATTCCTTAGTGTGTATTTTACTTAAGCTGGTTTTAAACAGAGAAAAAAAAAAGCTTGTTGATTGGTAAGCAAAAACAAAACCTGAGGTTTACAACAGCTTATGGGAAAAGCTCCAGGAAAGTGGCCTAAATCATGTTTGGAAAGGTGCCCCAATGCTCCAGTCACTTTGAAGTCTCAGAACACCTCGCTGAAAGTCAAAGGGCTGCACTTACACAAACAGTCTCAGCTGCTCTGTACATGTTAACATGGTAATCTGTGTTTAACTAGACCACACTGCTGTAGGAGAACCAGATGGATTCTTCTCTCTGAAGGATTTCTAAGCTGTTTGTCATGTGCCCATGTGCTATAATAAGGGGTGGCATAGAGAAACCTACACAGTAGCCTCACAAAAACACCCATATATTAGATTTAGTCATTTAAATAACATAATAAGTAAAAATAAGTTAAAAACACCCCTGACCCTCCCAGTCTGCCCTGTTACAAAGACAATAAGAGCAAATGCTGTTAACTATTAAGCAAAAGTGGTCAAAGAGACTCTGAAATATCAGCAACTGAGTTTTAAAATGTTAACTGGTTAATTACATATTCTGCAACTGATTGCATACAATTACACAGGAAATCCAAGGATCCTTGTTAGTATGGAGTGTAGAGTGGAACAGAAAGGTTCAGGTAGGGCAGCAGTAGCTGAGGACAAGACAGGAAAGGTGTTCTTGGTAGTTTGGCTGGGTAAGCGAGGTAGGGTTTGTCAGAAATCAAGTGGCTTCAAAACTGGCAGGAGTGTCTATGGACTACTATTTTACAAAGTGCCACTCTCCGTCATAATTTCTTACTTTGTGCGTTCTTTGTAGAAGGGCCCGGACGCTTCCTCTCACTGTCCTATAGTCTGGAGCCGGGTCCTTGCTCAGTGCTCTTTCTCAGTGCTCTCCTGACTTCGCTCAGACTTTTATGTCCTCTTGAATGCTGAGCTGGGACAGGGTCTTTTTGATTCGCAGGGCTGTCAAGCGGGCAGCTCCATTAGCATACCAACACTCCCTCATGATTTTACCCATGACCCGCAAGGCCTGGAACAGCAGGAGGAGAAAGTGGAGTAGGAAATAAGATGTTGCTACAAATTTAGCACAGGTACAGTAGGCACAGTATTTAAAAATAGCTTTAAAGGACACCTCCTGTTTATTATATCTTGGTTAATTCTCACTGCAGTAAGTGTTATTTCATCCTTTTGATTTTATGTAATTTGTGATGCTTGATCATTTTCATATTTCATCTCATTCACTGTAAGTCTGTGTTCTATGCTATGAGACCTCTATGTGTTTATATGGTGTTGCTGTCTTGGCCAGGACACTCCTGTAAAACAGATTTTTAATCTCGGTAATGTAATTTCCTGGATAAATAAAGCTATAGATAAAGAACTGTGATCAAGATATGTACGGGCCTAGACAGTTTATAGTCAACATAAACCTGCCACAACAATGGCTCTGCTCTACAAATACACAGATCCCGACATAGGGACCGGGACTGTCTCTATTTATAAACTAGCCATCAGTTCTCCTAGATTATCTAAACCTTTTTTTTTATATCTAAACCACTTTTTAATGGTAAAACCAAAAGTGAGTGCGCATGAAATCTTCACTCTCATGGCAAAGGAAAAACTGTGTATATATGTTTGTGTCCACGGAATTCTCTTTAGTGATGGCGCAGCATTTCTAGATGTACTTCTATATTGGTGAGTATAATTTTACGATTAGCAACAGGATTAATGGCCAAAACTACAAAGATAAGATCTGGGCTGTAATAAAGTAGAATTACCCTCTAAAAACAGTGCAGATATTCAAGAGTAATAACATTTTTGTTTTAAACAACTGGATTTCCGTACCTCGTAGCTCTGCCACCAGTTTGGGATGTTGGGTCGTAGCTTTTGGTCACACACCACCTTCCTCATCTCCTCTATGGAAGGATCAGAGGGTACCAGGTCATAGTAGGGCAGCTGGTACTCTTCATGGATACCTGATAACACAGGACAGCGTTGAGGTCAGACCAGTGCTGTGATCTCAGCTCATAACATTGATAAAAAAGAAAACAAACAACGCAGGTCGAGTATCCAGAGTGAAAACAAAAAGAGTCTGACCTCCACTGTTACAGCGCCGTGCAATCTCCCAGTAGACCAGCCCCAACGCGTAGATATCAGCACATTTGAATGAGTCAAAGTGTCTCATGTTGATAGTCTCATCCAGAACCTCTGGAGCCATGTACCTATGAGACGTAAAAACAATGCCAGGTTGTAACGATGTACAGAATGAAAAAATATTCTCAGAAATGTGTCAAAGATATGTGTGAGAAAGGAAGGTCAACGTTCAAAGTCAGCAGGTGCTGTATGTGGACACACACCTCTTGGTGCCCACCCTTTGATTGGGCGCAATGTCGATTGTGTCAGTGGCAGAGTCATGACGCACAGCCAGACCCAGGTCAGCGATGGCACAGGTGCAGTTCTTCTTCACGAGGATGTTCTTGGACTTCAGGTCTCTGTGGGCGATGCCTGGCTTTCCTATCAAGACAAAAATGTGCATGATAATCACTTGTGAATTCTTATTTTTGTATCCAGTTAGTTTTATAACAATATTAACGGTCAATTATGTATTCCCTTTTTAAGAAAAACTAGAAACTAGAACATGTACAATTTTCCTTTTCTGGGCATCAGTTTGGTTGATAAAAATAAAAACACTCCTCCGTTTGTGCAACGAGATGTCCTCAGCTACACTTTTATTTTCCATGGCAGGCAGTTAATCACACTCAGCGGGGAACTGCTTTCAAAGATAATCACTGAATAATAATTATAACTTTTCATTAAATAGCAGTTTCTGTTTCTACAGTAACTGATGCAAGGCAGCCTTTGGCCATGTCAAATACATAACATCTACAGTTGGAAAAACACTTGCAGTACACCATTCTGGATTTTGTAAAACATTCAAAACATATTTAAGATTATCAACAGAATGTGAAGAAATCATAGTTTTGATATTATGTCAAAGATATCTATGTACCGTGTTACAGAGTTAGACTCCTAACCAGCTAGCCACAGCGCACCCTGTCTCACAATATATATATGTATATATAATCTGTTTTGTTAACTACATGATTAGACTTTTATTGTAACATATAATCAAATTCTACATGCTGTTGTGACACATTCTGTTTGATTACTCAGCCCAGTTACATCAGAGTCTTGCGATAAATGGCAAAGATCAGTTGTCAGCACAAGAGGCCTTGTGCCAGTCTGTGGGTGAAGGAGGACAAATAAGAAATGGCTTTCAAAAGGAAAATTTATACAACCAGAATTGAAAGTATGGAAAAGCTCTTGCTGATGGAAGCATTTCTCAATCAACAGGTATTTTCAGATGGTAAACAACACAGTTTTTCAGTGTTTTCACTTGTATTACTGCTAAAACTGTAGATTTAACCATTAGGTGAAACAACTAATAGCATTTTATTTTGGTAGCTACACAAAGAGGTGAGGAAGTAACTCATGTGGGGGGCAGTTCAGGCCTTGAGGCATCATTACTGTGATTACGGGGTTGAATGTGATATACAGTGAGGTAGCTGTTTCAGCTTTCAGCTTATGGGGAAGCCAGGAAAATTGTAGTAATGCTTAAACAGAAATGTACAATTAAACAAACCTTGTGTTCCAAGTATCTCCATGTGAAGATGTGCAAGGCCACTGGCAGTTGATAGTGCCAGTTTGATCATTCCTTCAGTAGTGACAGAGTAGCGGTTCAGGTAGTCAAACAGAGAGCCATGCTCATGGTAGTCAGACACCAACCACAGCTGCGTCCATGTGCCATTATCTGAGACAGAAATATAGAAATGCCTAAGAAATTACAAGTTTATTTGGGAATGATTCTAAATTAAACAGCAAATAAAACACAAATACAAGTACCCCCATGCAGTAAATTATTTGACATCATTATCTGACTACAAAATTGAACATGTTGTTGTGGTGTCACAGGTGCACACCTTTGTTGTCAGCAGCTATAAAGCCCAGGATGTTCTCATGGCGGAGCATGATGGTCTGATAAATCTCAGCTTCACGGAACCAGGAGCGCTCTTCTCTGGATGAGAAGATCTTCACCGCCACATCGCCGCCCCTCCAACGTCCTCGCCACACCTCTCCAAAACGCCCCTTACCAATGATCTCCTGCAGGACAATAGTTCTGGCAACGGTCCGCTGGACAAACAGAGGCAGACCTGCTCAGAAAAGATGAGAATGGACACCAGTCAGCCCCAGGCTTCTGATCTGAATTTAATGAAGACAACATGGGTGTTGCCCAGCAGATTTCTTATCACACTGTCAACTGACCTGAGCCTGAACCAGATGTGGACAGGTCGTAAATGAGGTCTTGCAGGGTCCTGTCTTTGGCCAGGTAGAGGTGGTCACAGGATGGGTCCTCCACCTCCAGCCTCTGCCTGTGGTTGTAGGCCCTCTGGTGGTACTGGTACAGGAACACGCCCACCAACAGCAGCAAGCACAGCAGGAACAGTGGCCCTGCAATCACAGCAACCAGTTCCACCAGCCCCCATGTCCCACCTGGGCCGTAGCCCCCCTCTGGTCCTGACTGGGTTGTCACTGAAAAGAGAAAAGTAGAAAATGAATATGCGACATGTGATACCCAGTAAACACATAGAACTAACTCCTTTTGCTGATATGAACAGCTTTGTGTCCTTGATGGATGGCACTGTAAAGCTTTTGTCTAAACAGACAACAGGAAAACTGAGTCAACATTTGACTCTTGCATTAACCTACATTGATTATTTCCACTTATTTCACAAAGAAATACTCCATTCTCAAGACTGAAAGGCTTTTACTCTGAAAAACAACAAGAAGTGTTGAAATTACATTAATGGCGAACTAATACTGTTAAAATGTCTGCTTCACTCTCTTGATCATTCTCATATTATTCAGCAGTGCTTTTTCTTTATTATGTTTCCTTCAGGTTTTGGTCTTCTCCTCAACTCCAACCTTGAGTAAGACATTTGAATTTGACAAATGAATATGGATCCTTGAAGTTGTTTGTGTTGCAAAACATTATATCTGGTCCTCGCATTACATTTTCAAGTGAAGGTCATTCTAAGATCACCAAAGCATGAATGCTGTGGACAGAAAAACTTAATACTCTCTGACTTCCTGAGTTATTTCCTGCATACTTATGGCTGTTTATCAGTGTTGCACAGTTCACAGTTTAGATACGGATGTCCACACTCTGAACCAAGCAGAGAAACTCTGAGTTAAAATATCACCTGTCACTTAGTATCTAAAATGCTGCTTTTTAGTTAAAAACCTCCTCGTGACTTTTGTTCATGCTGGGGATGGACCCTGTCACAATGGTTCCACACTGACGGTCTTCTTTCCACATACACTCTGCAAATTATTTTAGGACACTGAACAAAACACCATTGGAAACACTTATCTTTTCAGGAACCATGAGTCATAGTAAAAACTGTGTAGGAAATCCTTTACCGAGATGTTTTTAGATAACATCACGGACAATGTATGAATGCATGTTATAACAAGGCCACTCATTCATTCTCAGGGGTTAACGTCAAAGAGAAGGTGCAAAAGACTCTCCTCAGACCGGAACATTAAACGGTGTACACAAGACGATTTATTAAACGTTCTTGCCTGGTCTGGAGTTAATCCAATCACTGTGTGCTAGGGACAAATACTAGATGTATGATACTCGTGGTAAAGACATTTATTTTTAGTGTAATTTATTTGCTCCTGCTGTAAAATCTGTGTGACACTTTGCAGTTCTCACCTGACGGTACTTTGAGGTCAATGCTGTTGCAGTAGTCAGTGTAGCAGCAGTGGATGTTGAGCAAGCCCTCCGCACCGAGGCAGTAGAACGGCTGTCCGGGGGGAACAAGCTTGTCCCGTGTGATGCAGATACGGATGTGCTGCACTTTGCCGTCGATGAGGGAGGTGGAAGCCATGCAGGCTCCGTCAGTCTCACACTGGGAGCCAAACTTCTCACATGGGGCGGTGGTGCAGTTGCACCAAAGAGCTGCAGAGACAGAGGGGGGCAGAAGAAACAAAACAGTCTGAAAAATAATAAACTGCATGATTCAGGACAAGGAGCGTAAATCTGCAAGCAAACAAATATTGAGTGTACACACTGTTTATTTTACTGTCAGTCAAAGGTATTCACAATGTACTGTATTTTGTTCTCAGCTGAACTGGATCCTCCAGGACACATCATGTGCAGTGGAGGGCAGGAACAGCCAGTACATTTGTGCCGTGACCCAAATCCATACTAGTTGAAAATAAAGTACTCTCAAAGCAGACAGCATGCATAATAATAACAAATACAGTCAATTTTTGAGTATGTTGTTGAGGATGGAGGACCCCCTCACAGCTGGGGAAAATTTGACATTTGGCATGTGACATCTCACTTTTTGTTTGCCAGTAAAGATAACTGCTAAAGGAACGGTTTAGTTTTTGGGACACCTGTGTGATGTGGCTGCCCGACAAGGTTCAGGAGAATTTTGTGGCAAAGTCCCCCTAGATATTTCAAGTACTGAAGAAAAAGTTGCAGATGAGTAATGTCTCACAAAGATGAACTAGGGAGACAGAAACGTAGGATGGTATTAGTGAGGTCCAGAAGTAGGGGAAGTGCTGGAGAAGGGGTTGGGTGTGTTAGTGTGGCAGGGGGATTGGGAGGATGGGTGGGGAGTTTATGTGAGGGCATGTAGGAGTAGGCATTAACTGACCAGCTGTGACAGTCATTAGACTAACAAGAGACTGAGACTTCCTCTGTGAAATTGAGTAATGTTATTAAGACGCAGACATGATGTGACATTCCAGTAATTCTGAAAAAGCCCCCAGTGGATTCTCAGTGGAACATGGCCTTGTCTGTGTGTGTGTGTGTGTGTGTGTGTGTGTGTGTGTGCCCACACACGTAACTGAACTTAAGCCTCATCTACATTTGACAGGGGAAATATAGAGTTAATGTGTTACAACATGTTTTGTGGTACTGACTCACACAAAGCCAACACCTACTTGGCAGATGCTGGTGGTCAAATACAAGAAACACAACCACAGAAGAAATAAGGAAATGAGGAAGATGAATGCTGACTAAACATGAAACAGGATTTTAAATTTTCCATGACTATAAACAGTGCTTTCCATAAGAACTGGCTGCTGGTCAAACATTGGCTATTTGAGTACTTTATCATATTAATATTTGATTCTAATGAAATGGCCCTGTGTGTACATTTAACAACCACTATCCTCCACTTCAAAACAATGGGAGCAAGATGACAGAGCAACGTGCCTATATGTCTGTGTCTGTCCCGCCCCCACATGCTCTTTATGTGTGTGTGTGTGCGTGTGTGTGTGCGCGCTGAGTTGAGAGGTTGTGTCCTGCCAAGTGGAGAGCTCAGAGTTTGTTTCAATGTTTGACAAATATTAACAAAATAACTGATGACAAAACACTAAGAACAGCACTGATTTCACAGACACCCTCATTAGACCACACAACTGTGCAGAAAGTAATAAAAAAGTCCACTGAAAGTGCTGGATTTTCCCAATACACCACATAGATGTTTATGACCTTAGCGAATGAATGAATTATCTTTATTTACATTTTTACAGCAGAGCCATCTCTAAGATGTGTTGAAAACACACACTAAAACTGCCGAAGTAACAGACTCGTGTTATATGAGGAAAATGTAGGAACATTCTGCAGTCCTGCATCTGCAGAGCCAGCCAGAGTAAAGAGTAAGAGTCTCCACTCATCTTACACCTGCTCAGGGGTGTGCTCTGCTCTTTCAAATACTGAGGAGTTCAAAATTAAGGAAGGAAAAGGCAAGATCAATGTGAAACTTGGTTGGCTCACTAAAAGGGACACTTCTTACTCCGAAAAGACAGATCTGTGGGTCTGTGGGGGTTTGTCAACACTGAAGGAAAGAGAATGTTTTGCTTGATATGCAGAATACACAATGCCTCCAATAAGTTTAATAAAAAGATCATCGTCAACCTCTCAGCCTCCACAAATTTCAAACAGAGTGCAATCAAAAATGGTTGCACTCTCCTGGCAGCACCTCCCTGGCTGCTCAATATCAATCAGCAAAAGAAGTGTTACATTATTGTTTTATACAAACTGTTTTCAACTGAATTACCAGTTAATATTGATGATCAATAAAGATATTTTACAGTCTTATTATGTCCCAGCAGATGAGAAGCTATGCATATTATTAACCTGCAGCTGAATACATTCTAGTCACTTATACGCAGAAATGGAATAATGCTTAAAAAAAAAAAAAAAACAACTAATAAAAACACATCAGAATCACCAAGATCCAAATGATAAACTAAATGATGAACTAAATCACATAATTCAAAACATGGTTTAATTTACAGTATCATGAACATTTGTGTATTTTTACAGCAACACTGTAAAAACAATAATCTGCACAAATGTTCCTGGATGTTGAAAACATCAGATTACTGATGTGTTCCTGAGTACATACACTCTACATCCGTAATATGAGCACTTTAAAACCTAGACACATGCCGTAAAATCCTCATGGTGGCATTATCTAACCACCTACATGTTAAATGTCCCTGGCTACCATTAGTGTGGTGCCAAGAAGTAATTAACTGGCTACAAAATATTAGGGAAAGGTTGTAGGAAGAACACATAGCTACATAAAAAAAGCGAGACTGTCTCTGTTTACAGCAAAATAATTCAGTGGGCTGACAGTCCATGCTACCTGAACACACGTTTAACTGCTGTTTCAGACTAGCCTAACTAGCTCGACAGCAACAGGGAGACGGTGGGGTACAACGTTTTGTTACATTAACATGAAAGGCATTTAAATAATAGCCAGGCCTATATAACAGAGGGCTGACCTGGTTTCATATCTACGGCTCAGTTAAATTAGTCGTTCGGCTAGGCTAGCTATCCTGGCTAACGTTAGCTCGCAGCTAACTCCACATCCGTTCGCCTTGATGCTGTCAGCGGCCCAGGGGTTCTTCGCGAACAAAACAAACAAGAAGTTACTCACCCTCGGAGCTTCTGTACAGGACAGCCTGAACGACCACGACGGCTAACGAAATCCGTAGGTTAGCCATGGTCGATAAACTCCCGGTTCATCGCATTGACACGTTTAGTTAGCTAACGTTAGATGTGGCGAGGCGAGATGGTGACAGCTAACCAGGCTGTCAGTTTACTAACATGCTCCACCAGCAGGCTGCAGCACAGACACAAAACACAGAGAGTGGAGATTAAAGAGGTGAGAGATCTATATATCTATCTGTCTGTCTATCTAGCTATCTAATCTTATGGTAATTTCTACTTCCATTTATCTAACTGTCAGCATCATGTGGGTATAACCCTGGATATGGCAGGCTGGGTGCTTTGGGAGAAAGGTGATGCCACAAAATACACACATATCAAGTCACAGAGGTCACTCACAGATGGCTTTTTGTCAACACCAGGTTTTGGCAACATGTCCTTCTCATTAGGCTTTTATTGCTTTTAGCTCATCCCCAGATTTATTTATTTAGAGGAATGGAGAAAAGACTGCTTCTGCAGTTAGCTTATATTTTTGATGAATCAATTGATTATTGATTTAATTTATCTTTTTGGTCACTTTGGGGAACAGCAGAATAATACAACGTTGACATACAGGTGTTGTCATCTTATAGAATATGCACAAAGTTGTCAGTTTATTATGAACACCTGCATGTTGTTGATTCAACTGCATGACCTTTTTGGACGCTTCAGTTTGTGATGATGTCCGGTGCAGCTTTAAGCACAAATGAGTGAGCTGATAATTTTTCACTGTCCTATGTTTATTAGTAATTTCAAGCAAACTGAATCCACACACACAGAGTTCATAAAAGCAGGATATGTCTGTGAAGATTCTTAGTCATCCAAGTCATTGTATTTCTAGATGCTTTACATATTATGTGAATATGTTATTGGCAATGTCAGAAAATGGCAATTAAACTTGATAGAATTAAACTAGAGGATTAAACAGATCCTCCATGTTAATGCACGCTAGATACATGCTGTACAGAATTCACAATTGATTTTGGCTGACTATTTACAAAAGATAACTTACAGCAAATTCAACAAAAAAAAAAAAAATTATATAATAATACCATGAGCTATGACATCGCTATTTATTTCTATATTTAGATCTTGCATATAAGGAATGGATATGCAGGTATACATACAGTAAGGGTCTGCCTTTCTGTGTTTTAACAGTGAGGTAGATACTGTAAATGCTTCAGCACCTGTGAGACTCAATCAGTAAACATGGGTTTCATGCATTGTATTGTAATCATTGTCTTTTTGTGATTCTATAAATTTTGAACGTATTCTTGTAAAAATAAACTTTATTTTCTATCCTAACTCAAAACATATGTAATATTTGTCCCAACTTATAGACAGACTAGGACCTTCAGACTCCTCCTTAAGAGTCTCTGCAGTTCTCGTTTGAGGCCCTCGGTCAGTCACTGATAGGAAGGAAACAATATCTCCTCTCGTACCTATTTCCCCTTTAGGTTGTAGGTTCAGTATTGGCTTAATGTTTCCAAGATTTTTGGTTTCAGTTTCAAGCCCTGAGTTGAACACGTTTTTCAAAACCATATTCTCAAAAACGATAATTCGTACAGCAGAAGAGCCCCCCCTTTTTGAAACTCCTATTTTTTGGCCTTCTTGCTGTCTTTTTCCTTTTTTTTCTCTTTCTTTTCTGATTTCTTCTCTGCCTTGTCTTTCTCAGCCTTCTTCTTCTCCTTCTTTTTCTCCTCCTTGATCTCCTTGTACTTCCACTTGGGAGGTTCCAGGAAGCCCTTGTTCTTCTTCCTCTTCTTCTCTTTCTTTGGCGTTGACTCTTTTGGCCGGCTGATGTCGATCTTGGGGATGCAGCCGGAGGGGAACACGCTGTTCCTTCTCGCCATACTGCGAGGAATGAATGTAGTAGCAACTTTGGTGGAGGCCATGGAGAGGATGCTGCCTCGCCTCTCAGTGTCGGCACAGCACGTTGTACTGATGGACTCTGCAGATTGGATCGTGGGAATAATGTGTGATACCGAGCCGTTGCTGTGGCATACTGACCTCTCTTCTAGCTCCTTCTCTGGGTGTTTCTTCACCAGCTCTGGTACAGCCAGCCGCCTCTTCCCCACCTCTGGAGGGCTGGTAGGACAGAGCGGACGGCATCCAGTTGAAATTAGGGGACTGTGGACACTGGTGGTTATGCGCACCATGTGGTCCAAGACCCCGTTGTCCTGTGGATCACGAGGAAATCTGAATCCAAAGGTGTTTTTTATCTGCTGGGTAATTTTTTCCCTGGCGCTTTTCTGAGCTGTGGCCTTGGCTACCCTCTCCTTGAGCTCAGGCCACTCAGGGACATAACTCTCACAGAACTGCTCAGCTTTTGGCTGCATGTTCAGGCGGCGAAGACGATGCACGGTCTCATAACGACCTGTTTTCAGTGCCCAGTCCCGAGCACATTTTCCCTTTGTGGAGTCTATTGCATGAATGTCAGCCCCTGGAAGGAGAGATAGTAGAGCACAGAAACGAGGAGTGCAAGGGTTTGTTTTAATTTAAAAATGAATAAGGTGAACAACTTTTTCTTTTCAGTATATTTTTCTGATGTGATTCAGGGGCCCTGTCACCTTTCTTTAGGCTGACCATTTGGCTTGTCATAGCAGGTAAAAAACAGGTGTCACTGATAACATTAACAATGGGTTCATTCTAGTTAACAGTGTCCCTTGAAGCAGCATTACCGATAAGCCAGCATGCACAATACCAGGGCCCTGAAACTGGAGCATCTAAACTGAATTCTGAATTCGCACCCTAGTGTCCCTCCACCATCTTCCCTTCAATATAAGCATTCAGGATTTTACAATAAACTAAATTTAATATGTTACCAACATCATATATATCTCACCAACTTAAACTTACCGATTTGTCAGTTTCCATTCAAACATACTGTCTAAATTCGATATAATTAAACTGGGAGAGATACAACAGCCAGTGACATGTATTTGAAGTTCAATCAACAATCTAATCAATCCACAGTATAGTCCAGATGGACTGGACTGTCATACTATGATCATGTCTTACTATAATAATAACAAAGGTAACAATACTGTTATATCTGAAACAAACATGTACAAATAGTTATTAATACCTTTATTGTTATTGAGGTAAATGGTAATTTCTTATGATATTGTCCAGCCTTAGCTGAAATGTTAAACAATAAATTATGACTTGCAGAGATTTTAGGAAACGTCGTCAGTCTAAAAATAACTCTGCAAGTGACTAATCTACAACCAGCCTGCAAGACTAGTAAGTCAGAGATTACTGGAGTCTGTGTTAAGATGTGATAATGTCCTCAGAATGATCCCTTAAACCGGTCTGGCGTCACTGGCACATTCACTCGCAAACAGAGTTAGCGGGCTTCAAATATGGGCAGGTGAACCGTGGGGTCAGCTATTCTCACCACCTGTGCTGTAACTGCTCATTTAGAGCTGTAAGAGTCTTGGTTAATAAGCTAATGTCAGGGTTTCAAAAAAAAAAAGATCTAATAATATCATAGTACAGCAGCTTTTGTTTGAGTACAGCACTGTCAAAAGTCAAAGGCTGTTTCACTGGTGGGTGAATAAGGCAGAATAGTGTTTGTAAAAAAAGGGGCCTCTGTACACCTGGAGTCCTGGCAAGACAACTGTACTAACAGTCATCAGAGAAATGCAAATGTACTGTGCTTTAGAGCTGACAAACCTTATTTGATATGTGCATGTAAATGTATTTGTATGCATTTGGTTATACATGAAGGTTTGTGGCGAAACTGTGGTTCATCTGCATAACTGACAGGTCTGTTGCTTATTTGCTATGATTTTCCAAGTTATAATGCAACATAAAGTGATATGAGGTGACCATTACAATGAACATGTAATATATTCTTATGATCCCAGAAAGGAACTAAAATATATTTTTCTAGAAGACAAGCTCATATTATGACAGCAGTTCATCAAAATTAATGTGAAACCAAAACACTTTTGTACAACTTTTGTACAATAAATAAGAGGATATATTGTGCCTTAATGTATTAGTCAATACCTAAGTAATAAATCAGTGAATTAATTTGTCCCAGAAAGTTCATAGCTGTACCCTGCTTTTACATACCTGCCATAACGAGGGCAGCCACGATGTCAGTGCGGCCCGTCATGGCAGCTTTGATGAGGGCTGTGAAACCACGGCAGTCTTTTATTTCCATGTCTATACCAGGATAGTAGTTTAGGAGATACATGACTGTGTTGATATGACCTGGAGAGAAAATCAGAGATTAGCTCAGCAGTGAGTCACAAAATGGGTAACATTTGAAAACTGGCTCCTGCTGCTAACAAATCTCTCAATTCATTTGATTCAAATGAAGATATTATTTGGGATTGGTTGCATCTAGAGCAAATGAGCATACTATAGCTTTACAGTTTTCAGTCTGTATAATGCGATAGATGATATTTACTGCTATCTAATTACTCTATTATTGAGGCTCTTCAGTTATTTGTGTTGCTTTATTTACTTAACTGTATGTATTTAGTAAACTTTTTGGTTAACGTAGTGTGTGTAGGTTACACACAAGACATTAACAGGACTTACCTGCTTGGGATGCGATCATCAGTGCAGTGTTGCCTTCATTGTCCTGGTGGTTTATGTCCATAAAGGGACAGCCGTGAAGCCCATATACAATGTCCACAAAACCTTTGCAGCAAGCCACCATCAAGCCATTCTGTTAGTAACAGCCAATGATAAGGATCAGTGACATTGTCATGAGATATCACAGCATGCAAAAGCTTTGGATTAGTGGCTCTGAATTATTACTATGAATGAGACCCTCACCCAGCCATTGATGTCCACCTCCATGACCTCTTCTTTTGTGACCCCTCTCTCCAAAACTTTCCGGAGAGAGACAGGGTCATTGCGGGCACATGCTTGATACAGCGTTGACGCTGCACACCCGTTGGTTACATCCGGCGTGTAGTCTGGAAGCACCGAGTCATCAGAAAGGATGCTGTCGGAATCAGACTCGCTCCCTGACAGAGATGTGTCGTCGTCGTCGGGGCCCGAGCCCAGATGGGGGTCTTCTGCTGCAGTGGCCATCTTCCAACAGCAGAACAGGTGAGATGGTACTGTGTCCTTTGGCTACATCTAGAAGAAAATCAAAAATAGCAACCAGTTCGGCAGACACTACTGGATGTTGTCTATAGCAACAAAGGTGCAATCAGGTGCACTCTAGAGATGGAAACTCAGCAAGGATGAATGTTTCCTCCCTGGATAGCCCTCTGTAATTACACATAATGCCAAGTTAAAATCATCTCCTCACATTAGGCACAAAGTTGTTGGTGAATCACGACATACTGTATATGTAAGGCTTCAGATGTGCCATGCTGACAGATGAAAAGTTAGCTTTTTGACACACTGACGAAGGGTGAGTCTGTCAGTCAGGGATTATGAGTGTGTTATCTGTGTGTCATGGTGTGGGTGTGGCTGTATGTACTCAGTGTGCCTTTACTGTTGAGTAACTGGATCAGCATCTGAAAAGCCCTGCTGAATATACAGGAGGGCTAAAAGAGGAACAACCCACCTCAGAATAAGCTCAGTCACATGTGACTCTGGCAAACTCATGTTTTGAGTCTGTTTGGCTTTCTGATGCCAAAATGGCTATTGAAACTTATGACTACTGTTGTACTTTTTGTGTGTGTTTTTCAATCTACAATGTGGAGGGTACTTCAACACCAACAAAAGTTTACAGTTGGAAACAAGTGTTTCTAATACTGTGAAATCAAAGCAGCAGAACTGTGACTTAGGAATATTTCACATCTATAAAGGGGATCAGTGGTTATGGTTTTCAGAATATTCTCAGGGCACATTCATCAGAAGGTACTTCTTCCTGTGATAAATGTTCAAGAATCTTTGAGTACAGATGTGTGAAATCTTTTATGCCACAGGCCAGCTCAGTTTCATGAAACAAAAGTAAAGAAGTGAAAATTCAAAGGCAGAACTGCAGCATCGATCATTCTCCATCATTACATAATGTACGTACTATCACTATGACCAAACTAACTGACACTGATATATGAACAGAAAAAATATCCGCTTACCATAAAAAGATGATCGATCAGCTGTAAATGTAGATGTATCTACGTGTTGGTCCGTCTATGTCACAGCTCTGTGACAACTTATGGACAAGTTGTGACTTCCTTGAGTTCTGACTTCCTCCAACACTCCTACTCCGTTTTCAGAGCAGCCGAGAGGTCACACTTTCCTCCGGGGCCTGTAAATAGAGGTACTTTACCCATTTCCATCCCACATATTGTCGTGATGACATAAAACTGAGAGGAGGAGTCTTTGCAGAGTCTTCACAGAGACACTTTGTGTTCAGCTCCTGTGCTTAGCTCATCCCACTTACAACAGCTTTATGGAGAGGATTACTTACTGCTCTGGCCATTTTCATCTTTCAACACAACACTAGTGATTTCCATACTACCAAGCACTCATACCTGTTATTTTAATTGGCTAAGCTAATGAGGCTTTCTTGAAGTTCCCTGCCATTATTTTTTTCTTGTCATGCCTTTATTTTGGAAAATAAGTACACTCACCATGTTATAATTTCCTGATAAACTGTCATGACAGGTACATGACCCACAACCTAATGGCACAAATCATATCTGGAAAACATGTGATTATAAACACAAAAACTTGGGAGAGAAAACTTGAAAGGGGAATAGCAATTATACCAACAACAACCACCCCTTGTCTTCTGTCAAACATGAATGAATATGCATTGCTGTTAAAATATCTTATTAAGACTCAGAAACCATGCACAGTATCCTGTATCTGGTCCACAAATAAGTCATTAATCCAATTGTAAATGTTTAAAAAGTTAACTGTAAGCTGCTTAATCCAGAGGAATCTAATTAATTGTTAAGACTGACAACATGCTCTGAACACATGGGACAGAATACATACTCAATAGTTAAAGCAGGACAGCTACAACAAAACGTATGTGACAGAACGACAGCTGCAGCCAAATCCTGAATGATAGTATTTCTCAGATTTACCACAGGATGGGGATCTCTCACACTGTTCACAGGCTCTAATCTCAGACCTCAGCCTTTATAATGTGGTACTAACAGGGTTAAAGTGATAAGCAGCTATATGTGTCCTGAATTTCAGAAATGTACAAATATATTATTATAAAACAATTTACAAAAAAATTTAAATTATACAGGTGGGACAGTCAGATCTAACATTTAATGAAAAAGTAAGTTATTTAAGTTACTTAAAGCTCCTGCTTAGGGAATGGCAACAGACTGAAATTAGCCTATGGGACTTGCGGGACGTGGCTAGACGTGTCCTGACAGATTGACCCCCCTCTTATGCTGAAGGGCCCGAGGACAGTTCACACTGCAATTGACCAGCTGTCTTCATGTGCCCAGAGGAGAAAGGGTCTGGTGCAAAGTATAAATTGTCTCCTTTTGTCCTTCTGTTGGACGTCAAGCAGGATAGCATAGATGTTTTTCTGAAGCCTTTTTGACTTGTTTTCTGCCTTTTTATTGAATAAAAATCAAAGGAGCAGACATGGATGCTTGAATGGGGAGAGAAGAAGGAGACAGAATTCCCAGAGGACCTTAAGGTGAAGAAAAAAGACACCACATTAGGACAAAATCGAGGGCGAACAGAAGAGCAAGGGATGCAAAATGAAGACTCTGGCCAAAGTGCAAGGCAGGACCGAACATCTTCTGGGCTACAGGGTTGATACAGTGAGTGTCTCTGGTCCATGAGCCCAGCATTGTTCAAATGTTGTGATAGAACAATCAGAACAATCTTCAGTGTTAAAAACGTATCAACTTGGGCTGCTCACGATTATCATATGGGTACACAAATGCTGAAATTGTGTGAAATGTAGATGAGTAGGACACATTTTTCATAACATAAAGCAAAACCACACCTGAAAGTAAGAAGATTATCGTATGCCTGCTGCAGGTTTTTAGTGTGAGATATTGCTCTCTATGTCGTGTAACAAGTTTTGCCATTTTTAATGCAATTACAATAAATGCTAATATTATTATAGGTAATGTTGTGGATCCTATAATCTGATCATTATCAAACTCCTTTTTCTTAATATAAAGTTGATTTTTAGTCAGTTTTAGTTTAAATATAACTAGCCATCTGTTACCGAAAAACATGAAAACATTTTTTCTGTACATTTTTTCTGTTTCTTTCCAAACTTTTTCAGATACCTTGCTTTCATGTAGGTGTTCACCTGAGAAGAGCAGTGTTCTCTGGGTTTTAATGTGTTATAGATAAGAAATCATCTTTAAGATGAAATTAATCTGACTTATTCTGCAGCATTAGTCTTTCTTGACCCTCGGATTTGATGTTGTGCCGTCTCCCAATCAGTTCAGTCCTCTAAGAGAAATTCCTCAGATAAGATAAGAAACCACTGAAACAAAAATAGGAAAGAGAGCAGGGTGGAGAGAGAGAGGTGAAACCGAGTGGAGAAGTGATATAATTAGCTCTATCACTGTTTCTGTTCTGTTAGGATCTCCCTACCCCTAAACCTACCAAGCATGAACATTAATATACAAATAGACTAAATCATCTACTAAACTACATTTTTTGTAACTAAATTAACTAAATTTAGTTACAAAAAACTAAATTTAAATTTTTTTGATAAAGAGTACAAAGTGTTTTTAATTTAACTTTAACTTCCTTTGTTACTCATGTCTTGTCTTGTGTATAAGATTTCAGACACCAGCCGGGAGAAACTGCTGTCGGATGAAAACAATCAGGACATCAGGACACAGTTCAAGTGGGCCAGGAAATCCAGTGTGACTCCGGGATGTAAAGGTAACACAGTCAGTTTATCTGGTCTACGGATATCTTCAATGAGTTTAGAGAAACACTGTAGTTTACTTGCTGTGTGCATCTCTTGTGTCTCCCATGGTGGGGAGCTATCTGACAGAAAGCAAGAGCTGTGGTCACGTCAGAGGTTTGACTGAAAGTGTTACACGTTGCACACAAAACATCACTGATGAATTTAAGATTTTAAAATACTTAAAGAACCATGACCTTTTTCTGATGATTAAATATTGGCTAATTAGGCATGTGCACGCTCATACACACATGCATGCATGTGCAGTAATCCTACATTGTGGGTTAGATCAGTGCCTTTCAGCTCACAGGGATCATCATTTCAACAGAGTTTTTAAAAGCTTAACTCAGTGGCCAAGAGAGCAAGAGCATTCTGATATTTTTATAGCTGTAATCTGTCCTCTGTGGATTGAGATTCCAGGGTTGTGTTGGTCAACCTGTGACGTGGCTGTGTACTCATCTCTGTGCGTGTGTGTGGAACTGTGTATTATATGGGTGTCTCATAGATACAGCAGCTGTTCTTTTTTCCCTTCCTCACTGACTTTGTCCATGTTTGGGTTCGAATGAGTTTATGCATAAATCTCCTTGAATCACACCACCGGCTGCCACGAGCCTGGACAGCTGCGCTCAGAAGATCATCTTGTCATGAATACTTAATCTTTGCTTTGAGATTAAATCGGCCTGCCTCTGTCCTGCCAGCTCAGTTTTCTGTGTGTGGGATACTTCCACATGTTGGTTTGTCCTCAGCAGAGGAATTACTTTGGTACCTGCGGTGTCTAAAAAGTGCAGGCAACTGCTTTGTTGATTAGAGCAGACAGTCCTTTACCAGTTCAGAAACCTAAATGATCCATCATATTGTGTCACTGTCAGTACAACTGAATAACCAGGGACCATGATTTTTAAGTTTCACTGAAAGCTTTACACAACCACTTACATGCAGAGAAACACTTGGAGTGGGATTGTCATGGTATTTGTGCGCACACTTCTGATATTTGGTGACTATAAAGCTCACAGAGCGGTAGAGGTCAAGTGAATTTTCCAGAAATCTTTTGAATGTCCTCACTGTTCTCCTCAATGTTCACTTTAAACAGTGGTTCCAATCTTTCTGACTTGTGACCCCTTAACATAAAAAAATTTTGACCTGATGATGGCACTAAATGGAAAGTCATAACAGTTCACTCTGAAGAGGATATGAATGTTAGCTAGAGGAAAAGACCAGGGATCGTTCATTCCTTATGGGACCATGAACATCTATACAACATTTGGTCGTCTAGTAGATGTTGTGATATTTCACTGGATAAGTGAAAAATTTGACCTGCTGATGGTGCTAAGTGAAAAGTCAGGGGATCAACAAAGTCTGTAAGATTCTCTTCTGAATTTCTCTACAAAACAAATAATCCATTGAGTAGCTTTTGAGATACAGACCGAAGTATTGGACGACCAACCAATCAAGATTGCTCTCTAATAAGACATGTCACTCAACGTGGGTAAAAGTGACAAGCCACTGAGTGGAGGGTTAATCTGTACATGCGAAAAATTTTCAGATTTATTTCATTGCTTGTGCAGTGACTGTAGGGAGGAGAGAAGGGAAGCTGATGAGGGAGGTGTGAAGATGGAGGGGGAACAGAAGGGGAGGAGGGAGAAATGGGAGGAGGTGGGACTGGGAAACAGATGCTGGCACAGCAGTACAGCATGTTAGCTACCATCCCCTCCCTCATCACAGCTCCTCCCCTTCCCTGCCTCTCTGTCACTCCCTCACTTACTTTTGGTCCCTCTCATAATCTTTGCCCACCATCTGACCACACAGAGAGGCTCAGCAGTGGAGGAAAGAACAGCCTCTCTGGGTTTTCTGCTGCTGTTTTTGGGAAAGCAGCCGTATTTTTTGTCTCAGGGGTTTTCTATTCAGATTTGGACAATGACTTTGGAGCTCTCTGTACACTTTTCCTCTCATCTCCGCTGGGGATTACCACAGGAATAGTGTGTGTGCATGTGCTAGTGTGTGTCCGTCCAGCACTATGCCTGCTTCTGTTAGTCTTGGATCTAGCTGCAGGAGTGGATCACCATGAGAGGAGGTCACCACCAGCGAGGGTGTGGGTGTCAGCACCTGTTCAGAAAACTGCTCAGCAAATGTGGCTGCTGTTTTGTCCGAGTCAGAGGTACGTAGGTGTTCTGCTCTTCAGGAGGACTTTTACTACAGACGTTTTCTGACTGTGGAATGAAGTCTGTATGTTTAACTTACAGGTCTTCAGGTTTAGAAGACTTTCCATATTTAGTATATTAGGTTGTTTTTCTGACTTCCCAAAGATGTTGCAGACAGTTAATTTAGTTTCTGAGACGTAGTGTTTTGTAATGGTGGGCTATATCCTCAGGTGTCCTTTTCTCATAGGGTCTTGCAAAGCCACAGCTGGTTTTTCTAAGTTATAAAATAAAATCATGCCTTCTGAACCTTTCTTTACACATATTTTTTCAAAATGTTACATTTTCCATTTATTTACTTTCCAGTCTTAATGGCCTTCCCTGTAACACTAAGAGGGTAGCAGCATTTGGAAAACAGAGGATGGTGTTGTCTGGGCTAAGTATATTGTATGGTAAAAATTGTAAATTTGTAAGGCAAATGTGGACTGCAACTACACCTCGGTGAGCTTCTGTATTGACCTTGCCATCCGGGATGCTCTGGACTGGGATACTGAGAGTGTTGTTGAACTTTGCACTCTATATTGATCATTGCTCCTACCCTGAGGAGGATAGAGAACTGAAAACAGTGGACTATTCCTTCAGATGTTAAGTTTACATGACTGC
This sequence comes from Toxotes jaculatrix, assembly GCF_017976425.1. Taxonomy (NCBI): domain Eukaryota; kingdom Metazoa; phylum Chordata; class Actinopteri; family Toxotidae; genus Toxotes; species Toxotes jaculatrix. The sequence continues at coordinate 14,455,592 of NC_054396.1, read as the reverse complement.
ATAAAAATACCAAAAGAGACTTTTAGAAAGTATTCCCCAAAATAACACATTTTCTTTAGGTTTCATTTTACAGTCGATTTTCTGTTTTGGGAAGGATGTGGTACAGATGCAAGTGCAGCCAGTGAGTGATTCATTTTCCAAAGAGACAAAAGTGATAGAATCATCTGGATCTCTGGAGTGTCCCTGAATATGCTGCTGATCCCTGAATCATGGAAACACAAGAGTCAATGAGTCACTGTCCCGACATTCCTTTCCCTAAAAAACTAGACCCCCCTACCTACCCCCTAATTTTTAAACCAGTATGCTATGAGATGAAATCATTAGTTTTCATCACAAAGACTTTTCACTTTTATTCTTTTGTTCCAGCTGTAGGGTTGTTTACTTTTTCTCAGATCAGATTTATTTCTGACTGCTGTTCTGTGTAGATACATGTGCGTGGTAGCAGGTGAAAAGTGATTTCCTTAATCTGTACCCATACCAAACTGTGATTCTGTTTCAGAGGAAAGGCAGCTGTACACATGCACACACACACACAAACACACACACACACACACAAACACACACATAGACACACAAATACGTCCCATTACTGCCCCGACCCTTAAATCCTCTGTTGTTCCAGTTGCTCGGGGAGTGATTACAGAGTAGCTTGTCTCTGAGCTCCACTGTTCTGACAGACCCTGCAAATAGATGTGTGAAATGTGACAATGAAAACGGCCTTGTGTTGAGACACCTTGCTTTCTCATCTTTGTTCACAAAGGTTAATATAACATCTCTGACACATGGCCTGTGTGATGTGATGTGATGTCAGTATTGCTGTTATAAAAGGTGTTTTCTTCCCCTCTAACTCTAAAAATACCTTCTTTTGTCTGATGTCTGTGAAGATTCTCAGTCATCCAGGTCATGGTTATCCAAGAAGAGTTGAATCAAAGGCAACTGGACCCTCTTTTGTCTGTTTGTGTGTCTGTTGATGAGTTTGCTTTTGGTTTATAGAAAGAGTAGCAATCACAGTCTGGATAGAACCAGGTCTCTTTTTTCTATGTAATCTGTTTGTCTCTTCCTCCATGTCTCCTCTATATGTGGTTGTATATGTACTCTTGCTCTGTTCTGTCTTCTTCTCCTTGTTCTTCTTCTTCTTTCAAGTTCTTTCTCCCCTGAAGACTTCCTTCTTATGACTCGTTCATTTAGCCATCCTCCTCTCACTGAGTGTTTCATTTCGTTTGGCACAATGTCCAACAGCTATTTATAAAGACAGAGAAACACCTCCAGATAAAGTGTGTTTGGGAAACTTGTTTGGAAATCTACTTAAAAGTCCTGCCAGCGATCTCACTGTCTCATTACACATACATTGCTTTGGCTCAGAAACCGCCATGACTAATAGTCCATTAACCCACCAGCGTGCGTGAGGTCATCACCACCAGTATGTGAAGAAGTAAACATGATGACTAACAAGGACAAAAGTGTTTAGCTACACAGAACACCTACATATTCAGCAGCCTACATACTGACTTAGCCATTTTGCGCTTTCCTTGTGTGTTGATTGTTGTGTGTTTCGCTTGAATATCATCGTTGAACCACAGGCCTGGCTGATCTTCATTTGCGCTTGATTTGCATCAAAGAACACAATTAGTCAATTAGATGTGGTCCTGTGTCCCGTAAGAGGAGGGTCCAGTAGGCACAGACAACTCAGTGTCCTCTTTGGCAATTCAAAGTGCTTTACATAATGCATTAAAACATGAAATATGGATTAAAACATTAAAATGCTAATCTGAAGCATGGAATCCCTTTCAAAGTAATTAAAAGATAAAAACAAATAAGTAGTGACAAACCCACAGATAATGGCCACATGACTCTGCAGTTCCCTTTGGCTCTGCGAGTGTTTTAGTGTCTTTCAGCTCATTGTTCTGGTTTTATAGCTTTACTGTTTTGGTTCGGTCTCACAAACATAATTTCCACCTGCAGCAGACAGCTGTTTTGAACCAAATGCATTGATAAACCTTCAGTACACTCGCTGCTCAGCAGTAAACAGCAGACAGACAAAGTTAGAAACTAGTTCTTGAACATAGCTTAATAGTTGGATATTTCCCAGCGGAGTAGTTTTACACTAAGACATTTAGTCTTATATTCACCTGGTGAATAGACACACAACTTCAATGCTAATGTTCCTGTATAAATGGATAAGTGTTGTGTTTACAGTTTTTGTGCTGCTCTCAAGTTGTCAAAAAACAGAGCAAAACAGGTTTAAGGTTCAGTCAAAGGCAGTGGAGAACATAAATGTTTTATACCTTGATTTAGAGGTAGTCAAAGTGCTCGGGGAACTGTTAGAAGACTGCCACCTGATGCAAATGCAAAGACCTGTAAAACTTGTGTGTTGAATTCAGTACTCTTCATTCGTTCTCCTTTTAACTTAAACTCAAACTTGACCTTAACCAGATCGAGAGCGAGATCATTGAGTAGGAGGAGTGACCACGGTGTACGAGTGAGAACCCATATCAGCAGCCTGCAGTGCCGTGGGAAAAAGGAAGTGGTGGCTTGAGGAGTAAATGTCCCACAACATTGTAGAAACTCTAACTGGGTCAGTTGTCAACATGCAGGATGTAATCACATGTGAGGGTGAAGGGATATTAATCATAATCATTCTTGTCATAGTTTACTAGCAAATACAATTGACCTAATAATGGCTCAGTTCACTATCTTGCCTGATCAGGAAGACACTCGCTTGTCTGATCCAAGAAAGATCAGAAAGAGTGAACAAAGCACGGGCATAACACGGATATCATATCACATATGCACATAATGATAATTGAGATGAAATGCATTTTCAAATGCCTGGTATAGCTGCTCATTGGATAGCCGAAAGCAGAGTACTCCACTGATTTACACTGCATTCCTGTTACATTGCCTGACTCATCATGGACAGGTAAAAAAAAATAGTATCAATATTGATGCACCAGGGTCATCGTCTTTCAAAACTTGGCGCCTACATTACCCACAACGCAACCTGACTACCAATAGTTCAATGGTAGTGTTATGTTTGTAGTGGCTAGTGTAGCCTCGAGCCCAGTGAGCTTTCTGCATTGTAATGCCACACCCACAGATGTCTTCATTCTCAAACCTGTAGTCCTCAGCCCCAACCAACTCTGACTCAAGTGAAATGATGGTTAACCCTTACCCTGAGGCTTTCTGCCAAGTGACAATAATATAATGTAATACATCTAGTACTCTAACATTATCATTTCACACTCAAGCCAAATGCTAAAGGTCTCTGTCTGGAATTAAACCCCTCATGAATGTACGGTGGAGCAAAGAGGGTGACATATTTATGTGTGTGTGTGTGTGCATGTGTCTGTTTTGTTTAATTAATGTGTCACTCTCCCAGATTGATAAACGGTGCATCAGGCCTGCTAAGGATTGAATGGATGCAGACGTGGTGAGAGTGGATAATTTGTAGTTTTGGTGATGACGTCAGTGTGGACCGAGAGGTATTTTTCTCAGCAGGATTTCAACAGGAAGTGAAGCAGACCTTTTGAGCCCAAAATGACTGGATCTGATAGCAGTAATTATGGTTTCACCCATCAGCATGCACATGACATGAAGCGCCAAGAGTAATCAGCTCCCATATACACGTGGCACACAAATGACAGCCTGACATGTGACATGCGCAAGGCTTTAGCCATGCTGAGACTTGGTGAAGTGTCATCATTTTGTTTCAAGCGGTGCTCCGACAGCATCTCAATAATTCCTGCTGTTACTGACTGTGACCATCTATGGGGTTGAGTGGGGAACGATGTACTTAACTGCCTCCCAACCATCTGTGTTAAGAGAGAGAGAGAGAGAGAGAGAGAGAGAGAGAGAGAGAGAGAGAGAGAGAGAGAGAGAGAGAGAGCGCACCTCAACAACACTTCCATGATGTAAAGTAGGTCATGAAAGCAGCACTCCCTCTCCCATCAGAGCCAGATAAGCTCAAATGTACTCTATCATGAGGATGATCTTCTCTTTATACACCCGGCCTTATAAAATCAGTTTAGCTTTATAATGTACCTCTAATTATGCCACTTAGTTTTTAACTGTACTGTGATGTAAAGTCTAAATGTTTTGATTTTCATTCAAGAGTAGCATTCAAGTGGATAATACCGCCACCCACTGCATCTACACATTGTGATTCAGTGATGGATACAAATTCCTCATTAAATCCCATCACATCACATATTGTCCATTGATGACAGACTACCACAAAGTCTTTCTCTAAGTGACAAACTGCCCCTTTACTGATAAATGACTCACCAATTTAAATATGTACTCTGATTAGAGTTAAAACAAGCTACTTACAAACACTTGTTATAAAGAAGGACAATTCTGGATGTAGTGTTCTCAGCTTCAACAGAGCTTGATACATACATTTTTGAACACCTGCAGGTCTAACACAGGTGTGCACAGAAAATTGACCTGACGTCCTGCACACTGTCATCATTCACAGCCTCTTTATTGGTCAGTAAATTAACTGCATAAAGGAATGTGAGGAAGTGTGTTGCTTTCCAGTGGAAATGTAGGACATCACAAAATAAAATGCATAAGCAAAGTAAAGCCAGATGACTTTCTTCTTCCGTTGTGAATGAGCACTTTAAAAATACTCAGAAAACTGCACAAACAATCTACTCAATTTAATCTACAAGTTAGTCTCTACCCTCGCATACCAAACTGTGAAGCTGCAGGGTTGTACAGTTTGCTGGCAGTGTTCGAGCTGCTGGTGCCTCAGTTCAGCAGCCAGGATTACTGTCAGGTTGACTGACCCTTCCCTAATGTTTGGTCCTGTTTGCTGCCATCTCTTTTCCATGTGGGTAGGTATGTTGCCTGAGCCAATGGGGTTGCTGAGAGAATCAAACGCCACCCAGCTTTAATCCATCCATCAATCTGCATGCGCTAGAGAGTTTATGTTGCGCACGAAACCACCTCCAGAACTGAGAAGTCACACAAATCAGCCTCACTGATGTATGAATATGGTCGCAGAAGATGTTTTTCCTAAGAAAATTCAGTTAGAGTCGAAACACTGACTAGTCACTCTTTCCACAGACAGAAGGTTTACACAAGATAAAACTGTTAAATATAATTTGAATGTCCATAATCCCTGCGTGTGCGGATGCATTCACTGCATGCATGGTTGCACACTCTGCTAACACTCCCTGCAGTCCGGATGGTGGTCCAGCTGTTCGTTTCTCCGTGGGAAAATGACACATTACATAAGCATCTCAAACAAACATCGAGTCGCTCGGCTCAGCAGAGTGACTTGGACGTCACAGTGACCATCAAGCACCATTAAGGGTCAGTTCAGAGAAAGTGTTGATGTATTTGCAGAACAGTCTGCAGTAAGGTGTACTTGTTGTAACATTTCAACAGATGGTGAGATGGTTGTCAGTGGTCCTGTATGGCCTGACCTTGATAGATTAAAAAAAAAAAAAAAGGAGACCAGATGGCTGTCTCCACCGTACCATGGGTTTCCATGAAGACACTCACAGTCCAAAAAGATGAATCCTAATGTTGTTGCTGATCCCCTAACTTTTCTCCTGGTGCCACATTTTGGATTTTTAGTGCCACGTCTCTAGTTCAACCCTGTCCTCAAGGATCACCAGAAAACTGCACAAACACACAACTACACAAACGCTCTTTCTATCACTTGCACACATGCACAGAAAGACAAATACATACCTTGACCCTCCTCCCTTCCCTCTAAATCATTTAATTACTGAAATGAGTTTGTGTCGTTCACTGCATGAGTGAAGCACCAGATGATGAATTAGTTTAATTACAGTCTTATTCGAATCCAGTCTACTTGAAATGTCTAGATTGTTTTGGAGGAGACTGAACTTTTGTCTGACAGCTCAAGGTACAAGCATATAAAATACATCTATCTGAATAAAAGCATCACAAAAAAAACAGTTTTGTGCTCTTTTTTTTCTTAGGAAAGATTGTGCTAGTCCCCAATAGAAGGAGAACTGTAATGGAATAGGAAGAAAAACACATCATTCAGTATTTCACTGTCAATATGGTGTCTTGTTTAATGGCTGTATCAGGCAGTTTTGGCAAATGGCTGACCCAGATTTTCACTGGCTTCTTGAAAGCTTGTTATTATGATTACAGCTTACATAAATGTGCTGACAGGGAATAGTGGCTTCTGGGAAGAGTCCAAAACGACAAAGTTGGGCTCCTGAAAGATTCCACTTTGCTGCGATCAGCAGAACAGAGTGAACTGTTAATGTTAGGATGCTTGATTAAAACAGTGCGGTTGAGGATTAGGTACCAGTTTCCACAGGCTAGAGACTTAAAGCGGGGAAACAAGATCCAGCTGTGGCATTAAAGGGTGTCAGCTCCAGTGTTGGTCCTGCCTGAGTTGCAGAACGAGGGCCGTTCATTGAATGAGTGAATGAGAATGAGAATGATGAGTTGTGACTGACTTGAGGTCACAGAATTTAAAAAAAAATCACTCAAGTTTGTGTCCTTTAAATACTTCACTGTCCACATTATGTGTTGGCAGGCAGAAGAAACAAGTGTCAGAGTCGTAGCTGAGATAAATGTGGGTCCTGACCACAGTCAGTATGAAGCCAACACAGTTTAATAATGTAATTTATTGTGTCATGATAGCCCAGTGCAGATTTTCAGCTCAGGTATTCACAGTGTCATGAGTCAATGGAAATAAAAATATTAAAATAAATAACCAGCTGTGGAAATCCTTGGAAAATACATTTTCTCAAGCACTGTACTTACCATGAGTACAGTTTCAAGGTAGCTGTACTATTTTTTAAAACTATTTTAAACAGAAAATAGTATGAAATTAACAGCATGCAATAAACAGAAGCTGTAGTATAACATTTCCAGTTAAATTTATGAGTCCGTCCTCATGAGAACAGATCTGTTTTTGTGTTTATAATAATTTAGGACCTGTAGGTACAGTAGCTGCAGCTACTAAAGTTACAGTTAAGGCTTAACACAGGAAATTGAACAGCATTTTTGTACAGAAATCTGTCTGCAGCATCTGACCTGAGAGGATGTACCCCCCAATTAGCTGCTGTATTTTAACCCAATCCTTTTCCCCTCTCTCTCTCTGCAGCAGAGTCATACTCTGTGGCAGGCAGCGATGGTAGTATCACCCCATCAGCGGGCTCTGTGCCCCACCAGGCCTCGGGCAGCTCCAGCCCCTGCTCACACTCTTCATCCGGAGGATCACGCCACCCTGTCAGTGCCCTGAAGAAATGGCTCACCAACCCCGTCCGCAAACTGAGCTCTGATGCCAGAGGAGGTGCGGGAAAAGTCGAAAAGCAGATGTGCAGATCAGACGGGAGGCAGCCGCCATTGCCTCTTTCCCACAATGAAGCTCAGCCGAGGCTTCTGGGACCACACAATAACTACACCATCCTGCCCACAGGAGATACGGTGAGACCTAAAGACAAGGAGCATTCACTTGAATGTACGCATTTATCCCTCCTGAGGAAACACAATTTATCTGCTTGTTTCTAATGGCTGTTTATTTTTCTGTTGTACAGATGTGGACAGACAGTCTGTCAAGTCCAGCAGCTTCTTCTGCAACACAGCCGTCCTGTCAGAGCAACTTATCTGACCTCCTGCAAGGCAGAGACACACAGAGTCTAGTAATGACTCTATTCTATTCTATTCTGTTCTTTTCTATTCTGTGTTGTTCCAGTCTATGCAATTCTATCTGTTTTAGACACACATTTGTCTTGCTATGCTTGGGAGGACCCTCACTGAAATTGTCCTGACTATCATGGTTTAAAACAAAAAAAAAAATCCCTCACAAAGACAGCAGTACAAGCCCAGTTGTCACTATTATAGAAGTTTAACACTGAGGTCTCCCTTTAAGATTCACATCATATTTCAGTTAGGGGCCAAAAATAGAAGTGCTGTAGTTGGATTAAAGGCTTAAACATTACAACAAAAGTTTAATTTTCACGAATTGATTATGTGGCAAGTATAGCACAAGTTGCCATATATTCTATTACCATATACTATAACACTGGTTCACAACCACTGGGATGGGACCAAGGGGCACTTGCCATCAGGCTGTGAAGAAACAATTAAAAAAAAAACAAAAAAAACAAAAACAAACGCTGAATAATAATTAAACTTTGTAGACTATTTGTAGAGTAATTGCTTGAACAGGATACTGATTTTAAAGTGATTTCGGAAGGTCATCAATCCATAAATCACCCTCTGCTCCATCTGTGCAAGCTGCGTTTCTATTACCGTTGGCACTATAAACATGCACATATACATCTACATCCTGTTCGGCCGTTTTATCATGTGAAAGGGCTTTTATTTGCACACATCATTTGACTTCCACCAATTGTGCCAAATAAACAGAACATGTTTTCATATTTTGTGTGCGTGCTCACACGCAAGCACACACACACACGTACACACACACACACACACACACACACACACTTCTTTCTGTAGTACTCTTTGAAAGGCCCTGGTGAATGGAATCAATCCTGTGGGCTTTTCTAGACCGCATCTGGAAGTAATCAACTAGCCAAGCTGTCTGTAACAGGCTGATACAGGGTCAGAGTTGGGGGTGAGGAGTTTACTCCAAAATTAGAAGAAGAGGAGGCCTACAGGCAAGGTGAGAAACAGGCCTGTGGATGTTGGACAGTTCTCCTCCAAGGATGACAGAGTCAAGTTTCAGAAGCTTTACATAACAGATAAGTAGAAATGGGTTCACACAGTCCTTTCATCTATCAATCTGCTTGATAAATGACTGTCCTCACTTATAGCCTTTCTCAGTCTAATAGCCTGTTGGGATAAAATTACGCAATAGACACCTCCAACTTTATATTTACTTTGGCTTCTTACCCCTTTATGTTTGTGCTGCCTGGGTCAATGTCAGAGTCTTAAATCTTTAAACCAATAGTTTGACAATCTGGGAAATAACCTTATTCGCTTTCTTGCTGAGAGTTAAATGAGAAGGTTTATACCACAATAATGTCTCTACAGTAAATATGTTGCAGGAGCCAGTATCCAGTTCGTTTAACACAGCATAAAGACCAGAAACAGGGGGATCTAGAAGGGCACTCAGAGAGTGCAGACCTCTGCTAAAGCTAGTGTCAAACAACACACACCAGACTTCAGAGAAAAAAAAAATCTAATTCATGGTTAAAGATCTGGATATGCCCCAAAATTTAAGGGGTATATGTCTCATTTTTTAAACCCATACAGTCACCTAAGTATAAAAAAGACAGGTAGATAAGTGTAAGACTATTTCTTAAAGGAATAAAATGCCTTGATAAACACCAAATTGTCACATTACCCTCTGGGTTTTGTATTACAGGATTACACGAAAGTATATAATGTGTTAATTAGTAAGTTTTAGAGGTGCTGGTAAGTGGATTCTGTTAGGTTCTCTCTTTCCCTGTTTTCAATCTTTATGCCAAGCTAAGCTAAGCTAGGCTAAGCTAAGCTAACGTGCTCCGGACTCCAGTAACATATTTACAGTACAGATGTGAGAGCACTATTGAGCTTCTTGACAAGAAAGCGAGTGTATTTCCCAAAATGTTAAACTACTCCTTAACCCTTCTCATGGTTTTCAGCGGAGCTAATTTCTTTAAGAGAAAAAGAAACATTGAGAGCAAACACAAAAATGAAGCTCAGCAGTTTTAATGGTTACTGGCTGGCAGTTCAGAACCACAGTGAAGATGGAGTTTGAAATTAGCCTCAGATGTTTTTCGTAGGCAGAATGTGTCAGGCTGCTGGGTGAAGACACGAACAGTCGACTCAAACCGAATGAGAGAGCAAAAAAGAGGGGCCATGCATAAAAAAAGATAAACAGAGAGTCCATATTTGACCTACAAACTGCCTCCATTGAAGGATTATCATCTAGTGCTTTGAGGCAGAGAACAAAATGTGGTGAGACCACAGTATGTCAAGAGGATTACAGTCAAATTCACATTAGATTATACTGCATTTAGGTGAGGAGTGGTATTTGTTATATAACAACCCTCCATGCTGTGGTCAGTTACCCCCGACCTCTTTTTATATGACTTGACAAATTGTGCAAATGTTGCTCGTTATTCATCCGTCAGGCCTGACTCTACTTTTCCAAATTTCTCTGCCCAACAGTCTCCTCAGCAGCAAGGAGAGACATTAAAAAGTGATTATTACTCTCAGGTTACTTGAGATTTAGGGGGTGGCATGACTCCAAAAGAAGATCAGCAAAATTGCCCCACTGATGTTCCCCAATTGGGACCCTCACATTCTCTTATTTTTCTGCAGATGTGTGCTGGCTGGGTCAAAGGACACTCAGGCTTACTGATCCTTAGTGGTCATATTCTTTACTCAAAAGTAGCACAAGTTTGTATTTGACTGTTTTTTTTTTTTTTTTTTGACTTTTTAAAGTTTTGGGGAGTATTGGATGATTTGACCTCTTCTGACCTCAAGCATTTGTTTAAATGAAGCCATTTGAAAAGTTTAGGGGAGAAATTTCTCTTTGGTAGAAATGGTGGCAGCGCACAAATTCCAGAAACTTGACAAGGGGCCCCAACTAGACTCTCCTTTCATATAAGGGCTCCAAAGCCAAAACACTCTTTATCCATATAGCTTATTGCATGTTGTTTTTGATGTGAAATTGTGATAATTGAAGTAACCAGTAATATAGCTGCCAGGTAAATGTAGGGGACCAGAACGTACAATATTTCCCTCTGAAATTTAGTGGAGCAGAAGTAGAAAGTGACAAAAAAATGGAAATATTCAAAGTAAAGTACCTCAAAATTGAAGTACTTTGTATCTAAGTATTGTACCGTAGTAGATGTACTTTGCACCACTGTGTTTCACAGCTCCACAGAGCAGGACAACTCACTGACTGTCACTGTCCTCTTACGTAATATGTTACATCAAACCTTATTAAATGCTGTACTGTCTTGTTTTTGTGTTGTAGAGTCAAAAATCCATCATCAACACTCTCCAAGGTGAAGACGACCGTGCTGTGACTGATGACTCAGGCAGTCAGTGGTCTGCTACAGTGGACAGTGAAGAGGAGAGAAACATTGCCTTAGAGAAGAGCATGTAGGTGTCAGCCTCTACATTAAAGAGGTTGTTGACATTTTGGGAAATATGCCCGTTCACTTTCTTGAGATTTATATGATAAGATTGATACCACTGGCATGTCTGTATGGTACAATGTGAAACTGAAGCCAGGAGATGCTTAGCTTAACTTAGCATTAAAAAAATGGAAATGGGGAAATAACTAAACCATCCAGCTCTGTCCAAAAGTAACACGATATGTCTACCAGCAAGAAGGACGTTTATGTTCTTTGCCCATTTGACACCATTTGACAGAGCCAGGCTAACTGTATCCTGTCTTTCCAGAGCTTATGCTAAGCTAAGCTAACCAGTTGTAGCTTAAATTTTTACTGTACATGTATGAGAGTGGTATCGGTCTAATTGTGTAAGAAAGCAAATGAGTAATTTTTTTTTCCAAAATGTCAAACTATTGCTTTAACACCTATGTATATTTCTGGTTTTATCTCTCCTGATTATCCTTTTTAACTATCCATTTGCTGTTTTAAAATCTGTCTTTCAGATATGTGCTGACAGAGTTAATAGAGACAGAAAGGTTGTATGTGGAAGATCTGGGACTCATAGTGCAGGTGTGTCGCTGTTCAAATCTTCAAATAATGAAATTTATACAAGGAAAAAACTCAGACTCCTTAATCAATAACACTCAGTTTTTTTTCTGTACAAAAAAAATCTGATGTGATTGCTGACACACGTGTGTGTGTGTGTGTGTGTGTGTGTGAAGGGCTACATGGCCACCATGGCCAATCAAGGAGTTCCAGATGACATGAAAGGGAAGGACAGGATTGTGTTTGGAAACATCCACCAGATCTATGACTGGCATAAAGAGTGAGTCAGTGAAGTCTCCTCGGTCATTTCTTCCCCCTCTCTGTTCCTCTGAATTTGAACAGTCTCTTCCAGTTTACTCTAACTTTGTCTGAGCTTCTCATGTTTCACGATGGTTTGGCGTGTGTTGTGTATATGTGTGTGTGTGTTTGTTTGGTTGGATGACTGTTCCTGCCTGACCTTCTCTGCCTTGTGTGACACAGTTATTTCCTGGGGGAGCTGGAGAAATGTGTGGGTGATCCAGACAGTCTGGCCCAGCTCTTCATCAAACATGTGAGTTCCCAAATCAGTGAGTAACAAGTGTGGATGAGAAGTTTCTTTTTGTTTTTCATCTGCACCCTGCGTGTTCTGAGATTTGCTGAAGGTTACAGCCGTCTCACAAATCAGGGCTCTATGTCTTTGTAAAGCCTTGGCCCCCTGCCATCCAGATGTGTCTTCAGCTCACAGATCTGTTTTCTGCAGGTGCAGCTGCAGAGTAAAGGGTCTTGTAATCACCGTCTTTTGACTAAAGAGCTCTCAAAGCCGACAATCAGCGTTAAAGACGCTCCACAGAGACCATGCTGTGTGTGAAAGTGAGCTGGAATTACAGATGTCAAAACTCCATAAAAACTATTTACCCCTACTATGAACTTATTCATATTCTAGTATTTTACACTGAACATTGAAAAAAACAGACTTTTTAATGTCAAAGTGAAAACAAATCTCTGCATGAGTATCAAACACAAAATAAGTGATCAATTGAACGAAATAATGTAAGACGGTAATATGCAGGAAAAATGGCTGGTAAATACTTTTTAATGGCGCTCTACATGTCGGCATCAGTACATAATCATCGACAGCAGGGAGAATGGGAGGATAAACTACTGGAAAAAAATGTTTTGATATGGTGCAGCTTTTCCATCTCAGCTTCTTTATCCCGCTCCAGTCAGCGTAGTGTAGCATGCCTGATTACGCCACAGCAAATTAAACCATTCTTTCTCAGCCACTGGAACTATTTAATGAGGCAAAGTTCCTGCACTGATTTAACAAAGCGCCTATAAAACTCTTCAGGGGAAGAGGAAGCACAATAAAACTGAGAGGAAACTAAGAGTCGGAAGTTCAGAGGTTTTATTCCCCTCTCTGTCCGTCCCTTCTTCACACTGTGCCTCACACACGTCTCTGTCTTAATTTTTTACAGGAGCGACGTCTTCACATGTATGTGGTTTACTGTCAGAACAAACCCAAGTCAGAGCACATTGTCTCTGAATACATTGAGACCTACTTTGAGGTGACTACTCTTTTATATTACTGTAAATTTTACTGGAGCTCTTTGAAGATTTTTTCCATATTTGTTTAGAACTTTTTTCTTTTTTTTTTGTTTTTTTTTCTTTTTTTTTTTTTTGGTACCTGACAGGATCTCAGGCAGCAGTTGGGTCACAGGCTGCAGCTCAATGACCTGCTCATCAAACCTGTTCAGAGGATCATGAAGTATCAGCTCCTGCTGAAGGTTGTGCTGTTTAACGTGACTGTGTCTCTGCATGAATGGCGCCGTTACATGTCACAATTAATTTTACATTATTTCTCGTTTATTTGATCCATTGAATAAAAACTTTTATAAGAGATTAAGGTACCACTTCCTGATGAGGAACACAAAAGTTGTTCCTATTAATGGCTTATAGCTGATCTGAAAACAATTTGTAAATTATTTATTCAAGTTATCAATTGAAGCATATAAATGCTTTATAAATGGTGTAATGTAAAAATGTAAAGGGGAAAATTACAAAATTAAAACTTTGATTAAGAATCAAATTAATGGAACTTTTTGTCATATAATAAAAAGTTAGTAATCTTTGTTTGAATTAAAGCATAAATAAGGTAATATTTATTTCTTATTAAAAAAAACCCTTAAACTCTAAATAAAATCCTCTCTCTCTCTCCCCCTCAGGACTTCCTGAAGTACTATGGTAAAGCAGGAAGGGATGTTGAGGAGCTACAGGTACAAGCTCAATATGGAACATAAATACAGACAAAAAGTATTATGAATCTGTGAGTAGCAAACCTTTATCTGCGCACCAAAATCTTGTTTTCACCCACTGATTCTCCCCCATCCCATTTCCTCCATCAGAGGGCCGTGGAGGTGATGTGTTTTGTGCCAAAACGCTGTAATGATATGATGAATGTAGGCAGACTCCAGGGTTTTGAGGTGAGAAACTGAATTCTTTACATTTCTTGTCACCAACCTCTCAACACACATCCAGGGTGACGTGCGGTCTCTCACAATCTTTGTGACACACGCACTGTTTCAGGGTAAAATCACAGCTCAGGGGAAGCTCCTCCAGCAGGATACCTTCTCTGTCAGCGAGCAGGAAAGTGGCTTCCTGTCCAGAGCGAGGGAGAGGCGGGTCTTCCTGTTTGAGCAGCTGGTCATCTTCAGTGAGCCAATTGATAAGAAAAAAGGCTTCTTATTGCCAGGCTACACTTTTAAAAACAGCATCAAGGTAAGAGTAAAACTACATTTTAATGTATCTTTTATTTATTTAAAATTTTCTTAATGTTTAAAACGGACAACTCCTGTGTGTACTCTGCAGGTCAGCTGTTTGGGTGTGGAGGAGCACTCTGAGGAAGATCCGTTCTGTCTGGTCCTGACCTCCCGGGGTACTGACGGCAGCGTGACACGCTTCATCATGCAGGCATCATCTCCAGAAATACAGCAGGCTTGGCTCAGTGACGTGGTTCAGATCTTAGAGACTCAAAGGAACTTCCTTAATGGTACCAGAGCTTAGTGTTCCTTCAGTAAAACTGCAGATGTGAGAGTTTGAAGAGAATGAGTAATGTGACATCTCTTCCTGTCCTCTGCAGCCCTTCAGTCCCCGATAGAGTACCAACGCAGGGAAAGCAAGTCAAACAGTCTGGGCAGGAACATGAAGTCCCCAGTTGTGTCAGCATCTGGCCTGCGACCTCACTCCTCGGCGTCCATGGATCGACGTCAGCAGCCCTGCCTGCTGTCTTACAACACCTCCTTGCCCTCTCTGCATCCGCCCCAACACAGCCCTGCCTCAAAGGCGGTGAGTCCACAGCAATGCTGCCTTTTTGTACCAAATATACATACAAGCACGCATCTCTCTTTCTCTGACACCTTCTTTATTTGATCTGTCTCTGTTTTAAGGTTTCAAATCCTTGTGCTGTGGCTCCTCAAGCATCTCACCCGCCACTATCCTCCCACCATCAGCTCAGTTTGTGCACAGAGGTGAGGCACGACCGTGGGACGTTTAATGGTCTGCCGCCGTGCAGCCAGCACAGCATGCAGGTACCATCAGTCTTCATTTCCACAGTGGTGAAAAGAAAATTCAAATTCTTAAGTTTAAGTATGAACATATCATACATTTAGATTTTTATTTGTCCAGGGTTTGAGATATCAATGTCAAAAGCATCTGCCATCACAATACAATTCAAGTTGTAGTTTATTCCTTTTTAATTTAGTAAAAACAAAATAATCTAACTTGTTACCTCTCTCCTCTTACTCTCTCTCCTAAAACCAATACAGTGATGCAGCCATGAGGTTAGTTTGTCTATGGTCATTATAAACTTTATAATGACTACATTGTGACGTGTTTATTGTGTTTAGTACAAATACATCCACCAGGTTTAAAGTTGAGTAGATCAGATCAGTGGAGCTGTTACCTCTCTGGCACCAGCCGGAGGCTGATGATGAGGGGAAATGACTGTGGTTGATTTTATCCCATTGTTGTTTCTGCATGGATTCAAAAATCTGGATGACCTAAACTGTAGCTGGTGTCATTCAGTCATCTAGTTTATGGAAAACCCACTGACCTGCTGTTTTATCTTATTCACTCAGACGTCCGCCAAGAGGAGGAAATGGTTATCACAGTGCTCTTATTAGTCAGGTTTATCTGGCCCGATTCCACAAAGTCACTCACGTCCTCTTGTTCTCCCTCTTTGTGTTTTTGGATCAGCAGCGTTTCCATCCTGCTTCGGACGCAGACTTACAGTCAGGTTTCCTAAATAACTAAAATCCTTTTGTCTAAGGTGTAAGGTTTTTTTGACTCAGTGTCTGTTTCTGAACAGCAGTATTTTTTCCTGTAATAGCGTGATGCTCTCATTAAAGATAGACAAATAGATATTTTTATACACAGACGTCCTTTTTAAAGCTACGCAAATCAATATTTCTGTATCCACAATCTGCTGTATCTGCTGATCACCATAATGCACAGTGACTATAGTGAACACACTGAAGCATGTAGGAGTTGGTGTAGAGCAAAACAGAGCTAAAAGGAGTGAGAATATTAGACATACATCCACCAGGTGGCCAGAAACATGATTCCAGTGAATCATAATGTTGCTCTGTATCTCCTGGATGTGTAAAATAGCAACTGCTGTTGTGTTCACAGCTTGTTGTGCCGCCCCCAGGTGGTAAAAAAAATCACTTCATGCAGATTTAAACACATTTTAAAAGAATAATTTGTTACGATATTAATCATTTACACTCTATAGACAATATTTTAATGTTCAAATCAGTGTGATATAATTAACTCTAACCTTTTTAAATTCTTATTTCATTGTTTCATCATCTGGTGGTTTAGAAATGAAGACCATTTTATCCGGCAATGTGGCTATTGAGTTGTCACTATATTTTGCTGCAACACAAAATAACATGCAACACGTCATCCACATTTAGGACAGCCAGAGAGCCAGAATTAGAAATATCAGTGGTAAAACATCTTTGAGAAACAAGAGCTGTTGTGTGTCATGTCTTGAAACTTTAAAGTAAGAAAATAATTAATTTATTGTTTTGGGGTTTTTTTTTCTTTCAGGGTGAGAATGGAACCACCTTTCAGGGTGAGGGTGGAACTTATTCAGCACATCGACCAAACAACCTGGATCAGCTCATGGAGAGCGATCAGTGATGAGCTGCAGTGACACGTGAACTCTCTTTACCCTTCTGGAGTAGGAGTGCCTGGCCTGAGTCACAGTGCTCTGTCAGCACTGTTTGACTGTATCACTCCTGTACAGAAGTCATCAAGGTGTTCCTGTCTCTGTCTTCACATTTTGCCCCAAATTCACTTCAGAGTTTCCTTCAAGTACCACTAATATGGAGGTTAACGTGGATTTCCTCTTGATTTGATTGTGTTCATTTGAGTGTGAGTGCATATACTTCATATACACGTCCACAGATGGCGATAACAGGTGAGATGAAATGTGCAAAAATATGGTTTTGAAGCACCACAGAGGCTGTGCTTCATATTGTAAATGTACAAATTTCTTACTTTTTCCATTGAAATTTCCTTGATGGATATTTTTGTAATGCATACTATTTTTCATAAGGGACCAATTCCACTTTATTCCCCCAGAGATCAGGGCTCTCAGATCCCTTAACACGATCATACTCTGTGTCCTCAAATCACTGTATCCTTGGATTCACTGGGTGACTGTAGATTCCACTTTCACCGTGGGATCTGAATACATATGAAATGTGAAGTACGTCTGTGCATTTCCAGAGGACTAGAAAATAGCTTGTGTTTTGCCATTGGTGGGCTATTTTAACTCTGCCATTGTTCGAGTGTTATCTGAACTCAACACACACAACTCGCACAGAGCGTGTGTCATAATCAAGCAGAAAGAGGAAAAAGGGAACAAAGATAAAACAGAGGTGCTCATATGTCACTGTCATCTTGAATGTAAATATCTCATGTGGAATCATATCAGTAAAATCTGTGACTTGTTATGTCCTGATACACACACAGAATTAAAGAGAAATGCTGTAGATATTTGTCATCATCATCATTTTTCTGAAAAACATTTCCTCATGTTTCCCAGCACAATAGACCCACGAAAACATATACCCTGGAGGAAATGAATACTATAAACTCTCATCTGACATTTACTGCAGGGACATTTTTTTTTTTAGCGTTTTACAGTTTCACAGGCTTCAGTGAGGAGATGGAAACCTGTATCTGTATTTCCATTTTTTAAATGATAATCTCCATCAAGAAGCCCCAGTGAACACCCACCTCACTGTAGTGTAGCTTCCTTCTTTGTTTCCAGTATCGTCACTTTCATGTGCAAAAATTGAGTCTGATTAGTTTGGTCCACTTTTTTTTAAATCAGATCTTTGCACGATATCCATTTCACAACAGTTGACGTACAGCGCCCTCTAGTGGAGCGATTTAAGAAGCTCATGCTTATTATTACGAATTCGAGAATCACGTTGTCAGCTCTGTAACTTACAAATATCAAAGCTTTTATTTTATGAATAATTATATTTGTAGACAAATTTTTAAACGGTAGGTGAGTTTAATCAGGATGACTTAGGCAGGAAGGGGGAGCTGTGAGGCCAAAGTGGAAACAAGCACCTGCCCAGCTGGCGTATCCTCATGTCAGACATTAATTCCCACAGCTGGTTGATGTTCTGCAAGCTCTGAAAACAAAAACAGAAAATTCCTGTTCGTCTCCTTTCTATCGTTAATGACACTGTGGTCCCACATGGGTTTTTTTTTTAAAGGCCTTGCGGCCCTTCAGTACTCCAGGTGAAAGCCTTCCTGGAAGCTCTTCAATTCCCTGCAACACACTGAGCATCAAAGGTGCTTGTTTGTGCCAAAAGCCATTTGACCGTATGACGCATGGAGTCCCAAAGGATTTTGCAAGTACAGTGCCTCAATTAACAACATCTCAATATAACTCGTCTACTCTTTATAAACAGTTTTCAATCAACTGTATCCTGATAGTATTCACACCAACATCTGACTAATATATTTGAAGTTATAGTTCACGGATGCTTCATTCATCAGTAATAAGGGTCTCAAAAACACTAACATTGTTGCTTATCAGTATCAGGTAACAAAATAAACAACATAGCTCTGTTTTTTTGTTTTTTATCATTTCATCATCATCTAGCGGTAAAACATTTCAGACTTAAGCTGTTGTAATTTTCTTCTTAATCTTCCTAATCATTCAACAAACATTTTACTGGTGATAGGAATTTCTCGGCTGTTTGGCATTGGTGACAAAATGTAATGATGTGAATCAATAGGAAAAGTCATGACTGGTTCCAACTTCTGACTCTGACTCGATTAAAGAGAAAAAAAGAACAAGCAAAAAAAAAGAAAAAATGTTTTTAGCTCAGCTGTAGATCTGTTGACAGTTACAAATCCTAACGTGAGACACATTTGTGAACACACAACTACATAAAAGGCCTTTTTTTTAATAATAGTTTCACTGATGAAGTTAGTTTCTTGTTCCTGTCCACAGAGGTAACGTCACATTTTGGTGAAGAAAAAAACAAAACAAAACAATAATAAATAACAGACAAAAACATCACACACAAGATAGTTTTAAAATATTCATCTCAAGATTAAAAAAAAAAACACGTTTTTTTTTTTATAAATCTCTGGCACCTCTTTGCTAATAACAAATGACTATTAAAAACTAATTTGACTCATTAGGAAACAATAGTGTGGTACAAGGGTGCCATCTAAAGGCCATGGTATAAAAGAACAGCATCATCACTTCAGGCATGAGTGTATCACAGTCTTTGACATACATTAACTCTCCAAAGAGGAGCGGTTAGTATAAAAACAGGATTTTCAAGCCTTGGTGTTTCACAGTCTTGTTTCATTGACTTGGTCTCACTAGGTGTCACTCACAGTTTTCCTCTCATGCACTGACTATTCATATTGTGTTTCCAAAATGCTATATAATCCCCCACAGCCTCACCCATTTCCTGTTCTATATTGACGGAAAGTAAACATGCACTTTGGTTCATCCAACTTTTCTTTTAGGCAGCGTGTAAAGATGCAGTCACTTTCACTGTTATTGGACAGAAACCCTCCTCTTCTTTTGATGCTTGTAGAAGAAACCGGAGAGTGACAGAGAGCAGAAACAAGGCTGCTCCCAGAATCAGGTAACACCAGGTCTGACTCCAAACGGGTGGGACCAAAAGTTTCTCCTCCTAAGACGTGATTAATCGCTCACAAATGACACAAAGGACTCTGGGTAAGGGGGAGGGGGTTGCAAAACCATAACACAAACCAATTAAAAACACCCCAAAGCAGCTACACCTTTGGCACAACCAGTCATGGAGAAAAGGTCTGAGTGCGTTCCTCATGTGGCAAAATGTGGTAAAATGATGTGCGCTGTGTCTACAGGATTGTCACTTTCTGGGAAGTGTCCCTTTGTCCTTGCTAACTGTGAGTCCTCATTCTCAGACACTCACTGAGTCACTATTGCTGTTCAAAGCCCAGTATTGTATTTTTTTTTTTGGATTGTGCGAGTTGAAGGAGGACACGTACCTCTACTCACATAATAACAGAATGACAATGAAATGACTCAGATGCTACCTGTTGGGCTTTCCCAAGCTTGGTCGCTGTGTTAGAACAACTTAAGGATGTAAAGCCAGATAAGATTTGACAAACACAAACCAGAATCTGTTTCTAACCTTGAATCAATCAAGATTATGCAGTGATTTAACTGTGTAAACAAGCAAAATGTCTGTTACAGCAGCTGACTTTCTACTGTTTCCACTCTAGAGGAGTGCCTGAACTTTTATGCCAGCCTCATGGATATATACAGTGTAAAAAGACTTGTTAGCTCCCTGCATGTCTGTGCACTGACAGAATAATCACTGTAAAACCGATCTAATGGCACATTTTCTCTACGTTGAAGCCTAAAAACCGTTTCAAGGTTTTCAAGGAAAGGCAAACGAAAGTGTTTATCTGAAATCTTATCTGACGAGATGCAGTGGAGGAGAACTTCTTTGGCAACTGAGGAAGAGCATTGGAACATTAGGATAAAGAGGAGAAGGGGGGGCTAATTATGAGTCAAACACTGAAATCGGTTCTTGAAGAACAGGAGGCCATTTTTCGTATGTGTGGCGTCAGAGGAGGCTGGTGGGTAGCGAAACTTGGCATAAGTCTTGTCGCTCTCTGATTGCCTGACCCAGGGAAGTTTGATTTTGGTTGCATGATTGACAATGACATCATCACAAGAGCCGACGTGGAGAGAACCCAGGCCGTCAATGAAAAACTCTGAAAGATAAACGCAACAATTCAGTGAAACACATTCAAAACTTCAACTCATTTCTATTTAAACTTAAACCTCAGTGGGTCAGTTATTAAAAACTCAGCCAAAGATTCTTGTGGAAAGTTTCCAAAAGTACTTGCCATGTATGGGAAAAATAAAATATGTTTAAAAAATTAGTCCTCAGGAATTTTTCCATTTGTACTGTGCAACCATAAAAACATGAAGTTTGTAAACATCAAATAGGTTAAGTGAAGACAGGGTGAAATGAGCAGATTTTTACAACTTAAAAACTAAAGGAGGAAAAGCAGGGAACTGGATGTTAAACTGAAATTGAATTAAATTAATTTTAATGAGTGCATGCATTGTTTAATTATAGCAATGCAGTGAAAATTTCACAGTATAATCAACTTTGCAAAAATTATCTTGGTATATGATGCTATCTTAGTAACTAAAATGAGATGAAGTCAATCTTAGCTCTTTGAAATTACTTTCAACTTTATGGCTTTATACACATCAACAATTGTTGATGGTAAGTCTTCTAAGATCTCTTTTTTTTTGTAAGTCATGGCACATCAGCAGATGCTTCCTGTGAACAGCAAACTCAAAACGTTTAAAACGCTCTAACCCACACCTCCAATTTGGTTTTATTGATTGGACTCTACGTCTGATGAACAGTGTGTAAATACACTGAGAGCCACCTGAAACCACAGGCAAATTTCTTGTATGCACCCACATGTATAGCCAAATAAAGCTGATTCTGATCAGTGACCAGTGTTTGACCTATGCCCATCAGTATGCTGTATGCAAGTATAGTGTAGGACATATAATAATAGTAGGACACAGCTATTGCTTTATTCACAGTTGTCAGTTATTGTCATAATCATATTACTAAATGCTAAAAATAAGCTATGGACTTTTGTATATATTTTTGAGATATGCACTCATATCACAGGACCCATCTTTACTGTGTGTTTGACGTGAAAATAATTCTGCCTGTGGCAGTGTACTCACCCAGATGAGCTACCCTGGCGAGGCGCGGGTCAAAACCGACCTGCTGGACTTTGTCGGTGCGAGCCAGAAAGAAGTTGATGACCCCGTCAGTGACAACACAGTTGGGGAAGCCTTGTATGACATGATGAAATCCTCTCCTCATGTGTAAACAGTCACCATCCTCCTCCCCTGGCTCAATGGAGATGGTCTGTCTGTAGGTGGAGGTATACCCTGTGGCTTCCCGCACTGCACCGCCCACCTGGACACACACACACACACACACACACACACACACACACACACACACACACACACACACACACACACACACACAGACAGACAGACATCACTAACATCTCTGCGAAAACAGCAGACTGTCACAGTCATTGAGAACAACAGTTTGTTTGTCCGTCCCTCACCAGATCCAGAGTGGTCCTCTCTAAAACATCCACAAGCTTCTCCAGCTTTGTGCTGGCTGTGAAGATGAAGTCGTCATCCACCCACAGTACGTACTTTGTGGTCACCTGGGAAACGGCCAGGTTTCGTCCGGCGAACCAACCCTACAACGCGGAACACTGGGCTTCAGCTCCGTAAAGTATCAGCAGCGACAACAGAAATATGAAATTGAAAGACGTCAGCATGTGTCCCATGCACTTTCTTACCTTTCCAAAAGGCATGATGTAGTGTTCAATGTAAGGCCCGGAGATGGTTTTGGGATTTTCACTGTCATCAGCAATTACTATGGTGACAGTAGGGTAGTATCTTCTGACGCTGTCGATAAGATCTTGAAGCTTATCATAACGCAGAAAAGTCTTCGTAGCTATGGTAACGAGGGCGCTGATATTGTATTCTGAAGAGAGTGCAGATCAAACAGCAGACAGAGGAAAGTTCTCTTTTTAAGCAAATGATAAAATAAAATAAAAAAGTTCCAGGTTTTATAAAATAGCATGATGTTCCCATTTGATTATGGCTCTATCAATATGGTGGTGGTGTGTTTTACCTCCTTTGGATCCAGTGTTGTACAGTTTGGGTGTCACACCGTGACGGATCTTGATATTGAAGACAGCTTGATGGCCCTCTGTCTCAAACTGCACTAAAAGACACAATAAAAATGACTTTTAATAAATCCTGTTAGCGTTGTGGGATCTAACTGAGGCTGATTCGCTCCTGTCTGGTTTCACAGTTGTTATTATGCTGTTCAGAGCAGGACATCCGTATGGTTTCAATCTTATATTTGCCCAAGGACCCTTTGACATGCAGATTGGAGGACCCTTCGAACCACCAACCTTCTGGTTAGTGGACGACCCTCTCTACCTCCTGAGCCACAGCCATTTGTTCAAAGTTATAGTGTAAAAATTATACAGTTTTGTGGGGGGTTGTGTGTCTGACTGTTTCTTGACCACACTCAGTAACGCCTCTCCTGGTTGCCTGGTAACCGCTCAGAGCCACAAAATAATCGGGCACATAACCCCTTGTAAAACCACAGAATTTTTGTTGTTTTGAAGGGATAAAACCAACAAGATGTGATGTGATGTGATATGTTAATAATGTGATGTGTTAGTGGATTTTGTTATCTATGGACAGAGTCAAGCTTGCTGGTCCCCCCCGTTTCCAGTCTTTGTGCTAAGCTAAGCTAACACTGCAGCTTCATATTTACCCTACAGACACGACAGTAGTATCAATCTTCATACATATAAATCTCAGCAAAAATGGCAAATGTTGTAAATCCCCTTATGTGGACTATTAATTACAGCTTCAAAATCTAATCACAGATCACACAGCCCACAGCATTTTATTGTGTACACGAAAAAGCAATGAAAGTTGGGTCTTAAATTAACTTGAAAACCTTCTCCCTTTGTTACAAAAAAAAATAATCAGAATAAGAAAGCCCAGACCAGATGAATTCTGTTTGAGGCCTCACCTGTGTCAGCTGTGCTGGGGTGAAACAGGGTGTTTGTGTAGGTGACAAACTGCAGCTGTCGGTTCAAGTTCGGCAGGAGGCTGCTAGACAGAGACATGTGCATTTCACCGTCACCTTTGATTTTCACCCCGTCTACCTCTGCTGCCACGTTCAGCGTTCCCAGTGTGGCAGTGATGTTTATCTGCAGCAGTGTGGAAAGAAAGTAGATGAAGTACAAGGCCAGAAGATATCTAAAATATGTAGACATACTTAAATACTTACTGAGTAATGGTCTCTGGGAAGGTTGTGTAATGCCAAGCCTGAAAACATATGACAATGATCAGCGGACTTTGTTGCTGCACACAAGACATGTTTCATCCATTTCCTGTTCCCAGACATTGAATAAATATGTGTTCTCTCAGGAACAAATCCTTAGAATCCTAGTGCAGTTTTACACATCTTTTAAATGAAAGTCTTCAGCTCACTTCAAAGAAGTGTGTAGTTACTTTTCTGAGTGACTTTTTGCCTGACTCATGGTAATTGAATGCCATTTCCTTTGTAACTATGGTTCAGTCAGTTCCAGCCACTTTTATTAACTGCTGGGCAGCAATCTAATCTAGTCTTTTATAAATGTCTCACCCACTCCTTATCTGAAGTCTTACCTGGGATGATGATTGTTTTCAGGGGCCGTACCTCCACTCCCTGTGTTGGATACTGTAAGGGATTGTTAGCCTCTGCAACAATGAGGACATCTGCAGGCGTCTGTGACCTGAGGGGAAACGTTCATGTCAGGAAGATGCAAACTGTAACATACGTGCAACATACAACAGATCTACAAACACAGACAGACCGTGTCGCCTTATGCTTTTGTTCTTGACGGAGGAAAATAGGAAACATTTTAATGTAGAGAGGAAGGAACATGAGAAAAAAAGATTTTCCTTTTTTGGTCTCCTTAATAGCATTGCTGTTGTGTTCTGGTTCAGGTAAAGGCAGAAAAATGAATCCTGAGTGATAACAAACATAGAGGTGAAGAGGTACAGTAATTGAGACAGGTAATACTGGGACATGGATGGTTTTCTCCATGTCAGAGAGACTCTGAATGGATCTTGAGTAATGATCCAGAGAAGACTGAAGCTAAATCTGGCATCTGATACATAAAACTTATACATATACAAAGCCAAAGTAGAATGATATCTACGGAGCTCTCTTCGTTGCACTTCATCATTCTGCTTCTCTGGCTACGAGGTTTGACATCTCTGTTTTACAGCGCTGCTTACCTCTTCTGGAAACTCTTGTACTCTTTGGCCCGTCTCCTCTTCATTTCCTCCAGCTCGGAAGCCTCAAAGGCAGTGTGCAGCGGGTGAGCTGACACCCGTGGGAATAAGAGTTGGGCGAAGGGCAGGTTTACTCCTCCACTCTCACCCTCACATACGCACCCATTACGTGCCAACAAACTGCACGGAGAGACACATGTATGTGCGGAAAATCAGGTTTTAGCTCAGGTCTGTCTGGCTGAAAAAAAGGCTCTGTTTTAACACTTACCTTGCCACACTATCCCTCACACGAAAGGGGATGTTGCCTAATCCTTGGTCTGGTTCTGGGAGTCTTTCTTCCAGATGCTCTACTATTGGCCCTGGTCGCTGCCACACATCCACTGTGGTATAGGCCCGAGTGGGCCACGAATGGAGGAGAGCCAATACCAGCACCACAGACACCAGAATGGCGAGCAACACCGTCTTCCTCAGGGAGCGCATCCTAAAACCTAACACAAACAGGGACAATAGGTCTCTCATAAGACACTGCTCACATGCCAATATGTATGTTTAAAGAATTAGTGGTTGCTTATTACTTATTACACATAAGAAATGAGGGACAGAATTCACAATCTTTGTTCTGTTTAGAAAAATCATCTTCTAAGCTTTAGATGAAGCTGATGTGAACTGTTAGCAGTCTCCATTAGCCAAATCTAGCTGATATTTTCCAAATTACAGTCTTTTCAGTATGAAACTCTCACATAAACACTTTCCGGGGAAACAGAAAGAAGAAATTTCATATCAAAATGCCTGAAACCTTTGATGATTTCTGCTTGATTTGACTAACTATAGACTGCTGAAGCCTCATATTAGCTTTGACACAAACCAAGGACTGTTGATTTTGCCCCTCGTCATAAATAATGGGCTTATTATGTAAGGCTGACTTGAAAAAAACCTATTCTATAAATAATCAACATCGGTATCAAGCTGTGGAACATTCTTCTGTTGTCCTGTGGTTACATTTATGCTGGAACCACTTAGTGGTGGAAATGAAATGGAAGCAGAAACATCTATTAAATTAGATAATGGAATCAATGTGTACGAAGAAGCAGTTGTAGTATTAGGATCTGGGTAAATGGACAGCATTGCTGAAGGACTGAACAAAGTCTGAGGTTATCACACTGTGTAAATGAGTTGACAGTCATGAAGAAAGACTGAGCTGTGTATAGCCAAAGCCACAAACTGCATTGTTTTATGAATGGCCTGAAACAAAAAGTGTGAATGGAATTTAAAAATTGAAAAGGATTGCGCAGCAATTCCACCAAAAAAATACTGTACTGTTACTGTTTTTTTTTTTTTTTTTGTATTTGGTGCGATAAATAAAAATCTTTCATACCCTCTTAGCAAATTCTTTAACTTTAATGTTTTTTTCTTAATTTGCAGAACTGCCTGCATGTTTAAAAAGTATTCATATACCCAATTGCCTCTATCCAGTCAGTGAAAGGGCATCCTCTGTAGGCACCTGCATCTCCAGAAACCATGTAGATAGTCACAGAAATGAGTGAACGCCTTCCCCATCTGGAAGCAAGGGGACATAAGCAAAGTTAATCATAAAATACAAGCGTGAAAAAAATCATTATAACATCTCAGACTAGCTTCCAAAGATGTCTAAACTGTTTACAAAAACACAGTCGAGCATCCATATGGTGCTTCATCAGCTGCTTGCGTGGTCTTACAGCCCCCAGGGGAAATCCTGTAGGGTTTGGGGGTGACCAATTTAGCGTCACTGTGGCCAGCTGGAAAGAGTCAGTACAGGCAAATATGGATAGGATCAGCACTGAGCAGCCATTCAGCTGGGCCTTAAACATCTCTAGGGTTTCTCAGAATGCTCTTTTTAAAATCACTTCTTCTTGTTCCATTTGCGATGTAAAAGTATATATATATGTATACACATGCTATGACAATTTTAATTCAAGCCATTATTAAAATTACATGTTTTAATTATTGAGTGTAATGCTATTAACTTGCTGAATCAACCTCACCGGGAGGCAAAGGAGCACCGTGCGCATGCATGGACCTCGGTGCCTCCAAAAGTGCGCGTGACAGATTTGTTGCCTCAGTTGGACCCATTCAAATTCTGGACAATATAAATTTGCATGATCTACTCCCCCTCTATTGCCCAGTATCCTTACGCAAAAGAAAATGTCAAGGTAGTGGAATCATCTGTCCAGCAATGCGCTCCAGCGAGCATAAATGTCTGTCTGCAGATATAATAAGCTCCATCGGACAGGCCCATTATCCTACCTTGTCGTGAATGAGACTGCAGGAAAATACCTTTCGATTGCATTCCTTACATTTTGAAACGCATCTCCTTCAACACAAAATCCGTAGCATCTGGACATATCGAAATTCATTTAGCACCAACATTTTCCCCGCCTATCTTTTCTTCTTGTGTTTTGTCCGGCAGCGAAATCGTCATATGTTCACCCAGAGCTGGGAAAAACCAACGGAAATAACATGCTGAAGACGGCTCTATAGGCCTATTATTACAGTCAAATCATATGAAGAAGGAGCTCACCTCATTTCAAAGACGCACTCTGTAAGCTGTTTCTCCTCCCGGCTGCAAAGGAGGTCGCCCTTCTTAATGAATTTGTTCCTCGGCGGTCTTGCAAATGGGATTAGATGTGGAAAAACGCAGCGGCCAGGAGACAAATAAGGCGGCCACACATCGCAGCACTGCAGGCTGTGGACGGACGATCCCCTTGCAGCAGCAGCAGCAGCACAGCGGAGCGCAGCACACACCGCACCTCAACACAGCACTCACTCAGCGGTCGGTCATGGAGCTCCGACATGCAATGGCAACATGTAACATATTAAGTGCACATATAAACTACAGTACGATTTCTGAAAATTCAACATGCTTCTGTTGCAACAACAAAACCTGATCTTAAACATTTAAACATCTCAACAGTCATTTGTGCGTGTGTGTGGGTGGGTGGGCGTCTGTGCACATATGTGGTGTGTGCGTGTGTGTGTCGTATGTCTGGTATCATGTGTGGTAATGGGTGAATGCAATTTTTTTGACATTCTGCTAATATTTTCTTACTGGCTACACTAAGCAAGTATTCAGTTTGAAGCACACACTGTGCTCATATTGTCACATTTCAGTCTACCAACGTGTGCTTAGTGGGAACCAATAAAGGAAATGTGTACTTGTATACTTGTAAAATGTGAATCTTATACATCATAGAAAGCCGTAGCCTGCTGTTAGCACATAAGAAAACAACCTGCATAATTACAATTTGGCCAAATTGGCTGCTGACACGCCTCACCCATCAGGTCAATGTAAGCCTGGCCTCCTGTCTCAGTGGGTATGGTTATTTTATGGCTACACAAACCTGGATAGCTGACATGCACATTGTTTTACTGTGATTTTTAATTTGAGATAAAGGCGCCGCCCATTCACTCTGTGCCAGTGTCGTAAACCAACACACCCAAAGAGCTGTAAAACCTATGACGGACACAAAATATAACCAATGACGAAGCAGCATTTGTCACGTCAACCAATCAGCTGCTACCATGTCAGGCGTCCTGTGTTTTGTTGCTGTCAGACAAATGGGAGTGTGAAGAGAGAGTCAGTCATCATGGCTGCCTCCTTGATACGGTGGCTAAAAAGACTGTACGTTTTCATGTTGATATGTCCCCTCTGTGTCCCAGCCTTTTTGAATTTGGAGGAGCTGAACGAGATGAAATATGGGATTCAGATTCTCCCCGATCCCGTCATTCTGGGGCAGGTGAGTGAGAGAGGCTGTTTGGGGAAGCTAACAGTTAGCTTGCAAGCTAGAAAGTAGGCTACCGTTAACTAGCGTTATATGTCGATGAACATCTTCCTTTTAAACGCAAATAATAAGCAACCCGCCTGTTAGCTGGGCGAGGCTTATTTTAAAATGTACAATTTCACGTCATATGTATAAAACGTAACTGCTGGGGTTAAGGCTTGTGACCTACGCATCAGCCACTGTTGACAGCTGTCACAACACAACCTCAGTTTCTTCACTTCTACTTAACTTCTACACATCTTAAGTAATTAACCGTAACTATAGTGACAAAACCAGGAAGTTAATAATCTACAAATACATAAGTACGTTTCTGTTAATGTGTGGCATTGTCACTCTTAAAGATGCTACAGTTTTCAAGACTTTGTTTCTTTTTTAGACCAAGACAGAGGAAGTTATGATGGTGTCCAGTAAGTACAAGCAGCTGTATGAGTGTCGACTTCCAGCCCAGGCTGTCCGGTTTCATCAGGATTCTGCCTCTGAGTCGGACTCACAAGGTTACACTGGACCAGACATCCCAGACCTGCTCAGTCCAATGCACAATGCCCCATGTCTAGTGAAGGTTGGTCCTAATCTGCTTATCTGTGAGGTCTATTGGTCCAGTGCTGAAGCTGTTTATACTGTATTAACTTTAAACTGATTAAAATGTTAATTGGTCCGAGGCAGAGCTGTTTTTGATGCAAACTTTATGATCACACTAACTCAGAATTAGTTCACTTTGCACTGCTGAGAAGGTGGTTTGGGTGCAGGTACAGCATACAAAAGACAAAGAAGACTGACAGACTTATTGAGCTAGGATTTTGATCTTTGAGGTCAAAACAGGCTATGTGATAGAAATGATAGCACCACCTGCAAATAACAGATCACATGAAAAACACCCAACAGAACTATCTGTTATGTACAAAAAACACGTAATTGTACTAAAATGGGCTGCCAACATGTCAGTGGACAGACTGGATAGACCACTGAATTGGTCACAAACCCCTGCTGTTAAAAGAACAAGAAATCTTTGAAACATAGATGATTCGCTTATGTCATACAAGTCAGACAGGGTGTTCATGTCCATACATGAGACAAGAAACCAGTGAGCAAGCACAGTCCTATTATCCAGGAGTGTGGCAGGACAGAAATTTCTGTTAAGCACTTCCAGTTTCCTCAGTGTTTTCCTCAGTTTTCAAATTAACAACATAAATGATTCATTTTCAGCAAAACAATAAAGTGCAGCCAATGCAAACTGAACTCCTATCAGTATAAAAAATAGAGATATATCTTTGTAATGATTCCTTATGTTTTCACTTTTTCAGTTTAGAGTTTAGTTTAAGTTCCTTTAAGAGATTTTGTTGGCCAAAAAAGGATTGTGTAGTAACACTGAATTCTTGGAAAGAACGTTACTCATTCCTGAATAGGGAAAGTTGCCAAAAGACATTGTTCCACAGTGCCACAAAAATGTGCACATATTTTTCCTCTCTCACCTTTTTCTACAAGTTCCTCAAAATGTAGTCCAGTCAAAGAAAGATTCTGAATATGGGACAGGTTACTTGGCTGTCAGAATTGTTTTTGTTCCATAACCCAGTGCCCAATGACATACTTATCTCTGACTTCCTCACAAGATATTTGTGGCTGGATGCTTTAACACAATGAGCTTTTCTTACCACACCAGGGGATTGTTTTGAGCCTTTTGTTAGTCATTTGTAAGTTTTCTTTCAATGTGCGTCCTGATTTCCACAGTATTTGAGCCCTTCTTGCCAACTGGCCTGAATCAAAGACTTTTTCCACTACTATCATAAGAAATGAAAGCACTTTTCAGAAACATCAGCATTCAGAGGTGTTATGTCACACAGCAAATACCACATATATTTAATGATTGTGGCTGTTGGTCATAATAATTTCCTCAGGGAAACTGTAGTTTCATTATAACAGGAACATAATACAGTCTGTACTTACTTCTGCTGTTACAGTGACTCAGAATGAGCCAGATACTGGTGTTTAACAATGAGGAACAAGTACAGTTGTTGGTCAGAAAACAGCTGAGATTAAACTTAAAAAAATGTTTGTGTTTTTTTTTTTGTGTAGATACTTTTACTTTACTTGTAGATACTTTAATCTATATGAATTTTAATCATGCTTATCATTGAATCATAGATCAACCAAAAAAGTGGACTGAAGACAGTGAGTTGGAAAGTCTGTTTCTAAGGCACCCCTCTACACTTTACAACCATGTGTGTGGAGCAAAAAAAGAAAACAAATAAAAGTTGTTTGCGTGTGTGGAAATTTAATAGGATGATTCATGATATTGTTGAGGATATTAAGCGAGCAGCCTGAATGAAATGAAGGAAAATGTGTCAGTAAGTTACAGCATTTTAAAAAAGGATGCTGTCTGTGTCTCCTGCAGACAAAGGACTGGTGGACATATGAGTTCTGTCATGGCCAGCATATCAGACAGTACCATCTTGAAGGTGAGAGCGTACCACTGTGTTTTCAGTATATGTATTTCATGACAACTGCTGTGATAGATGAGCTGTCTTTGACACATTGTCCTTCTCTCCTCAGACACAGAAATCAAGGGGGACATTTTGTTTCTTGGTTATTATGAGTCTGAATTTGACTGGAACAACGAAACAGCAAAGGTAAAGTTGTCAATTTTGTGGTTACATTTTCTTAAAGGTCCCATATTGTAGAAAGCGAGATTTCCATGTCTTTTTTATGGTAAAGTAGGTCTCTGTGCAGTATAAATACTGCAAAGGTATCAAAACATTTAATCCATGGAGAAATTCACACAGCATTCAGAAACGACCCTCCCGGTTTCACCGGCAACTGGCAACTTTGTTGCCAACACAACCAAACGGTATTTCCGACGCTGAGTTAGCAAGTTACAAGACAGAAAAATGTCAAGGAAATTTTGCACAGTCGTTGGATATCAGAAAACCATGGCTGCACATGATGATGCAATAAAGTATCAGTGTTCAAGAATATTACAAATCAGTTGCATTGAAACGTCCTCTTTTTATTTCCCAGGCCTCCAAACAGCACAGGCTGAAGCGCTACCACAGTCAGACCTATGTAAATGGCTCTAAGTGTGACCTAAATGGAAATCCCAGAGAGACCGAAGTCCGGGTGAGACATTTGAATTAAGGAGACACGTCCCACACCACTTGTGTGGTTTTTGTCTGATTTTTTTGTTTTGTTTTGGTTTTGATTTCTGTTTTACTGCTCCAGACAAAGTCAGAGTGTGCCACTGCTGTGCCAAATGATGAATCCTAGACACACGTAGACTGTTTTACTCTTATTATTTCCAGTTTGTGTGTGAAGAAGGCTCAGGTGACTACATCGCCCGAGTGGATGAGCCTCAGTCGTGCCGCTATGTGCTGACAATTCACACCAGTCGTACCTGCCAGCATCCATTCCTGCGGCCACCGTCTACCGCCAAGCCCCAGGGTATCGTGTGTCAGCCAGCTTTAAGTGCCCAGCAGTACATGGATTACGTCAAGGCCCAAGTCTGTGAGTGTGACAAAAACTAAGGTGTCTGTGATGCAGTATTTGAAAACCTTGTTGCCTTCTCTCTGTAATGTTATTTCCTGTTGACATAAAACGCTCGAGCAGGACATGATGTGGGAAAGGATTATTTAAAAGTGTAAATCAGAGACAATATTAGCAAGGGAGATAAAGGTGGTAAACATCGAAGTATAGAACTCTTTAACATTTACTGTTCGTTAGGTGTATGATATATGAAATACTGATGTATTATCTAAAGTACGGTCATTCTGAGTCCACTGTCTAATTTTAAACCCATAAGAAATACTGAGACAATGTTCTTTTCACTCTTTCTTTCTTTCATTCTCTCTTTCCCTCCTCCTCCCTTCTTCCTCTGTCTGTACCCAGCGGACACAAAGCGTAAAGTAGAGCAGATCTCAGAGGAGCTGAGGAGTCTTGATGAGATGTTGGCTGGTAATGAAGGGGCAGATGGAGCTGTGGAAGTAACAGCAGAAGAGATATCACCTGTACCCAGTGATGACTCAGACCACTCAGACAGAAAAGGTACAATTTTTTTATACTCAAAGGGAAAACAACCTTCATAGTATTGTAGCTATTTGTCAGTGCACAAAATAAATATATCCAGTTTTTTTTTTTTCAATTTAATCTCCATCATGTGTAAGTGTAAACACTGGTTTCACAAAACTTTTCTCGTGTGACATGAGTGGCTGCATTTATTTTGAAACAGACACTGCTGATGTGACGGAGGATGCTGGGTCAGAAGAGACAGAGGATTCTGATTTCTGGGAGGGAGTAACAAAACCAGAGAGTTCAAAAACGACTGCGTCTCAACAGGAGAGTCAGGTATGGAAACACTGGGAGCCTCAGAATCAGCTCTCCCTCTGAATAAATGACGCCTTAATGGAGTTTGTGCATTGACAGTGAATGAAAGGCTGACTGACCGAGTCGTTTCATCCAAACAAGTTTTACTGCAGCGTTCAGGTTTTAAAGTAGAAAAAAATTGTCCATTGATAAACATCTCCATGTTCTTGTGAGTTAAATCGAGTGTTTTGATCATCTCTGTCCTTTGACCTGAGGTAGAAGTTCCTTCTAAAAAAAAAAGAGATTGGTCAAAGTGAAGATTTGAATCAAGACTCCTCTCTGGTCAGAACGTCTTTGACCACTAGAGGGCGTAGGCCTCACCTGATTACTTCTTTTCTCCACAGGCAGATAAGGACTATAACTCACTAACAGACAATGAAGTTGTTGATGATGATGGCGATGAAGGTAAAGGAATTTGCCGCTCTTGCCTTCTCTGTCACACACACACACACACACACACACCATTTCTGATTATTGTGACCACTAACAGCACAACTGACTTCATGTCTTCTGGTTGTGTCAACCCTCAAACAAGATTACTATCGGTAAAACCACAAAGTCGTTGGTGCAGTTAATGCTGTCTAATTTGCAAAGTGAATGGCTCCACATGGTGATTAGTTATTTATTCATTTTGGGTGCTGTCGCTCAGTGACTTGTGAGTGATTTCTGTCTTTGAAATTAATCTCTTTTAGTAGAAAAATTCAACTTTAAAATCATCACTGACCCAGCAGACCTGATGAAATTTGTCCAGCACCTCAAAGAGAGTAACAGGAAGGTTGGTACTTGCCAAGATGTCTGTGAGACTTTGTTGTATACCTCTGTTGTATAATTCTTTCACTGCACTGTATGGGTGTTCTAGTTCAACGCGACGTTTTTTGTTTGTTTTTAGAAAGCACAAAACCAAGCCAAAAGTCAAACAGAGAAACCAACAACAGACAGGGTAACAGAGAAGCTTGGCGAGGAAGAGAAAGATGAAGACAAACGCCTGCTGCAGGAGTTTGAGGATGAGATGGCTGACATCTCTGTGCCATCTGATAAGATTGAAGAAATAAAGGAGGAAATGCAGAAGGAGTTTGACAACATCATAAATGAGGTTTCACACCACAGCCAATATGTATTTTTAACACAAAGAACGATGTAGAGATAATGTATATTGCAAATGTTACAAGGCAGATCTTACATAACATGATGCTCTGACGTGATTGGCTTTTCTCTGTGCTGCAGGCCCAGCAGGAATTGGAGACTGAGGGTCTGAAAGGGGAGTTTGATCGGACTCAAGCAACACAGACACTGGAAACCACACTGGACAAGCTCCTCGACCATTTGGAGGAGAAAGACGTTCAAGACCAAGAGCAGCAAACATCGGGGGTTCAGAGAGCCAGTGACCCGACCAGGGGCAGCCCCAGCCTGGCTCCAAAGCAGCCAGGTAACCAGGCTGCCTTTTCTTTGGTGGTCACTCTATGTTCACCTCCATCATCTTCATATTTCATCCATATGTACAGTAGATGTTTGTTGTGGCATCCCCATCCCAGAATAAATACACACATGGACTTATTTGGATGCAAAACCAAGCTGAATCCTCAACATTTTCCTGATATTTTGAATTCCTTTGGTTAGTTAGTGTTTCTTTCCTCTGCTGCCTTTGATGTATCTTTGCCTGATTTTCAGTAATTACAATCAGAATTGAGGTAATTGAAATCACTCACAGTTAATCAAATCTGTGACACAAATGTTTATAAGACAGTGTTTTGGATTCCACATTCTTGGATCTTGCCTCCTCCATCCTGTGGCCCTGCTTGATGGGTTCTTGAGGTGAATTGTGTTGTTTGTCCCTCTTTTGTCTCGTCACCCCAGACCAAGCGGCTGACGACCATGTTAAGATCAAAATTACTAAGTATAAGACGGGCAGCAGCCCTGATGGGGAGGTCAAAGTTCAAGAGATGGGCGAAGGAGATCCCCAGTGGCAGCACATAAAGGACGTGGTTAAAGAACAGCTAGAGAAAGCAGGACTGAAGGCCGAAGGTATGACGGGGGAGAGCCCGACACACTCACGGCCTTTTCTCTCTTTCATCTGTTTCATCAGGTTTAGCCGTTCAAAAGACGCATATACTGTAATAATAGCATGAAGGGTTTCCCCTATTTTTCATGCTGAAAGCAATTAAAAACATATGTATTTACTGAAGACCAAAATTAGTAGCTGGACTTTAGACATTAGATCAGGGATGCATTCAAATTAGTTTTTTCTTTAACAGAATCGCAAAATTAAAGACAATGATAACAAAAAAAAAATCCCCTACTGCAGTTAGCAAAAGCTTATCTTAAAGAAAAACTGATAAGAAAGGTGTGTCATCCATGTGTGTTCTTTCTTTTTCATCCACTGTTTTGTCTATACCATTCTTCAGTATGATTGTGTTGTTTTAACATGTGGTACAGTTTTCTCATTCAGAACACCTTGGAAATACATGTGTTTAATTCTCAAGCCCTCCCCCCCCCCCCCTGTTTTCCCTTCCCCTCTCTTTCTTTTTTTTTTAAAGGTAAAATTGAGGTGAAGATCTTGACGCGAAAGAATGCAGAGGAGGCAGGTGACCAGTGGCTGACCGAAGAAGATACAAAGTCCTTCAGGGAGCTTCTCATAAATCTCCTGGTAATATGAGGAGTGATAATGACTTTTTACAGGGTTCATTTGAATCTTTGTGGGCTTGGGTTGTGCACTGTTGTATTGTGCTTGCTATGGGCTGTAGTGTTTGCTTAGTGAATATATTTTTAAAATTTGAATATATTTTTTATGTGTTAAAACATTAACCTTTAAAAAAAAAAAAAAAAAAAAGAGCAAGGTGCTAAACGCACAATAGATGCCGCCTGTTTGATGAGTATGACTGTTTGAGTGTCATCTATTAATTAAATCGATCACAAGATGAGATGTGTAAGGATCTGGGTGGCTTAACGCCTTACTGAAGCCCAGTTTCAGTACCTGTACATAAACACAAGTACATTCACTCTTATCTGTCGTCCTATGCTCCACTGTCTAGAAAACATAAAATTGAATTGCGTGTGAGGGTGAGTGTTTTGTCATTGGAATTCAGCATATCGGCATGAAGACTGCCACTTGCGTTATTAGCTTTTCCTTTTTGTGGGACACAGTTCAGACTTTTTTTGTCAGCAAGGCAAACAGAAAGGTTGCAAAAGTTTTCTAACATACCTGGTTTTCATCCCTCAGACTGGAGGCACAGAAGAAGTTTACAAGGAGCAGAAGAGGCAGCAGGAGCTGGAGAACAACTATAGGTTTGTGTGGGGAGAGTCTCAGGAGGAGTCCCAGTCATCCAGCACCTCTGACTCGGACGATGTGGACATATGAGCTTGCACAGTGCATACAGTGCACCTTTTGTGATGGTGGACTCCTGTGGAGAACAGCAGGGGGGTGGGGTGGGGGGACTCTGAAGTGCAGCAGCAAATTTGAAAAAGAGGCCACGATTGAATTATTGCTATGAAACCTGGCAGATCATCTGTTTGCACATTCAGAAAATCTGTCTGTGTGTTTTGACTAGGCAATATGTGTCTTTAGCAGGCACTGTTTATATGTTGCACAGCGTGCCAGCTGTACTTGTGCAGCTAAGTGTAGTTATGCATTTTCCCCCTTTTTGATGGGATTCAGTTTTGATAGATGGCTTGAATAGCTGAGTGACATACAATATGTACCTGTTTAGAAATGTTTCAGTGAATTCCGCAGCACATTGTGTGTCCACAGCAACATTACTGCTTGCATTTGTCTTGAAGTGACACAGCTTACGGGTGGGGTGGGGTGGGGTGCATACCTCAACCAAGGACAAATGCTCAAAGGTTCATATCTCAGTTCCCACTTGTCTTTAAAACTTTCTGACACACTGTGTTTGGTGATAATAGTATCCTCAAACACAACTGTAGATTACAGAAGTGTTTGTAAACATGCTGTGGCACTTTATATTTTTAGAAACACCAAATTTTTTACATTGTTCCACAAATATTTTGGGTTTCCCTTAGGTTGTCATGTGCTATTAAAGGGATTCGAAAACACTTAAAGGAATGTAGAAAGAAATCTTTTAAGTGTGTACTTTGTTTTTGTTTCTATATTTAATTTTGTTATGTGTAATTTAGCCAAGAAAGATAAAGAAGCTACACTGTCAATCATATTCAGTCTACCAAAATAATGAATCCACACAAAACTTTTCTAAGGATCCTTCAGTGGTGTACTTAAAAGGGCTGAATTTTGTACAGTTTGTGGATAATTGTGGCTACTTGGAACTCAATTTGTACATAATTATTGCGTGAATATGTTTTTGAATTAATTTGTTGTATATTAGCACAAACTGTGGGACTTGAGTTGCCTGAGTAAATACTTTGAAATTTGTGACAGTGCAATCTTGTATATGAAACTTAATTTCACTGTGGGGCTGAGCCACATACAAATTTTTTCAGACACATAACAGAGGTGTGTGTTCCCAAAGATGACAGTGTCCAGAGGCTTAAGATCAAGCAAGAGAAAAAAAAAAAAAAAGCTTCAGGTGTTGTGGGTGTTTCTTTACTCGGCCAGGGGAATTTGTCCTTTCAAAGGTAGATTGTTCCACCTTTTTAGGTAGCTTATCTGATCTGGGCCCTGTGCTTGTTTTGAGACTGTTTTAAAAGAGCTGGATAGGAATACCCAGAGGTAACTGAGCCTGTTGATTAATCAGCTTCATGATGCTACTTATCTAGGATCACCAGTTCAGTGAAGCCAGGTAACCCAAAGAGAGCCAGACTGTGTTGAAGTATATGATCCAGGCCCCAGCTTTGTCACGCAACTGGAAGGGAAAAAAACAAGCGTGTGTCACAACACTCTGCATCAGTCATTTCTATCTTTATGCTTCAGCTGCACACTCTCGCAAACCATGACAACGGACAGTAGAAAAGTTTATTAATGTGTTCTTGAAAGGGGCTATTTTACTGTATTAGGAACATTTGATCTGCCTTGTAAATATAAGTCTTTGAGCACTTATTTATTTATTTTCTTTTTTTTGGAAATAAAAAAAAATACCATAGGAGTCTTCTAGCCATCATCCAGTGAATTATTTTTTTTTTTACTAGAAACTAGTGTGGCTGTTTGTGAACAGTCTTTAGAGTGACAGCTAACATGACATTGTGAGTATGAGGAATTAAGGTAACATTGTGTTTGTCAGCTGTTATAAATCAAAAACACGCAAACTTTGGACTATTGAGCAAATGGAGTAAGTTTAGTGTGCTTTGGGTGTTTTTAATGTGACATGGTATAAATGGTCACCATGGTGATTTAGTGACTGAACCACTGAAAACAATCTTGTGTTCAAAGATACATGTGATCAACTGAGAACAGTATAAGGAAATACCTCGTGTTTGACAAAGTATTAGGTAGTAATTGACAGACATTCAGAAGCATCCAATTAATAATGCATTCACCTCATTAATCAAATAATTTCTTTAACAATAAAACGTACCAATATCAGTACTGGTATCAGTGATCCTGGCTCTGGTATCACTTTGTATCGGCCTGAAACCAAATCTTGTGATATCGCCCAACCCCTACGTGTTGATTTCTGGGTGTCTCGGGGAAATGAGGAAACTGCCATGTACAGCGGGGGTAGACTCAGAAGGTTAATCCGGCAGCAGAATCCGCTGCAACATCTGTACCGTCTCCCTGCAGGAGGACACGTGTCTGTTGTGCACGCACAGCGCTTTTCTTTCGAATTCTTGACCGGAAGTGGCTCTTCTATACGGACCGCTGTCAGATAAGTTAGATGTAGTTTGTGCGGCGAGGTGGATTCATTTTACATTCGCGTTTCAGTCCGTACGTTATTTTCCATCAAACTACTCGGGCTCATTCCAGTCAACATTCGTGGTATTTGGCCCGGTCGGTCAGCTAACTCTGTAACGTTTCCGTTAGCTCTGTTGACACAACAGGAACGATCCTCGCTAACTTAGCAGTGAAGTTAACATTAGCAGCGTCGATCAAATAACGGACTACACAGTTAGCTAACGCCAGCTGCCCAACACTTAAGCCAGGAGCCAGTGATTAAAGACTGACAATATAGTTAATTTTTTTGTCCTCTCGGGAGATCGTTTAGTTGGCGTTTTGTTTAGCTCGCTCGATGTTTTGCCACGGTAACCGTTAGCAACGTTTTAGTGAGGCTAGCTGAGCTAAGTTACCGTTCAGAGAAGGGGGGGAAAAAATCATCGCAGCGTCTTTTCAAAGTTGACGTTTCCCGTTGTGATGAAATAGCTGGCGGATAATAAAGCTGATATGGTGTCTGCGATACCATTGGTGAGTAAACCACACCTTGAACGGGGAGTGACAAAACAGTTGCCACTTGGCCGTTTCTACACAGTCGCCAGCACACACAGCAGTGTGACTTAAAGTTTATAGCTCTGGACTGGGGCCCTTGTAGTCAAACTTGTGTCCATGCTGCCCATGTTTTTTTCTCCCCTCCTTTCTTATTCAGCACCTGCCAAGTTGAACAACGGACAGCGAGACACCTGATCCAGCATGAAGGCCCTCGGATCCAGATTCTCCTTTTATGCGGGTTTTGTGGTGGGGACCTTCACACTGTACGTGTTTCTGCGGCAGGTGTGGTTTGAGAGGACTTTGACAGCTCAGCGGGCCAGCACCTTAAACAAACTTCATGACCACCAGGAACAGCTTGAGGAAGACAGGGAGATATGGAAAAAGGAGAGGTCTGCTCTTTTCAACCTGAAGCACCCTCATCATACAGGTGCGTCACGGTGAAAGCTGTGAGTCCAAAGAATGGTCATGTATACTAAGTTAGACATACTTCAATACCACACCCTTCATGTTTTTGTGTTATTTTAAAGAATAAATGCTGCCACCCTTTTTACCGAACCTTTACTGGATCACTAGATCATATTTCAGCTTCCTTGAGCTTGTAACTTGTGTACAGTTACAGAAAAAACTGATACCTAATAAAATGGAGTTTAATGTGTAACTAACTGTAAAACAAAGTATGAATGACAGAGTATAATGCAGTAGAGTCTTTTGTCTCATGTACCTAAATGTACATAGGTAGAGAACATAAAATACGCAGAAGTATTTTCTCCACTGACGTATCACTGTAGAGTTCAATATTGGATACTGTTGGAATTTCTGTACAGGCGGTTTAAAACGCACAGACGGTTTAAAACGTTCAGTTATACAAATTACATTACATCGATTAATTATTTTCCAAAGCCTATTTGATTTGATTTTGCCAGTGTTTTGTTTTATCTCTTTCTCAACTGTTGCAAGACTGCCAAAACTTGATCTACCACTCTCTTTGTCTTGACTATCTAGAGCTGTTTGATTTAACACAGATTCCTCTAGCAGGTTTAAAAGGAGCCCGGTTTCTAGCCCACTGTCTGAAAGTATGCATGTGTATGACAAAAGACTGCAGACAAGTACAGAGGCAGCTGACTGATGAGTTACAGGAGAGATCATTACACCGAGTGACACGTCCTTTGTATTTGAAATAAGTCCGTCCAAAGTCAAACTGAAACTAACACACCACTGAATAAGTGATTACTTGTCAAACTCTGTGACGAAAAGCTCCACTTTGTGTGTCCTCTCACTGCTCCAACACGCACACGCACACAAAAAAGGCGTAGCATCTTCAATCACTAATACATTAAAAATTAGGCTCTTTAAGTAATAGGTCAGTTTCACCTCTGAATATTCTGCTCCACCTGTCTTTCTGCTTCTCCTCCCTGCACCGTCAGTCTGATCCAACACAGACACACAAAGGAAAAAAAAAGTCAGGACAGACACAATGTCTTCTATCACTACTACAGTTAAAATAAGAAAACCACGGTTCCAGAATAAGATCTGGAGTAGAGGAGAAATGTGTTTAAGTGAAGTGCTGCATATGTGCATGGGTTATAATATTATAAAAACTACAGTCTAGACCTGCTCCATATGAAAGGCTCCCTGAGAAAACTTCTGCAATCATTTGGCTTTT
Organism: Toxotes jaculatrix; assembly: GCF_017976425.1. NCBI lineage: Eukaryota > Metazoa > Chordata > Actinopteri > Toxotidae > Toxotes > Toxotes jaculatrix. The sequence goes on along the minus strand of NC_054396.1, from coordinate 14,414,350 downwards.
CTTTGTGCTAATGAATAGAAGCACATCTTTACACGTGTGACGGCACTGCTCAGTCATTGCACTTTGTTGTAACTTAATACTACTTCCACTGCATTGTCTTTGTTTTGTTTCCTTTTTTCCATTGTGTTTGTGGACTGGAGTTCCAGGGACTCGTTACTGTAAAATTTGGCCAAATTCTCTCTCTGTCTAAATGTGGTTCAGATATGATGCTGTACCTCTAAATGCTGTGTTATTTTTCTGGTACATATTGGTGAATCTTAACGTCCTCACTACATAGTCAGTATTTATATATGTAGTGGGGATGCTGTGTTAGGTTTTGAAACACGTTGAACAGTGTACACCACAATACTTGCCAATCATGTAAAGTGGATCATTTAAAAGAGAGAACTTGCGAAAGGCCAGTCTGCCGACAAGCACAGATGTATTTTTATAATGTACACTTGCAGTGTACTCAGTTTTTAAACATTCACTTGAATTCCTGTATGCCCCACCTCAACACCACCATGAGAGCATTTTTCCCATCCAAGGCCTGTGTAGCAGACACCTGCTGCACTCCTGTTTGTATTCTTTTTCTACCGTCTTAAATGGATAATGATACCTTCTATTATGACGACTTCACAGTGTAAATGTCATGTTAATGTCTGTATCTCTTTACCAGGTGAGGATAGCCGCATGGCTGATGAACTCTACAAAAAGGTACGCATTCTCTGCTGGGTGATGACTGGACCTAACAACCTGGAGAAGAAGGCTCGACATGTGAAGTCCACATGGAGTCGTCACTGCAACGTTGTGGTCTTCATGAGCTCTGTGGAGGACCCCGACTTCCCCACTGTGGGATTGGGTACAAAGGAAGGTCGGGATCAGCTGTATTGGAAAACAATCCGGGCCTTCCATTATGCTTACGAACATCACGGCCATGAGGCAGATTGGTTCCTCAAGGCGGATGACGACACCTATGTAATTGTGGACAACCTGCGGTGGGTTCTTGCGAACCACACGCCGGACGAGCCGATTTACTTTGGCCGAAGATTCAAGCCCTACACCAAGCAGGGCTACATGAGTGGCGGAGCGGGTTATGTGCTCAGCAAAGAGGCTCTGCGGCGATTTGTAGAAGGGTTTAAAAACAAACAGTGCACTCACACTACCTCAGTAGAGGACCTGGCAATGGGGCAGTGCATGGAGAAAGTAGGGGTGCTGGCAGGAGACTCCAGAGACACTGCGCTCAGGGAGACATTTCACCCCTTTGTCCCTGAGCAGCACCTCACTGCCAAGTTCCCCAAGAGCTTCTGGTACTGGAGCTACTGCTACTACCCCATCTCAGAGGCAAGTGAAGCAACTTCATCACTGTCAATATTGGAGTAGACGATGTGTCAGCTTGAGGTTGAGAGCTAAATGGTTGTTAACAAATAGTTCAGCATTTCCCCTTTCCACTGTTTGTTGTCAAACTGGTAGAGCCGCAGTAACGCTGTGCATCGCTTGAATTCATTTTTACCTTACCTTATCATGCACCTCCATTCAGTGGCTTTCTGAGTGCACTGTGCATTCTTAAATTTCCTGGAAACCCTGCCTTAAATGTTTTTCCTTGTGACAGGCACACAGATCCCCTCACACTGGTGCCATCCACACTGAGTGAGATATGTTTTGTCTGTGTATAAAATGTGACGCGATTGATTGATGCCCCTGTAGCATAACCACATACTCTGTGTTCTCTCTCAGGGTCCAAACTGCTGCTCTGACGTGTCGGTGTCTTTCCACTACGTAGATGCTTCACACATGTATTTATTGGAATACTACACCTATCACCTGCGTGCCTTTGGCTACAGATACCGTTACCAGCCCCCCGTCCCGCTGGGCTACAGTATTGAACAGTTAGGTTCCTGGGACGCTGCAGAAGGACAAAAAGAGCCAGCTTCTCAGGTGAAAGGACAAGGAGAGGGGCATGATCTATCCAGGACTGAGAAGAGACAGGATGCAGATCCCCCTCCCGCAGCTGCTAAAGACTCTCCTGTTTCATCGTTGGAGAAACAATAGTAGGATTGTGTGAGTGTGTGAAGGGATCTGTCATTATGGGGACTGTGTGTTTTCAGTGTTTGCGTTTCCTTCTGATAATCTTGGCTCATATTTCTACAGAAGTAGAAAAAAGAAAAAACTCGGATTTGAAGTTTCTCCACATACAAGTACTTTGCTTGAGGATTCTCGAGCTGAAGGACTGCTACTAATGTGAACTGTGACTGATCATCAGGTTAAAGGATGATTTATGACTTTTACCCTTATTTTTCAAGTTTGTTAGGTTTTTTTTTTTTTTTTTTTTTTAACACAACTGAGTGTCTTCTTTAAAAGTTGAGAACAGCTTTCTTTAGGCTGTACTCACCTGAAAACTAACTAAAGCACCTTTTTAGTCCATATCATCCAAGAAGTATTTTCCAGAGCCAGTTAAAATTTTATTTAGGCAATGTTTTTTTTTTTTTTTTTCAAAACTTGTTGTGCCACTCTCTTCATCTTGACTTCATTTCACACATAGAGAACTATGTGCCTGCTGAAGAGACCCAATTAAGTGTCTTGAGCTGATCACACAAATGCCAGATTTAAAAAAAACACACACACAACAAAAAAAAGTGTGAAAGACACCAGTATGCACTGCTTGTAGATTCAAATCTGAAGGGGCCACAAGCTGGTGAGGTGTAGGGCTGCTTAATTATTTTCTGATGATTAAACTAGATCATATTAAATAGAAGTGCCTCACCTTCAGTCAAACACACCCTGTTTATAGATGATAATAGTATTTGTTCTGAGAATACTGTGGTTAACCAGTTCCTGTGTTGCAGTTTGCTTACTCCCAAAATTGATTCAGGCTTTATCTAAAAATATTTTCCCTTACACACCATTTAAAGTGTAATGTTATGTTCATGTTCTGTGTGGGAAGAAATCCTTTTTATTTGGTTTTATGTTGCAGTGACATTATTAGAGTCACATTTTATTTGTATTCAACTCTAAGAAGATTTAACTGAGAAAATAATGTCTCAAATAAGTTTTATTTAATTATTTGTGCTGCAACTTACAGTTATTTTCTTTACCATTGCATCTACTGATTATTTTCTCAACTGACGATTATTTTGTTCTATAAAAAATATAAAATAATTTAAATGTAAAATACCTGTTACAGTATCCTAATGCCCAAGGTGATCCCAAAATGCCCAAAATGATCAACTTACTTTCAGGTAGGACAAAGAAAAAAAGGCTTTAACAGTTAATGGATTATTACAATAGTCGCACATTCATTTTCTGTTGATTGACTAGTCGATTAATAACAAATGACATTGTGAAAGTGAAGGAAGTTTTCTGTGAAAGTAAGTAAGAAAGTGTTTTGTCCCATAGATGATGAACAGTTCTTATCCCAACATTCAGATGGTTACGATCTTCCAGTCCTAATCAAGCATCAGTTAAATGGAATAATTTAAAATATGCATTAAAACAAAAAAAGTTATTTTCATATGAAAGTATTGAGTGACATGAGACTAGATTGAGGAGAAGTCTTGGAGTTAATGCAGTGAATGTTGGCGTTTCTCTATAGTTTTTATAATTAATATATGTTTGGTTATTACAAACATTTACCTGACATAGGATCTGTTCTAGATGGTTTGACACACCTTTAGCCGGAGAAGGACGTAGCCAGTCAAACACCTTTCTTTCTCTGGAATGTGACTCCACACCCCAAACCATCTTTGGCACATAATCTTCTCTTTGTTCTTCCTGAAGCTGGCCCTGGATACATACACTTCACATTTCCCTGGAACGTCCTCCAGTGGACTCATTAGCTTGTGCCTTGTAAATTGAGATTGTATGAGCCAACAGCTGCACACACGACTTTGCACTGTGACATTACTATATTGAGAGTGATGCTTTCAGATGGAGCTAAATTTTATTTAATCCTTCCAATGTAATAATGAGTATGGCCTTTGGGCAAGCCAGCCGATGACTTGTTCATGACAGTGTTTGTTTTTTTTTTTTTTTTTTTTGAATGAGCAAGATTGTTTTCTTTAATACAATTGTAGTTTAAAAAATGTTGTGTATTTTCTAAAGCCTGGAATTAGAACATATTGTGTATTTAAAATTATTCCTAAGGATTTCTTTACTAATTTGTAACCAAACAATGAATTCATTTTAACGGGAGATACAGTTATTACCAAATACAGACAATAGCTTCGGGAGTCAGACAGCATCCAGTGACGATTCAAACGGAACAGATTTTTCGTTCATGTGAAATTTCAGTGCACCTTTGAGTGTTGTAATTGCTATTTTTCTTTTTAACCACTTAAACCTTTTATTCTCCTCCAAGGTTAAAAAAATATATGAGGTAACTAATGCCTGTCAGAATGCCTTTTACTAAGTGTTTATACTCAGTTTCCTTCTGTACATGAGCACAGAGCATGTTCAGTTTTGTGTTTTGTATTTGAAATGGAAAAGTCCAGTTTAAACCAAATCTGCATGTTTTACACCGCAGTTTATTTTGTAATGACTGCGCACCTTTGTTTTCAAGTGAAATAACAGTCTTTGGACGTTAAAGTAGCAAAGGACTTAACCACTGTTGTCACGTTACCTTCAGTGGAGCAAACTTCGGCGGGCCCAAACACCTTGTTGATAACTTCAACATATCCAGTCCTTGACAATCTTCTCCAACATTCAAATTTTATTCAAGGGAAAGGTGTACATTACTGTATTTATATTTGAGATGTATTTATGTTGGTATTGATGTCTGATTTGAGTCAGTATTCCTTAGTGTGTAAATGGGTTTGTGTGGGTGTGTGAGCACACGTGATCAGTGCGCAGGATTGTTTTCTGCGAGCGGTACTTTAATCACTATAAATAAATGCATATTTTATTGTACATCTTGTTTTGTTTTACGTGTTGTCTACATGATGTTGCGTTATGTCGGGACAACGTTCTGCGACAGAAGAAAAGCATTCATGCGTGGTAAATATGGCTGTGGCTGAATAACTTCAACTTTTTTTCCCTTCTGTTGATACAATAGCTGTGAGGATTTGTGAGCTCTGTGAGAGACTGAAGGAGTTAGAGTCTGTGTTGGTGGTGGGAGGAGGTGTGACATCTCCATTACAGAAGGTGTTGGAACCTACGTAGAAAGAACAATGTTCAATGGTGTAAAGATTTCGCAGTATTTTGTTTTTGTTTTTTGTTTTTTTAATTTTAGGGAGGATGCGGGTCAGTGTCTTACCTCTGCCTCATGATTGATGAATCAGCCTCTCCTTTTCTGTAAATACTCCTGTGCACACGGACAAGCCATTCCTGTTGTGTACAAAGAAAAAAAAACTGGTTCTAAATGACCTGCACTCTGTCATTAAACAGTCAACTACTAGTTATTACATATTTACAGCAGAAGCTCTCTACAATCGCCCTTGTCACTCACACCTGTTAACTGCAAAGTAAATACACGTCCCTTCAGTGCTTTCTTTACTGAATCAAGATTAAACACAGAGGCTAATGAACACTTACATTCAGCAGTAACAACTGGGAACATTTACTAGTTGGCCTGCAACTTTATACACTTTGGATTTTCAGCACTTGAAGCTGACCGACCAGCATATTTATATGAATCAGCTGATATTAGCTTACGTCGCAGCTTTATCTGTATTGGTGTTTATGTCGGCCATTACGTAACAAGAAATTATTTTAAGAAATGACATGGAAATGCCAAACACGTTTGAGATCATTTAGAAAAAGTGCTGTCATTACATAGTTTGTCTTCCAGAGAGAACTGTGTTAGTGTCGACGAATCTGGGGGATGACGTGTGTTTACGCCCTCAAGCGAAGCACTGTGGCACATTCACATTATTGTGGAAAAACAGCTTTTTGCTCGAGCCTCCTCCGTTACTGATCACATACAGATGTGTTGCGGCAGCCCAGCCGCGGAGAGAATTTTAAAATGAAAATTTCTTATCAAGTTTTGTCGATCACAATCTTCAATGGTGTTTGATGACGTGTATGTAAATGTATAATGTGTAATGTATAACCAGTTCTGCAGGATTTGCTGGACAGACTTCTTTGCTTTAGAAAGAGAATTTTTTTTTTACGTTATATTATTACAATATTGTTATTGTTTTGTTTTTTTTGTGTTTTTTTAAACACCCAAATATTATTATTGGTATGAGCCTCAAATATAATGTATTGATCAGGTTATAATTTGGGGCTCATGGCATAAACATGTGACTGTCACCTGAAGGAAACCTCACAAGCTTCAAGTGGGTTATGTTGTGGAACATTGTACAGATTTCTGTATGAGCTGTTCTCAGTGTTGCAGAACTCACTTGTCCTCCGCCCCAACAGGTCAGCGAGGATGTGGTCCATGTGTCCTGTGTAAGATGAACAGAGCATTTATTTTTTTATACTGGAAAGTTACTGGGTACTGGTTTGTCATTGAATTGAACTTCAGGTTCTTACTTTTTCTTGACACCGGGGTGTTTCTGAGACCTGCAAAAAGATTTACGTGTTAAATGACGAGAGTTTCAGTCTCAGTGAAAGTGTTCTGTGTGTTTTATAGGCCATTACTGCAAAGAAAAAAAAAAACCCTCACTGTTTGGTTGAGCGGCACTTCTCCTTCCCATTAGACCCACAAAACTGTCGTAATCCACGTCATCAAATCTCTTCAACTCTACATCTTCACTAACGCAGCACTGTGGCTCAGCCTGAGAGACAAGACAAGGGGAGAAAAATAATTTGTTAGACCATGGCAATTCTTTGTGCATTTAAAATTTGCTGTTGTGTAGGATAAGGCCTGGAAATGTGGGTGTAACTCCCTTGTCTTTTTAAGTATCGTATAATTGTAGCAGGTCAGTTCATACTGTACCTCTGTCAGTGATTTGTAGGTGTCTTCTTCACAGTAACACATCACAGGAAACAAGACGAGGACGACCAACGCGACCAGTGAAGAATAAGTGCAGGTTGGAGTTCTCTCCATCACTCTGAAACAGTAAACCAGTGCAACAGATTCAAGCAAGTTTTTTTTTCGTGTGTGTCCCTGTGATAAATATGCCATTTACCTTTTACTTCCCAGTGTCTTTTACTTCGACACTGTCATTTTCCTCACCATGTGCAAACATATTCTGTCTCTTAGTTACGTACCGGATGTTTTAAATGTTTTAGTGAAAACTAAATTGAAATAAATTAAAAATGATTCCTGCTTTTTTTCATTTCAGAGTTTCTAAAGGCTATGCCTCTCAGCTCTTCAAGCTTATGGAATCCACTTCGGCTGACAGATGTCTCCTCTCTCACACTATGCTGTGCCAGTTTTAAAACTTCTGAACTATGAAGGTCGAATCTGACGGAGTGCCTCGGAGTCCCTCTATTAACCTGCATATTAAGTGAGACCTGAAAACCACAACTGAACACAGTTGTTTTTTGTTTTTTTTTTAAGCATAACATTTTGCACACATTCACAATGTTACATATCAGTATCTTCAGCAAAGCCTTTTGAGAATTGTAGAGCAGAAGTAATGATAGGTATGCGCTCATTCGTGTGAAGGGTGCTCCTCCCACCATGTCAGCTATGAGAAAACATTTGTTTAACTCAGCTGTGAATCCTCAGTCGATTCAGTGCCAGTGACAGTTGTCAGGCCTCGGATGCTTTTCATGATCACCATCAAAAACAATTTAATAGGCAGCCATTTTGTGTGTGTGTGTGTGTGTGTGTTTTTAAATTCATATCTGAAATTGCTTTGTACAATGATCAGTCATACCTAAGCCATTGTGACTTACACAATAAATGGCGGCTCAGTGTTTTAAAGGCTCCTTTCACTCCCACTGGATTTGTAACTGAACCGGTATGTCCAGGGGAATTATTTTTCATGTCATTAATGTCACCCAGTCAGTCAGCACGACAGCTTGCAGTGATCACAGCCCCTTCTTCAGCAAACGTTTCCCTACGTCTTTTGATGCTCTTTAATTAAATGAGTCTTGTAATGTAATGTAATGTAACTCTGCCCTGAGACTGATTTGCAGCTCATGTGAAAAGATTGTATTGTTGACTGTGGAGCACTGCCTCTGTTACTTGATGTTGTGTAACTGCGTGCCCTGCAGTGACAGACACTCACCGAGCTGTACTTCCTGGGCTTCGGGATCGTTCCCCTTTGACCTAATTTTCAAGTTGTGTATCTTCTAGCCGAAACGTGAACAATCACAGCTCATCTTCAAAATAATGTGACAGCAGCTTCGCCTCAATAAAAAAACAAAAACAAAAAAACATTCTGGTTCCATTTTTGTGGGTCTGTAAAGTTTGCTAACACTTTACAGTAAGGCTGCAAAACAAATGTTTAACTGTTCACCAGTTTGATAAGAACACTTTTGACTGGTTATACACTCAGTAGGCAGTTTATCAGGAACATTTAGCTAAATCTAATCCAGTCTAATACAACAGTCCTGTCTTAAAGAGGTGCTGATTGAACTGCATGATCATGATCTTGCTTGTGTTGAAAATGTAGTTATTAAAATCCCTCCAAAGGTCATAATCTACTTTGAAACGCCCCTTTTCTGTGTAAGTGGATTCCAGGTCATCTAAAAACATGAAAAATCTGTGACTTAGGAATCATTGACTGTTGATCCATTAAGGGTTAACTAATCACATAAACCCATATCACTTGATCATTTCTGTATGGTGAGCAAAAGTAACTCATGATACATTCTGTTTTTATTTATGCAATATATCATTATGACTTTTGCATCATTTATGCATGTATTTTGTATCCTTATCATAAATTGTTTCCCAATCATCTCCTCTGAAGTTTCCTGGAAAGACCGAAGTAATGTGACAATTCAATCATGCTATAAGTACAATGGGGATAGAGTTTCATGGGTAACCCTCCAATGAATCAATTTCAGTTCAATAATAAACTAGTGCAGAGGCTTTTATTGGTGCAAAAATGTTCAATTAGTCTGCAGAAATGCATAAAATTCAACATAAATGAACAATAAACTTAAAGGAAACTTTCAAGGAAATTAACGTCTGCTTAACCAAAACTTCACCAAACAGTCTCAGAGGTTTCTCTCTATTCCCTATAATTAATACCAAATTAAATGTTTCCTCTGGCTATGAGAAACTTTCAACAAATTATTTGGAAACTGCAGTTAGGAAATAGTGGACTTGTTATTTACATCATCATTAAGCAATAAAATGGCCCTGCATATAATAATGATAATGTGATACTGGCATCCTGTAATCTCAATCAGCATGAATCATGAACAACGCGCTGCAGCAGTGAAGCCAGTCCTGTCAATCAGTCAGTTTACCAATTCATCCAATAAGTCATGCAATTATTAAATGACAAAAGGAAAATAAAAAGATGTTGAACAGAGTAACTTGATATTAGGCTCCTCTATCACAACAATCTGCTGTAACTTAGTGACTGTAACACAAAAGTCTTACCTGTTAGCTGAAGTTAAAAATCTTAATCTGATCCCAGAGAGCTGACCAGTGACCCGTGTGACAGTTCACTCTGTATTAAAGGAGATCTGTGCCAACAGAATACAAGTCTTTCCGCTCAGCAGCCTCTCTATCTCGTTTGTTATACATCTTGAGCTCATTTGTAATCCAATTAGAGCTCCACCCTCCACCCAGACCCCCATCCCACCCCTACTTACACACCCTCCTCTCAGTTTGTAGCATCCTTCTCATCAGACACATTGAACAACTTAAAGTAGGAAAACGTATGTGAGATTTGTGGATGCAAATATAACACAACCTAATACAGGAAGAAAAAAGTCAAAATAGTACATCATTTCACTGGTGGATATATAATGAGAAAACATTTTAATGTCTCTGTATCAGATGGCTCAATGAGTATGAAAAGTGGAAGTCAACTCCATCTTTACATAGTTGCCATACACCCCTTCACCAATGGGGGTTACCCATTAAACTCTATCCCCATTGTACTTATAGCATGATTGAATTGTCACATTACTTCGGTCTTTCCAGGAATGACAAAAGATGCAAATTAAAGCATCTGACTCATGTTGCTTTTCTGCCCCAGTTAGAATAAAATTTGGTTGAAACACACAATTTTCCTTGATAAATTCAGGATAAAAACAACAAAGCCCTTACTGATATAAACAGGGTGGTCAAAGTAATAGAAACAAGTGTCAGTGCAGTGCAACAACACTGTAAACTGCAGCCTCCATGATCAAATTGAATCAACAAACATTATAACCTTCCTGAGGGAGGATTATTTGCAGGATCCCGTCAGTTTTAGCAGTGTATACCTAATAAACTGAGAGGATTTTGGAGACAAATTTGACATTGTTGCTATAATATGTGTAGTAAGGCCTGAACCCAGATAATCACACCATAGGAAATTTGCAATGAAATCATGACATGTGTAAACATGTGATTCTACATTCTCAGCAGAGGGTGTGCACGTGTGCCCCAGGGGAAATTGAGTGTGTAATGTTCCTCTACGAGCTGACTTGACTTGGAAACTGCAAACGCCCTGCTAGCGGATATTGCTGCCCTGTCTTCTCTCTGATTGGCTGGTGTGTCGAAGCACAAAGCCAAATAACTCCCACACTCTCTGAATCAATGACCCGTCTCTCTGTCCTCCACAAATGAGAAGTGGAAGCCTTCTGACTGACCCCTTTCTTCCACATACAAAAACCGGGAGGGTTCATTACACCCACCTGGAACTTATGAGGCTGCATTTGAGCAATGAAAATCATTCATAATTTGTTCATGACAGCAGTTAAAATCTGAGTATTTGTATTTGGAATAGATATACGTAGATGTGCCATTCAAACTGGTTTTATTTGTAAAGATTTAACCCTTCAATCTGTTCTTCCTCGTTCACAAATGCTGCTTTTATATCAAATCTCTTAAGTTTCGGACACACACATAGGAACTCACACACACTACATTTAAAGGGTGAGAAGACACTTAATTTCAGACTGCCTGGTTCGTTCAGAGAATTCATTAGGAAACCACGTCTGCTGTGACTGTAATGTGCTTCATGAGCAGCCTGGGAAACTCTGGGGAAAGGATTCAGGTCCTGTAGTCAGAGATAATATGACTTTTTATGGCTTTGTACTAGAGAAGCTCATTCTGGTTTAGTGATTTATTGTGTTGAATTAGTGACTTATTGTGGTGAACACTCTGTGTTGTTTGCAGATGTTACAGCTCTGGAAATGGAACAACAAAAAGCCATCACTGCAACAAAAGATCTACAGAGCAAACACAGCATATGTATCTACATGGCATACTGTGTGCAGGTCTATATAAAACGTTAGTGGCTGGATTGACGTCATGGTGACATTACAGTTACTTTCATGTGGCCCATACAATGACCCTCTTCCTGCATTTTAATTTTAAATCCTCAAACTTTCCTTGACAATCACTCTGATGTCAAAATGCCAACTGTGCACACGTGACAAAGACATTTTCTACTTTACTGCGTTGCAGTGTTACATGACCTGTTACTTTAGGGTTACACCTCTACCAACATTGCCATAATTCCATATAAATTAGAGTATTTGTCTTCAGAATTTTATTTAGCTGCACAGAGAGATTCAGTCCATAGCAAAGCCACTTCCCCCTCCTGTATGTACATTGTACTGCAAATTGAAACTGTTGAACTTTTCACTGTAGGCAGTGACTGTCATTAATGTATTTTGGTTATTGATGGAAGCAGCAACAGTGTTTGTGTGGACAGGCCATAAACCAGAGCTGACGTCAACAAGCCTGGTTGACCTCTCTGTCTGACCAGCAAGGTCGATTAAGCAGGAATTCTGTAGTTTGTTTCTTTATGCATTATCGTTCATTTCAACACCGTAGTAATGTGATGCTGATTTTCCATTAAACAAAGACTTGCACGTTCAATTTACTGTGGTATCTAAATTGTGGGAATGTTTTATGAAAGAACATCCTATAATCTGTTGTCTCAACAATGTCCTAAAAACATCACCCTTGAAGTCAAAACATTATGTCTCAGTTAAACCTTTAACCTTATAGGGCCATTATTTGAAATGATAAACATCCTGAAAACTGTTTTTGAGCATCAGATTAAATGTTTTCTTTACTGGGTAACCTTTCCTTTGCAGAAATCCACACCTTGTTTGGTTATGGGGTGTGGGGGTGGTGGTGTTACTTTCACCACCTTTACCCTGACTTCTTGTTTTTAATGTGGCTTGTGTTCTGAAATCAGCCAACAAAATGCAGTTTGGGCCTTTGTTATGTTCTCACCTCAACCACTTGAATGTGCTGAGGTGGGAAGTTGGATACTTTCCCAGAGTTCTCTCTTGTTTCAGCTGTAACATAATTTTATAAATACCACAAGACAGAAACATCCCTATACAAGAAAAAAAGCAGGTGTATTTATAAGGAAGTAGGAAACAGGGCTTCAGCACATCAAACAAATGCTGATTGCTTGATCTGACTTAAACAAAATGGCATGTGTGTGTGTGCTTGTATTAGTCAGGTTGTAGTGATATAAATATGTTGTCTGTTGTCACATTGTGGGGACTTGTCTTCTTTTTGGTGACAAAAGGCAAGCCCACATAATGTAAAGCAAAACATTTTCAAAAGAAGACTTGGTTTAAGGTTACAGTAAAGGTTCAGATTCAGATTCAGAGTAACTTTATTAATCCCTGCACGGAAATTCTTTGGTTACAATCAAAGCAAATCAAAGAAGTGGTTAGGGTTAAGCTGAGTCTCCAGGAAATTAATGTGAGACAATGTGATCTTCTTTGAAGTGATGTGTGTGTGTGTGTGTGTGTGTGTGTGTGTGTGTGTGTGTGTGTGTGTGTGTGTGTGTGTGTGTGTGTGTGTGTGTGTGTGTGTGTGTGTGTCTGTGTCTGTGTCTGTGTGTGTGTGTGTGTGTGTGAGCATGCTCACAGTTCTTGACCTCAGGAGACTGAATCAATCACACTTAATTAACACCTCAAAAGTTTTATGGATCATTGGGTTTCTCTTGCTGACAGACTTTATATATATCAATTACAGGGATCATCAAGGTATAATATGAAAAATGAAACAATATTTTTTGTTCTAATGTGTCTAAATTACAGTGGGGCAAAAAAGTATTTAGTCAACCACCGAAGTTCTCCCGCTTAAAATGATGACAGAGGTCATGTAATTTTCATCATAGGTACACTTCAACTGTGAGAGACAGAATGTGGAAAAAAAATCCAGGAAATCACATTGTAGGATTTTTAATGAATTTATTTATAAATTCCTGCGTAAAATGAGTATTTGGTCACCTACAAACAAGCAAGATTTCTGGCTCTCACAAACCTGTAACTTCTTCTTTAAGAAGCTCTTCTGTCCTCCACTCGTTACCTGTATTAATGGCACCTGTTTGAACTCGTTATCTATATAAAAGACACCTGACCACAGTCTTATAGAATCTATCTCAATCGTACTGTCCTTTTAAGTGGACATCCTGGGAATTTCTTGTGATGCCTCAGTTGTGGGGTTGTGGCCAACACAGCAAATGCACTGTCTTTTCAAAGTGGTGGGAATTCCAACACATTTTATGAAAACATGAGAGATAAGTCATTGATTTTTTGCAGATTTTTAATTTGCAATTTTTAATACATTAGGGAGCAGAGGGCTAAGTGAGGCAGAGAGGATTTTGCTAAGAATTGTGGAAGGAGATTGTGTAGAAAGGGAAATGAAAGGAGTTTTAGTTCACTGTTCACACTGTTGATCAAACACAATTAGTTAGACTGAATAGTTTTAATTAATTTTGTTACATAAAAAAAAAATAACAAAAAAACTTGTTCTCTCCTTTGCGATTACATTGTAGCCCTGATTTGCTAGCTGGCATCTTTCATCTTTCATCTTTGCACACAGACCAACTGAGTTGTGATAGTAAAGGTCTGACCGAAATGTGCTGATTTCCTCCTTCATTTAAAATGATATCCATAGAAATAGTTTAAAATTCAAGTGTTCAAAGATGTATATGTATAAAGGAAATCCATACAAAAATGATTTCAGCATCATAACATTATATCATTGCCTTATGTATCAAGCAAGACCCGATGTCCACGACAAGGGACAGCTGAAAAAAAATAAACAATGTGTTAGGAAAAAAAAAAAAAAGCAAAAACAGCACAGGCCTCAGCCGGGGGCGTGGCCTGGAAAACGCTGAGCGAAAAGCACGTTCACTGTGAATGGTAGAGATGCAGAGTGCATTTTATTTATTGATGTACAACAGACCCAGACATGATAATTGCGCTGGGCTGATCAGTGTGATCGTGAAATCACAATGGTGACTCACATAAAATGAACTAATACTCTGAAGATTCAGACCCTAATGGTTAATCAGACCATAGCTGTGAGGAAGAGCAGTCAGCTTGCGTTGGCACATTCTGATGGTTTTTGATTGGGCTCTTGGGGATTGTTTCTATACATTAACTAGTGTCAGTTCTGCTAATTTCCCAACAGAGATGACTGTGTGGATAGGGCTCTAATTAACAGTCAAACTTGAATGAATCACACACCAGCCAGTGGTCTGATATTTCAGATAGTTAACTTTGTGAAACCCAGCAGGAGTGGTGAGAACAGAGAGCAGGTTACAAAGAGAACAGTTACGCCTCCGAATAACTCTTTGCTCAAGCCTGATGATCTTAATGATGGTAACAATCCGGTTTGCGCTTTATTATCTGGCTCGTTGCTGTTTGTGGTTGAGGTCTGTTGACCAGATTTATTTTCCACATGAGGTGGACTCCTCCATCTCCAGCAGGGGACAGTGAAGGAGCAGCGTCTCCCTTATGTCAAAACTAAAAAGGGAGCTCACAGTCAGTGAAAGTGACAAGATGCTTCCTCCCCATTCTTATTTTCTTTCCTTCTTCAGTCATCTTGGAGGAACTGAGGGAAGGAAAAGAGGAAAGTGAACAAGAGGACAGAAGTGAACATGTAGGAAAGTTGAGGACATAATGAATAAAAAAAATGCTCTCTGGTCAGTGTCTGTTTCGTTAAGTTAATGCATGTATTCGTGTATTCAGGAAACAGATTCCATACATGAGAGGCATCGTATTATCTGCTTAACCATTCCTTCCTCCACCAGTCTCTTATACCAAACTGCAATAAGGACATGGTCAAATAGTTTGTCTCTTCTCTGAATAACAAACAAGCTGACTGTAAAAACAAAACAAAACAAAACAAAACTAAACTCATCTCAACTCAACTCAAATCAAACAAAACAAACAAGGCTTACTGAGCCAAAAAAAGGCAAGTGTCATGCAGATGTAAATTTGGTATTCGACAAAAGACATAGACAGAAAAAGGATCTTCAAAAAAACATGAGAAATTATAAAGTGAGCCTGCTGTGGACAAAAATGATGCCACAGCAGCAGTGAGACTGAACTAAAACAGTGAGGTTGTGGGCTGAAAAATCAAAGCAATGTGCTGAAAGATGCTAAAAACTTCCATACAGTTGAGCGGAAGTACAGAGCTGGATGATAATTTCTGTGAGTCTTTACGAGCGACCCCTTTCACTTTATACATAGTTATTTGATCCACTGTTTTAATGAAAGTATAAATTACAGCCACATTAAGTGTCAGATGTTCTCCATCAACATACCCCAACAGCTTTCAGCCAAAGTTAAGTCAAGGAAAAGACACTGAAACTCTCATTCTTACCAATGCAAAGAATGTTCTTTATTTAATTTTCAGTAAATAAACAAAATAATGGACATGTTGACATTTCACTGTGACTCTAATACATTATGAGTCACAGTGACATTTCACTGTGACTCATAATGTATTGTTCTTTTCAGTTTTTGTTTTCCTTCTACTTTTCCTTATGTTTGTCCTGCAAACAGTTTTATCATGACTTTACAGTTAAAGCTATTTTCAGAGGAGAACATGCCTTTCCCTTTTGAATGGTGATTGTGTGTCCACACATGTCCTCGTGTGGGTGTGGGTGTGAAAATTATTTTTAGTGAATGGGAGATATGAAAGATAATCAGCTTATTTGGCCCTAGTTGTCCCAAAGTGGAGAAGTACTGCGAAATTTTTCCAAACTGGCACGGGATGATATCATTTAATGACTGTTGGGAAAATATCTATCTCAGCCAAACAAACCCTTACCATAAAATAAACTAGCGCATAAAGAATTGAATGGTATTGGGCCACAATACGTCTTTGACCTGCTTTTTGTGACTGTGGTCTTAACCTCAGAAAGCCCCCCCCCCCCCCCCCCCCCCCCCTTCACTTCACTTTACTTCTTGATTGTGTAAGAGAAAAATTTGCTCACGGCTTGAAGGGAGATTTCTTTCAAGTATTTGGGTCAAAAACAAAACCTACCAACTGCGAGAGAGGGAGCAGAGGGGACCCGGGGGTGGTGGGGGTTGAGAGGATAGCAGGGCAGGCAAACAAAACTGCTTTAGAACACATGGACTTTCCCCACGTGAATCAATATTCAAGCCCGATCTCCCTGTTGAGCAACGGGGCCAAAGAGAAGAGGGAGCTGAAAGACATATGAGACAGAGGGAGGGCTGTGGGATGTCATGTGTAAAGAAGGAGATTCTCATTGGAGGCAAAGAGAAAGAAGACCGCTATGCATGTTTTGCAAAAAAGGGAAAAAAAAAAAAAAAAGGAAAAACAAAAAGCATCCTACATGCTGAAGCCATCTTGGTCGCACTGCTACACTCTGGATTCCAGGACTCCAGGTCTTATCACTAAGGTAGGTGTGGGACATGTAGCTGTCACAGGATCAAAAGATGCAATGTATTTATGAAGTTGTGGGTGGAACAACATTTCTATTTTTAGTTGTAGTCAGTGAAGGGAAAAGAGGACATGCACAAATGTTTCAGCTCAATGTCAAAGCTGCATTATGGGATTCACTGCTGTTTCCTGCACGGTGAAGGAACAAATGTCTCAAACATTTTAATGTGTTCATTTATTTATTTTTTTTCTTTGCAATGTGGGCCATTGCTTGTCACGCATATGTTTCACTACTTCTCTCCTGAAATAAATCTTAGTGTTTCACTCACTTAAAGTCACAGGCAGACAAATGCTTCATTTATCAATGTGTTAAGACACCTATTTATGTAATGAGTGAATTTTACTCTACATTGGATTTTGGTGGGATTTATGAACAACTAATTGTGACACAAAAACACTATCAAACGCTTCATTGCAACAAGTCTTTTAATGTTTTCTTAGTGTCTGCAGAGAAACAGGCGCAGACACAAGCAGCTGAAAAACAGCCAGTGAATCTCTGCATCAGAGTAAGGTAAACACAATGGACTGCAGGATTAACTTAGTTTAGAATGAAGGCACACTGAGCAAATAAAAGCTCATGTCTTCACAGTCATGTTTATTCAGTACATTCAATGAGGACTCATTTTGTGATTTTATTGGCTTGTTTTTCTTTATACTTCAGTGTTCAGTGGAGTAGCTTTGGACAAGAGCTCTAACAAGAGTGGAACGATGTCTTCCAAGTTGAAGTGGCTGATTGTGATCCAGCTCCTGCTGAATGAACAGGTTCTGTGCAGGGTCCCACCTCCTCTGACTCAGAGGAACACTCTGCTTCAAGGTGGAGTGGTGGAAGACACGGCCAAACAGGATCATCAGTCTTTCGTGGGATCCCAAGACCAGCTCAGTCTCTCGTCTGCTGAAAAGACTGATCCGGAGTCAGTGGCTGTGCAAAAAGAGGATAGAGTGCAGGCTGCCAGACATATGATATCAGGCCTCAGGAAGAAGCTTCAGGGGCAGATTCAAGATCATCTCCACATTCAGAGGAATGTCAGTTGTGAGGAACTTCTGTCTGCTAGCACCGTGGACGACCCATTGTCCTCCATGTTCCCCCAAGAGCTGCTGGGTCTCTCACTGGTTCCTGTGTTGGTGGTGGCAGGATGCCCAAAGGAGGCAGAGACCCTGGTTCTGAAACTGTACGACCTGCTGGGAGTGGCGGATGCGGAGGAGCTCCTGATGGAAGTGCAAAGTCTGATAGAAAGGAGGACGAGCAAGTCAGCATCTACACCAGCACCTGCATCAGCAGCATCGTTTTCAGAGAGGGATCAAGCAGGGCGCCACATAGAGGCTGTGATGTTTAACATCCAGCAGCTGGTGATGGTGGGAGAAGAAACCTCTAAGCAGGAAGGTCACTGTCAGGGTTGGACCAGGGTGAATAGCACCGTGCTGGTGGGCACAGCTGTGGAGGGTGCCACAGGTGGACTGGAGGAAGCCGTGAACAACTGTGAAAGACTGGGAGTCCTGTGTGCTGGTGTGACCAACAGTGGAGTGCTCACACCTGGCATGTACCAGGCAGTGCTGAGGAAAGGGAGTCGTATCCTACCATGTGACACCTCACGGTCTGAATGTTGGATCCGTCAGTGTAGTGCAGAGGAGGAAGATGTTTGGATCCCCGCTGCTTCGGGTCGACGGATGAGGCGCAGCCCACAGAGGAGCTGTATCAACAAAAGCGAGGAGCGTGTGTACAACGTTATGGAGTGGATCCCTGCGGTCAGCACTCTCTACAACCTCGGCACAGCGGTGTATTATGCCTCAGTCAACTGCTCTGAAACAGCCAAAGAGAGAGCCATCCTCAGTGCCGTTGACCTGGGCACAGATGCTCTCATGGTTGCCACAGGTGGAACTGCTGGCGTAGCAGGTTACGCTTTGGGTGCAGGGGTGAAGACGGGTGTGAAAGCTGGAGTCAAGTATCTGCTCAACTCCATGAAGCAGGAAGACGACCTGCTGGTGAACCAGTTCAGCTGGGAGGAGGGCGTCATCACCATCCAGTAGACTGAAGGATCAATAAATCAATCTGTGAAATTCTAATTAGTTTATTTAAGTTTATATTAGTTTAATTTGTTTCTTTTAAAAAACAGTGAAACAGGATCAATATTTGTTAACTGACATGGCTGAAGAGTAATAGATTGGGTTACCAGACGTAATATAATCCAGATTATACGGAAAACAAGATTAGACATTATTGTGTTACTCAGTGGATTATCAGAATCACATCTTGAAAGGGGAAAAAAGCTTTTTTCTATTTGCACAAACCTCATTTTACACAATTTGACACAATACTTTTTCTTCAGTGAAGTTGTCAGTGTCAGTTTTCACTTAGTCTGTAAATTTAAGTAAATTAGTGTTGCTGTTTAATCTCTCTGAGGAAGAAAATGAAAGGAATATAAATAAAAAGTAGATTACATTATGCATTACAGTAACTGTGAAAGATCTCAGTAATCTAGGTTTGTAACAACAGGTAGCCCCAGAGAGCAGGCTTTGAACTTTTGCTTTTAGAAAAACGTCTTTTTTTTTGTTTTTAATAAATAAAATAGTTGAACAATTTATCATATTAAGCAGCAACATTTGAAGAACTGGTCTCAGGAAACTAAGCCCTTAAACCCTCAAGATTTTGATGATTTTGTCTTCCATCCTCCAGCATCTTTCCTCCTCTTTACTGCTCCTCTTCCTTACCTGTGCACTATTCTTCCTTCTATCAAAACCATTTGTCAGACACATTGTCACCTCTGGTGTAATTGCAGGGACTGTAGACTGGGAACTAAATGCTATTGTTTTCAGTGTTTTTCTTTAAATGTTAATAATGGCTCATTAAATGTGTGTGCAAACAATTTGCTGCCAGTGTGGTAGTTTGGTAGGTCATCAGATTGCCTGTTCTAGATTAAGCCCATTTTCTTATGGTAAATGAAACACCACAGGAAACAATCATTTAATGTGCATGATCACTTTAAATGCACATGTGCTATACTTGAGAGGGGTGATTAATGAGAATAGTGTGTGAGCTTCAGAAGCACATTGATGGTTCAGAGTCGTCAACATGATCTTGAAAAACCTACCAACTGCATAGGCATAGGCATAAAGATGAGTGAATGTGAGTAAAACAAATGAACAAACAAACCAAAAAAAGATAGTCATTACTTTTTTAAAAAAATTATTATTATTTTGGAACAGCACAGTGGAGGAAATCCTGAAAAGGCCCTTTTCACTGAAGATATTTTGACATGTCACAGAAGGAAACATGAGGGCGTAAGTAATAAAATCAATGATGGCTGAATTCCATTTATCTGCTCCAGTTCCACGGTCCTGGTCTTGTGAATGCCAGCTCATTGCCACACTGCCATGGCTTACTGAGGACATCCAAACAGAACAGAGTCATTGTTAGTATTAGTACAGTGGCTTAAATTGAACTGGCCGACACCACTCAGATAAATTTGCATGTTATCTCTGCCTCCTTGTGGTTTTCCTCCCACATGACATGATATGCAGGTCAACACATGTAAGTCAGATGAATTCAGTGTGTTTGTCTGTCTGACCGTGTGCTGGTCCTGTGAAAGACTGGTGAACCTGTTCACAGTGTTGCCTGCTTCTTGCCCAGTTCATACTGGGACAGGCTCCAGCAACATGAAAAAGATGGATTTTATAATGCTTTAAAAAAAGCTGTCAAAAGCCCAGTTGAGCATCATAAACAGAACAAAGTTAGTTCTGACAGCCAATGGGAATTATGAGCACTGTCCTGTAAACTCTGTTCACATATTTACCAACAAATCTGCACTTCCCTGGAAGTCCTCGTTTCTTCATTTCTCAGGAAACTGGTCAGCTTTATGCATCCACCGTTGAACATACAGTGTGACATATTACAGTAGTTCTCTATCTGTAGTGGAAAGAGATAAGGAACAAGCCCAGTTATGCCCGGAGCAGAACACACAGCCTGCTTCCTGGCAAAAAGAAGAGGGGATTTGATTTCATTAAAGAAGCTACATTCATTTATTTCTATCTAATAATGTTAGATAACCTGTCTACTCGTCTACAGGGAAAATAACCTCAGTTTCAAACCTCTTTCTCAGGGTATTCCCCTCTATTCACAAATGTTTATTTTTGATATTATCAAAGGCAAGAACCTGACCGAGCAAGTATGTTGAGCTGTAGGTGGGGAACAACATAACTGCCTTTCAGCTCCATCAGTGGTTTGAGTCTGTGACATTGCTGCACGTTAAAACATTGATTTTACAACATATTTGCTTTATACAGAGTCTGTACTCTGTAGCTGACAATGTGCTCTGATTCTCTCAATATTATTTTTGAGAATGTGAAGATTTTGACAAACTGACAAAGAGTTTACTGACACTATACTAACACACACAAATTACAGGTATTTGAATTATGTTATTTTGTAGATTCAATATCCTTAAACCGCCTTCAGACCTGAAGGAGACAGACTATACATAAAATGTTCTTGCACAATTAAATAAATATAGGAAATTATTTGAATTAAAATGATTTGAAAACATAAAGGGTGCCAGGCTGTAGTGGGAGTACTTGAATTTTATGAATCAGAACGTCTACAGCCCTGATGAGGTACTGCATGCCAAATTTTCATTTAACTTTCAAAATATATCTGTCTTCATTCCTCATTTGTGTCAGATATCTAGTTTTTCCCTGTAAAGGAGAGATGACGTTTTATGAAGCACTGAACCATTCCAGCAAAGTGGTTGAGAGAAGGTTAATTTCTTGGTGTTTCATGTTAACAGTACGACATCTAATGGCCAGAATGTGAAACAGGCAAATACAAACATTGTGTGTTAAAAATGAAATATCAGTATGATAGAAACCCCCCCAAAAAACCCATAAAAACATAATTGTATTTTTTATTCTAAGCATACGTTTATAGTAATTACTGTAAAGGCAATTAACATTTTTTATGCTTCTAATTCATTAATATCATTCAAGTTGGAGTCTATATCTTTTTAACTGACACACGAAAACTGAGTCATCATTGTGGACAAGGAACATGTATTATGGAAAATAATTTTGGAGAAACACTTTAAATAAGAAATAACTTTGCAACTGCATTGGGTTTAGGAACAATCTTTCACATATGCGCATATATGAGGCTGAGACATGCAATGACGATTATTGGGGATTATTCCTATACATTAACTAGTGTCAGTTCTGCTCATTTCCTGAAAGAGATGACTGTGTGGACTGTATTGTTCATGTAACTGTTTTTATCTACTTAATGTTCATGAAATGAACATAATTTTATAAGGGGCGCGCACAGGGCTCGTCGGGCCCTGGGACCGCGAGAGGGGAGCGTGTTGCCTGTGAATAGAATAAGATGGGCGCGCACAGGGCTACAAGAAAACAAGAAAATGCACATTTCTTATTTGTTTTTTGGTTGTTTTTTTTTTTTTTTAAATTTTATTATTTTTTTTTTGATTGTGGGAGGAAACCGGAGCACCCGGAGAAAACCCACATGGAGGAATGAATTTTTTTAAATGTTTTTCAAGGCCTAATGATGTCACCTAAAAGCCAAAAACTCAGTTTTCCCTGTCAACATTGAAAATGGAATTTTTGTCCCAGTGGATTCCCAGATCTCACTTTAACTCTGGTTACCATCTGGTTTAGTTATGAAAACTTTGGTTGATCTTTTCTCTGTGGACTGCACCTGAGACTTGCTGGAGATAGGTGGGAGAGGGGGTTGACTGAATTCGCCTTTGCTTTTACAATGGCTCTTTTTTGGAATAGGGGTTGGGGCTGATCTCTCTCCTGACTTTAACACAACCGTCTTAGTGAAGCGAGGAGTCTTGGTGTTAATGGACTTAGCTTCAGAATCAAGTTGGGGTTTTCTGGAGATGGGTGGGAGGCAAACAAAGTTTTGACTGCTCGACTGCTTTTGTAGCACACTGGTGTTAGGTAGGATCTGGGTGTCACCAGATTTATCCTCAGCGAGCTGCTTGACTTTGCTCTTCTTCAAGGCCTCCCTCAAATCCCCATTCTTCATTTTCTCAGCCAGGTATGACTTTCTGGTGGCCTCGAACTTTTGCACCAATTTCTCATTCTCATTCTTGTATTGCTCAAGTTGTAATTGGAACATGTTAACATTTGCCGTTAATTCCTCAATTTTTCCCTTTTGCTCTCTGACTATCCTCTTGTAATTTGTGATCTCCTCTAACTTCTCTGGAGGCAGCAGCTGTGAAATGTTGTGCTTCAGCTCCTGACACTGCTTCTCCTTTTCAGTTATCATCTGCTGTTTCTTTTTCAATTGTCTGTCCTTCTTGATCAGATGTTGGTTTTTGATGATTAACTTGTTTTTGATGTGGGTGTCCATATGTATATGTACAACTGTAGGCTCTTTTATGAGTCCCAGACGGAGTACCTGGCAAGGTGCTCAGAGCATGCGCTCACCAGCTCGCCCCCACCTTTACCAGGATCTTCAACCTCTCTCTGGATCAAGCAGTCATCCCACACTGCCTCAAATCATCCATAATAGTCCCGGTGCCGAAGAGGTCTCCCATCACCAGCCTGAACGATTACCGACCGGTGGCCCTCACTCCGGTAATCATGAAGTGCTTTGAGAGGCTTGTCCTCCAACACATCAAGGACTATCTCCCCCCAGACTTTGATTCTAACCAGTTTGCTTACCGTGCAAACAGATCCACTGAGGACGCCATAGCTGTAGCTCTTCACTCTGCACTGAACCACCTAGAGCAGCAGCAGAGCTACGTCCGGATGCTCTTTGTGGATTATAGTTCTGCATTTAACACAATAATCCCGGACAGATTATGCACAAAACTGGACACTGTTGGCCTCCCCCCTCTCACATGTGCCTGGATAAAGGACTTTCTAACAGACCGACCCCAGACTGTGAGACTAGGTCCCCACCTCTCCTCCACCCGCACGATGAGCATCGGCTCCCCACAGGGCTGTGTGCTGAGCCCTCTCCTCTACTGCCTCTACACCCATGACTGCAGGCCGGCCCACAATGACAATCTTATCGTCAAGTTCGCTGACGATACTACAGTGGTCGGACTCATCTCCAGGGGTGATGAGGCTGCCTACAGGGAGGAGATCCTGAAGCTGGCTGCTTGGTGTACTGAGAACAACCTCGCTCTCAACACCAAGAAAACCAGGGAGATCATTATCGACTTCAGGAGGCACCGCACAGACCCAGCCCCCCTCTACATCAACGGCGAGTGTGTGGAGAGGGTCCACACCATCAGGTTTCTTGGCGTCATCATCTCGGGCGACATCTCCTGGTCAGAGAACATCACGTCAATCACCAAGAAGGCTCAGCAGCGGCTACACTTTCTGAGAGTCCTCAGGAAGCACAAGCTAAACTCCAATCTGCTGCTGACCTTCTGCCACTCATCCATTGAGAGCCTGCTGACATACTGCATCACCGTATGGTACGGCAGCTGCACTGCAGCAGACAGGGAGAGGCTACAGAGGGTCGTGAAAACAGCACAGAAGATCATTGGCTGCCCTCTCCCCTCCCTGTTGGACATCTACAACACCCGCTGCCTCAGCAGAGCCACAAACATTATCAAGGACAGCTCCCACCCTGGCTCTGACCTGTTTGACCTGCTACCCTCTGGGAGGCGCTACAGGTGTATCAAGACAAAAACCAATAGACTCAAAAATAGCTTCTTCCCAAAAGCTATAACTGCCCTAAACTCCAGTGGGAAGTTTCTGAAATACTCCGGCCACTAAGGACTCATGTGCAATACTTTCTGTTAACTATCGCAACATGTGCAATTGACACTGAATGTAATACCAAAATGTGCAATACCGAATGCGACACTAATGTGCAATATATATATATATATATATAGTATACATACGTATCACACCATACTTAAATACGTAAACAATACATGTGCACATCTGTTTATTTTGTAAATATTTTAGTTTATATTTTATTTTATACTTCAGATCTTTTATTATCTTATTTTACACTGCTTTTGCACTGATACTGGTGGTGGCTTAATCTCGTTGTACTTACGTATAATGACAATAAAGGCATTCTATCTATCTATCTTTTTGTGAGTCTCTGTCTTTAAGTGCCTTTTCAAGTTGTGCCTCAAGGTTTAGACATTTTTTCTTTTCTGTGAGCAATGCTTTTTTGGAAAGTTTCTCTCTCTGGTGTTTTGTAGAGAGTACCTTCTTTTCCAGTTTGCACTTCTCACTCTCAAGTTTCTCCACCTCTAACTCAAGGACATGGATTTTCTCCTCCAAGTACTGGTTCCGCCTATTCAGAGTCAGTTCCAGGTCCTTGTTTCTCTTTCTCTGATCGATGTACTTGTGTTTGTAGTATGGCAACTCTTTACTCAAGATGTCTCTCTCTTTAGTCAGCAGGTGCAGTTTACTCTCCTCTTGCAAGAGATGTCCCTGCTTTTCCTTCCAGCATTTAGCAAAAGAGCTTGTTATCTTTTGCTGCTTCTTCAGTTCATGCAGTTGAATCCTTAGATAGTGATTTTCGTTCTCCTTGGACTCATAATTATCTAATTCTGCTTTGAGCCTGCAATTTTCTCTCTCAGTTTGGCTTACATATTGTAGCTGTTCTTGAAGAAATTTAACCACAACATCTAGTTGACTTTCTTCATAAACGGCCCCAGGTGTAGCTGTCATCGTCTCATTTAACTGTGTGGTGTTTGCCATTCCAAACTCCATCTCGATATTTACGGTGAGTGAGAGTATTTGGATGTTTAAACAAAACTTTAGATCTAACTGCTGGGAACTTTTTATAAACTTTAAGCATGCATGATGACATCATTGCTTCTGCTTTGATGATTAGCATTAAAGCGGAATGCCCTGATTTGGCCCCGCCCACAACTTTTCTTTTCCATGCCAATGTGGAAGTGCAATACCACTGATGGCTGCTAAGGGCTGCCTCCAAAAAACTTCTGGCTTCATAGATTTCAGTTCATAAATCACTGATTTCTCTCATGAAATACTAAGTCAATAAAGTTTTTCCACACGTAAGTTCAGCTCACTTGGAGGTCAACGTGGTGGTAAACACACTGTGTCACTTCCTGTTTGCTACTTCTGCACTGAAGTGTTACCAGTTATCCTAGCTTATCAATCAGCATTAACTTTTCGGTGTTCTGTGGTTAATTTCTGAATTCTTGCACACGTATATCGCTTTAGTTAAACATCTTAATGGCTGATCACCAACCGCTTCACATTTCAAACAGATTTTCCCCAATCAGTGACACACCCACTGAGGAAAAAAATCTGTTTTTTGGCAGTTCCATTTTGCGAAATGTGAAGTTAGAGACTCCAGCGACCAAAGTTAAATGCATTCCTGGGGCCAGAGCGGGCCGCATTTAATCATATTTAAAACTGCTGGCTAAGGATAAATGTAGATTTGGTAAGATTGTTATTCACATCAGCGGCAATGACACCCGATTATGGCAATCGGAGGTCGCTAAAATTAATGTGGAGTCAGTGTGTAACTATGCCAAAACAATGTAGTTTTTTCTCCGTAGTTTTCTCTGGACCCCTGCCCGATTTGACCAGTGATGACATGTTTAGCCGCATGTCATTTTCACATGGTACTGGTGCAAATACAGATTATATCATCACATTATATGTTTTGGGCTTCGTTGGTAAAGAGGGTGTGCTTGAAGAACAGGGCAGTGGGTGTGCTTGTGTAACTGTTTATTTGTAACTGAGTTTTTATTAAGAAATAACAGTTTTTCTATAGTTTTTGGACTCAATCGGTTTCTTCTTTTACAAACTATTTCCCCAGCCTTGGAAAAAACCCGTTCAGATGGCACAGATGAGGCTGGGGTGTGTGTGTGTGTGTGTATTTATATGTAATGAATCTGTATGTCTTATCTATATCTAATGTTTTTTAGGATTATACATCTACATACCTATTTATATAACTCTTTATCTATATCTAATTTTTATATATCTATTGCTCTATATACAGTAATTCTCCAAAAATACACTATCAACACTACTAACTCTCAAAACACCTAACACCTCTGCAAAGAAAAATTCAAATGACCGCCACTATGCAGAGCTATTCCATCTCTGAACACACTCGATCCCGCCACGTGATTCACATGACAAACCGAACCAATCAGGTGATTCGTATGACGTCTGAAGCACTCACCTGCTTCGAACGTCAGTGATCAAACCACACCTCGGCACAGTGGTTCAATACAACTGCCTCATGAGCTACCGCGCATGTGTCGGAGCCTCGAGTGTTAGAGAACCATTAGTTGGGACGACTCCCACACTCTTCCAACCTAACCACTATCCTGATTCAGGGTGCCGTTTCTACATGCATATACTGGTGGTGCATGCCGGCAGATGGGTACGGCGCCAATCGGCCAATTTCCCCACACAGTAATATGACAGATGATAGAAAACAGCTTAGCGGCGCAGATGATTTTCTTTTCACGTGGTTGTGCCGCCCCCCCATGTGATGCCGCCCCGGGCGGCTGTCCGGTTCGCCCGTGCCAAAAACAATGGAAATGCAACAGTGGAAATGCACAAGTAATTCAAAATTCTACGAAGGTTTTTTCCACCTCTGCACAGAGGACTATAGACCCACGACCCGTCTTGCGGTTCAATGATGTGGAAGTATTCAAACCGGTGCGTGATTTGCTCGCCTCGTCACTTTCACAACGTCATTTCTTGGAAATTTTCAGAGTGGAGCTCTGTAAGTTTCTATTTTGCTCACCACGCCCCTCGCTGCAGACTGACATGAGGGTGTACCAACAGCGCCTGCACATCTGTCTCCGGATCGACCAATCAGCTGCAACCTTTGAGCCCACCAGGAAACTGTGTGAGAGAACGCGGACATTTCGGCTCATTGACACCTCGAAAGTCCGTGTGTCAGAGCCAAAATGGCGCCTGGGGTCAGCTTGTGAAGAACGAATTGGGAGGGATAAGAAGATATCCAATGAAACTAAGAACTAAGTAAAAAATACGAAGGAAATAACATTCACACGCTTGTTCGCTATTTCTTGTTTTGTCCTACCAGCCATTACGACAATCTACAGCTAGCTAGTAACGCAAGAAGCAAGAGTGAGCTATGCGCTTGTTTTAATTTAGTAGTAAGCGACTTAAACATTACTAAGTGGACTGACGGCATAAAGTGAGTATTTTTAAATGTGAATGTGACTAAATGTCAGTAAATGCCTGAGAGTTACCTATCATGCAAATAAAGTACACTCGGTCTCAAACATCCGTGTTTATAACACAGAGGAATTTGCAGCCATTACATATCGTAGTAGTAGTAGTATGTAGTAGTAGTATGTATAATGAGCAGGCACAGATAATCTCTCGTCTAAGGCTCCAAGTTTGCACGTAGGAAGTGTCGGTTACAGACGCGAATAGACCTATCATATCCACATTTAATGCACTTAATTGTCTTTCAGTGACAGTGACACATTCTTGACACTGATGTTGTAAACACAATACACAATGTGGTTTGCTATTTGTGTGCATGTTGTTGTGTACCTGATCAACTTTAGGATGGCTCAGTGGGACAGACTGAGGCAGCTATCTGCTACGTACAGACAGCAGTTGCATGAGCTCTATGACAGAGATGCTTTACCTATGGATGTTCGACACTACCTGTCTGCCTGGATAGAGAAGCAGGAGTGGTAGGGCAGCACTGTCTCTTTCGCCCCTTAATATCATTGGGTCCAGTACATTACAATAAATGACACTGTTTGGAAGATAATCTGCTTGTATCTTTTTTTTTTGTTCCTCAGGCAGCGGGCGGCGCGGGACCATGGCTTGGCTGTGGTACTGTTACAGGTCCTGCTAGAGAATTTGGATATCCAACACAGCCGCTTTGTTCAGGAGGAGTCATTCTTATTGCAGCACAACATTAGGCGCTACAAACAGAACTTTCAGGTTTGTCTGAATGAGATTTTTGGTGTTAGTTAACAAAGCAAAGTCACCATTAAGTCATGTCTTTATTTTGAATATTTGGAAATATGCATTGTGAATGTAAGGACTTGTAACTGACTTTAACATTGTTATTAATGTGACTTCCTTTCCCTGACAGAGGTACCTTGAAGACCCCTGTGCCTTGGCAAGCACTGTCCTTTGGTTTTTGGAAAAAGAGAAGGAAATCCTGCAGAGTGCCGATCTGGCAGAACAGGTTGGGGCAGCACTTCATTGGTTTATTATTATGTATTACAGATGGGACACACCCTGTTACTCATAAACAATTACACACTTATTGCTATAGCACATGGCACAACACCAGGTAAACCCTGGAACACCTTTACTCCTGGTTCCACAAGTAACTATTTAATCAGTTGATCATTTAATACATAGGTGCTGTTGGGTGTTTTTTTGTCCTTATGATTCAGTGCACATGACTATGACTCCATTAATAGTGGATGTGCTGTGCTTAGCTTGGTGCTGAACACAACCTACTGGTCTCAGTGTGTGGGCCAAAAAGTGAAGATTTTCCACCAGGCAGTAATATTGTTTTAACTGCCTCTTTCACTCAGATTCACTCTTTGCTCTCTAACAATACTACGCAGTATCACATCTGAAGCACTCTTAATGTCTAAAGCTACTCCTCCTACTCATTTGCTCTGTCTCAGGTCCAGTTTTTGCATGTAGAGCAGGAAGCCATGGAGACAAGCAGCCAGCAGGACCTTGAACGTAAAATGGCAGGCCTCAGGAATGAAGTGCAGGTGCAGATTACGTTGTTTTATGTTATTATATTGTGCTTTGATGTAAGTTATTACTTTTCATAATTTTTTTCTCTATTTTTTTGGGATATAGTGCATGGAACATACAATGATATGTCTGGAGGAGCAGCAAGATGAGTTTGATTTTAAATACCAAACTCACAAGATGGAAGGTAGGCAGATTGAAAAGTTCTGGTCATATTTGCATGCTCTAATAATGTTTTCTGACGATTAGTAATAAAGTGGTCTGAATCACAGCTTCATATTCTCTTTTGCCTTGGTCTGTCTTATATGGAAACTGTGATCCCACTGTGCAAACTGTTGCACAGCTGTGACAGATGATCCTGTAAAGAAAGCTCAAATCACAGTTCTTCAGTCACTTGTCAACAAACTGAATGAGTGTAGAAAGGTATGGAGTTCTTATTATTCTTAAATACACTTTAAACACTTAAATCTCTTCAGTCCATTTCTTTTTTTTCTTTTTTTTTTAATTTTCTAATACAACTATCTTGTTAGAGCACACTGACAGACCTAAATAAGCTTCTGGACAAGACCGAAGACCTGATCGACATATTGGTGAAGAAGGAGTTGGTGGAGTGGCAGAGGAGGCAGCAGAAAGCCTGCATTGGTGCTCCAGATGATGTGTGCCTGGACCAGCTAGAAAAGTGGTATGTTCATCTCTACCTTCCAGATCAGTTTTAATCTTTGGTATTTACTGCAATAGTTATATTAATATTCTCCATATAAATGAATTGCAAAGCTAGAGAAAAACTGGCAGTCATTATTTGAATTTTATAAAATTGCTAAATCAGTGCAAAAATTGTGAAACTGTCTTATAGCTGGGATTTTTCTTTTCCAATCCCACCACTACTATTATCGATGGATTATTTACTTAATATTGCATTCTGTTGATGTCTTGGTCTTTGTTTGGTGGTGTTTTAACCATAATTGTTTCCATGGCCTGTGTGAACATCAGCTCTTTTGCTCCTTTCCTATTGTTTTGCAGGTTCACCTGTGTGGCGGTGTGTCTTTTCCAAGTGCGGGAGTTTCTTAGTAAGCTGGAGGAGTTGGTAGGAAAAGTGTCCTATGAGAACGACCCTATTAAGGCCAAGAAACCTGCACTGCAGAGGAGAGCAGATACTCTCCTGAAAGATTTACTCAAGAGGTCTCTCTATAAAGGCAAAATTTGTCACCCTCTCTTGCTTTTTTTATGGTTTCCTTGTGAAATTTACTGACATTGTTGTTTTATTGTTTCATGAAGTTCCTTTGTGGTTGAGTCTCAGCCATCCATGCCTCAGGGGAAAGGATCTCTGGTTCTCCGCACAAATGTCCAGTTCTCTGTCAAGACCAGGTCAGTGTTCCACTCCAGGCAATCTTCATGTTTACTTTTAGCACGTTTGTAACTGTAGCGTCTTTTTTTTTTTTACCACTGCATTCACTGTGATGTAGTAATCAGTGTCAGTTTTCATAGTTAAATATGTAGTAATTAGGGATGCACCGATTGTGAAATTCTGGGCCGATACCGATACCGATGTTTAAAATAACAACTTGGCCGATGGCCGATGCCGATGCCGATGTTTTTTCTTTTTGTTATCTCTTTTTGTTCCACGGAAACATTACTGAACTGTTTTACTAAGTCTTTCAGCTCTTCATCATACTATCCTTGAATCAGCACAAATTCAGTCAGACAAATTTATGAAACAAGAACAACCTTTAATGTCAATTTTTAGTTGACATTTAAGATAACCTTAATTCACATGACAAGTTCTTTTCTGAAAAATAACTTTCCACAGCCCTCTTAGACTGTCCACTAATCAGTGAAATTTTTTTTACAGTACTTACATTACCCAACAAAATTATTTGAGTGGTTTTAGCCTGATAAACAAAAACTTACTCAATGAGAAGATTTTTTACAGTACCACTTTGCCCAATAAAAAATATTTTTGTGAAAAATAAAAATACATCAAGTGTAAATGTAAAAACAATTGGAAAATAAATAAATTGTGTTATTTATAAATACAAACATAAATAGGACTATCTTTCACCTTGTGTATTTTTCAGACAGAACTCACAGGCTGGAACATGGGGCATCTCGGGAAAACCAGTCCCATACAGTGGGCCTCTTCTACTTAACATTAATGATAAATCACCTGCTGTATCTCTCACCTGCTTCTTAGTAAGAGGCATGGTTTTCTTTACAAAGATAAGCATCTCTGTCTTGTCGCTGCAAAGTCTATTTCTTTTTTCATCCAAGATATGAGACACAGAGCTGAACAGACGCTCACTCTCCGTGCTGGTGCATGGCGCACAAAGGTATTATCATGCAGCGAGGGCCCTGCTGCGTCGGGTCGTTGCCTCTTGCGCTGTGGGTGATATGCGCTCTCTCCATCGCGCGTCCCATCCTCGGCAGCAGGCAACAGGAGGTGCGCGTCAAGTATTGCTCGTGCGCGTTGTTTAACATCGCTCATCAAAGTAGCGATCTTTGTATCTGGGATCCAATAAGGTAGCAGTGCAGAACATGGGATCATACTCGATTTGATCGAAGCGTTTATTTACAGCCTCTAATAGTGAGGTCTTTGTTGTTGTAACGCCGTGGTCTGTGTCAGCCTGCTGGCTCAGAAGACGTCTCAGGCCGCTCACAGAGGGGATGACGTCGGCAGCTCATGCCTCTGATGAGCTAACTTCTCTTGTCAGTTGTTCAAACGGGAAGAGGAGTGTTATTAAGTTTAATTAATTGCCACTGGTGCGCACTGAGAGAGGCGAGGAGGTCGTAGTCTGCGGCATATGAAGTAGCAAGGGCGCTACTGTTATAACTGTTCTCATGTAAATCAACACATAATCATCGGCCACTGCCATCGGTGAATGTCACCTTTATTTGCCGATGGCCGATGGTTGTTAACGAGGCGAACATCGGCCGATACCGATGTTCAGCCGATGCATCGGTGCATCCCTAGTAGTAATTTGTACGATAGTTTTGCATGGCAGATAAGATATTTGAAAGTGTGCAAGGTACCTTTACAGTCGCTACACAAACGAATACACAATGTTGCAGTGGAGCTAAACCGTCCTAAACTCTTTTTACTTGGGCTGTGGGGTGTTGTATCAGTTCTGAACTAATATCAGGATAATAAGGAAATAGTCTTCTGTTACCCTTTCACAAATGTGACTTGGATCTGTGAAACTTACTTTGTTCTGTACTGTAGCCATGAGTGTTCCTATTTCCTTTCTCATTTTACAATTTAGTGCCTTGTTATTTCCAAAATACTAAAATCTTATCTCTGTCCTAATATTTTCAGACTTCTCATTAAGTTTCCTGAGCTGAACCATTCCATGAAAGTGACTGTATCCATGGAGAGGTGAGAGTCCCTTAGTTTTAGTTACTTTCACTGCACATAAACAGTGACTACACTTAAAATAATAAGAGTTTTCGTTGCCCCCCTGTGGTCACTTCTCTGTATTTCTCCTGTTTGAAATTAGGGAGGCTCCTCAGATCAAAGGGTGAGTATTTTTTTTAAAAATATAACTTCAGTTTCCCAATCAAGCAGTATTTCCAGAACTGTATTGAACATTTACATTTGATGTGAATGTGTTCTTACAAACCCTGGTATCGGCGTAGATATCGGCGTTTTAATGTCCTGGGGACTAAAGTCAAGGCCTTGAACATGGCGGAGAGCCAGAGTGGAGGCATGGTGGCTGACTTCAGACATCTGGTGGGTGATAATGTTTTAAAAAGAGAATAAACCAATAATAACAGTTGAGAAAACTCTTAGTAACAGTTACTGTATATATGAAGTATTTCATTTGATTTTGAAATTTGAATTATTCAAAGGATAAATCTTCTACAATCTGTCACATACTTTACTATTGATGTTAGTATTTAAGTACAAACATAAAGCAGTTTACACCAGCTAAACTAACATAATTAAAGGACTTAAAAGTAACCCTTTAATCTCAGATGGTAATATTGTTATGTTAGAATTCTGTATACTATTATTTGTCTGTAGACTCTGAAGGAGCAGAAGTCTGGAGGTGGCAGCAAAGGAGTCAGTGATGTGAGTTGACTAAAGCAACCCTGATGATAAGATACCACTTTCGTTATGGTTAAACTCAGTGATTCATAATTCAAGAAGATGTGAACAACTAATAAATAGTGAGCTGTGTGTATGTGTTTTGGTGCAGATTCCTCTCACTGTTACAGAGGAGCTGCATGTCATCCACTTTGACACTGTATTTGAGCTGAAGGACGTGTCAGTTGAGTTGCAGGTGGAGTTTCTATTTTTCTTTTCTTGATATAGGGCTCGTTGTACACAAAATTCATTAACCTACACATGTTCATCAGAATCATTAAATCATTATATCACTGTGTGGCTGTTGCTTTTCCCTGGCACCCAACTTAGGCCTCCTCCCTCCCGGTGGTCATTATCTCCAACTCTAGCCAGCAGCAGAGTGCCTGGGCGTCTATCCTCTGGTTCAACATGCTCAGTCAGGACACCAAGGTGAATGATCATCATCATCATCATCGTCATCATCATCAATAACACACACACACAGAGTAGTATTTTACAGTCTTATTATACTATAACACTGTGAGAAGGCATTATAAATGTATTTTCTATACATTTGTAAATGTGTGTCTGTTCTCCAGGATGTCATGTTCTTTGCCAACTGTCCTGCAGCCACTTGGCCGCAGTTTGGAGAAATGCTGAGCTGGCAGTTTTTTGCTGCCACTAAACGTGGTCTGAATGATGCTCA
Organism: Toxotes jaculatrix; assembly: GCF_017976425.1. Taxonomy (NCBI): domain Eukaryota; kingdom Metazoa; phylum Chordata; class Actinopteri; family Toxotidae; genus Toxotes; species Toxotes jaculatrix. The sequence continues at coordinate 14,380,174 of NC_054396.1, read as the reverse complement.
GTTGGAAATGATTGCAACCAGACTCTTTGGTAAATTCTGCTTCTATCTTCTGTTTTAGTTGCTTGTCTTTGCTTGTGTATGTATCTATGTATCTTAAGCTTCAGCAGCACTAATAATATCTAGAATCTTGGTGACAAATCTTTGAACACCTTCCGGTTACTGTGTCAGGAGTTTAATTTATATTGATTACTGGTAGTTACTGGTACTGCAGTGGAAAAGTGTGCGTGTTAACTGGAATTATGAAGACACCCAGCAGGACTGTGCATAGTTCACATTGATATGTCAGGTCACGATAAGCATTGCACAGTATAATTCAGCATTCTTTGTGGGTTGTAGGCATGTTTTATTGTAGATTTTGTCAGTGCGTGAAATGCAACGTTTACTTTTTATCTCTTCAGGACAGCAGCTGAACTATGACAACTGCAAAGTGACTTGGTCAAAATTTAGCAAGGTAAGAATACTGAATCCTCGAATATTTTTCAGAATGGCTCGAGGGATTAATCTTACCCCTGACCACACAACTCCAAACATCCCCTGGCTTTTCCCTCTTACGTTGGCAAATTCAGTTTGGATGGATTACTATTTCTTTTACATTCCTGTTGCCTCTCGAGATGAATTGTTGGGTTTGGTGATTACCTGATTTTTCCTCTATCACCATCATCAGGTTCAGATGTTCATTTACTGAATATCTTGGTTTACGACCAAATCCTGCAAAATGAATGATATTCCCATCATGTACATTGTGTTTATTGCTTATATTCAGCCACCCTGCTAAACACCAGCATGTTAACATAGTCACTGTGGCCATGTTAACTATCAGACACTTCCACTCCATTTTTACGCTTAATTGGATCAAAAACAAACTGTGCTCCTCAAATTTTATCCCTCCTACAATTTCGTCTATCCAATGAACACAGAACCACTAGCATGGCTGTAGACTGTCCGTCTTGTTTGTTTATTTTTTATAAATATACTCTGTGGGTGTGATACATACCCACAGAGTATATTTATACTCTGTGGGTATGTATCATTGACGATTTTCTGCCCCTTTTGTTACAGGAGAATGGTCCTGACACTTTCTGGGTGTGGTTTGATGGCATCTTGGTGATGGTGAAAACATACCTTGAAGACCTGTGGAGGGAAGGGTATGTTTGCTGAACACAGTTAAATCTGGGTTTAATCCCTGGGAAAATTGAGACATTTCTTATTTGTATAAGATTTTTGTTTGTAATTTCTTATATGTGCTGTAGCCTCATCATGGGTTTTGTGAGCAAAGGCAAAGAGAAGTCTCTCCTGAAGAAAAAGCAGAGAGGCACATTCTTGTTGCGCTTCAGTGAAAGTGTCATTGGAGGAATCACTTTCTCCTGGGTGGAAAACACTGCAACTGGTGAGATGTATTTGTTTCATAATTAAATTATAAAAATTATTTTGAAATTGTTACACAGTAGACAGAAATACAAACAAGCCTCCTTTCAGATTAGTCAAACTCACTTTTTCTTCCCTGTATTTGATCATCCTTTGTCTATTTTAGGTCAGCCTTACGTAAAGACAGTCCAGCCCTTCACTAAAGTTGACCTTATCCAGATCCCCTTCCATGAAATCATCAGGAATTTCCAGATCTTAGAAGCTGAAAATATCCCAGAAAATCCTCTAATTTATCTGTATCCCCACATCCCTAAAGACGAGGCTTTCGGAAAATACTACTCGGACAAGAGTGGAGGTAAGGGCAGTGAATGTTTTTGTACATATGTTTTGCTTGGCACTTAAGTTGTTCTTGGACAATAAATCTGTTAAAAAGCACAGCTTGCATATCATTTGCTGTGTTGGTTGTTTGTCATGGGTAAAAATGCTCTTTCATTGTGTTAGGGATGAATATGACACATTAAATAACATTGAAATTCATTCTCTTTCAGATGATAATCCTTACATCAAGTACATCAAGACCAAGCTGATGTTTGTGTCAAAGGAGTAAGTACATTTAGTTCCTGCAAGCTGATTTACAGTACATTTACATTTCTTGTTAGACTCAAAAACGAAAGTGTCCCTTAAATCCTAAATGTGCTATTTCTACAGAAACAACAAACTACAAATACACTCGCTTCATCTAAGAAGTAGTGTACGCATGGCCTTTTTGATGTCATGAGCAGCTGGTTGTAATGGTTGTTTGTCATTGGTCATGTAGGAACACACTGGAGGCTAGGCCACACATGTCCTCTGACATGGCACAGGGCGAAGGCCTGGAGCCAGTGAATGGCCTGTGTGGAGAGGCAGCTGGTGAGTCATTGCTCTCCTTGCTGTCCCATCCAGCTAGAAATCTTGTCAAACAAATCACTCTCCCTTCATCACAGAGCTCTGTGTTGCCATTTCATTTTGGCCTTGTGGCCTCTAAAATCAATGGGGAACATTCTGTTTCGATTGTAGAAGTGAGGCAACAGCTATGGAATTGTTGAACTTCTACTTAATATCTCATGGGACTGTTGGCTTCTTCTTCTGCTTGCACATGTACCGTAGTCTGCTCTACTGAACACAAAGGGCTCTATTTGAACAATCGTAATCTTAGTGCATGGAGCAAATGCATGGAGGCTATGTCCAAATCCACCTTTGCTTGTCTAACGGCAGAAAAAAAAGGGTTCCAGTACCATGTGCATGGTTCAAAATGGTTGTACTTTGTCTCTTGCAACGAACCAGAGAGCCATCTTCCATTCTCTTTAAAAGCCAAGAGGATTGGCAGATTGCTATCAAAATCTGCCAATTTGCCAGGTGGTAAGGATCTTTTGTATGTTTGTGTGCTGCTGCATGTCCCTGTGTGTGCAACAAGCAGAGTGTACGTGTGGGTGCGTATTACCATCTTGATAATCTGCACTTAAAATAACAGAGAAAAAACTGTTCCACTGGCTTCAGGTTTTTTTTGGCCACTCACACAGTCACTTTCCACTGTCTCACGATAGCAATGTGCCAACAATGCCCCGGACCACACCTCAGTTTAAGACCAGCACGCCCATGTGTGCTCACATGGGTGCAAGGGCATGTGCTATTTAAATAATATAGGCACTGGATGGGAAAAGTGGCTACTAGCAAAGACACTTGCGTCACGCTTGGCACCACTTTGCAGCGGGTGTGAGCTAGAACCCAAAATCTAACAGGTGTAGCGGTGGATCAGTTGAGCCAAACTCTTCTAACAACTTTATTCAGTTTGCTTTTTGAGTCTACTTTCTCATGCCTGAAACAATCACTTTTCTTGGCGCATTCACTGAAATGAATTGGAAGACTGTATATTATAGAAATCAAGATAATCTAGCTACCACAATAATAATAATAATAATAATAATAATTAAATTTTTTAGTGATTAAATTTCAGTGCGCTACAGATATACTTTTCATAGTTTGGAAAGACACGAAGAAACATTTTTGGACATTTGGGAGTCCAGTTTGACCTTTTGTCTAACACTTTGTGAAACAGTAACAAAATGGTACTGGCACCTCTAAAGCACAGTAATTAATTATAGTTATCGTTTTGTCTGCTAAATCCATACAAAAACTGAAGTGTAAAAATGACAATTTGCTGTTTTAGGGGTTGTGTACTAGATGATTTCTTGGTCACGACCAGTAACTTCCTTGTGTCTCCTCCTCTGTGTCGTTAACAAATTCATTTGTGAGCTTTAGAAGAACTTGGTGATGGATTTTGTTGAAATTTAAACAAACTGAAAAGAAAATACAAATATTAAACATGAACCAGGTGTACTAACACTGCATGCAATTAATTGCGTTGCATGAGATCAAATCCGTTTTGTACACTCTTACACAGAAATTCTGTTCTTTCTTTTTTTTGGCTGCTGAGCTCAACACATTTTTGTTACTCTTACTTCCCCATTGAAAGCAGTGCCAGAAATAAACAAAGCAACCGTGACAGCCAAAGTCAGTATCTCTTCTCTTGTCCTTTTCTCTGCTCTCAGAACACAACGGGAGCCCTCATCCTCTGGATTCGGCTATGGAAACCTATCACACTGATCCCATGCTGTCTGAGTCTGTGGTAGCCCCACAGGAGGATTTAGTGATTTTTCCCCACAACTCCAACATCTTAGTTGACTCTAGCATCTTTGAAGATGAGCCAGAGCTGCCTGATTTCAATTTTCCAGAGTTTAATTGCCTGCCCCTACAACCCTGTGGAAGCATTTTCCATTAAGCATCTGTTCTGTATGTTTAACCAAACCACTGTATTATCAGCTTTGCTCTCAGCTACTTACATCACAGCATCTGTCATGTTAACATAATAGTTTGCTTCGTATACTGTTTTTATTTGAAATTCTTGACAGCACTTCTGAAATTGTTAGTTCATATTTTAGAACATTTTTTCAGTCTGTATCCAGTGTTCATGTGAATCTTTAAATCATTATGATATAAGATTTATAATTCATTTTCATTATGTTAATTACTGTTTAAAATCATTTTGAAAGACTGTCTGCACAATGTGGACATAATTGAATATACTGAAATCATATCCATTCCATTGGTGTCCCAGTCACCTGTACTAGACCCCTTAACCATTGTGCATCATAAAGGCAAGAAAAAAGACTATTAAAGCTGGTGGGAAAATGCTTATATGAGGTGTTGTAGGGTACATTACACAGGCTGCACATAATTTATTGTTGTTTTTTTGTGAGACCCTTTGTGTTTTTCTATGTTCCTAGCTACAGCTTGTGATGAACTGTTTTCATAAAACATGGCACTTCCTCCTTATAATGTATGATTTTATGTTAACCTGCTCATTTAATTAAATGGATATGAGCGATTCTGTGTTCTGTTCATTAATAAGTGAATATTGTATGAACAAGTATGGGAACACGGGAAGTTATTTTTCATTGAATCTGTGCTGACAGTTTAACATTTAACCAAGAGGGCAGAGTCATTGTCAGAGAGCAGCGCCAATCAAAATGTTAAGTTACCCGAATAAAAATATTTAAATAAAACCAAACTCTGTGGGCCTTGTGGAGATTTTAGGCTCTCTGGTGGCTTTCAGTTTTGGCTTCACTCACCCACCACTAATAAACAGCTGTTTTCAGCAGGACTGAAGAACAGTACCTTACCGTCTACCATACACGAAGGCTGGAGAGTAAAGTCGGACAGCTAGCAAGCTGAACGGGTTTTTTTTTCTTCTCAGGAGCGCAAAGGTCGGTGAGTACCTCACTTATTTTCGCCAGGCGACCAGAAAACACGCCTCGAAATGTTGCTGTGCTCTGAGAGTTGGCTGTAAAAGGCTGAGGAAGAAACTTTAGCCCATGCAGCGCTTCAGCTAGTTAGCCGTTGTGATCATTAGCCATACACTTGGTGTTAAATTGTCTGTAGTTATATCCGTTTTGATGTTTTACTCTTCTTCTTCTTGCAAAATTCGATCATAGGAGATTTTTTAATCACTAATTTGACTTATGACATACTTTTGACGGAGGACGGCAGAGAAATAGCACAGTGCAGTTTGGATTAATTCTCGTGAAATGTGGTTGAACGCTAACGACTCTGGTGATCCCTTGACTTGAAAGTGACGCTTAAAAGTCAAAATTTCTGTTTCCACTTATCTATCGTAGAAGTTCATGACAGAATACCTTTATAACTAATGACTGGCATCCCTTGGCTAAAACATGCTACCGTTAATGCAACAAAGGTACCAGGGACATTGTGACTTATGGTTGGTATGGTGGTAAACCTCCTCCTGGGGCACTCTGAGATACGCTTATCTAGGCAGGGGATAAAGTGATAATGGTCAGAAGTATGAACTTTGACAACAGTGGCTTGTTTAGAGGGCTGAAGATTTGTGCTGTCTTTCCTTTTTTTTTCATCTAAAAAATGGCTTTGTCTTGTTGGTTGGAATAAGAGTTATCACCTCAAAGAGTCAGGCATATTGCTTTAGACTTTTAGTCTTCTTGTTAAATACCAACATGCAGCAGTTAGTATAGTGTGGGCATGTATGTATGAATGTTCTTTGCCTCTGTCGGTATCTTCAGTAAATGACAACGTTGACGGAAGTCAAACAGACCTATGCCCTCACACTCCACCCACATGTCAAACTAAAGGCCATAACACACAAACCCTTCTTATTAGTCATGCATGAGGCAATGCAAAGATGAGACACTGGGAAGAGTCATAAGTTCCTGAATGACTAAAATAAAGCATGTTGTGTTAGACAGGAATATCCTGTGCCGATTTTGTAACATTGGTGGTTTTTCACATGATGAAACAGACACCTAAAAAACAGAAAGCGGTGGTGACGTGTAGGCTAGTTGTTGCTCAAATTTCTGAATGCAACTTCGGAATATGTATTACAAAATAGAATTTATTACATACATGAGATAAACATGTTATGTAATGCTATACATAAACGCTATACGTAAACAACACACTGTAAAAGCAAACAACAAAGGAGTTAAACATTTCTGAAATGTTGGTAATGCAACATAAATCACATCTAACACTGATCTTTTAAATCAAGCTTGTGTTTTGGTTCACTTTATGAGAGCTAAGACTTCCTTCTCTCTCTCTCTTTCTCTACTTAATAAATCACACAAAAATAACTTAAAAGTTCATAGTGGCTGAATTTAAGTCGTCTTATATTTGAGTAGAACAACACAGCATCATACTGGGTTTACATCAGGCAAGTTCAAGTTCATGGAAATCAGGATCTCAGAGCCTTCCACTGCGTCCAGAGATAGGTGAAAGGTGCAGCAGCCCTGGTGAGCAGCACATGGTAGGCCTGTCGAAATTGTCTGTTCATGACAGCATAGAGCACAGGGTTGATACAGCTGTTGAGCCAGGTGAGGTTTGCACAGAGCATGTGCAGTACCTGTGGGGCACGGTTATGTTTGTCGGCTATGTTGAGCAACAGGAACGGGACAAAGCAAAAGACGAAACACAGAAAAACAGTGAAGCACATACGAGTCACTCGCTTAAATTCACCATCATCTCCTGAAGTTGCTGAGTGGGATGAAGATGCTTCAGTGGTGGGTGCAGGTGTGGATACAAGTGGTGCACGGACAATTTCAGGTGGAGACTTGTTGGCTGTTGATGAATTTAAGGCTGTGGCAGTACCCTGGGTAGATGGGGGTGGCTTTATGGAGGTGATCTCATCCTTATTTTGGGTTATATCCGCCTGGCTGCTCATCTCACAGCTACACGTGTTGGCCATGCCACTCTCTACTCCACTATCATCTGTCCCTTGTGCTGAAGAAGCCGGTTTCTTCCTGGATGACCGGCGGCTGAGCCTGTAGCGAAGCAGAGCCTGTGAGGCAATCTGGACGCGTCTGTAAATGAGCAGGTAGAATGCGCCAACACAGCCCAGCCCGACAAAGAAGTAGAAAAAGAGCAGGATGGTGGTGTAGGGGCGACCCCTGGTACGATGGAAGCTGCATGTGCACACCTGTGGCACGAACACGTAAACAGGCCAGAGTGGGCCAAAAGTGACCAGGCCCAGAGCCCACGCTGAGACCAGGAGTAAAGTTAGACCACGGTCAGAGAAGACACGATCAAACACAGTTCGTTTTGCAACCAACAGATATCTGCTCACTGCCACCAGGCAGAGGGTAATAATGGAGACAGAGTTGGACAGGAAGAGGAGCAGGCCGAAGATTCTGCACCAGAGCTGACCACTGCGCCATCTGAGGTGTAGATAGGAGTCGACTGAGATGGGCTGCAGTATGGTGCAGTACAGGAGATCAGCTACAGCCAGGTTGACGATTAGCACATTGAAGCGAGTCCTCAGACGTGGGTCTAAGGCGAAGGCTAGAATGGTCATCAGGTTCCCCACCGTACCAGTGATGGTCACCGCACATCCCCACAGCACAGCAAAGTACCGGTAGCCTACAACTGAGGGACTGTAGCAGGAGAAGAGGTCGTCCTCCGTTTGGTTTGTGTGGTTCATCAGCATTCTGTCGACTAACAGAAGTAAGAATATAGGTTACCTTTTCTGTGATGTGCTCATGGGTAGTTAAAGTCAAACAGAAAGTTAGCCCTCCATACCTTTTTTTTGCGAAGGGGAAGTTACAAGTGGTCCAACTCACCACTTCCTTTTGTAAAAAGACCTCTGAAAAAATGTTGTTGGTATTTTTAGTAACCAACCTCAACAACAAAATTCAGAAATTGTCTGTTTTTCATTTGATATTAATTTATATTAATCTCCTTTAAAATATGTTCACATCATTGAGGAGAATTCTGCATATAGTTTGTGACTCAGTTAGTGAAACACTACATATAATAAAGCTGAAATTAAAAATAGAACAAACAAAAGGAAACTCAGAGAAATTTAAAATAACATTCTTTTTAAATTTAAATTAAATTATATTTTTAACATAAAGGCAAATAAAAACCCATTTTCAAACAAATCACTCATGAATTTCTCACCTTTAAACTGTAGATTTCTGCCAGTCTTCCTAATTGTTGATGTGTAGTTGTCCTCTGCAGCAATCTGAATGTCTCGCTTCCTGCCAGTGTTGCATTTTATGTGCATCCTCTTTGTTGCTCAAGTGCCCTCTACACACTCAGATGGTGTGACATAGGGTTTTTCCAATTTATGTCTAAATTGTGGAAGAGAGATCTTGTGTATTTTTAAAGTAACGTTTTCTTAAATATTTCAAATGGAATTACCTCATGGAAAAAATGTATTGTCTAGATGAAATATGTTTTAGTCTGTTAGTTATGTTAGCATACTACACATAAGATAGATAGATAAACTTTATTGATCTCCTAAGGGGAATTGTTACTAGGGACTGTAAGTCAGAACAGAACAGGACTTGACATGTACAACAAAATTAGTGATATAGACATCAGAAAACAAATGTACATAAAAACTGATATGTGTATGTGTGCCTTAATTTCACCAATCAATGGTGCCTTCATATATTCTCTTTTACTTACAACATACATACAGTATGTTAATGGTATAGGCCAGTATCACGTAGGTTCATGCTAATTCTTCTGTAATGTATGTGTTTTTTATTTATTACAACTGCAGAGACATACTAATGATGGCATATCAGAATAAAACCCTTTAAGCGACAGTGTAACTTTCACCTTTTGCCGCAGTACCTTCCTGTTTCTGTCACACATGGGTAAACATAGGCCACTACATACAGGCCCAGATGTGAAAAATCTAGACATTTGGAGCAGCAAGCTGATGGTGAGCAAATGCAGAAGAAGCACTGGAATTGTCAGAGATGTATTCCCTTCAGGCTACAATAACAGAGCTAAAGTGCTGCTAAAATGCAGCTACAATAACTAACATAGTGGGTGTTTTTGGTAACATTGATGCTTTACTGTATAAGTGACGTCAACCATTGCACAGGTGAAAATTAAATTCATTAGAGAAGTAGTGTATTTAGTCAGATACAGCATCATATATAATTTATTTGTTTTTTGTTGTCAGTTGCTTGTTGGAAGATACTCAAGAAAAGTCAATTCTTGATAGAAACTTTTGCATGAGCTCCTCTTTAAATCATCTGTGGATTGGCAGATGGTTACGTGATGAAGGGAACATGGCAGGGGTGGAAGCTCATACATATCTTTTAAATATTTTCAAAATATAAACATAAGTTTTTTCTGTGTTTCTGAAAGAAGTTTGCAACAGCAGTGTGTACCATCACTGTTACATTTTTTGGAGTTTGCTTCTTTTGTCGTCTGAGAATTGGGCTGCAACTTCACTTCGATGCTTTCAGTTAGACATATGCTGACACGTAACATTGGAAAGGACAGAAGTGAATGTTTAGATTGCTAGGAAATTAATTTACTGTGGGTCTTTGCGATTCAGCTCTTACATGTCATATCTCTTAATGAAAGGTGGTTTCCTGAGTGTTTGGGCCTCCTTTGTGCTCTGACCCAGTCTATTCTGAGCCTCAGGATGTTTTACAGTGTTTTAGGTACTTTAGAACTGGGCAACAAAGCAGTCTCAATAATTATCACTAAAAAATAATCAGAGGATGATAAACTGATGACGGTTTTCGATAAATGTATCTGTTCTGCATTTTGGTCAACCCTATGCACAGTCACTCTACGAGGTTACAGCAATAGGCTTACGTAGCTGGCGTGACAAGAAAAATGAAACACACACGCTGGAAATGTAAAGGTGGATCCATTACAAGATATACAGGCAACTTGTGCCAGCAAAGATGGGAAACACAACAAACCTCCATTATCTGAAAAGCACCATCCCTTTGGGTGTACAGAAAGCCAATCTCTGCCGTCCCAACCTGCGAGTATTAGTAACCAAGCTCGATGACAACCCTCTTGTGGTAGGTTTGTTCAAACCCCAGCGGCAGTCACTCTTTTTTGCCTTTTCAATCATAACCCCATGTGATAAGAGCTCAGAGTATATTTTAGTGAAGTGAATCTATTTTTATTTTTTGTGGCATACAGTGTTACCACATAAGCAAGAAACAGCAAGAATTGTTGCTGTTGCTTTGTCAAGGAGTAAATGTTACATTATGTTGGTTGCGGAGAGTATCAAGTTATTGATTAAAAAATAAATGATCATTTAGAATGATAAACCTTTATTTGATTTATTTAGGATTCAATCCTAATCCAAATATACCTTAATATTCAAATTAAAAAGTGCCCTGTGGAATTATATTTACATTCAGTTTTACTCACCAAAACAGCCATGCTACTGTGCAGCTGTTAAGAAATGCTGAAAACAAAATGTAAAGTTGTAGATATTAGAGTATTCTTGTGATGGCCTGAACTACATACTACCGTTCTTAGTTTCTAGTTTTAGTTTTTGCAGAGTCACCACTGAGTGGCAGCAATGGGCCCTCTTTGATTTCTCAAACTGCAAATGTAGATCAAGTGCAAAAATCATTTCAACAGCCACAGCATGGTTCTGGGTTTCTGAAATTGTGTGTAATCCAACTTTTTAACTTTTGTGGAACAATAATTCAAAACTCCAGTCTTTGAAAATGAAGCAGATCTTTTATTATGATTTATTATGCCACACATTAAATCAGAGTGAATATCATAACATTATATGTATGTACCTCACTAGTGTAAAATCTGACGGCACTGTCTCTGTTGTGAACACGTCAATATATGTGACAGTGAGACCATGAAGTTTATCTGGTAACGCATATCAAGGCAGTATTTCCACACAGAGAAAAGTTATTAGACTTTAATGTGTCCTCTGTGCTATTCTTTGCACTTTGAACCTTAGTGCTGGTTAACCAAGTTCATGTATAATGATATAATAGAAAACAGTAAAGGATCACAATTAATTCCTGACAGTGCAGAATAAAATCTAAATTAACTTGGCCTCAGATGCTATCATAAGATTTTTTTTGTAATGACATGTTGTGACAGTTGTTTGATGGATTGGATTTAATACAGACATTCACCTTCCTCTTAGGTTGAAATGTAGTAACTTTGGTGATCCCTGAGTTTTCTTCTAGTATCATCAGGTAAAAATGAGCCAGTTTACATCAGGAACTGTAAGCTGGCTACCACATCCAGAGGCCGGTGAAAGGTGCAGCAGCCCTGGTGAGCAGCACATGGTAGGCCTGTCGAAATTGTCTGTTCATGACAGCATAGAGCACTGGGTTGATACAGCTGTTGAGCCAGGTGAGGTTTGCACAGAGCATGTGCAGTACCTGTGGGGCGCGGTTATGTTTGTCAACTATGTTGAGCAACAGGAACGGGACAAAGCAAAAGACGAAACACAGAAAAACAGTGAAGCACATACGAGTCACTCGCTTAAATTCACCATCATCTCCTGAAGTTGCTGAGTGGGATGAAGATGCTTCAGTGGTGGGTGCAGGTGTGGATACAAGTGGTGCACGGACAATTTCAGGTGGAGACTTGTTGGCTGTTGATGAATTTAAGGCTGTGGCAGTACCCTGGGTAGATGGGGGTGGCTTTATGGAGGTGATCTCATCCTTATTTTGGGTTATATCCGCCTGGCTGCTCATCTCACAGCTACACGTGTTGGCCATGCCACTCTCTACTCCACTATCATCTGTCCCTTGTGCTGAAGAAGCCGGTTTCTTCCTGGATGACCGGCGGCTGAGCCTGTAGCGAAGCAGAGCCTGTGAGGCAATCTGGACGCGTCTGTAAACGAGCAGGTAGAATGCGCCAACACAGCCCAGCCCGACAAAGAAGTAGAAAAAGAGCAGGATGGTGGTGTAGGGGCGACCCCTGGTACGATGGAAGCTGCATGTGCACACCTGTGGCACGAACACGTAAACAGGCCAGAGTGGGCCAAAAGTGACCAGGCCCAGAGCCCACGCTGAGACCAGGAGTAAAGTTAGACCACGGTCAGAGAAGACACGATCAAACACAGTTCGTTTTGCAACCAACAGATATCTGCTCACTGCCACCAGGCAGAGGGTAATAATGGAGACAGAGTTGGAGAGGAAGAGGAGCAGGCCGAAGATGCTGCACCAGAGCTGACCACTGCGCCATCTGAGGTGTAGATAGGAGTCGACTGAGATGGGCTGCAGTATGGTGCAGTACAGGAGATCAGCTACAGCCAGGTTGACGATTAGCACATTGAAGCGAGTCCTCAGACGTGGGTCTAAGGCGAAGGCTAGAATGGTCATCAGGTTCCCCACCGTACCAGTGATGGTCACCGCACATCCCCACAGCACAGCAAAGTACCGGTAGCCTACAACTGAGGGACTGTAGCAGGAGAAGAGGTCGTCCTCCGTTTGGTTTGTGTGGTTCATCAGCATTCTGTCAACTGACAGAAGTCAGAATATAGGTTAACTCATTTGTGAAGATGCTTTCAGACAAGGAACAGTGTCCCGCATAACTTATTTTTAGTGTAAATACGACGGCAGCCATGTCTCTTAGGTTAGCAGCAGTGCAGTGGCAAGAAGAGAGGGATGAATGAAGAGAAATAGTCGTGGAGAAACATTGACTTCATCATCATTATCATCATCATCATCAACTGGTCCAGAGGTCCAATAAAGATATTTAATAAATAAAGAGGAACTGTCTGGTTCCTCCCACTAAACTAGACAAATTAGAGATGCCATTAGCTCCTTTTGCTGCTCACAAATCAGATTACATCTGAATCTTTTCATTTAGGAACAAATGGTACAATACTATATGGACAAAGGCAGCAACTCATGATTATTTTTGTTATCACTGAATTACTTAGGTAAACAAGTAATCAATCACACAAACAGTGTGCAGCATTCAATTTCTCACCTTAAAGTTGAGGACTTCTGTCAGTCTTTTCATGGGTTCCTGTGTTGGCGTATATCATTCTTTGCAATGATCTCATCCTCTGATCGTCAAACTTCCTGATGGCATGTGGTTTTATGTGCATCCTCTTTTTTTCTTACATCTACTGACACTTAAAAAAAAAAAATCATCTCTTAATGTTTGTTTGCCCATTGCCCTAATCTGTAAAAACTCAGTCGTCTGATCGCAAATAGTTTGAAAGCCAAATATGGATATATTTTAGTACACCTGTTACGTCTATTAGCCACTTAATACAATACATACTGTACAATATGTAAAGTGATTAGAAATAAGAACATTTCTCATATACATTTCATATGTACTATATATGCAAAAAAAAGTAAATAATTCATCCATCTGCGTTGCTTACAACCAGAAACTCAGTTTAATGATTTCATATATAATTTTGTTTTAATTGAACAATCAGGAAGCCCCAACACATACCTTTTCTCATCTTTTAATAATCTACAGTTACAGTAATGTTTCAATACACTTCTCCTAAATAACAATGAATACATTTGTAGACATTTCTTTTTATTGCAGTTAACAAGAAGAGTTAGCAGGAGTGCTTGAAGTATTGCTACAGTTTCCATTTCCTAAAGCTTTTCTCTAATGTGTCACAAGCCATCATGACAGTTTTCACTGGGATAATTCAGGGTCATGTAGGGTTGGAGTACACAAGGTAGAGCAGACAAACTAAACATTGTTTTATTCCACTAGAGGCCTACAGTGCTATCAAAAAATGTGTTTGTTTTTTGCATACGAGTACTCATCTGTGTATGTGGTCCTTTTCTGTTCCTTCTGTAACATAATGCTGGTGTCTTTCATCCCACGGTTTCCACACTCCGTGTATGGGATTGTGGTGAAAATGTGGTCTGTGTAATCAAATGTGCACAAAATGCAAATACCTGCTACCAAAGTCATAAATCAACCACGGCCCTCTGCTGTGCTCACAGTGTTAGAAACTATTCCATTAAGACACTGAAACCTTTCTGTTTTGCGCAGTGAGGTGGAGATGAGAAAGTGACAGATCGTCCTTTTAAATGTATTCAAGCCATTTAAATGTAGACTTCTCACCACAGACTTTTACTTATGTGCTTTATGAGGCTGTGTCACTCATGGTTGTTGTCAGGGAGAATCTGGGGGATCAGCAGGGAAAAAAAATTTTAACAGGAGGCGGTTACATCGTGACCTTCACTAAAGAAACGGACCTAGCATTGGTTTTCTCCCTTGTTCTGTTCTTATTTTCTCCAATCGTAGAGCCTTTTACAGACTGTTAGAACAGACACTGATATCTATATACTGCACCAGTAACAATGGCTTCCTCATAACATCTACAACTTTGCCAAACCATGAATGTGGCGTGCACATCAGCACGGTTTTAAGACGTCATGTAATTTTTATTTTTTTTTTACTGTTCCTCTTTGACTTCCTATTTCTATCCCACAGAGGGAAATACGTATACACCGCATAGGCCAGCTGTTAAATTGCAGACGTACAGTACAGAGAGATGTTTGCCAGTAACTGCAGGAACAATACAGGAAATTGTTGGTACCTTTTTATAGGCCACAAAAACAGAACTTTACAGTGGTACATTCCACTATACTGTGACAGCTACAGTATGATACCAGCTAACATCAGAGGCAGCAACTATATCTAACCCAGCAGACACTGTTTTTGATAATATTAATGCTTTGGACGTGTACTGAATCCTTGCAGAGATGAACATTAAAAACGTAAGAGAGGTAGGGTTTTGAGTCAGACACAGTGGATCATATGGTAGATGAAGACATTTAGCCGGTTGCAGATTGGAGGATGCTCAAAGACGTCCATGCTTGATAGAAACTTGTTTATAAGTTCCTCTTTAAACTATCTGCAGAGTCAGTCTGATGATTGCCAGATAATTAAGCAATGAAGGGAAACTGGACCATAAAGTCTCTTTGACGTCAGTTATCTCTGGTTCTCTCTGTTAACAGCATTGGTCTGCAACTACAGTGTGCACCATGAAGAGTCATATTTATTTTCTCTGTTTTTCTCATAATGAAACACCAGCTGGAGCCACAGCAGCTGATTTGGCTCTTGATGGCACATGTTTGCAGGCCTCCACTTCACAGTGTGCTTCTTCCTGATTCGTCCTCTTTCTCTCGCCGTCAGTAAGGAGTGAAGAGGATTGGCCCGTGCGTGGTGCGGATGGGCCCCGGGGCAGGCCTCAGCAGGCTGAGGGGCGTTCCCTGGAGGAGGTGGTGATGAGGATGATGATGGGCGGTCGGGCCAGGAGGACGTAGAGCCAGCTGATTCGAGGATGCTGCGGCCGCCATTGCTGCAGCAACGGCTAGAGGATTTGGTAAAAGTCCAGCCCCCAGAGTTTTTGGAAGTTCCTTTAAAAAAGTCAAGGAGGTAAATGTGTAAATGTGACACAGCTTTAACTATTATTGCATGCAAGAATTTTCCTCAAACCTAAATTATGTAAGACGAGCCAAGTCCCTACCATGAAGTCTGTGCGCTTCTTGTGCCGACTGAGAAGAGGGTTGGGTTTCCCTGCAACTCCATCACGATGCCTGCGGCTAGATATATGCTGCAGCATCAGATGAAAAAGGATAGATATTGGATCTTGCGATTGCTTGAAAAATCATTCTCTCTTGGTGTTTAGGTCCTTGTGTGGGTTTCTCACCTGTTTAAGCTGTAGCTCAGAGTTGACTCTGACGTTGCAGATCTCACAGTGGAAGGTCCGTTCCTGAGTGTTGGGGTCAGAGGACAGCTCCCCTCCCTGCTCTGGGCTGGGTTTAGGACCCAAGCGTGGGTATGCTTTAATGGGTCCCAGTCCACTCCGAGCTTCCAGAATGGTTTTGTGCTTGGTACCTGGAAACCATAAAAAGAAATGTTGAATCTATGGTGGCAGTCTGGGCTATATTACAGTGTTGAGCATATTTTAAATGCTAAACATGAATTACTTAAAATGCAGAACACACAGAATTGCCTCTAAAGAGCCACTCTTCAGGGTTTCTGAAGTTTCTTCACAGAGTTCATGCGGCATAATGCTGTTGTTTGTAGAGGTTTATTTCTTTCAGGATTGTGCATACTCTGTGGTGTGATGTACTTATGAAAGTATGCTCTCTGACAAAGCTGTTTTTGGAATTACCTTTGTTATGTGCCTCCAGTTGTGAGAGGGAATTAACAGCTACTTTGCACAGGGAGCAGTAAAGAAGCTTCTTGGCTTTCTCTTCCTCTGACTCTCCTGAAGATGGGCTGGGTGCTGGGGATGGGGTGTCAGGAAGACCAGCCACTGTTGGATCTGCAGGGGGGCTACTGAGGGCCGCGGTGGGGGAGGGAGAGGATGGCAAAGGCGAGCTGACAGACGGCAAAAGGGGAAACTCTGCGTCTGTTGAGCTCAGTGTGGGTGTTGGGAGGCAGCTAGGGGTCAAATGTGACTCATTAGAGTTGGGACAGGATTGGGGGACATCTGTAAGCAGCACAAAGTTTTTATGTTAGTAAAGTATTTGTCAAACACAGTAAGGCATACAGTACCCCTCTCTGACCTTGTTGATCATGATATAAAAGTGTAAAAACAATGGTGCTGATCTTGCAGCTCTAGTGCTCTGTGTGAACCTCTGCCTCTCTGAGGTCGAACACACAGCTGTGCAAGTCCATCTGGACCTGCCAACCCAGTGTGGTGCTAGATGAGGATGATCACACACTGTTGTACTTTTTACATGTTGTATTTTTTGTTTCTGTTGCTTTAGACCGGCTCAGTATTGAACAGTGATGATATCTTGAAGTCTGTACAGATATAAAAGATTTACACAAGTTGTCTGGAAAGGAAGGTTTTTTCCATTGATGCAAGCGGAACCGCAAGTTCTAATAAATCACATTAGCAGTAACTCAGTGTAGCTAATAATCACCAGCGCACCAACTCTCCTCTCCGGTTAGTTTCTATCACTTCACGCAGCAGCTGTGTGGAGCATCTGTGCCACTTTGTGACAGATTCCTACGTGTGTGTATGTAACATCATACGTCTCAGGTGATGCTCACCCTGCTTATTAGGATCGGGCTCAGGGCTGGATGGCAAAGGGCCTGGTGGGGAGGGCGAAGCAGTAGGGGGAGGGTGCTGCTTGTCACCATCTTGGACACGAGCTGTTTTAGATGTCTCGATTCCTTTCACCCTTCGAGCATGACGGTTCCCCTTATAGTGGGCCTCTGCCTGGCTCTAGCAGAAGAATAAGAAACATCAGAGATTAACATGAAATTTGTTTACACTGAATCATCATGCATTTCCCCTTTTTCTTTTTTTTTTTTTGGATGACATCCATTTGAGCTAAAGCCAGAAAACCGTGTCGTACAGTTTCCTCATGTGGACTCATCATTTCGTAGCAGGAACTGATCGTCTGAGTGACCTATTGACATTGCCATGTTTCTAACCTAAGTGGACTTCATGGCATTAATAAATGTTAAAGTAAACCAACCCCTGTAATACTGTCTGCAAAGATTAATCCAACAATTACTCATGAATTCCGAAATACATTTCGTCACCCTGCGTTTTCAGTGCATTACAGTAAAATGGCTGCTGAGCTGATGGTTTGTGGCTCTAATGTGCTGATGAGAATGTCAGGGAAGAGTAGCCTCCAGAATATTCTCGTCTTCCTTCACTACTGGTGTAATCACTGTACTGGCCTGCTGAGCTGATGATGATTATTGAGTGGTGGGATTATCTAAAATGGGCTGGAGGGCTGGCGGTGGCCAGTGACAGTTGACAGTCAGTTACTGAGAGGGGAAAAAAAAAAACTGAGCAAATCATGAAGAGATTGTATCCATGAGCGTGTGTTTTCCTGCTTGTCCTTGTATGATAGCACTTAAGAGGATCAGTTTAAACTCATGAGAGAAATGAGAAGCATGAAGAAGCGTGGACATTTCCGTAAGTCCCTAGTACGGGCGTAGAGCTTGGGTTGCAGTTTATCAGAGTTAAGCCTAAATTAATGGGAAACAAGTTACATATTAGAATTAAGCATGCATTTGTGAGACTGTTGTTCTGTTGTTGTTACTCTCACACTACATGCTGCATGCCACCTCAACCTCCATGCCCTTACTTTCCACCAGGGTAGAAAACCAGGCTCACTTTTTCCTGCATTGGCACCAAACAGTGGTACATCGGACATAAATAGTGACAGGCAGAATCGTCCAATATGAAAATACTCCCTCGAGATACTGGCCCGGGAAATCAGTGTTACCCTCCAAGTTCACATATACATGTGCATGTCAGCATCAGATGAAATCAAAGGAAAGAGTGAGGTGTTGGGCACAAATATAGTTCCTGTAAGCTTCTCACTAATACAGTAACACAAAACTGCGTATGTGACTGTATTAGCATGTGTATGCACAAGCAGTGACCAACTGAGATTAGGTGGGTTTCATTATGTCAATAACAAGGCTGTGAGCCCCTTCACTGAGGCAAAGGGACCACTGGGACGTGTCCGAGATGCCTCTGTAAGCCTCGGGTATTAACTGCCAATGATAGTTACCCATATAGCTCTCATCCTGATTGGTGATGACAGAAAGGCAGATATAGCTCTGCCTGTGTAACCCAACTCCTCTGGCTGCTGCTTCCCAAAGCCCTGCGATTAGGCAAGGAGATGAAGCCCTACAGGTCGATGAACGCATGACAGCAGAGAGCTCGAAAGTGAAAAATACTCAACGCACCTTCTTCTCATTGCAGTCCACACATTGTGCTGCTGCCCTTCTAATTTTCCCTTCCCTTTCTGCAACTCCCAGTTATTTTTTTATTTTTATTTTTTTTACTTCAGCTTTGATACTTTCACTCCCTGTGACCTTCAGTGTCAGGTCTTAAGAAATCAATGAAGGTCCGCCATCAATTCAAGCATAAAAAGCTTGACAGCCTCGGAGGTGCGGGTAGAATGCTGCAGAGACAACAGGATGTAAACAAGATCAAAGCATCTGATCACTGGCGTTAATGGGAAAGGTGAATAGCGCTAAAATATAAATGATGTTTGGCATAGTAGGTGAAATGAACTGAGAAAAGCTACGAAGGAGCCTATGGAAAGGAGGATTAAGATGAATGAAGGAGCAGAGATGGGATTTAACAGGGAGAAAATGAGAGCGAGTGAATGTCCCTGAAATCCCTTTTCTCTCTAAGCAGGATGTGCTTTGATGTTTTATCTATAAAGTGACAAAGGCACAGAAAGCAGAGAGAGCTGGTCTAGCAGCCAAATCTACTGTATGGAGTACAGGCAGCAGCGACAGGAACAGGGGGTGGGAAGAAGCTGAAGAGGTGGAGAGAAGACTTGGGGACAGACGATACAGTATACCCCACAGAGGAAGAAACAGAAACATGAAAACTGACGAGAAAAATGGTGAGCACTCTAAGCTGCCTAGTAGACAGGACATATGAATGCAACATGATTTGGCGTGGCCCCGAGAAGTACAAGAAGAGGGGGACTGATTAGAGGGAAAGGGAGAGAGAGGTGTCCAGTATGGTACTGCAGTGGTGACGGTGGCTAATGCAGCATGGTGTGACGTCAGCCTTGCAGCAGAGCTGAGCTGAACACTGGCAGGCTAATCTGTCCTCTGTGGCCTGAAATGAATTGCAATGTTGTAATTACAACACGTGGGGCTACAGTGTTAGAGGCAGTGAGAAGCACCTGCTTCTGAATGGCCTCTATCAATCAATCTGCCTCTTTTGTGGAAGGCACTTGAGAATTCCTATTTAACACCGGCCTCCCGCAGACATAAATATGAAGTAAAATATTGGTGTTATTAATATACTTTGGTGGCTCATGACCTGAAGAAGGCTTGATGAAAAATAATGAGTGTTTGTCTGCCTTTGAACTACAGCACAGCCCAGACAGCGCGAGTAAGCCAAGTACTGTACTGTAAGCAGAGTATTCCTTCATTATTAAAGAATGTCCACAGTGCTTCCAGCTCCCAGTCTCTCAGGTTACTGTGGAAAGTGCTGTAGAGCCTCAGCAGGGCAGATGCACGCCGCGGCTCAGAAGTAAAACAGCAAGCTGGACGAACAGGTGGCTCAGTAGTAGACATCTCGCTGCATAAAGCAGACGTGACATGAGCCAGAGACACTCGCCCAGTACTTTTTCTTACATGCACACTCAATGAACTCACAAACAGTATGTAAATATGAACATGCTGAAGTAAATAGAAGCGCTCGGCGCTCATGCACCCCATGCTCATGTAGACCATGTGAGAACATGCAGGTCTGAGCAGGGGAGATATAATTAAGCAGCCCCTCATGGAGAGAACATGGCAGTGTTACACAAGTTTCAGATGACTCCCTCCCTGCCTGTGTCCTTTACACACCACTGCATTTAGTGTACAAGAATTTAGCACTTCATCACTGGAATGTGATTATATTTTTAGCCGGGCTTGTATATCAGGCTTTTGTTTGATTTCTACTCATGTTTAGGTTAGAGGTTATAGTGGTAGGTCATAAATACCAGGATTTTTCCATCAGTTCTTTTAATATTGATGAATACACATTACTCAGATTTATATTAGATGTTTAGTGGCACTGCATTACAAATTCAACCCAGGAAAGTTGCTTTTTTGGCTGTAGAGATTAGTGCGAGCTGTTTTGCTCTGGGACATTTTTTGGAGATCAGAAATGTTGTGGACCATGTTGTGGAAATGTGCCGTCTAAATATGTTTTTATTTGTTTCTCAGTGCACAGAAAGACAGTCTCAGTCCGTCCCAATATATCCACTGCACACATGTGCTTACAAACACAAACACATTGTAAAAGGCCCAGTACTGGACTCATAACATGTCAATCATGTCATCCAGTAGCTCGGTTTTAGATGATGACATTATTATTTGTTTTTCAACTTCAGTTAACACTACTCCTTCTTTAATGGGGCCACTCAAATGATTGCTCTAAAGTTTCATCACTTCTGGCCTCTTCTGTTTCAGTCCGTCTGCCTCATGTTGGCACAGCGACAGCTGTCACAAGTGAAATGCAGAAAATGTGCTCGATCAGGCCTAAGGTAGCTTTAAGGACAAGCTCGTGTTATTTGGAGTTCATCCTGCTGCTTCACTGTCACAAGTCTTACAACCCTCCATTAAACCCTCATCAGATTGGACCTTAAAACCTGACTTGTAACATTCAGAGGCTTGTTATGAACACCTGAAAAATGCTTTCCGATCCAGGCACACCATCCAGCCCAAAATTTCTGCACAGTTTTTTTCTGACATTCCTTCAAGACTGTAATAGGACAGTGCCAAAATGACAGTGTAGGTTGCTTGTACACAAGTTGGGGTTTTCTCTGTCTTCCTCCCCCCACTCTAAAATTGGAGCTGAGAAACTGTGAATCACGTTTCCACCTGCTCCAGCCGTACAGTCAATCACCAGCTAACTTTGGGTCCAGCTAACTTTTCTGTCAAGATTTAGAGTGTGTAGAGAGCAGGTGCCGGGGCTCTGAACCTCTAGGAAATATCATAGGATGTTCTGAAGTTACATGAATTTCCTTAACAGGCTTTCTTTAATCAGTTGTGAAGCTCCGCCCCCTCCCCATGGTTACTGTTGTTATACCTGGCAGCCTTTCAGTCCTCGCATTATTTTTATTTTGCTTACTTTCTGGAATTTTGATTAAAATGTGGGTGACATTTGGATGGAAACCTGGCAAAGGAGTCCATAATTTCAGACAGAGGTAGACAGAAGCACTGATCGATTTTGCTAGTTGGAATAACAAATGTCTCTGGCATATTTTATCGGCTAGTTAATTAAGCTAACATTCGCTTAATGGATTGGCTGAAATTGCTGCTTCAGCAGACCTTTTAATCTTTTCTGACTCCTATTAAAACTACAATATTGTTTTAAATATGCTCTTTATTTCTACATGCATAATATAACACTCACAGGGAGGCTAAAGCTTTTCAAATTGTATGTTTTCATTTTTAAACTTACAAGAATAAAGGCTTTTAGAATGAGGTCTAACTGATGGATTTAACAAATGTTGTCTTGGGTAACGAGTTTTATAAGCGACGCTGGAGAGTCATTAAATACAACAGAGCATGACTGCTGCTAATGTTAACCTGAACTCTGATATAGTAGCTTTTTAGGACTGGTGTCCACACAGTGGGGAAATAATACTTTCTTAAAGTAACCTAGTTATTCCACAGAGTTAAGCTGGTAGTATTGTTCTCTATGTACCTGCTGACTGGTTAATTCAACTCTGGTTGGGAAGTTGGTTATACTTATAAGTATAGAAGAAACAGCAACATGAACTTCTCTGAGCATGTTCCTTTAGTGCAACTCCAAGAAACATAATTCCAGCTTGCTAAACTACGTTTGGACTATTGCTGTTTTGGGGGAAGTGTTTGGCAAACAGTCCCTTAGAGTGATATTGTCTAAAACAGCAAACCTTTCATTTCAGCTATTTAGGCTTTCCTACCTCTGAGTTGAAGCGTATTTGACAGACGTTGCAGGAAATGATTGGCCGCTTTGTCTTCACCATAGGTGGCCCAAAGGTGTGCGTCATCACAGCCTTCTGGACAGGGTCCATCTGAGGAGAGATAACCCAGAGGTCACATCAAAGATTCAGCAGCACAGGAGAAGCTCAGAGGGCAGCGTCTCTGTGTTTCTCCTGACAGCAGTGCACAGGAAGGTTCGACTAAGTGAATGTGGACGAGAGAGAAAGGTGTTGGGGAAAAAGTGCAGGTGAATGACAGGGGGAGCCGCTGAAGGGGGAGAAAGCTGGGAGATAAAAAAGAGTGGAGAAGAGTGAATTGAAGAGGGAGCAGTGATTGATGTGGACAGGAGGGTGTGTGTTTTCTCAGCAGCAGCTGGTGCTGCTGTCTGTGCCTGAGTTCTTGGGTGCCGTTCAAACGCTTTAATTCATGCTGGGGTTAGAAGGGCCTAATTACAGACTCCCTATCTCCAAAAATTTGTACTTTGTTTGTGTCCTACAAAACTTCCTGTTTTTGAAACATCATACTACAGTATCACACAAAACAATAGAGGCATTTTCTGTGTAGTAAGAGATAAAATGTATTTTAGATATGATTTAGCCTTTTGATTGCTGTAAGGACATTTGGTCCTTGTAGCAGGAAGTGCAGTCGATTTCAGTTGCAATGAAATTGAATTTGGCATTTTAAATAAGTGCCCTGAGTAATATGGTGATATAATGAACATATAAAACTGTTATAGTCTGGGTTTATCTAAAAATATACTGTTGGTAATTAATAACAACTGTACTGACTGTATGAATTATGGAGAAAAGCATAGATTTTCAACGTTAATGTCCTGACTGAAGCTTGAATATGTATACAGTAATTGGTGGGTTCACATATTTATTTAACATAGGTATCATTTTGTCTTAACATTGAAATGTGCAGCCAAGTGTTTATCCTATTGGGCGAATCCCATAATAGGATTAAACTGATGAAACAATTGAGAAGAATATTAGGACAAGAATGTATAGTATTAATTAAAACAACAAAAATATTTTAAGAAAGGAAAAAAATAAAACATTGTTTGGTATAAAAATCTATAGGAAAACAACAGAAAACAATATCAAAAACAGTATCTTCAATGAAATGCCAAATTATAAACACCGGCCTATGACTTAAAAATATCAACCCAGCTCGTCATTCTCAGATCAAGCACAGATATATGCCACGTCATCCTCTTAAGAAATGTTTACTACCTCATTTTTAGACGACTTGAATGGACTCGTGTGAGCTCTTTGACCCATTGGCAGGGTTCAGCAACCACAACGCTGGGTGTTGCCCTCATTAAGCAGCCAAAAGAACACTGCGGTTTTACTCAGCCTCTCATCCCCCTGCTCAGACTGTGAACGTATGCTGCCAAATGAGAGACTGTTTACACTCTCAAGCTCCAGGCGCCAGGGGAAATGGTATAATTGGTCTGAAAACTTAAACCCTTTTCGAATCTATTGTTAGAAATATTTATAGCCTCATTTTTTTATGCTCCTGTGTCTTAACTTGTGACCAGTTCACCTTTCTATTTCTACCTGAAACACCTCCAAGGTTATTTGTTTACATCTGTATATTTGTTTCTGGGCCAGCATTGTGTGTGTGCGGGTGAAGACATGACTTCCTGCGTGTTGTGAATGTGTGTACACACCTGAGTGCATTAACATCTACATGTCTGTGTGTGCCAACAAGGTAGAGGAAAACAAGAACCCCTGTCTCTCCAGTCTGTCTCTTATTGGTTGCTGCTGTTCACCGTGTTGATCTCTCTGCATGTCTCCCCTCACTGTGTGTCTTTCTCTGCCTTTCTTTGACCACCTGTTCTCTTCAGGATCGCTTTCTGTGCATCTCTCCCTACTGCTATGACCTCATTAACCTATTAGTCCACTTTTTGTCTCCTCTTTCACTCCCTCCTCCCTCGAACAGTAGAGCTTTTGTTACATCAGTAATTTACACAGTGTGTAAATTCTTAAATATTCTAAAATATTTAATCTGTTATACACATTTTTACATTCATTTTTAAAAGTTGTAATTCTCTAGAATACAGTCCAAGTTGATTTGGCAGCACCTGTGCTTGCATGTGGTGATGGCAAGCGTGTTTGACTACTATACAGTAGATCCCACAATTATAGATCCCACTAACTGATGACAGATTCTCTGTTTGGGAAAACCCACCAAGCCAATAAAAATTTTGTAGGCGGGTAGAATGGGAAGGTCATCTTCCTTTGCCACAACTAGAAAAATGGTGACAGAGATGCAAACACCAAAATGGTGAAAAGATCAGTGCAGCCGTACATGTTTCTGTAAGTCAACTAAAAGAGGTCACAGCCCTTAAATCCGTGCATTTCATCTTTAAGCAACAGCTCTCTCAGCTGTCGACTGAAACTGCTGTCAGTGGAACGGATGCAGAAAACAGTTTCCATGTGTCAGACTGAATTATCAAGTGGGAAAAAAAAACCCAGCAGTTCAGTAGGATTATCTGGAAGACAGTCACCAACATCATGAGCACAGTAATACTGAACTTATGATCAAATGTTTTACGCATCATGTCCAGTATGTGTGTGCATGGTTTCCTGTGAATCTTCATGCTAATTTGAATCCCTTCGGGAGACGCAGAATCCGCCAGTAACAGTTAAAACTGCTGCACAGTGAGTCAGTTACTGACTGCAAACTACACTGAATAGCTGTTGTTGAAAAAAACAAAACCCATAAATTAATTGTATTGAAAAACTCAATGAAAAAACAGTAATGTTTCTTTCCAAACTGTGTAACTGACATAGAGACATGTGCCTTATGGAAAATTATGCAAATTATGTCTAAATGCAAGAATGTGATAGCTGATGAGACAGAACTGTTATCAGCTCTCTAGGTAACTCTGAGAACTCCCCAAACTGGAAAATAGCCATGTTTGGAACAATAATCACAATAATTGAGTGTTTCTGTCAGACTGTCCTTCTCTGTGTCCTTTCAGCAAGCGGGCTGAGTGCGGTCGTAGCCTTCTGTCACTGGCTGACTGCAGTGTTGTAGACTTGTTTAAATTTTACTATGCAGACAGAGAGTGATGTGAATTGGCACTGGCTCTGCCATTAGTGGTCACACTCAATGTCCTCAACAAAGCAGGATGAATCATAAACTTGAGGAAGGGTCATTTTGTCCGAGCGCATGCAGCATGCGCATACGTGATTATATATGTGTGTGTGTGTGTGTGTGTGTGTGTGTGTGTGTGTGTGTGTGTGTGTGTGTGTGTGTGTGTGTGTGTGTGTGTGTGTGTGTGTGGTGCATGTGTGTCCCTGTTTGTTGCCACGCTGACCTTCACATGAAACCCAATCTGGAAATGAGAGGGAGCCACAGAAAATGCTGACTGTAGAGAACACAGCATGTGCCTCTTATACCATTGATTAGCTGTAACTCATTTTATTGCAGTAAAACACTCGCCGGGGCATTTTCTCAATTATGCTGAAACTCACTCTGCTGAATAAAAAGTAAACAGCTGTCACCTTATCATTTTGAATTATACAGAATAAATCCTCAGCACTTTATCACTCATCTCAACTCAGGAGGGCAACACTCCAAAGCCACAGCTGAATACCAGCTCTGTCTCCTGTTAAGTGAAACAAGAGGATAACCAATCCCAGACACCGTCTGTGCACATGTGTGTGTTCGTGATCGTGTGCAGGTATGCCTGTGAGCACTCACTGTGTTAAAGTTGTGGAAGAGGCCGATGCTGGCCGGGTGAGGCGTCTCCAGGGGGAACTGGAGGAAGGGCTTCATGTCCAGTGGGGGTGGGATGACAGGCGGGCTCCTGAGGAAGGCAGGGACCGGCCCCGGTCGGTTTACACTTCCTGTGGCAGATGCACAAACAGGGAAATTAGAGATTAAAAAAAAAAAAAAAAATCATAAAGCCTCATAAATAAATAATACACCTGCTCAAATGTTGCTCATACTGAGACTAAGGTACTGCAGTGAGTCACTGCACAAGGTGTGTTAGTAAGAAGAAATGAAACTACCACAGTTGAATTGAAATATTTTCTTAAAGAAACAGGTCACTCTTTTGGAAAACAGGCTCATTTGCTTTCTTGCCAAGAGCTAGATAAGAACAGTTATTCCATTCTCATATCCATACTCTAAATGGCTGGAAGCAGCTAGTCTGGCTCTGTCCAGAAGTGACCAAATTCACCCAGCAGCATTTCTGACACTCTTTCTGATTATATGTATCTGGTTTGTTTAATCTGTATAGTTGTAGTAGTTTCATGTCAATCGTACAGAGATGAGAGTCGTATCAATCTTCTCAACTTTCACTGAAAAAGCCTATTTGCCCCAAAGTGTCGAACTATTTATTAAAAGCTAAGCATCGTATCAGAACAGGTCCCCGTTTTACAACATGTTCTAAGTGTATACTGTTTTTTTTTTTTCTAAATCTAAACCCTCATCTTCTACGTCATTTTCCCATGCTGAGCCCCTCTACCCACCCACACCTCTCCTCTCCCTGCTTCTCTTGCTGACTTTTCTCTCAGTAGTAGCTCAGCAGCGGTGAATGCCTACACTTGAGGAGTCTTCTGTGATGGGCAGGAGAGCTAAGCTCCTTAAGCTTAGCAGCTGGGGTGCTGCAGATATCGGTCTTTTCTCCATTTCTCCCTCTGTCTCTCTCCCACCAAGCGTAGTTTTCTATCCCCATTTCATGGTGCCTTATTCTGCCTGCCTGCCTCTGTATCCCTCATCTGTACCTCTGGTTTTTTCCAGCACCAGTCCTTCTAGCTTTTTTGTTCCTCCTTTTCCTTATCCTCATCCTCTTTCTGTTTCACTCGCTTCATTCCACTTCTGCTTCCCATAGTTATTCTTCTCTTTAGCGTAAAACCAGCAGGGAGCTTCGGGCCCAATCTGACTACGCAGAGAGAATTTGTATAATCTTTTCTCCTGAGATTATATGCAATTGTCATCCTTTATTGCCTGTGCTTTGTGGTGACTACTTAACAATTTTGTTACATTTGAAAAGAAAAACTCTTCACTTGTCAAAATGAGGGGAAGAAAAGGCTATTTTGGTAAGAGCAGAGGAGGCTCCCTTCACTGACAGCAAGGAGACAAAAAGACTGTGCTGTCAGCATCAGAAATAGATGGAGGGGAAAGTCTCTCCTTCTGGTATTCCTCTTCTGACTCTTTCAGTCATTGGGAGGCTGTGGCAGCTGAAGCTCGGCTGAAGCTGTTGTCATTTGCGTGTGGCTGCTTTCGCATGTGTTGCATGAGAAGGAAGGAGTTTAGAGGGTAGGAAGAGAAATAAGATATAGAAGTGGAGGTCACTGTTGAAATGTCCTTCAGACATGCTACGAGTCCCACGGCTCACATGGCCGCCATTATCACCTCTGTAAGCCGACCACAGCGACGTTAGTGCAGAGTGGAAAAAAAAAAAAAAAACAGCAGCCATAACGCACATTTGTTCACACCAACATATGAACATGGGAGAATGAGTGAAAGCTCAACGCACACCAGACATCATAACCAAAAATAAATTAAAAAAACCATCTGGTACTTTCTGTCGCGGATTAATACAAGCTTGTTTGTATTTAGGACATCGGGACTGTTTTAATCAGAATGACAAAAAATACTACAGTGTCCATGTTCATCATGATGAAGGAACGTGTCAGCCAGTACAAAAGGAGTGGCTCACTGATGTGTTTTTAATAGCGTTTGGCCAGCAGGAGATCATAGGAATAAACTATGCAGGCAACACTTATTAGAAGGATCAGTTGTTTGGTCTTTTCATGGGATTTTTTTGACATTAATAAAAATACAGAATCATCCAGACTCATCTTTTAACCTTCCAAAAATTCAAGGTTAACAGTAACATTCTGTGGATTCTTTCACATATCTAGTCATTTTATCGAAAATGTAAAAAAAAAAAAGTGGAAATGTGTCTTAGATGCAATTTAACAGGAGGTTAACGGTGCAGATAATGGGACAATAATGTCTCAGCACTATGGATTGGCTGAGAGGTATCATTATTACTTCCTCTTTGGTTAGTGAAGCGTATTCCTGACACGCTTCTGTTAAATCCGCAGCTCATTTTACGCCACATTACAATTTAAAGGTCAAAGCATGCCTGCCGTTCCTTATAAATCTGCATTTTCAGTGCGGGCACTCACAATAGAGTGATGTTGAAGTTAAAGATGGCACACAGTGTTTCCAGTGGCATACTCTGCACCATCCCACAGCACCTCGATGCAGTGTGAGCAGCAGCAGCAGCTTCCCCTGACCTACCCTCCTCCTGAGTGATTTACAATGACATCAGATAAGTGAACGCCACGACTCTTCGACAGCGACCACGCAGGGAGGGAGAGCATTGATTGGACACGTTCTGAGGAGCGTTAAAGTGTTAAAGTGCTGCCAAACTCTATAAATCCAGGCCTCACCATCTATTGCCCCTTCACTCCACTAAAATGAACAGAGAGTGCTGCCCCCCCCCCCCCCCCACCCTCATCTGACTGCCGTTTTTTTTTTCTAATGCAAATGTTTGGGCGGGAAAAAGATCAATGACTGTGTAATAGCTTATTGAATTTTTGTGTAGATTGTGAGAGAGAGGTAGGTGGACAAAAATGAAGAGGCGCAGAGGGGGGAAGAAAAAAAAGAAAAGACAACCAGAGACAGAATCTTATCATCACAGTAGATTTCACAAACCCCGACGTGTGCACACGCAGGGATGCACACACCAATATGCTGTGACTAAGGCCTCCCAAATTGGCAATTCATTTAGCCAATTTAGGCTTAATGATCACAGAGGTAATGTCAATGTCAGTGACGTTGCCGGAGCCTCTCTGTATTCCCTGCCTGCCTCCATCTTTGCTTTTGTTGTGCTTCATGATGGGACCAGGAGGGAAGGGGACAGGAGACTGGATGACATGCTGTCTAACAGAATGAAGTCTGATGAGAGGCAGAAACACTGCAGGGTCCTACCAAAAAGGAAAAAAAGAAAAGAAATAAATCTAAAAAAGAAATTCCGCCACCTTTAGTTCTTGGCCCCTCAGCTCGGCGCACGGTGCCAGGCACTTCACATCTGCATCTAAATGGGCTGCTGTGCACAGATGACTCTGAAATGAGCCTCTGTGGTGGATTAGCCAGCTTCCCCTGACAAAAGCCCCCTCACTGTCACTGCAGCAGAGAGGGACAGCTATGTGGTGGCAACAGAAACCACAGGGTCCACTGTGCTCTTGTTTGTCTTTCCCCAAGGTTTCCGTGCAGGGCGATTTGAAAAAGAGACAGTGTCACGTTGATCCAACACTTGGTGGCAGATGACACCATTAGTATGTTGATGATCGTCATTAGTTGAAATGATGTTTGCGGTTTTTGTGGCAGGAATGCTGAGCTGTTGGCTGCCACAATTTAGCAGAGCTGACATTATAACTGTCATATCTCTGTAAAATAAATGCTTAAAAGGATTTCTCACAATCCAGTTTGGTTTTCTCCCGTGTGGCGTAAATGCACTGCAACTGCGTTTGAGGGTCTAACCTTTGAAGAACCACAGCGCTAACTTTGTCGTAATTGCAGGGGGGAGATAGCTCTGTCTTAGTGTCGCATACTGCTACTGTGAAGGACTGAGCATGAAATCCAATTTACTGCAGCTCAGCTTACCCTCAAGTCAAAGGCAGCTATTTCAACCTAAGCAAGGGACAGATGACAATACACACACACACAGACACACAAACCTTTGTAGTCTGAATGAATGATGCTCTAAAAGGAACAACTTATAGGCTCAGTGCTGATTAATGTTGTGTTGGACTGTGTGAGATCTGGACAGTGGGGAAAGGACACAGTGAAGAGGAGAGCTGAGTAGTGGTGAAGGAGAACACAGTTGATTTCAGTCTGCACTTTGTTTTAATGATAGATGCTCTGCGCCCCAGTGGCCACGCTTAAATGCCGCCTCCCAGAGAACTCTCAGAAGTCCTCTTTCACTGGAAATGTGTGTGTGTGTGTGTGTTTATGCAGTGCTCTTGAGATCAGTCAGTCCTTCTGCAGCTCCACTCTCTGATTTCATGCAGTATTTGTAATTAATGAAGACTTTTGTTTTCCCCTACAGATTTTGCATCGCTCGCAGTAAAATTTTAAGTCATTATGTAATCATGGTATTACATTGCTTTTACTTTTGCTTCCCCATTTCTCATAAAAAATACTGTTTGTTTCTCTAGTGTCTGACTATGAAACGTAATAAAGAAGTAAAAAAACAAAAACAAAACAAAACAAAACAAAACAAAAAAAAAAAATGTGATTGTGAAGTGACCGTGGAGGACGAGCAAAGAGGAGCTTAGTTAGAAATAAGGCAGCGGCGCTGAGTGGTTCGAGTTGATCAAGCAAGGAAAAGAGGTCTGGTTGAGGAGGGGAGATGAGGTGGAGAGAGAAGGAAAGCATCAGAGGAGGGGGAGGGAGCCGCATGTTTTGAGGTGAGTCCAAGGTGACCAGAGGAGGTAAAGAGCCATGTTAACCTGCGGGTTAACGTACAGAAGAAATACCATCTGTTAACTGAAGAAAGCAGTTATATTCCGCACAGCTGCAACTGCACCATATGACGTACTGTACATCTGTTAAAGATCTCACGGTAACACTGTCAAAGTGGCGAAAGCATTCCAGTCAGTACAGCAGCTTGTAAGCTGTTAACCTTTGGTTGTCAGATGCAAAATGTCATGTGCGCATGAACAGTTTTGGGTTATTTTGTTGCTCTCCTTGTGGGTTGTCTGCATGTCATGTCATGTTTTTAGCATCTACACAAATCCTGACACATGACATTTAGTTTATAGGCCCTGTATGTCACATTTTGTGTTGCTGTCAAAGCGGATTTTTCAGCTGCTTTCTGTGTTTACTTTTGGTTGGACTCAAGGTTTGTTCAGACAGAAGTTAAGTGCGCCAGCTGTACAGATGTTAGTTGTATCTAGCTAACCATGCACACACTGATCGTGTGTGTGTGTTTGTCTTCAGCTCAGACTCACACCTGGAACACCGGACTCTATAGAGCAGCTTTGCATCTTCCTTCCATTGGCTCTTTATGTAATCATATATCACGCCACATCTAAATTTTGTTTTCACTTTCTATCTAAACACACCCACAAAGAAAGTGTTTCTCTTACCAAAATTGATGGCAGGCAGTAAAGATTTGATTTTGACAATATATTTATGAAACATAGTCATACCCATATCATCTATCTGTGCATCCTGAACCTGCAGCCAACTTTCTCTGTCATTATACCGTGGTCATGATGTAGTGCAGTTTGAAGCAAACAGGGAGCTCAACAGGACGAAACCACGCAGGGCAAAGTGAGGACCATCGAGAGATTCACCTTGTCAACATGACCGCCTGCCCTGCCCC
Organism: Toxotes jaculatrix; assembly: GCF_017976425.1. Lineage (NCBI taxonomy): Eukaryota > Metazoa > Chordata > Actinopteri > Toxotidae > Toxotes > Toxotes jaculatrix. The sequence goes on along the minus strand of NC_054396.1, from coordinate 14,348,163 downwards.
ACATTATTATTCTGTTTGTCAAACCATTTACACACCTGCTGGGAGCTGGAAGAACACTCCACTGCAGATGTAAACCTACCAGAAACCTGAGCATGTAATGTACACAAGCAAGCGCGCAAACACACAAAAGCACACACGTAAGAGACTGAGCAGACACGTACACAACAGTGGCAACAAAGGCATCAGACATACAGGAGCCAGGTGCATCTCCTTATCATTTTATACAATAGAGAACACACAACGGCAATATGTTCAATAAACAAATAACAGAACAAAAACAGTACTGTGCAGCTGTACTACATATAGCAGAAATTACAGGTTATATTTTTGGGGGTGATTGGAGTCTGAAGGGCAGAGTGTGGTTTTATGCTATAGCGTGGTCATGAAGCAACACGCAAGGGTTATGCAGGGTAAGAGTCATACAGCCTTGGCTGGGCTATGGTCTGCATAACTTCAGGACTGTAAATAACAAACAACAAAGAGCTTTATGTTCAGCCTATGTGCCCTATTGCCACTTTTGGCATCTCTGAAACCAGTAAATGACAGACGCAAGTGTTTTATGCTGTAGGTTTCAAGGCCTTCTACTTTTATAAACATGGTGGACAAGTCCTCCAGACTGAAGGATAAATATGTCTTTGTCATTGCCTTCCAAAACAACATATGAGTTTTCCTGAACATCAGTAGAGCTGCACGTATTGCCCTCCAAAACCATTAAATATAATTTATTACAAAAGATATTAACATGATGGTTTGGTGATCTGTCACCACTATGGTTAAGGTTTGCTATTGGCACAAAACCTCCTGATTAATTCTGGGAGCAGCAAACACAGTTAGCAGCATGAATCAGCGTTGGTCAACTTAATTCTTTCAGACATTTACACTTTTACAGCCATTCATGGTTTCCAGACGATGTATCCTAATAACCTTGGTAATCCTCTGACTTTTCAGCAAGCATCACCATGACATTCACATGTATGGTTTTGACTGAACTGTCTCAACAGCAATTGGATGGATTGCTGTAAAATTTCATGTCTCCCATTTTTTGAATTATAAGAACCTTCCATCATCAGGTGAAAAGTTTCGTTTGCCCAGTACTTTAGTTTATGGCCAAACAGCTGCAAAACTAAGGACATTACCATTAGCCTTTACAGCTAATTAGCAAATGATAGCATGCCAACACAATAAAAACACACATATGTTGGCATTTAGCTCACAGCACCACTAAGTACAGCCTCACATAGATGATAATATGCCTGTAGACTCTTAGTCTGGTTTCTCTCTCTCATAATTCTCTCTCATAACTTGCATTGCGTGCATGCTGTAGGTAATTGAAAAGCAGTGGCCATGGACCGGATTCCCCAGTTCCACTTGACTGCAACAATCCTCCACCTTTTGCTTCATGTTTATTGTTGTGCGTGTAGGAGCGCTTTGTGCTCTTATGGGTCATAGGACAGGTCGTGGGACTTGTCAAACTGGGTGAGAGAAGGCAAAAAAGTTCTGTCACACAGATTTCTTTTTTTTTTTTTTTTTGGTAACATCATGAGGCGCCCCAGACGCTCCATCGGCTGACTGTCGCTGTGACAAACTACACAAGACACATTTTGTCTTCCCAGCGACCCACGTCTGTCAGGTCGGGCTTATCAGGCTGATATCATGTAGGCTGATCCCAGTGTCAAGTAAGAAAAAAAAACCACAGTCATGGTTAAAAGAAAAACATTTGGTTAAGGTTAGGGGAAGATCACAGTTGATGCTGACTGTCCTGATTAAATGGAGTCGAGTCATGTGTCCAAGTCACCAGCTTTGTTGGCCCAAACATCACCCCAGTCTTCACCTTAAGAGGTTTCGGGTTGCTAAGAAGAAAGTCATGCTACATTTTTCCATTACTCTTGAGAAATGAGAGTCATAATACACACGGTCACTTGGGGTCCTCGTCAGGTTGTTTTTGGTATTTAAACAACTAGAGTGTTTTCTTTTGAGGGCAGACTCTGCGAGGTATACCCACTGTAACTATTCAACCTTCTCTTCTTTCCTTACTAGACATGGTTTTGTTCTCTGCAATACTTTGAGGCTTCACATACGTAGGAAATGTGTGTCACTTTGTCAGACATACAGTGACGGGCACATTTCTCCATTTTAAATGTCAATACTTTTCATCCTTCACTGCATTGCCTTGATTTAAAGGTCATGTTGTTTATCGGCAACAACATGCACCTGTGATTCTTTTTGGAGGACATTGATGAGTGAGGAGATTTTTCGTGTGTGTGTATGTATGTTCTGGTTTTATGCACACACACACATTTATAGATTGCTTCATACTGGTTGAGCGAACAGTGATGCAAGCCATTAACTTTTTTTTTTTTTATAGTGCTGAGCGAGGTCTTTGCGTCAGACTAGAGGAAGCCTTGGCCCATTTTTAAATAAATAAAGACCTCAAACCTCTGGGTCTGAAATATTCATCATAAAAATCGCACAAGAGTTACTAAACTGCATTCCACACGGCTCTGCATCGAGGGAGATGAGCCAGCTTTAGCTTTCAGACCCCACAACTGGTTTTGTTAACGGGTTTGAATTTTTCCTCATGTTAAAAGATAAAAATACGATATTTAGATGGTGGTGGCTGCGCTTGGAGAGGCAGAGAGAAGGGAATTGGTTGGTGATGGACAGCAGGACAAGAGGGGAGTGGAGACTTTCCATCTTTGCTTGTCAGCACTGTCGGCTTTCATGGACACTATTTTGGTCTCTGGATATACATCTTTATCTTAGTGAAGGGAAGTTAATATAGTATATAAAACCCACATCAGCCCAAGATGCTGTGATCATATGTCAGTGTGTTTAATGTCTAAAGCACAGAGAGTTAAAGCTTCTGCACCAGGAAAGGGATTATCACAAGCTCAAGTTCACACTCAGATCACAGGAAGCCTCAAGCAGGGGTAAGAGCAAGCAAACAAAAATAAAAGTAGCCAAATATTTATTTTAACGCACACATGTACATGGAACAAGGTCAATGTTGTCAATCAAATTTACTGTAAGACAAGAAGTGGGCATTATAACCTCACAAGAGGAATTGTTGAAACTGAGATGAGAAAATAAGATGGTCTATATAACTGATGGTCTGATTAGTGGTTTAATCAAAATCTGCTAATTCTGGGACAGTGTCCCCTTGTGTGTTTCATTAAAATAAAAAAAAAAGATACATAACAGTTAATTCATGATATTTTGCAAACATTAGGATAATTTCTGAGTACTCTCAAGTCATGTCAGAGTTAATTTGATTACATCATTTATTTTATATTTTAATTAACAGGTTTGGTACAGAGGTTTTAAACCTATTAAAGCTCTTTAGTAGGTTCTGCTGAATAAGCACATGGCTTTTTGACCTCTTCCATCTCTTTTGTATTTATTTTAATGCTGTTTTGTACTCATGAAAATAGGAGACAAAATCTAGGGACGGTGATGCATCCATGAGTGTGTGTGTCTGTTTCTCCCTTGTTTCAGCAGATAACATTATGTCATCGCCTTGTATGAAAACTCCAAAAAATGAACAACTGAAGAAGAAAACTGAGATGCTGTGTGATGTCCTGATTCTGCTTTATAATGAAGCTTGTTGATGAGGCAGGGGGATTGTCTTGATGAATGACATTGAGTCTTGCACAAGGGCTTACACTCTAGGTAGTGAGAAACTGAGATGACTAATCATGTAATGCACCAACTTTAGACTTTGTGATCAAGAACCTTCTTGATAAGGGTCAAGTTAGAGTACTTAAAATGAAATATGACCTCCTCTGACCACATTTTCGTATAATTTTGATGTATGAGGGTGAACTCTTTCAATGACAAAAAAATAATATTTCTTTCTTTAATCCTTTTATCATCATCTTTGGCTATTTTCTGTCGCCGTGTGTGCGTTTGTGTGTTGCGGATTCATTCAGCAATGCTAGACATTATCTGTGGTATACTCCTGTCTTCCCTGTCTTTCCCTGTAATAATTGTGATGACTGCTGGATCCATGAACACACAGAGAAATGAGAACAAAAATTATACCATTAGCGTCACTTGAAGTGGAACAAAAAGCCTCACTCACACCAGCCTACAGATTTTCCAAAGAGGGCAACCCTTTGATCATTTGATCACGTGTCAAAGTAAGCTGATCCCATAAGATAAACCTAAATTGGCGACGGCAGCACATGCAGCCAAAAGTTTGTGCCAGACATGAGTGGTCACCTTGACACTCATGTAATGAAAATGTAATGTAATTGTAAAAAAAAACAAATCAATCGGATCAATGAGAACAAAGAGGGAGAAAAGCTTTCCAGCACTGTCTTACCCAAGATCATCCTGTATCCTTCCACTGTCAACTTCTGCTCCCCACGTTATCCTCCTGCTCGACTCTTGTCTTCCTCAATCAGCTACTGAGGTGACTCAAACCTTAAGCGCCCACCTTTCTGGCTCTCAAAACTCAGAGCAATTATGGAAAGGACCAACATCCAACATCAGAACCTTCACTTTGCATCCCTTCACGTTGTGCCTTCTCTCCTGCTCCGTTCCCCTCGTCCACATGAGATGCTTCCTCTCCTTCAGACCTCGACAGGCGGCTGTGGTTCAGCCAGCTGGAGTAGTACAGCAGCAGCCCTGACTGCAACGCAACATGCACTCAATCTGCTGCGAAGGAAGCCTGTAATTTATTCACTGTTATGTATTCACTCCAGGAGGAGAAACACCAGAGAATACGGAGCTGAGATGTAGGCTTGCCTCACTCACTGGAGGAACCTCTGCACCACAGCATGCCTCTGTCTCCCTCTCTCCCTCCCTCTCTCTCTCTCTCTCTCTCTCTCTCTCTCTCTCTCATATTTTGGGGTTGGGTATAACCTAAAGGCACCTTGCATTCCTGAGCCGTGATTGGCTGGACGCTCGGCCAATGAGAGCAGACGGTGCTGAGTGTTTTCTTGGGGTGTTTGAATCAGGAGGCAGAGTGATAATGCTGCTGTCGATTCTGCTCTCCCCTTCTCTCTTTCACCCTCTCTCTGCTGTTTACTATTGACAGTCTTTTTTTCTCTTGTTTCTCTCCTTGTCTCACTTTATTCTCTGCCTCGTACTTCACATCGACAGCATCTGAAACATGACTTGTGTACGTTAATGTCTGCCCTCACAACATCCTCCCCCAGAATAATTCTGGAAGTCCCCTCTGGTCTCCCTTTCCACCTGTACGTCAGGGTGTTTTCACAAAGATCAGTGGTACACTTTAAAAAATGCTGACTGAGCTTACACTGTAGTTGCCATTCCAGACAACTGTGTGAAAAGAACAAAAAGAAAAGCAGACAGAAGCGCAAAAGAGACTGACAGCTTGAGAGACTCGATGAAGCATCGGAGGGAGGGGAGGGGAGATTGAGGTTAACGCAGACTGACTTGGGGATGAAAGTGTAAGGTGAGGAAATGCGGAAGATGTGGTGGAACATCAGGATGAAGGATGATGCTGACAGCCGTTTACAGGCGGAGGTAGAGTGTGCTGAATGAGCTCAAAAACCGAGCACATCTGTAACAATATTTACCAGGATAATGTATTCAAAGTTGAACATGATGCTAATGTATATATTGAAGACTGCATCAAGCTCTTTCCCACAAAATCAGGCTGCTGTGTTACATATGCGGCTTTAGGCAATAAAAAGTGTGTGTGTGTGTGTGTGTGTGTGTGTGTGTGTGTGTGTGTGTGTGTGTGTGTGTGTGTGTGTGTGTGTGTTTGTGTGTGTGTGAGAGAGAGAGAGAGAGATATAAGCTTTCCTCATTAGTGGAGTCAGGCTGAATAATGCAGGGAGGTGTATTGTTGTGGTCAATGGGCCAGGTGCTAATATGGCTGTCTGAGGGTGGAGGGGCAGACACAGCATGACTTTAATGGATGTCACCATGGGAAACTGAAACCGGACCACTGGACTCAGGTGACACACCGTCCTGTGTGTGTGTGTGTGTGTGTGTGTGTGTGTGTGTGTGTGTGTGTGTGTGTGTGTGTGTGTGTGTGTGTGTGTGTGTGTGTGTGTGTGTGTGTGTGTGTGTGTGTGTGTGTTGGGGAGTATGTATGACATACTGTACTGTATGATCAGGCTAAGTTGTTCACATTAAAACACCACTGTGTTTGGTCTGAATGGTGTTTTTCTGATGTTTACAGAATATTATAGACTTTATTATGGCAGTGAACCAGTAAGGTCAAATAAGCTTTTACTAAACTAACACTTAGTAACAGCCAGTTTTTCTCTCAGCATTGTTCAGCAGGGCAGACAACATGCAGGCCTACATATAAAATATGTTTTGCTTATTTTTTGTATTATTTTGATTCCTTTTAGAATAAAATAAGTTGATAAAATTGTTATTTTTAATATCGTATCTGAGATATCATTTTCCATTAGTAAATAAGGGTTACCATAATTACAGACGCTCTTGTTAATCCTGATTTGATAAAAACAAATCATGTTCTTGTGTTGCACTGCAAGACTTCAGATGTAACTGACTCTATGCACACATAATAGAGAGTGGTCTGCCTCAGTCATTGCTGAATGAATGTATTGTTGTTACACTAATCGGTTAGGATCGCACCAGCAAAAGTCATTGCACCAAAACAGTTTGAATGCACAGGGTACCCGCTTTCACTTAAATATTAAAATCGACTTAATTTATCTGTCTTCAGCTTTATCAGACTTAATTTCAGCCCCATGCTCTGTTCAAAATATGACCTCAATATCCTGGTGCAAAAGAGACCCAGTAATGTTGCTTTGCATGCCTGTCTTCACATGAGGGGCATTGGTTATTATTAGATGAGACAAGGTAATATTTAATGTGGTTTAAATGAGCCTGTTTATACTGATGGTGATAACAATAATCTTAATTGCCTGCAAAGGTGGAAATTTGCCTTTGAGTTCACAGGTAGGTTAACATATCATCATAGTAAATCACAATACTTAATAATATAATAATAATAATAAACACAACATGCACAGTACAGGCATTATTATTATTATTATTATTATTACAAAATTTGTAGAATTAATAATTCAAAATGGTTACGTTTTATGAACTCAGTCTGTTTGATTATGTGCATGTGACCTCAACCACCCTGTCATTCTCTCGTACCGTCCCAGGGGTCCATAACTGTGTCGACAGGCTTGTTAAACTCCAGTTTTAGCAGTGAGTGTTAGAGGTGAGTCCTGAGGAGTCCTACCAATGTTTGACAAAGTCTTCATTCGATGTGTAACAGTGATGAAACGGCCTAAAGCATGTGTTTAATCAGCCACTTACAGGTTCAAATGGCCAAACAGCAAAGATGAAAAGATGAGAGTGACGTGCGAAAGCCTCAACTTTTCTCCTGTAACCGTTTTGTGTCCTGCATCCATGAGTATGTTTTAATAACGCATCACACAATCAAATTGTGTCAAGAGTTTCTTGTAAAACCCTGGTTAATGAAACCAATATTATAATTAATTGTTATGTATTTGAATTTTACTGGTTCTACTGTTTGTGCTCTGTGGTCAGAGACCTCAGTTGTTCAGAGCTGAAGTGGACTGAAGCTGACGTCCAGACATACTGTGAATCAGCCAGCTGTGTTTGGTTGAAAATCAATTTAATGTAAAGTGACAGAGTGTGTTTCTCTTCTGGAGTGAGGGAAGTCCAGCCACCGGGCAGAGTGGCTGTTTACTGCACATCAGAGGTTAAAATAGGTGTTGCTAGAATGGAGGCTGGGAATGACGGGCTCACACTGGCCATAAATATACACATACGCGCACACACACACTGGACTTAACATGTCTCTGTACAGTGAAGAGGTAGAAAGTGGTTCACTGGCACATGCACATAAAAATGTGCTTTGTTGGGGAGTGGGCTCTACTGGTCATAGTTTAGCACAATGCTAGAACTCTGAAACATCATTTTTAAACAGATATTTGTAAATATCTATTGTTGTCAATCTATAATGATAAAATACACTTTGTGTGTATAAAAAAAAAATCTGTATTAGCCAAGCCGCTAAGCTGCAAAACATCAACTGACAATACTCATTTACATATTTTAGTATGGTATTTTGTGAAGTACACAAACCAGAAAATCCTCAAAGTACGATTAAAACGATTTAACAATATAAATTTTCTATGAAAGGAACTGTTGGCTTAATCATGACTCCTGATGGATTCTTTTCAAAGGCCAGACATCTATGTAACTGCTAAAACTGCTTGCTTCTTTTTTATATCTAGATACATTTAAACATATGCATAGGACCTGATGAAGGTTCAGCATTCTTGCAGCAAAGAACCTGGATCTAATTAACATGCAAAGATTTTCTTTTTTTTGTTATTACAGTTCAAGCTGACACTGCACAATGATTTGAAGCTTGCAATACAAGGAGTACATCACAATGAAATCACAGCTCCCTTTAATGTTACTGTGCTGTCGACTTCTCAGCCAACTAGAGGTCCTCCTCAGGCAAATTTTGCTCATTTTATCCCTGTTTTATTGATTTTTTTTTTTCACTAATCCCACTGAGGTTTTGTGGATGTGCACACATTTCTGGCACTTTCACTTTTTCCTTGCATGAGGTGTACAGAGTTCTAGTTCCTTAGCCTTTCTCTCTTTTCCCCTGTTCCCCTTCCTTTTTTCCATCATTCCTTCCCTGCATCATACCGATGATATGTGTTAAAGGTCGGGGGTCTGCCACCGGGTCTAAGTGCAAAGTCTTGTCTGACACTGAGCGCTGGTGTTTGCAGGAGACTGCCCCAACTTTCATCAAAGAGAGAAACCTTCAAAGCCTCATGTAAGACTGTCTCTCACTCTTTATTTCTGCTCCGAATATTGCAATAATGAGGGGATCCGGGCTTATCCAGCTTCTCAGTTCATTTTAAGCTGATCAAAGGAGGAATGCTAACAGTGGTGGGCGGTTTTGCATTGCTCAGTAGTGAGTTATGATCTTACCTGAGCCCCACATCGGTCGCCTCTGTTCTTCGCGAGGCTTGAGGTGATCCAGATCCTCCGTCCAATAGAGACTCCAGAGGTCAGTGTGTCAGCCAGCATAAAGTCATACAGACAGAGGTCCTCTTTGAGTGGAATAAATGAAAGTACGCTCACTTTACTGCAGAGAGATGAATGAAGTGGCACAGAGCGACGTGAGCGCAGACCTCAGAGCAGTCCGCTGGAGAATGGAGAATGAAATGCTAGGTACAAGCAGCCACATGCTCACAGTGTTGCTGCATCAAACTGCAGGCATCTTGATGTTCAGCTTATTCATCTTCCTCACAGTCACTTTCTCTCTCTTCATCCCGCTCTTTTCAGATTCCCTTTAATTCCTCTCTGGGTTTATCGGCGCTTTCTCTCTGTTTTCCCTTCATGCTGCCACCTCTTTCCCGGGAACCAAGAAAACAAGTGCACAAGATTCCAGAGGCTAATTCTGCTTCTTAGGACGGGGGAACCTAATATGTGAGGACAACTGTGGAAGGAGGGAGATACAGGCAGGGAGAGAGTGTAAGGAAAAGGAGGGGCAGGACGGGAGAGGGGGTGGGTGGGGAAGGACCCAGCGACGGATGGCAGATCCGAGGATTGAAGTGTTTGTGTTGTTGAGGAAGAGGAGGGTGGCAAGTTGTTGAAACATGAGAGACATGAAGCAGAGGAAGGAAATATTGACAAAGTGAAGCAAAGGGAAATATGATTGTCAGATGCAACAGATGGCTTACAGGCCGATATGTTGTGTCTTGCTTTTTGCTTGATTTAGAAAGGGGTTCCCATACCCAACAGGCTTTTGTCTCAGTTACATTAAACAATCTGTGTCACTAATAAATAATAAGCTAAATGTGTCTTAGTAAACCAAACCATGGCTCATATAATATTATTGTAGTATATCTGAGGAAGCATTTCTGTGCTCAGTCACTCTATTTATCAGTGATTACATAATTGTTTATGTGTCCTATAGTCCTAAATCTGGCAGCTGTCACGTAGCTGAACACTTTAATCATTCAACCGTAGATTTAAAGTTAAGAGTAAAGTTACACAATAATCTTTTGATGTCTTGATACCAAAGTGAAGCGCTTAAAAAGTTGGGATTCATACAAAGGTTTTGGGGAGGGGGGGGCAACATATTTTTAGGGTACAGCAAAATAGCTTTATGTTAGAATACACACGCACCGAGAATGTGAACGTGTACACTTATTTATTCATGCCATTTTCCAAATTGGCCAATCATGTGGCAGTAGGGCAACAAATCAGGAGCTTCAAGTCAAAGTTCACAACGAACAGAATGAGGAAAAAATGTGATCTCAGTGACTTTGACCATGTCATTATTGTTGGAGCCAGATGGGCTGCTTTGAGGATTTCTTAAGCTGCTGATCTCTTGGGATTTTCACACACAAAACAATCTATAGAGTGTTTTTCTCAGAATGGTGAGGAAAAACCAGCAAACAAAAAATATCCAGTGAACAGCAGTTCTGTAGACAGAAATGCCTTCAGAGGTCAGAGGAGAATGGTCAAACTGGTTGGAGCTGACAGAAGGGGCTACAGTAACTCAGACATTCACTGTTTACAACTCTGGTGAGCAGAAAACATCATGTCAGGTTCCACTACTGTCGACCAAGAACAGAAATTTCTGCTGAGGCTGCAGATGGTAGGGTCAGAATTTGGCACCAACAGCATGAATCCATGGACTCAACCTGCTTTGTGTCCACAGTCCAGGCTGGTAGTGGTGGTGTTATGGTGTGGGGAATGTTTTCTTGGCTCACTTTGGGCCCTTATCGCCAGTCAAGCATGGTTTGAATGCCACAGCCTATCGGAGTATTGTTGCTGACCATGTTCATCCCTGCAGCTGACAAATCTGCAGAAATGATGTGATGCAGTCATGTCAGCATGGACCAGAATCTCAAAGAAATGTTTCCAACGTCTTGTGGAATCTACGCCACAAAGAACTGAGGCTGTTTTGAGAGCAAAGGGAGGAACTACCCAATTTTTAAATGGTTTTCCTAATAGTACCTATAGTACCTCTTCAAAGCTACCAGACAAGATAGAATAAAATCCAGAGATGAATCAGGTGGCTTCACACTAACATCAGTTTGGGACCTTTAATTGAGCTCTTTAGTGTGGTTGAATATAGTGTGAATGAAAATGCACCAACTGTCCAACCAACCATACAACTCTTTTTTCTTTTTTTCTTTAGCTGATGTCTGAGGATGACAGCTTCCTGGTGCTGCTGCTTTTTTTCCCCCAGTGACATCTCACAGTGGAAAGCATCAAACATCAGGAGGTAACTTTTACAGTAGGTGGCCTTCTCCAAAATGCCGATTCACTGCAAAGCCCAAAACACTCTGTGCCTCTCAGTCACCCATTACATGCTTGTGTGTCATCCAATGAAACGCTGAGAGTGAAGTACTGGGAGAGCTGGGATGATGAAATTAAATGTGGATGGCTATGAGATGAACGCGGCCACACGAAATTCACAAACATGATACTGTGAGACTCCTCTGTGCAAGCATGTTGATTCCTCCCTGCTGCCAATTAAGGTGTTAATTCAGATCGGATATCATAAATGTGCTTGCAAGTGTCGTTTCGGAGAGGTAGGGCAGTATTAGGTGGAGGAGCAGGAGGAGAGGGCTGAGGTGAGATTGACGCATGGCGCAATGTCGAGTAAATGTCAGTCTAATTCTGACATGCTAAAAGGCCTCAGCTCCACTCTGCCTCCTGTATTACTACTCACCTACAGGATATGGAGATCAAATGTGGGGTTAAGTATGGTCTGTCAAAGCTATATGAACGATTTACTGACATCTAGTGTGTGTGAAGTGATCTTTAGTAAATGAGACAGGCTGTGTTTAATGTGAGCAGTAAAAGCAGTAATGGCACCGTCCCATCAGGCTTGGCAGGATCCCACTCTGACAGAGGTGTCCATGTAAAGTCTTATACCAGTTTACTTAAAGGCAGACACCTTCACCTTCATTTCATTTGCATAATATGGACACACACACACACACACAAACAGACACACCAACACATTCTGGCAACATGCCACGTAGGGGTTAGGTTAAGGGACAGTGGGGAAGGACAGCAAACTGGAGCAGTAAGCACATTTCACCAGAGGGATACAGTTACGCACACACACACACACACACACACACACACACACACACACACACATCCCTCCCCCCTCTCCCTGTCAGTGCTCTGCTCTCCTCTCTCTAAAACGATTCTCTCTCTCTCTATTTGCAATAAATTTTTTACTGGGACGCTCACCATTACATCTGGCAGGGTTTCTCTCTGATCTGTATATGGCTCATCAATGTTTACGTACGTCTCCATTCCCCTCGACACGTGGAGCAGTTTGGACTGACGTAACGACTCATTCAACCAGCAAATTAAACTACTGCTGGACATTTCCTCACAAAAAAATTCTTTCAGAGGAATTCAAAAACATCACTTTTTATTTACAAAGGTATAAAATGTTTCTCTTTGTGATTGTCTCAAAAGATCTGGTTCTAAAGTCTCTTATATACTTCCAGTTATTACATGGGAAACATACACACACACACACACATACACACACACACAGACACAGACACACACATGTACACACACACACATATATATATTGTTCATGCATACTTAAATTCAGGATTTCAGAGAATTAGCATGTTAATTTTACTAATTTACTAATTAGCACAAAACCCAAAGTAAACTTGAGACAGATGGGAATGCCAGTTCTTTTGCAGGTATTTGGTCATAAACATTTTGGACAAAGTGAAATTTTGACCTGATGAGGGGGCGAGAAGAAAGGTCACCAAAATTATTTGGCTTCGTCATCTGGGGAGGGAACAAATGTCTGAACAAAATTTGTGCCAATCTATCTTGAAGGTTTTAGGGGTAAACTAAACCTTTGGCCCAAGTGTTGTTGGCCCAAGATGAGACTTTAACTGGGCACCATGAATGTTTGTACCAGATTTGATGGCAGTGCATCCAATAGTTATATCTTTTAGCTGATTTCAGATTTTTGGCTTTCACTGTGCAGTTTGCTTTTCCAATCTCCCTCCACCTCGACTCTACTTGAAGTTATCTAGTTTACTCTCTGTATCTGTTTTTTTCTATTGTATTCTTTGAATCTTTAAATGTATTGTTCGTTAATATGTTAATAGGTGTTTGTGCTTGACTCCTGTTTTAATTGGTTGTTGCAGTTTGTGGCTTTAGTACAAAGCTTTAGCTGTTTCACATTTGATCTGAGATGAAGTTGCATTTTGAATAAACATAGAGCTGATGGAGGGCAAGAAATCAACAGTTTATTTTCTTATGCAACAAATAAAACTGTGGTTGATTCTCAATTTTGCATAAACACCTACATCAGATTCACTAAACACATAATTTGTCTCATTATCTATAAAAGAATGTGCAGTCATACAAAATAGAGAGAAATTCAGATTACAGAAAACTCAAATAAGAGTTCTACTTGAAATGGTGCCAGTCGTGTTGTTTTTCATATAGTTTGTTTTGGCTCCTTTTTGCCCAAGTGTGCCAGCAGTCCTGGAGAGCACTGTCTGTTTTTGTTCTTCATTTTTACGCATCAAGGATAAAAGCACCGACTGTATCCCTCTTCCCTATTAGCCCTTGCACTCCAGTGCCGCCTTTGAAGATTTAATCAGTCAGATTTCCTTGATTAATCCTTTTTCATGTCCTTTCACGGTAAATAATTACAGAGATACGATCACTCGCCGAAAAGAGAGGACAGCATGCGGATTTCTGATAGAGCAGATTTCCCCAGGTACCTTCATTAGCCTGATTATTCAGATCCAAACACACTCCATCAACCAGTTTACATGTAAATAGGTTAATTCTATTCCCACTTTTCATTCACTCCTCTGGCATGCTGTGTTTTACAGATGAGAGCTCACCAAATGTTATTTGTTTTATTCGCTCTCTACCTACATGAACACAACTCTGAAAATTTATTGCCACAGTTAGTAACAAATATTTGATTTGCACTGAGAAGAATATTTTTCCAGTAGAATATGTTTAACAGATGACTGGATTTCAGTCACTTATTATCTGCAGAAAAACAAAAAGCAATAAAGGAACATCTGTTTCCGCTACAGTAGATTCAGTACTGAAGGCCTCAGTCAGACTGCACAGATTCAGCAGGTTGTCTGATGGTGACACCCGGTGGCCAAATGCTCATCTCTCATCCAACCAATGAATTTAGTGCAACAAAACTTTCACCACTTGGTGGCAGTGTGATTCTATTCTCCTCATTTACAGATTTTTTTTTTCTGTCAAATGTATCTTCTGACTGCTAAATCACTCCTCATAGCTACATAACTTCAAACTTCCTAAACATAATTTCACATTAAAAGAGAAAGTTTTACTGGTGTCCGAGGGAGTGTTTAGCACCGCCTGATGCTTTGTGTTGTTGAGCAAATGCACAATAGCTGCAGGCTGTTGTGTATCAGAGGAGATGAAGAACTGCTGCCCCGACTGCCCCTCTCCCCTCTGGATTAGTGAGTTAATGCAACCATTCAGACACTGAGCTCTGATCAGCTGCTTAATACTGTTTTATCCCAAATAACACAACCGTGCATGTCTGACGTGTGCACTTCAACAGACACATAAACCTCCTAAAACTAACACACACACACACACACACACTTTAGATGCTATATTACTGACCTGCAGATAATATTCAGGCAGTGAGAAGATGCTTTCAAAATTTCACACATTTTAAACAATGAATTTTAAAGGACATATTTTTTTTTGTAATACTTTATTTTATAGGTCAGTAATTTCTTTGACAGTTTCCTACAAAGTATCTTGGTACGAACATTTAGAAAAATATGAATTTCCCTGAAAAAGGTTTCACATTTTTTCTTGTTCACCTTGTGCACTGATTGACTTAGTTACACTTGCAGTTAAATACAATTACTTATTTGGCATTGTAACAATTCCAAATAATCATTCTTCTTAGTATGCTATATGGACCTGTAAAATAAATTAACACATTGGACATATAACATCTCTTCTGCCAACATAGTCTCATCCAGATAGGAGTCACAATCAGAGGGGTCAAGGGTCAAAAAGGGTAAGGGCAAATGCAGCCCTTTCTTTGTATTGGGTGCAAAAGTCCCCCTTTCAAAAGGCCAAATCTTTTTTTTATCCTAAAACATTGGTCTACTATCTATCATGTGGCTAAATAAAGAATATCCTACGTGTCCAGTGTCAAAGGCCCTGTCTAAGGGTACTCTGGTGTCTCCAAAGAGCAGGGACATGCCCCATTTTTGTTATTCACCCTGCTTCTTCAAAGTTATTCTCTGGTTTCCCCGGTTAGTTGTGCAAATGCACTGCAAACACACACACACACACACACGCACACACACATACACACACACAGGCTTATACTAATCCTTGTGAAAACAAAGCTGTATATTTCTCCCAGTGCAGGTCAAGCGTGGGATGTTCATCAGCATGTTTATCGGGATTATGAGCATTTCATCCATAATACAACCTCTAACATCATACTTACTCAACAGTCTCTGTTTCGGAGGAAGAGATTGTGCAGAACTACACAGAAAGGTGAACTTACCAGCAAAATGATGATGCAACTGGCGACCATGATTCTTTCAGGCCATTCCCACCAGTGAGTCGTGACCCAGTGTGACCTTGTGACCCCTTCGCACTGACCTCTCAGTGGGTGGCCTTCACACTGACCAACATGGACCAGGAATCACAAGTAGTGGCTGCTCTTAGATCAAATCTTTGTTTGTTTTTGTTTGTTTTTTTTTTTCCATTGTCTTCTCCCCTTTTAAAGTTCATCTCAAAGCTAATATTTTTCTACTCAGTCACTTGTTCTTTTTATGAAAAATTTCTCTTTTCTACTTGTCATCAAATGTTTCTCCATTACTTGTTAATTGTTAGATTCACTCCTGCTTCTCCATCAAACAAGAGGGAAAGTTAGGCTTCTCCAACCATATAAATCTTGATTTAGGTACTATAAATGTGTATGTTCCTCAATGTCTCTGGATGTATTTGAAAGGTCAAGAGTATAAATGTACTGACATATGTTTATTACGTACTGTATGTGAGTGTTACGTTGTGGTATGAGTAGCTGTCAGACCAGGATTATGCTGCGCCAGTGTCAGTGAAGAAGAAGGTCTGCACGGCCAGGCAGCCACGTTAATCATAAATCTTTATCTCACAATCCAGCCTCGCACATCCGGCCTTTCATTAAAAGACGGCCAAAGGATTAGTTCAGTTAAACCCCTGAGATCTGGGGAGAAAATTGAGAAACAAAGTAGGGAATAGACAGGATCCCTCTCTGTTGATGGTGAAGCAAATGGACAAATCTATCTATCTATCTATCTATCTATCTATCTATCTATCTATCTATCTATCTATCTATCTATCTATCTATCTATCTATCTATCTATCTATCCATCCATCCATCCATCCATCCATCCATCCATCCATCCATCCATGCATCCATCCATCTACAGTCCACCACCAACTATCTATCTCTCTATACATCTATATATCTATATCTATACATCTATATATATGTCCGGTTGTCTCTTTTAACATTGAGTACTTGAACAAAACGCAAACACAGAATCCATGGATTGATTGCATTTTTAGATTTTAATAACATCAACCTTTTCAAAAGAAACAAAAATGATAAAAGACACGGTATCCAAAGCAAAATTGTTGGAAATTAGATATTCATTTTCACCGTGTTAACCTGAGAATGCCATTTTTTGAGTCTTCACCTCGATCTCTTGATCAGTACTTGTTTTTCTTTGCCTACGAACCTTCCCTCTGCAGACACCTCCCAAAAATCATCTACATCATGCTAGGAAATCTACCTCTGACTGTGTTTCGAGTGCAAAACATGAAATAATAACCCAACAAAGAAAACTGGACACAAAAGAAAGAAACTACAAGAGACGAACTATCAGTCTACGTAACAAAGAAAGAAGAAACCTTGACCACAAATATATACACAAGGAAAACCAGACACAGCTGCACATCAGAGCAAAGTCCATATATATTGTATTAAATTAGAGAATAAATAAAAATACTTTAATTTATGTAGAATATCTGATGTTACCAAAGCTAAATAAGAAGTGCTTGTATTGCAGTAACAGGACATCTGGTCAGAATGGCCGAAGCAAGATGTTCCCGTTAAGACCTGCTGGGTCTTATTTGGTAATCAGTTTTAAAGAAAATGTTGTTGGTTTGGGTCAAGTATTTTTTAACATTAACAATATTCAGCAGTGCTAGTCTACTGTGCAAGTGCTCCACACATTTAAAACCATTTTTTATTCTACCGCTCTTGTACTAACCACCTGTCTACTGAGAAAGATCAATCCCTCAGCCTTAAAATCCGAGAGACATCAGCATCAGTCAGTGTTCGTGAAGGATCAAAGACTCGACCCGACCAGTCAGGGTGCATTGATGGCTGACGCAGAATCGACTCTGCTCATCCTCTTTAGTCTCTGTAGACGGAGGTTATGTGTCGGGGGGGCATGTGCGGTGGATGGTAGGAGTCATATGGTCCCTCTAAGTGTGCGTCATAGCCGCTCTGAGTCTGATACAGGCCCTGGTCTACAGGGGAAGGGGAGTATTGGTGTGGGGGTGGGTAATGGGGTGAAGGCTCCTGTTTGGGCACCAGGTTACTGGTGATGCTCAGAGGTGGTGTAGGAGGGCCATCGTATGGAGGGGTCCCCACACCGCCAGTGTTATACTCGTGTGGCGAGTGGTTCTCATACGCTCCTCCCTTCATCGCCCTCAGGTGAAGAAGGTGAGCAGAGTCAAAAGTGCCATATGGAGGACTTGGCAGGCCTGGAGAAGAGTAGCTCACCATGCCACCAAGAGGAGTAGGTGGTGCCCGAACACCGTGTCTGTCCTCAGGCCTCATCCCAGCACCAGGAGCTGGTCCCACCTGCAAGCAGCCAGCCACCAGGTTGGTGGTGGGCTGTGAGAGTCCCTTACACAGTGTCTCCATGAAAGCCCTGCTCTCTGTGGACAGCCCCCCCTCCAGCGCCTCAGACAGAGCACAGATGTAGTTGCGGGCCAGCCGTAATGTCTCGATCTTGGACAGTTTCTGGGTTTTGGAGTGACAGGGCATGATGCTGCGGAGGTTCTCCAGTGCATCATTTAGACCATGCATACGTGAGCGCTCCCTGGCGTTAGCCTTTATGCGCCTCGCACGGAAACGCTCCTGTCGGGCTTTGGTCATCCGCTTTTTCTTAGGCCCTCGTCGTTTGGACTTGTTGTCATCCTCCTCTCCTTCCTCTTCGTCCTCCTCGTCTTCCTCCGCATCCTCACTCCCCATCTCCCTGACCTGTTGGTTCGTCCCACCTGCTCTGTAAAGATGAGAGGACACTGGTGTGTCTCCATCAGGTGAGCTGGTGTCTTCATCCATCCACTGCAGAGGGCTGACGACCTCCTCTCCCTCACCCTGTCTCACATATGGCTTAATCATCATAGTACTGTAGGAAAAAAAAAGACAACATCTTTGTCAAACACAGTAAAGGACAATTTGGTCAAACTGTGTAGTGGAATCCCATCTGTCCAGTCTGTATTGCATTTTTATACTAATGATTGGCAAACTGTTTGACATAGACCATAAGGACTATGCAGAATTAGCACACTTATAACCAGGTACTGTAATCACTTAGGAACAGTTTTGAGATATTGAGTATTTTCATGTCATGCTGCTTGATTCTTCTTCTCCACTGCATCAGAGGAAAACCTTAATACATTTATCTCACAGGTACCAGTTACTTTGCATATTTATATTTTCCATACATACAACATTTTTATGAAATTGCTCCTTTTACTTATAATTAAGTAAAAGGAGCAATACCTCCAACACTGACGAAAGGATAGTGCAAACACCTTACAGTCTTTGTCTGGAATCAAAAGCTCACCACGGCTTAAAGTTGCCTTTGACTTTACACTGAGTTGAAGCGCTGGTGGTATTCAGGTAGGTTATATATATTATAAATCAGCGGATGATGAATGGTTTCTCCTCCCTGGTTTGATGTGAAAGGCTTGTCCCTGATAATTAATTTATCACAGCTGTAAACAATCAGGGCTGTAGCTAGCACTGGGAACTCTGAGGCCATTTCCTCCTTAACGTTTTCTGAGAGTTTGGGGGTTTGGCAACCTGCAGACGTTTGCACCATTAAAAGCTCACACTTGGTGGGTAGTTCATAGGCCACGGATTCCCATATTTCCAGTATCGACAAGGCTACTTTTGGCCAACAGAAAAAGAAAGGATTCAGCATCATCTCTGCACCAATTTTATCCCGGCAGTGGAAAGGAGACAGCATTTAGACCTTCATGACGGCATAAAAATAGTTACAGAAATTAACTGAATCAAAATGATTGAAGTTTTGACAGTTTTTTTTTTTTTTTTATTGCCAACAGTCTTCAAACCGAGCCCAGTGTTTCAGCACCGGATAGTTCCCTCCTCAGCCTCGATTGGTCGAAACATTACAGTACCACAAAGGAAAGGATATGGCTTTAACACCTTTATGGCACATGTCATTAATTTTTTTTTTTCATATATGCATTATCAATTTTTGCCCCCCTCTTCCCGGTCTCCACTCCTCCTCTTTCAGGGTAATCCCGTTCAACTTGTGAACTGGTAATGCCCCGACCAGATAAAGTCACCGACAGGACTTCAATCTGGGGCATCGCAGGATTTGCTCCGCGGATGAAGCTGCGACCATGGGATTAAATGAAAGATCGACGTCCCCCCAGATCAGTGACAGAGGACTCAGATTGAATTGAAATAGACTTTTCAAAAGCCAAAAATATTAATGTCTCGCCACAAATTGCGTGCTTGAACAGCTATTTGCTAAATGTCGTCGGAAGCATATTACGATAAGCCTTTTATACACTTTTTTTTTTTCATTAGATGGGCTATATCCACTATCTGTTGACTTTCTATGTATGTGTTTTACTTGGACACCAAAGTTGCACGGCTAAAATTACTGTTTAAAAAAGAAAAAGAAAAAGATGTAATAGACCTAGACTAAAACGTGAGCACCCATGAACTCTTCCAGGTTCCATGAATCACTTGAATAACAGGAGTAAACTTTACCCGTGCTGATGAGCCCAGGACTTCCTCCACAGGTTTTGTCGGACGATGTCTTATTCTTTCCCCCGCGGATCACAGTCTGGTCTCTCTGTCCATTAAACAGAGCTGAAGTTCTGTGCTGTGTCCCTGTGCAGAGCTGTCCCGCAGAGTGAGTCTCAGTGCGGGACACTCTGCGGGAGCTCTGGGTTTTAACCTCCACGTTAAAGCTCCTCCTCCTCCCACTCCCGGCCATCTCCTGCTGACGCGATACAGCTCGCGCGTGGCCGGCCCGTGGCTCGAGCCCCTGGAGCTCCACTCATCCCGTGTGTGTGTGTGTGTGTGTGTGTGTGTGTGTGTGTGTGTGTGTGTGTGTGTGTGTGTGTGTGCAGTCTATGTGGAGGGTCGGGGAGATGTGCATAAGCTCAGTGAAACACAAACAGGAGAGGCCCGGGTCTTTGTTGCTTTGCGAGGGCGGCCGCCAAATCCGCAGCGCGTTTGCATTGAGCGGAGGGGAGACGCTCTCAGCGGGCTGATCTTAACTGTATGTGACAGCTTGAAGTTGCGTGTGAGCAGGTGTTTGCTCCATCCCCTCTTCCAGCACTCCATCCCTCCGCACCGCGGAGATACGCTGCTGTACAAGTTCATCTCACCCAGGAGGCAGCTCTGACCAGACGGGGTAAGTTTAGTGAGGTGTGGATTCACATCGGTTATATGACTTTAGGATAGATGACCCCCCCCCCAGGATATTATTCAGGGCGAACCTCTAATGGGACGGCATCTATATATCTATATATCTAAATATATCTATATATATGTATATGTATATGTACACACACACACACACACACACACCTCCACGTGGTCAAACAAAACACAGTGTTTTTACTTCACTTATTGACGTAATATTGTGTTGATGCTACCTGTGTGCTTTTACAGTAAGTAAACAAAACTCTACCATCTTGTAGGTATGTTGTCTCGTGACAGTAGCAGAAATAAAAACAATCTGGAAGTGATATAAGTATTTGAATCAAAATGCAAAACATTTATTAACACTAACAGGCACTAAAAGTTGTGTAACGTAACCAAACTGCAGAAGCTGTTTTACTTTGGTATACCATTCACCAATATAAACCCAATTTGTACCAAATGCACAACAAAACTAGAAGAAAAGATTCATTTGTTCATTTTTGTCCAGCATTGTCTGAAATTATTAACATAATTCAGGTCGTAGGCTGGACATTTACTTATGATAATTATTTGAGACAGAGAAAGAATGTGAAGTAGGATATAGATTTAGGTCTAACAGAGAGGCTCAACGTACTTTACGAAGTAATCTGCACACCCAAAAATATGTGCTTCTCGTTCCCCGTTCATTCCCAGGCCGACCACCTTCCCCCCTGCTCCTCCCCCCGGGTCTCTGCCTGTCCTATTCCACACCTGCAGCCTGAGATGGGAATAGTAGAGCCCAGCCTCTGGCATCCCTAGGGTAGAACTAGCAGGGGAATATGATAGCCGAGGCCTCACGTCCCCATTGCATATGTATGTACACACACGCACACACAAGTTATTGTGTGTGAGGTTATTATACTTGGATAAAATAGAATTTGATTTTTGTTTTGTTTTCGAGGTATGACTTGTGTCCCAGTTTGATAAATAACAAGTCCCTCTTGATGAAACAGCTCCGTTTTTGCTTCTTTATCTTTTTTATTTCCAGTTTGACCCACTTACTATATGTCGTCCATTCTTCATGTTCCACAAGTGGTGCTCAAGAGCAGTACTGTATGTATGCCATAATGTCCCCAGGCCCCTCAGTGCCGGCCACACATGACGAGGCCGTCCTGCAGATGGTCTTCTCTTAAACATGTCTCTTATTTTAACAGTCTGTGGCTCAGATGCTCATCTATTCTCCACTGGGTGCTCAGTGTACTCAGCATGTTCACGTTGCTCAGAAGACAGTCCCTCCCTCACCTTTTCTAGGTATGTTTGTGAGATGGGGATTTAGTTTATAATAAAACAAACAAATAAATAAATAAATAAAACGCAGGACAGATATAACTTCACTCCAGTACACACACAAACATGACCTTCCGCTGAATCCCCAGCGTTTCTGTGTGTGATAGTGGGGGAAAGTGGGTTTTGTCCATCTGTCATACTGGAAGTCCTCGGAGAGATGCCAGCACCACAGCATGAGGAGTGTGTGCGTGTGTATGTCAGTGTGTATGTCAGTGTGTGTGTGTTCACTTTCAGGGATGAGGATAGATTGCATGTGTAGCAATCGAAAATTCTTTTCTTCCTACTTTATCAGCCGCCTTGGATATAAAGCAATAGTCTGATACGGTAACTTCAACTGACCAAGAGTGTAACTGTCATTCTGCCTGCGTCTGTATCCACTTCAAAATTTATACCGTCGGTAACACCAGTGACAATGCAGTCGTCAAATTGTTCAGAAAGCATACAAAAAACTCCAGAGAATGAACGTTGCTCTGTGTTTCATGGTCCCCCATCAACTTTAGAAATGGCCGGCATCTAAGCCAAACCTGAACCTCCCTCCAGCCCAGCACCGACCCTGGGGAGACAGGGGTGATGTTGACCATGTGTCCTTCTGCTAACCATCTCATTGATGGACCCCACTACTGGGTAAAATAGACACCCCCTCTCTGCCTGAACCCCTAAACCCCCTTAACCCTATCCTAAACCCTCTGCTGGCCCCCTGTTGTGCGTGCTCATTGGCTGACCGCCTTCAGGCGTCCCTTTTCCACGGGTCCATTGTCTGGCCCCGTAAGCAGCTTTGTTTCTGCATGTGCAGCTGGGCTAGCCCGCGCAGCCATTAGTCGCAGCACGCCAAAGGGAGAGCGGGATAATATAATTACAAAACAAAAGTCAGGTGGCTCACGAGATCTGCCAGGAGAAGCCCATTTGTGGGAGATGCGAGAACATGCTGGCGGGTGGCCAGCTATAATTCGATTATGAAGTTGTGTGAGTGACAAAAGAAACAATTGAATCTTTTTTTGTCTTTTATTTGCCCCACTGTGATTGAATTTGATTCCACTGGGGCTCTAAAAAGAGGGCAGCGTGAAAAGAGAGAAGATTTACTCTTCTAATTTCTAGAGTCACCAGCTCAGAAAATGTAATATTGTCTGACAACATAGTGAGAGAAATTCTTCCCTGGGCTAACTTTATTGTCATGTTGCTTCAACACTTAGACTGAATGTGAGGCCAAAATCAGATGAATCGCCGAGTTTCCCTGCGAACTGACTGGTCTTGTGCTCTTGTTTTGCATGAATGCACACAGACCGGTGGACAATGGGATCAGTGGCAGATCCATCTCCTGTTATACTTTCTTTAAACAGGGCTGCAAGTGTGTCCCCCTGTTCTGTCGGCAGACCAGAATTTATCCTGTTAGTCACCCTAGATGAGTGAAAGAGTAAAATCAACCCCCATCCCAGCTGGACACACACACACACATATACACACACACACTTAACCCCACACTGGGGAGTTACACACTCGGCTTTATGGACAGCTGATAAGAACAGGTTTAGCTGGTGGCTACTGTTCAGAGCAGGTCAAGCAGAACAGGATCTGTTAATGTCTTTTTGTTTCTATAGTTCATACTGCAAGAGACTGCATTTGTTTTTTGTTTTGTGTTTTTTTTCTTTTTTTTTTTTGGTTTTGTTTTGTTGTTATATAAAACAATAAGCAATTGTGTCAAATGCACACATGCTCTTACTGCTGAAGGGTTGGTGTCAGTATTGTGCCCGCTCAGGGTGTGTAAACGCCCATTTTTTGCCCCATTAGGCACAGTTTGATCGTGCCCCTGGGAGAGCACCACATTCTCATGCTCTGTAAGACTGCTCAGAAATGTTCCACCGCAAATTAATCGACTGTCTGGTTTAGGGTTTTATTCACGCGAGTGGGTATGCATCTGTCAGGGTGGGCCGCTTTTGGAGCACATCTAAGAGAGAAGCCAGAAGACAGATGCATTTTTCTGATTATTTTGAATCGCTTTATTAAAATGTGTTGGGAATAAAGATCAACTGGTGTGACACACTTATATCACCTCATACCTTTTAACGTTTATTCATGAGTACCTCACACTGAGATAAGTGCTTCTGTTGGGAATATTATTTCAAAGCATTTGTATAATGAGTTTAATGAAAGACAGACACACTGCTCTGTGTAAGTTGCTTATTGTTTAGCAGATGGCAGCTTCAGTTGGGAGTTGCAGGAAAGGCAGAGCCGATGAACTTCTTCCCATCACCATAGAAAGATTTATCCCAGGTGTACGTTTGAATAATGAGCTCCTTTCCTCCCAGGCTCAGACGACACCTGATTACGATGGACAAAAAAAAAAAAAAAAATTTGAATCAGAAAAGATTCACAAGCCAGAGGGCATAAGAGGACATTTAGATTTACTCACTGTTTTCCGGGGCGAGTGATGTAGCAGAGGCTGTAAATGGCAAAGTCAAATTCGGGGCTGCAGCCAATGACTGCAGAGCCGACCTGCTTGAAGTAGCCATCCCACTTGAACTGCATCCCCAAGACATCAGGGTAGGTAGTCCACTGAAAGTGACAGACAGAGAGAAAATGATGGACGTGCTTCACTTATACACAGCATAAATCACCATATTGTGGTCTGTATTGTGGCTGCTTACAGGCCCGTTGAAGCTGTGGCTGTAGTAGTTCAGCTTTCCCCTTTTTTCAAGAAGATAAAACTGGATCCAGTTGTGGAAGCCAGACACCTTCCCTCCCTTGATTTCTCCTACCGCACAGAATGCAGCTCTTAATAAACACATGAGAATTATTTTCAAGACAAGACTGTGGTGACATCTGTTCTGTCCAAACCTGCAAAGATGTGCTCAAAGCCACTGGAGTCCATCTTGTTGTTGTTGCGGGAGTACAGACCAAACCACATCATCTTCAGATCCTGTACGAACGCTTCCTCTGATGCATAGACGCCTTAAAATGCAGAATAACATACTTTTTTTTTTTACATCAGAGCAGAGGTTTTTAAACTGTGGAAGCTGGAGGGAGACACGTGAGGCTTAGAAATCATTGAAGAAACACACTTTTATAGCACCAGAATGTCCCTGAGGAGCTTTTCGTTTTTAAGGTTTCTTCTGTATCAAAATAATCCAGTGATAGCTTTACATCCATTAGCACATTACAAACAGGGACTGCTAATAGCTAATTTTGGAAAAAACAAACAAACGAACAAATGAACGAACAAACAAACAAACAAGGCCGTAGTACACATAACTCACTGACTTTAACTCTCTCCCTTTACTTTGAAAAGTTCTGCACTAGAGCAGTGGCATCACCAGACCTCTGTGTGGCAGTGCTGAGCCAGTGTCAGGATGCACAATTACACATGGACCTTATTACCCTTCGTGTAGAGGAAGGCAAACAGCTCTCTGCCCAGCTCAGTGTTGGACATGGTCTCCTTGACAAAATTCTCCTGCTCAGCCAGCTGCTGAGGGCTGAAGTCCTCTGCCTGTCCAGTCATCCTCTGGTAGTTGTCCAGCACAGCCAGGAGAGCAGCATATGTGGGTCTGGAGAACAGTGCGTCCTCATCCAGGTAGCGGAACAAGCTGGGAACGCAAGCAGAAGCACAAACATATAACACAGAAGAAAATGGGCAAGTACACCAAGATCAAGATCCAAAAAGAGGAGCCAGTGAGAGGTTGCTGTGCTAAAAAGACTGTCCGCTCACGGCCTGGAGGAGAGATCTGTCTGCGAGCTCGTCTGAGAGTCGGGCACCAGAGCCTGAGGGTCAATAATCAACTCTGAGGCTGAAGCCCTGTTTGAGTCCAGAGCATAAAGCGTCTCGGAGACAGCCTTGATCTCAGCATCAGTGATCACACTACCACCACCTCCCCCGCCACCTGTTGAAAATCACAGACACACTTATTGGTAACCTATGACAGCAAATGTGATATTACCAGTGGTGGAGAGTAAGTACATTTACACAAGTATTATACTTTCAATTTTGAGGAACTAGTACTTGATTACTTCCATTCCATTAAACATCACCAAAGTGTATAAAATTGTTCAACTAAAATATACTATGACACAAATGCTATTTACAGATAATAATTAATAATAATACTAATAATACATTTTACATCAGTACAATAATACACACTTTAAGAGGGGCAGTTCTTCATATTGAGTAGTTTTATTTTTTATATTTTACTGTAAGTACTTTTTGTTTATAACATTTCTGAATTCAGTACTTTTATTTGTGATGGAGCATATTGCAGAATTGCTACTTTTACTCAAGGATCTAAACGCTTCTTCTGTGACTGGGTGTTACTAAAAGGAGGGAAAAGGTGAAGTTGAGGAAGGAACATGTTTGCTTCCAATACACTGTTAAGCACAACAGCAGCACCTGCTGGTCACATACTGAAAGAAGATTTGCCCAATGACGGCTGGTCTCACAATCAGCAGTGATGGAAGAAGTACTGAGATCCCTTCACTGAGTAATAGTTTATGTAAAATTCTAAACTGAAAAAAACAAACCACAATTAATATATGTAGAGAAGTAGAACTATACAGTAGTAAATAAAAAAATAGCCAAGTAAAGTAAAAGTATCCCAAAATTGTACTTTGTACAGCAGTACATGAGTGAATGCCCTTTTCATGTACTTGTCCAAAACTCCAAACCGGGACAGCACAGATTAAAATTTAATTATTTTCACAAACTACAGGTAATTGAGAGAGAAACTGATCTTTTTCAGTGCAGCACCACAGGCCTCATTGTTTGACTGCTGACTTTGACTGATTTTACTGCGCACCCTGGGAATGTCACCAGGTGTCATAACTGTTCAGGAAGGAGCAGCACAAACAGATAGAAGCTAGGCGGCTAACAGTAGTGAGACACGGTATAGGGTCAGCTGTAGGTGGTGTGTGGTTAGTCTTACTGTTACAGAGGTCTGTGTAGTCGCTGCAGCAGTTATAGTGTTGGGTGCACTTGGAGTTGCAGTGGCACTTGTTCTGAGAGTTGTATTTCTCACCACATCTGCCTTTACAAGACATGGCTCCATCTGGAAGGAAAAGAAACAGACTTGAGACGCTGGTGAATGAAAACATTTCTACAGAACTCGACAATGTGTTAAGGATTAGTTATAAAGCAAGAATCTGCTCTTGGCTCTCACCTTTACATATTTCGACATAGTCTGAACAACAGTCTCCGTAGCGCTCACAGGATGGGTTGCACTGACAGTAGAAATTACTGTCTGTCCCATAACCACACCGACCCCGACACGAGTCCAGGGAGTCTGGAAACCAACAAGGAAGGTTTGTATGCAGTGATGTCCTGTTTGTGCCTGTTGATAAATCTGTGATAATGGGTTATGGTGATAATAGAGCAGACAAAAAAAAATCTCTTACTGCTGTATCCCTGGCAGAACAGGGTCGCACAAAGTGCAAGGAGAGCAATGACCTTCATCTTGGCTGAGCACGAACCTGAAAACAAGGTGAAGTGACTGTTACCATGGTCTCCTTTTTATAGCGAGTTTCACCTGACCAATCCAAATGCGGTGCTCACATTAACCCAGCCCATAGGTCAGGATGTCAGTCACTTCATGTCTTCTAGATAAAAACCCTCTAAAAGCAAAGATGCGACATGTGTCTCAATCATAAGCTACTGTTGTATTTGTTGATCTTCAAAACACACGTGAGGCATTGGAGAACCATGACACACCTAAACAAAGTGGGAACTTTTAGAAAATGTTTTAAAAAATGTAAATGAATTTTCTGTCAGTTTTTTATCTGTGAAACTGCGCAGCTGCTTCACACATAGACGGTGCTTTAATGTATAAAAATAAGACCATATCAAGGTGTGGGCTGTGATAACAACAGCAGTTTCTGAATTTTTACATTTATTTTGACAAATAGCACATGCTCCTTAAATTAAAAGTAAAATCTCTCATTTACACTTCATTGTGTTTCAAAGTAAACCAATGAAATCCTATATAAAATAAAATAATTTTAAATTTATAAAGTCTTTCGGGACCTTTCCTTTTTTTCTCCTGCCAGAGTGGCCAGATGCTGTAGTTCGCAGGGTTTGTGCAAGATAGCTCAGATTACCCAGAATAGCTCGCCTGCTTCAGTGTTCCTGGTTGAGGTCACATGCTCTTTGCGGAATGACAAATACCTCACGGCAAAGATGCAAAACTAAACGAAGGGTGTACAATGGCAAATACTTAATATATTCAGAAGGTTTTAGACATATGGGGAAGATATGTTGTTGAAATGATTCATGGTTTTCCAGTTCTTACCCACAAAAGAAAACTACACATTTGTAGTTTCTCTTGTGATTTTACTGTCAGTGCAGCTGAACTCACAACTGTGTCCATAATCATAAGTGAAATTATGGTGTTTTTCTTGCCTCCAAATTACACTTTAGGTTAAACTAAGTTAGAAAAGATGAAAAAAGTGGGACACACATTTTCTGAGTAAATTCTAACTGGTCACATAATTTCAGGTTCAACTGCTTTATTGTTGTTACAGAAAGAAGAAAGCCTGAAAGAGCTGACAACAGCAGTGTTGTCACAGCTGTATGTTTTGCTGCTTTCTGCTTTGCCTTTCTGTCCTCTTCATCATCTCATGGCCACTCAGGTTTATCTTGTGACCCGTGGTAGGGGTCTCAGGCCCCAAGCCGGGAACATAGTGCTGGCAGGCAGGTGGATGAAGCACCAGATACAAATCTTTATTTAGGTTTTTGCTCTGGAAACATACTTTCAAGATCATAAATATTTATTCTGAGGTCAGAATGATATAATATACGGACAGAATATTAACACACATTGTTTTTAGATTAGAGATTTGCGATTTTTGAGGACCAGTCAGTTGCTGGATACTGCCTCAGAAATGCAACTGCACTCCCAGGCTGTAGAGGGCGCTGAGCAGTGATGACAACCGGCCTGACGTCGACTTGTTTGTCCCTGCACGGCTTCCTCACCCAGCGTGGATTTCAATGACATTCTGAGCTTTCGTAAGTCAGCTCTGTTCTCCGGGCTGAAATAATGTCTTTAACCTTTTTATTCAGAACAGTTACAAGAGACTTCGCAAAGGTGAGCGTGTTAAACCTCACACTGAGTCACATCCTTTACATTTTACCCACAGTTTGAGCTGTCAGGAGCTGGTTTCGTACTCACTCTGTACTTTCTGACAGACCAGCCAACGTTACTGGGCCACTTTCAATGAGCAACCTCGCTAATTCATTCATATTTCATGTTCATTAGATGTGATTGTGGCTGGACGCGTGTGCGTGATATTTTGCTTTAAGTGGCATTTAGTTGTGACAGAAGTTTAGTACATCTGACTGTCTGCAAAAGACAAACCTATGTCTCTGGGCTTTGTGAATTTCTTCTGGATATTACACCTTCTACCATCTGTCATCCTCAGGTCGGCCTTTGCCAGCATGTACAGTCGTTACACACAGGTTGTCAGCTCCTGGCAGCAGACAAAGCCCTCCTGATGAAACTGCGGAAAAGCACCGGCTACACTTTCACTAACTGCAAGAAAGCACTGGAGAAGTTTGATAATGACATAGCACAGGTAACCCCCTCCCCTGACTTATATACTTCTGCACTCACAGTTCAGATGTGATACAACAATATAGCTGTGTTGTTACTGATATAATCTTCCAAACTTTCAGGCAGAGACCTGGCTACACGCGCAGGCCCAGAAGGAGGGCTGGAGCAAAGCAAACAAGCTGGAGGGCCGCAAAGCCAAAGAGGGTCTGATCGGTCTGTTTATAGGAGATAGAGCTGCAGTAATGGTGGAGGTAAGTCCAGTGGTGCCTATAACCAACATCTGCATTTCAGTTGTCTCCAGTTTGGCGGGCATGGCAGCTTTCAGTGATATGTCTTCTTGTTTGTCTGACGCAGGTGAACTGTGAGACAGACTTTGTCGCCCGCAATGAGAAGTTCCAGCAGCTGGTTAAGGATGTGGCATTTGCCACCTTGGCTCACCACCAGAATAAAAGCCAAAGCCAGACAGGATATATCAAGGTGAAGTCGTTATATCAAATGAAAGTTCTTTCATTTAATTAAATAATTACTTAATGGATTCGTTTAATTACTGAACATGTTTTTTTCTAAATGTAATTGGATACATAAAGTGGCAGACTATGTATGCTATGCAGGCTGGTGTGGGGAAGGTTCTCATGTATTGACAGAAGTTGACTCTTCTTGTTCAGCCAAGTCAATACAGTTACACAGTTGTATGCATGAGCTGTTCATAAAACTGCATCATCAGAATGTCAGTGACTCTCAGCCTGCTCTTAAATCATGGGAGGCTGCAATAAATCTGACTTCACCTTTCTGAGCTGGAGGAATCACATGTAAATGGAGTGAAACTGATTTACACAGAACTACAAAATCTCTGTTCATGAAGCTGGTGTTTTATGAATTATATTTTTGCTTTTCTGCCACATGACCTCCATCACCACATGCAAAGTTATGTAAATCTGAAAATGAAGCTTAAGTGCACGTTGAGATTTTTTTTAAAATATTACAAAGTAGGGCTGTACACAGCTTACAGTGTGTGATGACATGTTGATATGTCATTAGACCACATAGTGATGCTTTTTACTAAATTTTGACTTAAAGAGTTTTTCCACAGGAACTTTATTTATACTTTGACTCCGCTAACATGTTATATTTGTTTTCAGAGCGTCCTGGCAGGTGAAGACTTTAGCAAACTCACTGTGGGTGAAGGAGCTTCACTTGCAGACCAAGTGGCTCTCACAATAGGTCAGTAAGGACTTATTTTTCCATGAAGTGATGCTTCTCAGTTTCACTCTGAAACACTGCTGTTCTGTAGCCCTCATGCTCTGTTTACCAGTGTTTCTTTAACTCAGTTTTCCCCACTAATGAAATTCAATTTGATTTGTCCACTGCATTTGTTTTCACATGTTTATGATTCAGTGAAGGAGTTGGGCAGATTTCACTTCTGCTATAACATAACTGAATAATGTGAAGACTGTGATGTATATAAAGCTTTGGAGTCTACTTTTGGGATATATTCTGCATTTGTTCATATCAGTTAAGGACAAGCATTTGTAAAGTTGGTTGTAGGTATTTTTTATGTCACATCCCTAGACCTACAGATTACTTTGCAAATCCTTTCAGCACCATTATCTGTGACAAAGGCAGATGAGGGTTTGTCGACTACATTTACATACATACTTAGATCTATATAAGTAGTCATGTAACAGCCTGTTATTATGGCACAAAAGAATAAAACATCCTGTGTACGGGAGAACTGGTAATTCCACATAGCATTTATCTACTGTAAGTTGACCTAAGTGCTTATGTTCACATGCACACCAGCTGGTCTCACTGAGGACATCTGGGGACTGGATTTGATTTAGCTGCACTGTCTTCATTGCTAAATATTCTATAGGATTGTGGACAACTGGGCGTTGATTGAGTTAAGCAGTACAAGACTTTGAAGCAGCTAATCATGATTTCTGTAATAACAATATATCAAATGACAATTGTGAAAGGGGGCCTGCTCCTAATGATGAACCTGCAGAGAATTATCACCTGAATCTGCAAATTCTCTCTACAGAGCTTTATAGTGTTTTTGTTTTTGGCCACCGCAGGCAGCTGAAAGAAAGAAGAACAAACAAAAGCATTTATGGGCCTAACAAGAACTGTAAACTATTGACTTTATATTATGAAAAATGAGTCATTCGGACGTCAAAATTAATTCTTTATTATCTAAGAAATAAAGTATGTTTTGCTAAAATGAGCTTATTGCACCATCCATTGATAAAACATGTTTCCCGCTTTCCTCTCAGGTCGCCTCGGTGAGAACATGTCAGTGAAACGTGCAGTGACGATTGGCGTCCCTTCTGAGTGGCACATCGGCTCATATGTGCACAGCCCTGTGAGCGGCCAGACTGAGGTGGCCATGGGGCGGTACGGTGCACTAGTCGTATTCCAGGGAGGAAAGGATTCAGAACGGGAAACTTTAGGCCGTAAGCTGGGACAGCACATAGTGGGAGAGGCCCCCGTGTCCCTGGGCAACATGGATGACCTGCCCTGTGGTGAAAGTGAGACACGTCTGCTGCCTCAGACCTTCCTGGGAGACCCCAGCAGGACTGTAGCACAGTTCCTCAGGGGTCAGCAGGCTCGAGTGCTGGACTTCGTCCGATTTCAGTGTGGAGAGACAACCAGTGAAGAGGCAGAATGAAAGGAAGGAAATAATTTACCTAGTGTGATTTGTACCCATTAATTCTCTAACATTCAGACAGTCGCACATTGCCATCATGAATCTGAAAGCAGAATACTGATGAAATAAACAATCCATCAATAAATTGTTTTGTTTTTTGAAATTTGAGTGCAGGTTTCACAATATTTTAAACTGCAAGATTCACTATTTGTATACATGTTTTTCTTGTCATATTTCTTGTCAGTATGTCATGCTGCAATTATTTTGAACTGACGTTTCATCCACATGAACATCTTGTAAATTTGCTTTTCTTCCTGATATGCAGTCAACCAAAAAAAATGTGCATAATGCAAGAATAAACAAGAAGGACATCTGTAAATTACCAACACTGTATTGCCCTGTTACCTCTGAGTTTTAACACACTTTGCTGTAACAGTACACCAGAGAGTCTGTTAAGTGTAGATTCCCCAAGGGCTGCAGTACGGTTCAAGAGTTTTAAGAACTTCAGGTATTCAGATTCTTATCCATCATGTGTCTGGTCAGTCCTAAATTCATTCTGCAGTATGACAGCAAGCCCAAACATATAACCAGAATCACAGATAAGATTTCAGTGACAAGAAGTATCCTCCAGCAGATGATCTGGAGCCCACAGAGCCCTCACCTCAACACCATGGAGTCAGTCTGGGATAATGTGAAGAGGTAGAAGACACTGGGACAATTTTGCACATGCCACAGTTATTTTATTTTTATGTATGTATGTTTTTAAGTTCATAAAGTAAAAGTGTATAAGCATATGAAGAAAGGCTCATTTTTAATGTCTTCTTCCTGTAGGGTTTGTATTAACTTCTTTTCACTTCATAATAGAACTTGTCATTTGCCAAAACTTTTGCATTCAACTATACAGTTACCAGTTATTATTACTGGAAATAGTATTAATATTTTACTATGTTGTATTTCTATTATTAGCATTGCTATCATTTCATACTATGTTTCCACAAGGCTGGAGTTGGTGTGGTCTGTGGAGGCTGTGTGGGAAACGCCTTTCTGGAATGAAGGCCTGTGATTGGCTGTTGCTAGACAAGCTGCGGTGACATCACCAGGGATGTGAAGGACCAGGAGCTAACTGCCGAAGATACGAGAAGCTGTTCCGTCTGTCTGTGATTTACAACCAAAAACAGACATGGTAAGCAAAGACAGTGTACCAGACTAATATGTAGAAATAGGCACTCTTTGTATAGATACGTAGTACATGAAAATTGCTTTTTATTCGCAGATTTTAAAAACATCTAACCTTGTTAACGTTAAGCTAGCTGCGTATCTCTCCTGGCCTGCTTTAACGTTAAGCCCGTACAATCCTTTTCTTAACTCCACGTTAGAGTTAATGCAGGATTAACTCAAAGCTTTTGTTAAATCAAACTAATGTCAGCCTCCTTCTGTCTTCCTCTCACCATTACGCGCCTGTGCCTTTTAACCCTACCTCAACCAGT
Source organism: Toxotes jaculatrix (assembly GCF_017976425.1). Classification (NCBI taxonomy): domain Eukaryota; kingdom Metazoa; phylum Chordata; class Actinopteri; family Toxotidae; genus Toxotes; species Toxotes jaculatrix. The sequence continues at coordinate 14,314,419 of NC_054396.1, read as the reverse complement.
CTGACTTCACAGAGGACCAGATCATGGGTGAGTTAACATCTGATTAGCAAAAGGGATTATCTTCTTTTAATGGATAAAGTTATTATTTTTATTTTTATTTTTTTTACGGCACAGTAATCTAGTCATAAACATATCACCGTCGTTTGAAACAGCTTCACGAATTTCGACCCTGTAGCGCGACTTTTGTCTCTGCAAACCACTGGATCCCTGCAGGTAACACTAGCTGACTGAGCTAAACTAAACATTTTCCAGCTGTATAAGGTTAAAATGTTAGTGTTCAAAGCTTGTCACGACTTATACTTAATTAATATAGGGTGAGTTCATCACGAGTGCCACTGACTGGTGTACCTTTCTGCAAAAACACTAATTTGATGCAGCGTGGCGGTGTGTTTTTGCATGCTGATGTCCAAATGTACACTTCAATGAGTGACATGTCAACAGTCATGATGAGGACAGGTTGTGTGCAGCGTGTGGATCAGGGTGTTGGCCTAGACTTAACCTCTCTGGTGTACTTAAAGGCATGGCTACTGTTTTGTGACACTCACTAAAACAGCATCAGACACCAGCTATCTTTGTGACATCAACATAAAATAAGTCTTGTTGTCGTGGTCAGAGCAACTGTTGTGTTCAAGGTTGGTATTTACTCCAACAGCCCCCCCACCCACTGATACTGATATGTGAAGCCTTTGCCTTTTGAGGTAGATTATATGTTTGAACAAAACAGTATATTTCAGTTTTTTGTTTCAAAGTTTGTTTTCTGCTGATCTGATACTGAAGTAATACAAGAGCCAGAAAATCACAACTTTTCATTATCCAAAAGGAGCTAATGTGGAGGAAGGGAAGAGATTAGGAAAGAAGCACATTCCCCTACTTCCAGGGAAACATATCTGTAGGATTGTAAGCCCCTGTTTTGCTTTTGTCTTCTGTAATGTTCATTAAGATAATGTACTGTACAGCTGTACCTGAGCTCCACCTTTGCGTCCCCTTTTTAGAGTTCAAGGAGGCCTTCCTTTTGTTTGACCGGACGGGTGAGGGGAAGATCACATACAGTCAGTGCGGTGATGTTATGCGGGCCCTTGGACAGAACCCTGTCAATGCTGAGGTGCTCAAAGTCCTGGGAAACCCCAAATTAGAAGGTAAGCCTGTCTGACACACTATTCACATGATTAAACCAAATCCGTTCAACCTTCTGCACAATCATTTAATCGTTGTTTACAGTTAGCTTGGGCGTGTTCAGTTATATTTCCTCACCATAACCTCAATCAGTGAATGTGCTCTTGGTTTGTGGTTTGTTATAATAGGACTTAAGTTGTAGAGAACGATAGGTTTACAGAGCATTTCTCTCTGCAATGTAAACAATTCATAGCCCTGAAAATCCTCTGTCCAAATAAGCTTTATTCTATTCTTTAAGAACTGAGAGGGCCTATGGGCTCTAAGGGTGTGAGGGATTGGTGCACAGTTACTGCAATTATTAGTTAAAATCAGTGAAAATATATTAGGATTTATGCAAATATGCTAGAGATTCTCTAATTGTTTCTTTCAAGGAGGTTTCATTTCTGTGTTTGGTGCGAGAGTCAAAGTTTAAAGAGAGAGGAATCACTTCTGAACCAAAACATGATTTTTGAGCACCTGTTTGAACCTGCCACACAAACTGCTGCACTGGGTTATTAACTACACGTCACAGTGATGTGATATGCTTCACTGATAAATGAGCAAAGATCTGATATTATGAAAACTGGATTTGAACTTCCATTTATTGTTGTTACAGTGACTTCATTTTCATGTTTCTGTTTGTTATTAATTCGCCTGCAGAGATGAACCATAAGATGCTGGATTTTGAACAGTTCCTGCCCATGCTTCAGGCCATTGCTAAGAACAAGGACCAGGGCTCCTTTGAGGACATCGTAGAGGGCTTGCGAGTCTTTGACAAGGAGGGAAATGGCACAGTGATGGGAGCAGAGCTACGCCATGTCCTCACCACACTAGGTAAGACCTCAGATATCTGCAAGACACGGTGTTAGTCCTCATCAAGTAATCACAGCTGACCTATGTCTGTTTTCTTTTCATGTTTCTTATCTTAAGTAGAAGCCCCTCAGGATTGTAATTCTTGTTTGTGTACCAGGTGAAAAAATGACAGAGGAGGAGGTGGAGACTCTTTTAGCGGGACATGAAGACGCCAATGGCTGCATCAACTATGAAGGTAAAAACACACAAATATCTGATAGCTAAATGTGAAAAATGTGGAATATAAAGCAACGGGAGTCACTGTGTAACATGCTCACAGTCTCAGTGTTCCCGTCTCACAGCCTTTGTCTGTTTGATGAAGAAGTTTTTCATTTTTTAAATAACATGTATCAGGCCAAATGTAGAGTAGAGCTGCTGATTGTGGTTGGTGAGGAGAAAGCTTGTATCCCTGCAGACAGATGTATGTTGAATACGTTCCTGCTTTTTTCAGGTGTAATTCTAATGTTTGGTTTCTTTCTCCGGATAGAACTGGTCCGGATGGTGATGAGTGGTTGAGGACTTCAGAAACACACTTCCAGCTTTAATTTTATGCCTGAACATTTTTGTATTGTTTGTCTCATCTTGCCCTCCCATCCATGTCATCCTACCTCCAACAAGTCTGCGTTTTGTTATTTAGATGTTATTTTCTTTCAAAAGTGCCTTTTCTGTCTAATGTGACGATTTTCATTTTCCAGCATTATTCAGTCGGCGGTAACATTCCCTCAGTGACTCAACCTTTACCATCTTTGTCAATCAATTCCTGTCAGTCTTGTTGTCTGCATTTTTTCTTTTTTTTGGATGGATATGATAATGTGACGTGACATTTAACAGTATTGAATAAAATTTGTGGTCTACAAGCTTGTAAGCCTGTTCTCTAATATCTCCTTATGGGTTATAGATATTTTCAATCACAAACAAAATATTCAAATTTATATAAAATCAGAAAAACTGTTAAATACAAGACATAGAATTATCAGTAAAATATTTAAAATATTCTATAAATATTAGAAAAAAAGGAAAATATTAGAAAAATATCAATATAAGTATCTTAATATTCGCAGGGAAATTACTTTAAAATATCCATAAAATATTTAAAAAATATATTGTGAATTTAGATGGCAGTAACATAAACTGTAATAATCATAAATGTAGATATCTGAAATGCAATACATTGTGTTCTATATCAAAGGAAAACAGAATTTAGAGCCAATGAAACAAACAAAAATTAAAACACTAATAATGTAAAGATTTATTGTATTGTGTATACACCCAGCAAAAGTAAAAGTACATATAAAAGCCAGTTTGTAAATACAGCAACATGAATGAAGAAGATTTAGTCGATTGCAGATGAAAATATCGGCCAGCAAATGTCATCGGCAAAAACACTTTTAAAAAGTGGTGGAATGTAACTGAGTACATTTACTCAAGTACTATAATGCAGTTTTGAGTACTTGGTAGTTTGAGCATTTTCACTTTGTCAAAATTAATACTTTTTACTTCTCTGCATTTCAGAGGGAAATATTGTACTTTTTACTGACAACTTCACTTACTGTTTAGTTTACGTTAGATTAAAAAAAATGTTTTGTCAAAGATTAGAGGTTTAAAATACTAATCAAAAGCTGTGTCTTGTTAAGATCTCCAACAAGGATAGAAACTTATTGATCGTTAATGTGATGAGTAACACCTGTGCTTCTCCTACTCTGACAAGTCAAATTGTCTGCTGGTGGTAGATCTACGGGCTCTGCAGGCAACACAGCAGGTCAAGAGCGAATCCTAAACATTTACTAGTAAATAAGAGTATTCTCTTGTGCCGCCCCTTTAAGAGTGTCGGGGGATTGTTTACATTGCTGCACTGTTTGTCCCTGCGGGCCTCTGTAGTTCAGACCTTTAGCGTTGTTCAAGTTGTTGTCTCCACTTACGGCCGTTTTTCTTTTGCTGTACCTGGAAAGGACATATTCTGTGAGTAATATTATTGTTATGTAAATTACCTGTATTACTTACCGTTATGATTTATTGTTGTTTATTAAGTTAATAGCGCGACCGACGCTAATGCGCTAGCCTGTCAATGGGCTTTTCTGTGTTATATTAGCACAAAGCTAGCCGCTATTTTACCACACGTGTGACGAAAATAATAATTTCAGTTTATGTTTATGAGTTTGTATTTCTGATTACACAAGAAACAGGCAAAACGAAGTCTGACACATTTTTTTTCATTATGTTTGTATTCCAGTTTTACAAAAAAGATCTCAATTAAAGCATCAAACTTTTGGAATTCAACCTCATTCTTACAAGGGCAGAATATCTATTCTGTCTGCACTTGGTAGAGTACAGTTTGGTAGTAGAGTGATGTGTCTTTGGAGTTGTTCTTTAATTTGACAAACTTGTTTATTAATTTAAAGATTTAGCTCCTTATGTGTGATTTCTGTTTGTGTGACCAGTGTGTGAAGCAGCTGACAAAAGAATGACCCACACAGTGGCTCCTCTTCACATCTTTATTTTTTTCCCCAACATTTTGTAATTAAAACCTGAACCGCCTTTGTTTTGCCTTTTTTTTTTTTTTTTTTCATACAAACTGCCAGAGTAACTGTCAGCACTAATGTGATGATTTACAGAGGAAAAATTGATTTCTACTGTATAATAATCAATGCAATTGCTGCTACCTTCAGCATAGTGAAAAACATACAGAAACTGAACGGACACTTATTTCATATCACAAAATCCACACAATGTAGTAATAACACAGATAAAAGAAGTCCATTTATGCTCACAGCTGTTGTGAGGACTGCAATACTGGCTTGACGGACATTAACTGTAAAGTTTCACCATCTGACTGGATTATATTTCATGACACTGACGTGATGTGCCGTGTGCAGAACAAAGCATGTCTTTTTTTTTTTTTTTTTTAAATCCTTCAAACTCGGTGACACACAGCGAATGGCACTGGAAATAAAACTGAACGGTAATATGGTTTTACAGAGCTTAATGGCATGCGTTGACATACGCACATGCTCACAGTCACTTATCAGACAGATCCAGCAGACCTGTCTGAATCATACACAACAGTGGAGAGGGTAAATATAGGCTACAAAGGTAATAATATACAGTTACAATGTTGACATATCAAAGAAAGAAGATGGAAAAAAGTAACAGTAAAAAATATAAAAATTGATAGGATAAAAAGTGAGGATATTGTTGCAGATATTAAGGACACAATTCTCCGTTGTCAGCTGTTTAAGGTGCGAGCTCCCTTGTTTTTGACAGTATTAACATTTCTTCCATCTGTAACTTGAAATGCACCAGCGAAAAACAAGCTGCTAAAAAAACAAAAAAAAAAAAACAACAAACATCCCCGTCATTTCCCGAGCAACCACAATAAAACCCACGGAATAAATGTGAGATAAACATGATTATAAAAACATTTTGGTTTAGCAATTAACACAAAGTCAAATAATGAATAAACATATATGTGGTTGTTGATAGAATTATTATACGTCTTCTTCTTTTGGAAAAAAAAAAAAACTAAAACTACATTCCTCACAAAACTACAACCTGGATGATCTGAGTTCATCAAGATTTGCAAAACTCAGGCGCCTCACTGATACACTGATAAGTGCAGTGGAAAAGGGACATTACTAAAATGAGTAAAATGAGGTCTTTTCAGGACCTCACACTGTCAGTACTTTCAAAGAGTTCCCATATTTTCCATTACAGGGCAAAAAATAAAAAGTGTTTGTAACAGAGAATCCAGTTAACAGTACATAATCTCCAACTGCATCCAAAGAAATGTAATGTAATTTCAAACTGGCTTCTGATTTGAACATTTTTCATTCATTTCACAATTTTCTCTGGAGAGAGACATTGGTTTTTAGACATGTGACCTTCAGGCCAGACCTTGTAGAGTGACCGTTGTCCATGTAATACAAATAAAAAATAGAGAGGAAAAAGTAATATTCCCAATCAAGTTTCCAAAACCTTCGGTATGAAAAAGCATTTAAGACAACAAAAGGACGATATAAGTGCTAAAGTTCAATTTCATGGATGCTTCAAGTCTTTCAGTGAGGCCTAGGGAAACATGTTAAAAGTGCATTTTCTTTTTCTTCTTAAACATATTTCAATTAGTACCTACAGTACGGGGGGGGGGGGGGGGGGGGGGACTCTGGAGAGATTATGAAACATGAGAAGTCACAAGCTGTGATAAAGTGTTGCAGGAAAATAAATGCAACAATTTCCAAAACACTGAAAACACAAGATGAGTCTTTTCTCCTCTTCTCGAGTGCCAGCATGTTGGTAAGACCCTCTTCGTTTACCAGATCTCTGGTGTTAAGCTTAAAATAATGAAGTGTTGCTGTCCAATCGACCACACAGGATGAACAGCTTCTGTATGAATATCGGTTTTCTTCATTGGCCGATTCAATTTAGAAAAGGATTTTTTTTTTCCTCAACAGCTCAGTCAAAGTAGAGGTGGTCTGATTAAGACATTTTTCCTTCTCACATCAGTTGTCCTGTTGGAAAAAAACAACAAACAAACAAAAAAGCTGAAAATGTAAAATGTGTTCTCTTCCTTCGGTTTATGACTTCTTCGTTTCAGATGATACAGGCAGGATTCAAAGTGGTCAGAGTCATTCGGATTCTCAGGCAATTTGCTGATGTCTCACTGTGGGGGAGGGACTGGAGCTGAGGGGTGGACTGTGTCCCCGGAGAGAGGGGCGGTGGGCTCTGTGAGGAGGTGAGAGAGGGGAAACGACAAAAATCTTAACAATTTAGAGCTGCAAGGTTTTAACAATATAACTCTTTTAAGTTCATGTTAGAGAAACTTAGGTTGGATCTTTGTTAACAAGTCAAAGAACACAAACAGACTCACTAACAGTCTGTGCCGTCCTACAGCAAGTTGATTTACTTAAACCACAACTATTTTGATAATCAAATAACAACAATAATAACGGAATTTTATTTTAGTAAATAATCCAGATATTCTCAGTTAAGCTTCTCAAATGTGATAATTTGTTGCTCTCCTTTATCTTAATAATAAACTAAACTAGGTGTTTTTATTCATTTATTTTCTGTCATTTTGGGGTTTTTTTTTGTTTTACATTTGCTGTCACAGAACTCCCAGATTTCACCGTCCAGTCCAGAAGACTGATGTTAACATGACAAGCTAACTAGTAAAGATATAACTAAAGAAACGTGATCACAACACAGCGACAGGAGGAAATGAAAGAACAATCCTGTCTTTATCATACATTAACACATATTTATGCTACAGCACTGTGATTGAATTTTGTTTCACTGTGTCCTGACTGTGAGGCTGCACTCACCATGAAGCCCAGGTGTAGTGCTGGAGCTGGAGTGGGTAGCCGGGGCCTGGCTTGGTGGGCAGGGGGGCGAGGTGTGAGCGCCCTGAGGTGGTTGGGACTCAGGAGCAGAAGAGGCTGGAGGCGCGGGGCTGGCGGCCGGCTGTGGTGCTGGTGTGCTGGGAGCTTGCTGACTTGCTGCCAGGCCCTGGGGTGGTGGGCCCGAGGCCGCCTGGTTGGAATGAGGGGCCCCGGCCTGGCTGTGCTGCTGGTGCTGAATCTGCTGGAAATGCTGCTGGCGAGCCCTCATCTCTGCGTATTTCAACTGCTCCATGTGGAAAGACTGACGGTCAGCCAGCAGCTGCTGCCGCTGGTACTCCAACTACACACAGACACACAAACAGAAATATGTTAAAGCATTTACCCTGAAAATAGGCTGTATCCTGTCTGCTGATGTTACGTATCCCAGATTCCCTCACTCACAGCCTCCCTCTCTCTGTCCATGATGGTTTCCAGTTCTTCAAAGTGTCGCAGTTTAATCTCCAGCTTCTTCATCTGGGTTTCCACCAGCAGAGCCACAAGAGATTTGATCTTCCTCTCTTCCACCGCAGCCAGGTGCTGTGAAGAAAGTGGAGGTGAAACCAAAGTAACAGAATATAAAAACAAAAGAGGTGATGAAGGACACGGCCTCTGGATGCCTCACGATAATCAACTTTACCTTGGCTTTGACAGCAGCAGCAGCGAGAGCAGACGCGGCCGCAGTGGCCAGGTTCCCCTCTCCAACATCACGCTCCACCTTGGCCTTCCTTTCTCCCTCACTCTCTCCTTCTCTTTGTCCTTCCTCTGTTCCCTCTTTACCCTCCTTTTCCTTTTCCCCATCGCCTAAGAGAAGAAAACTTTTTTTTTTAGTTTTTTTTTTTCACCTTTGACAAGAACAGAGTATTTCTTGTGTCTGAGAGCCATGAACTTCTGTACCCATCTCTGGCTCCGTTTTGTCGGCCTCCCTCTCCCCTTCGGGCTCTCTTCCTCTCTCTTCTTCCTTCTTCCCGTTCTCTGCCTGCTTCTCCTCTTCCTCGATCGCTCCATCTTTGCTGTCCTGTGTGGGGAAGTAAACACAGCACAATGAGCTTCGCAGCAATGCATCAGCAGAACTATCCCGAGTAAGAAACATCATGCATTATAACGACCATGCATCATACCTTGGCCTCTCTCTTCTCTTCACCTGATTGGCTGTCACTCTTGCTTTCATCAGTGCTTTCGTCTAAAGGCCGAGAGAGAAGACGAGTCAGACGCTGCCTCTTGCAGTTTTGCATGTACAGTACACATGTATACATGCATAAGTGTGTGTGTGTGTGTGTGTGTGTGTCCAACCTACCAGGTCTGTCTCCCTCCTCCAGGCCGGTGCCTGCAATGCCACTGCCCTCCAGGCCGTACAGAGGGTCCTGGCGGCCGCTGACCCTCGCCGCCTCCTCCACCCGCCGCACATGAGCCTCGACCAGAGCTGCAGGAACCTCCTCTTTCATACGAGAAAACTCCTCTGAGGAGCAGAGGCAGAATGTGAATTTGACTGCTCAAGAGTAATCTGTGTGTACAATGATCAATCACAGTCGTGAAAGCACACAGTACAAGCGGTGAGCTCAATGCTATTCTGTGCCCTCAGTAGGAACAGCTTATCAGGTAGTTGCTAATAATTTTCTTGGACTGTTTTCGGTGTTTACACAGGAGGGACATTTCAAAATAAGCCTCTTCTCACCCAAAGCAGATTTGGCTGCCGCTGAGGCCACACGCGGGTCGACTACAGACGCGAGGAAGGCCACCGTGCTCATGACAGGGTTTCCTGCTTGGCTGAAAGGTACGGGCTGATAGGCCAGTGGTCCCAGGGACGAGGAGCTATCCTCCAAGTAGGGGTCTTCAATGGGCAGCCGCAGGAAGTGCAGGATACACTCATCCTGCGTGCGGCTGCCAACATGTTCTGACACTTTGTTCCAGTCGTCCTTGTACATCTCCAGGCCCTGAGGAAAGTGAGGACAACATTTAGCTCTGCGTTTTCATGTTGTTTTTTTTCTTGTTTTCTTACAGCTAGTGTTATACATCTTGTATTTATGTTGGCACCGCTGTTTCACTGTCACAGTGTTGATATTAAGGACTGTTTGTACCTCAAGTAGTAGTAGTGTTTCTTGTTCTGTCCACTCCCTCATGGAGCTCGCTGCACTCTTGCTCTGCACGCAAAAACATCACCACAGCTTTACTAATATGAAAAATCACCGAAAATACAGTAAAGTCATAAATTACAGCACAAGAATCATTCTGCCATCCATCCTCTTGGACCTGTACCTTTGCAGAGCCAGTCTTCTTGCTGTACATGTCAGTTCTCAGCCCGAAGTTTTGCAGATCTGCAGGTTTATCCTTCACTTTATCTGGGAATGACATCATCTGCTGGGTCTGCAGGGACACAGTGACAGAGGGACAAATGTAAAACAACCTGGAATCTGTGTGTGTGTGTGTGTGTGTGTGTGTGTGTGTGTGTGTGTGTGTGTGTGTGTGTGTGTGTGTGTGTGTGTGTGAGAGTGTGTGTGTGTGTGTGAGAGTGTGTGTGTGTGTGAGAGTGTGTATGGACCTGGGATGTCTTGGGCTGCAGGGGCACCAGACTGGATGGAGTGTCTGCCAGGACATGGAAGTGAGAGGTGGGTGGAGGACCCATGGGTGTGGGCCGGCTCTCAGAGTCCACCTGGTAGTTGATCAGACCCCACTGCTCCAGGAAGGCGTGAACTCTGTGGGAGAAGAAGCACAGAAAATGTCTGACTAAAACACGCAACTGTACAGATACAGACAGTTAAAAGTCTGGATTGGCTGATTATGTTCGTCACATTCAGCCTCCACCCACCTCATGATTGCACACACATCTCCTGCCAGGTTCCTGCGGCAGGCGGTGGAGGTCAGGTACTCCTGAGGGTTCAGTCGGTAGGTGTCGATCATGAAGTTCCTGTACGCCAGGTAACTGCCAAAAGATAGAAGTAAACAGAAACATTAGATATAACAACCAGGGTTTACTGTTGTACCATATGTGATTGTTTTTGTAAATGTTTTTGTAAATGTGATCAGATCAGCTAAATACCTGCAATAAAAACATCAAATATTGTGCTGATCACACACTTACATCTCGGGGGTTTTAGATTTGTTCTTTCCGTTGAAAAACTCTGGCAGAGCTCTGCGCTCAATGGCGTGAACACTGGGGAGAAAACAATCAGGACAGTATGAGGACTCACAGCTGAACCATATCTGGAAGATGGATTTTTTTGACTTTTTGAGTCACCTCAAAAGTTGGTTTTCTTTTCAACCAAAAATTATGACAGCTAGGTTCACATTTTAAGTCTTTAAGTTTTTATTTTTTTAACGCACATTTGAATTGTCCAAACAATCAAATTACTGCCAAAAAGGGGGAAGATACTCAAAAAAACAAACAACATCTGATAATCTTACCTGTTGTAGTCAAACCAGGCAGCGTAGCTCGGTATGATAATGTGGTGAGTTTGCTCAGTCACATTGTCCTCGTGAAGGTCTGAGCCTTTCACTGGTTCACCCTTCACACTCGGAGAGCCTTCCTCCTCCTCCTGCTTCAACAAACACGCACACACTCAAGATGATATATGGGTTTACTGTCCTCGCCATAATGTTGTCTTGCACTTTCACAAACTACCTTACCTTCCCCGTTGTTTCCATGGACTCATCCTCTTGCTCATCTGTTGAAATCACAAAAGAAGAGTTAGTGGACAGAAAGCAGAATCTGACTCCGGTTTTCAGAGGCTCTCAATGTACTTAAACACAGGACCAGTAACAATGTCCAGGGAGGTCCACATGGACATAAAGCAAAGACATGGACAACAAAGTGGAGTGTGCGTTTCTTTCTGCTCACCCATATCTGTTCCTCCTTTGACTGGAGTTGAATCAGAGTCCTTCTTGGTGTTATCTGCAAAAAAAAAGTATAATGTCAGCCGGTCACAGATACTTTCTGCTACTCTGCAGCCTTAAAACATGACAACTGTGATTCATGTTAATGGTCATCCAATGTTGGAGCTGGTTGTGTTGTTCTTTTTGTTTATATTGTGCACATATGTTGACTTGTGTACTTGTCTTAGCTGGGTTTCCCTCTTCAGGTGCTGGAACAGGTGACGCTTCATCTAAGTCCTTACTAAGATCCTCCTGTTCCTCCTCCCTCTGGCCCCGTTTAGACTTGGTGTACGGGGTCGTTGGCCTGTCAGCACACACGCACACAAAGAGGACAATATTAGACTGTATTGTAAAATGTCCCTGATAGCTCTGGTTCTACAGGAAATACATATTGTCAAACATCATTGTTATATTTTTTCAAACCATGTCTGATCACAAACCCTTTCTTGGTGTTCTTCTTCTTGCTCTCCTGAGGTGGAGGGGTGGGGGAGGGCGACGGCGAGCGCTTCCTCTTCTTGGCGCTGCCGGGCTTCTTGTCCCTCCGCTCGTCAGGTGTGGTCACCTCATCTGTCAGCGTCTTGGCGGAGATCCTCTTCCTCTTAGGGCAACCCTCACCCACCTCATAGTCCTCTTCATTCATCCACTCATTATACTGGTCCAGGTCTAAAATCCACTTGGCATGTACCTGTGAATAAAGACGACATATTGTATGGCGAATGTTAAAACATTTTTTTCAGTAAGCATCCCAATCGCTAGAGTGAGTTGTCATTAACCCGTCCCACAGTTCGTCTCAATCGTCTCAAACAAAATTTGAGACGATTCAGGATTTAACGCCTGTTTGAAGTTGTGGTCGAGAGAGACAGGAAGCTTGACAGTGAACTAAACCAGTGTGGTCATTACTGTGTTAATGCTGCCCTGAATATTTGAATGCTTCACTGCTGTTACTACCATGTCCTAGTGAGCATTAAACGCCTTCAGCAAGCAACGCTCCAAATACACAATAAGAGCTTCTGACGCCACTTTGAACTTTGTGGTTGGCTGTGTTGCTTCAAGTGCCAATTTGCAGCAGCACTTCATACTTGGATGTTTTGCACAGAGGCAAAAATATGAAATGAGTAAATGTCCAAATTGGGAGCTATCAGCTCAGTGTACACAGTTACAGACTCACGTTGTCATGACTAGCCCCTAAGGGGGCTGTTTTTTGAACCCTTTTGTTTGGATCTCTTTTGTGGACATTTGGACCTTTTCAGATTCTTGTTTAGTTTGTTAAGTTTTGTTCACTGTTCCTGTTTTATTTTGAAATCATGGCCCTTGTGTATCTTGTCTTGTTCTACTTCCTGTCTTTGTCTTGTTTCCCTCCTTTTGTGATTGTCTGCCCCGCCCTAATTGGTTTCACCTGTTGCCCATTGCCTGGTGTATTTAAGTCTCGTTATTTCGCTGTGTTCTTGTCGGTTCGTCTGTGTCCCCTGTCTGTTTCCATGCCTGTGTCGATACCCAAGTCTGTACCTGAGTCTCTGTCTTCCCCGTGTTTGATCCCGTACCTGTGCCTTGTGTTTTTTTCCCCACCTCATGGACTTACATTGGTTTCCTGTTTTCAAGTAAGGACTTTTGTATTTTTTGGTTATTTGAGTTTTGATTCTTGGCCCTGGACTCTTCCAGTGATTTTTTTGGTTCATTAAAAGACTTTTAGTTCTACCTTTCTGCCTGTCTTGAGGGTTTTTGCGTTTGGGTCCTAGTCCTTGCTCCCCACCGTGACACATGTTGTCCAGAAAAGCACAAAACGTTTATTTTAAATTCTAGACAATGTAAAGACATTTTCCAAAAACCTTGCACAAAAAATTATGCAAACTTGTCTATAATTTTCCATCTGATGCCTTTGATTTGAATATTTTAATCATTCCAAGTATCAAATAGGCTCAATAAAAAGCTGGAATGAACAGGACTTGACCAACATGCTAAACATTGTATGGCAAGAAATGAGGTACCTTCCTGGGCTTTTCTGGGCTGGGAGGATCCTCCACAGCAGCCTCAATCTCACTGGCTGAGATCCAGGTGTCATAGCTACACAATGAGAGGGGAAAGGTCAAAGGTTAAGCCATGTGAAAGACTACAAATTTGAGTTTGTAATGAAACACCTCAGGGAGAGCAGTGTGTTGGTTAAGTTTATGTAAAACAAGGTATCATCTCAGGACAAACCTGTCAGGAAAATATCCCCAGTGGAGCAGCACTTGCTTATCTCTCTTCATCACGGGACGCACCCACTCCTCTGGACCAAAGAGAGAAAATGATATTAGCACAAAGCGAATCAGTGCAGCAGAATTCACAACAAACACAACAGGCTCTGCTTAAACACACATTTGAAGGCTCACCTTCCTCCAGACTGGCAGGAATAGGGACAACAACATGGGAGCTGGAGGACTTGTCCTCAGTCACCGAGCCCTGCAACAGATGTTCACACAAATGATAATATACTCTGAAAAAAGAAAACTTGACATCTTAAAATATTAAAAACAATAATTTTTTAACTTAAAAGCCTCCAATGTAGGCTAATTTTGGGTGCAGAGAAACACTTCTGTCTATAATGCTGACATATAGTCACTTTTAACAGAAGAAAAGACACACACCTGATGTCTTTTGATGATGTCTTTTAGTTTCCCGAGCAGTTTTGGTTCTATGTCAGGGCTCAGGTAGATGACAGGTCTTGTCAGGCAGTTGTTCTGAAACAAAGAAATGCACCAGATGTGTGAATTAAGGCAATCACAAGTTTAAACGCAGAAAAATACCTATAAATGCAAATATAATCTATTTCATATCATCTCTTTTAAAATAAGAACTCTGTCGTGCTGTTGAGCTCATCAGATCAGGAGAGCCGGAGGATCTTGTGGTGTAGCTGCAGGGCTGATTAAGTAGGATTACTGGTGAAGTCACATGACTGAGTGCCCTTCATTATTTCTATCTGTACTGTTCAAGCAGCCTGGTTCTCAGACACTTAACAAATATGATGTAACAAGAGGAGACATGTAACCTCTCAAAGCAGCACCGTTTAGCTCTGGTGCCTGCAGCAGGAGAAGTTAATCGCATAAATAAATAACTGTGATTTTAGCATTGTGAGAATGTTGTAACAGTTTGTCGAGTGAAGCAGGCTCTGAATGAATATGAATCTATATGAAAAAAATATATATACATATATATAAACAGTTTACGTTTCTCTTCAATTTCAAAAATTCAGAACTGAGAACAACCAGTGTAATTGGACGATTCATTTGCACAATAATTATGTAAAAATACAAGCCCTCAGGCAAACTCACCTGCACTAAGGACTTCTCGATGGTCATGAACATCTCCACATTTCGATCCATCCTCGACGGATTCTGGAAGTCAAACCTGCGCCTACCAGGAAATTAGACTGGAGTTACACACGAAACGGCAACATAGCCAAAATCCAACTGAGCGCTGTAATTCTACGTAACTGCACTATTTATTTTCACTTTGTCTGTTTCTTTAAGCCTTTAAACCAGCTGAAAAGAAAGGCTTACCATCCTTGGTCACTCTTGAACTTGTAGGCAGCAGCCAGGATGTGGCAGAGAGCCCCCCCTGACTTGAAGTCAAGGAAACACTTCATCTGCAGACACAAAACACACCAGTTGCAGGGTGTCCCATTGGAGTAAGTAAGTGTGTGAAACAGATGTATAAAGAGGGATGAAGGAGACATACCGGCAGTTTGGTGAGCGGAGGGTTGCTAACATGTCGACCGAACACCTCCTCCTGAAACTGGAGAAGCTGGACCACCAGGCTGGACAGGGACTTGTTGGTGGGGGGCTCGGCCTGGATGTACTGTGAGGACAAGATCAACACAGAGCTGAGCCACAGGGGGGACATAAAAATAACCTACAGTGTGCTGTTAGCTGCTGTGTGTCGGTGGAAGTTGCACAGCTCTCAGTTTTACCACTGAGAGTGTGAGACTGTGCCGTAATGCAATATGTGATATGGGGATAAATTAATGCATACCCGTCCATTTCATCATCATCATTATTATTATTGACGTTTTTTGGGGAGAAGAAACACTGTATTTTGTTGCATCGATGTGTCTTAACACCAGCACACCGCTCACGGTTCATCCAGACGGGCCGTGAACATCTGGATCTGAGCTGCATTACCGTTAGCCCATTAGCTAACTAGCTCGCTAGCTGGCTGGCCGGCTAAAGTCACCCCCTTTAATTTTTTTTTATCCAAAAACCATTCACACAGGTCAGACCGTGTGCTGGTTTTGGGTCGGTTTAGCTACATAAGCATCCGGGGGTACCGCCGTTCGCGGCTGCATCTGGCGCAGCTGTCGGCTCAGCATCCTTTTGTATCCCCGGCTCGAGTGAATCAAACAGCTGGACGCTCAGCAGCACCCTCCCTCCTCTCTTTGTCACTGCCTCTGCCCAGCGGGTAAGTGCCCACGTTTCAGGGTGGAAAATGTCTGCTCCGTGTGTACGTTTACAAAACATGCGCTCAGTACCTTTTTGTAATTCTTTCCCAGCCACACGCGGACATTATCAAACTGAGAGACGGTATCAGACGCTTCGAAATATTTTACATTCGGGCCGCCGTCTTTCTTCCGCACCGCCATCTTTGCTTGCAGACAACCAGTCGACGTCGCCTGCCGCCCTGTGGCCACAGCGTGGTACTACAGCCTCGGGAACACACGGCGCTGCAATGACTCCCACTGAACAGCAGGGGGCAGTGGTGTAGCGAGTGTTTTGAAACAAAATATGAGAGGTATCAATGCAGAGGTGCACGCAGTTCGCAGAGTATGTGCTTTAAAGCAAAACTACCATTCAGATTTTTACTTTTAAAAAATGTACTTAAAGTAGGCTATCAAAAATAAAATAGCTATATCAAGTTTGTTTTGCAGTATTTCTCCTGTCCAGTGGTGGAAAATGTACTCACATCCTGCTATATCAAAAGCAGTGATGCCACCATGTAAAATATTCCTTTACAAGTTAAAGGTTTGTATGCAAAACTTAAAAATAGTAAAAATAAAACATAAAAATGTTTTTGTGTTTTGTATGAAAAATGTCAGGTGAATGGAGTAAAAACTGCAGCATTTCCCTCTGAAATGTAGTATAAAATCATGTAAAATACAAATACTCAACTAAAGAACAAATACCTCAAAACTATACCTAAATGCAGTACTAGAGTAAATGGTGGTAGTAGCAAAAAACAAGACATAAATGGTGAATTCGTTCCAAGCAAGTGAGCTGTAATCAGTTCTGGATTTGTTTTTTTATGTGCAATACTCTCAAGAATGAAGCTGAAATAATGAATGACATGTCAAAAATCTTGTGTCATGAAATCGCCACACACATAACCAGTCTTTGTCTCTGTCTCATGTGCTCTTAGGACAAGGAACAGAAAATTACAACCGCTGCAATATTTTAAAAAATAAATAAATAATAAAATAAAATAAAATTATAGTTCAGTGTACATTACTACAGTCTCTCAGATTTTGTTACACTTGAGTCAAGTTAAGTCTTGCGAGACAGACCAGAGGAGTTTCCATTACAAATTTTCACTTCAACGAAATTAACAAGTATGTCTACACCACTGTATGTTCTCAGAACACAATGCAGCTTACTGTGAGTACAGTCTTTAGGAGCCAAATTTGTTTTGCATGTCCTCTATTGATTTTGTCTCAACAACTTTAACCAACCTGAACTTGTGGGAAATAAATATAAAAGCGTAGTATACATGTCAGTCCTGTCTTTGGGGCATTATCAGGCCTCATTCATAAGGTTTAACAGGTGGTCAGATCTGGCTGCGTCTTCACATACTTGAAAAATCAAACAATTTTCAGAATCAGCAGGTTGTTCGAATCACCACAAAGTGCTACAAGTGCACGCTCGAGGAGGCAGTTGAAAGAAGTGTGTCTTTTTTTAAATTAAGTATGACGCAGCCTTCACAAGTGCAAAATACTTCCTGACTGAAAGTGATTTGGAGACTGATTAATTGCTAATTCCCTTTATATATTATACAAGGAGGCCAAAATATAGTACTTACCTGTAAATCTTAAGAAGAAGGAGTCAGAGAAGAAAAGGGTGATTCACTTTCTGAATTGGCAAAAACCTCCCCAGCGATTAAATGACCTCCTGCAGCAGGATCTGAGTAAGTGTACTGACGAGACGAGAGGGAACGAGGAGAAGCAAAGGCAGGCAAGAGGATACAATACACAACTGAATGAAATAAGACCCATACAATCAAAATAGTGAGTCCACATGCTGTATTTAATTAAAGCGTGGCTTTGCGATGATCATTCATATTAATCAGGTATCTAGAGTCTATAGGGCCAACTATCAATTCGTTATCTTGATTGCATAAGACCTGACCTATGAGGATACTCTCTTTAAAACATATGAAGCTGATTTCACACTTTGAACTGTATTGTTCAGGAATGTCTGCTATTCACTCAGGAGAGTCAACATGTAACAGCAGGAGGGCAGTGAGAAAACAGCGCCTTTAATCTCAGTCTCAGTCTCAGTTTAATCTCTGATTGTTTCTTATGTATATTTTAATTCTTTGGCCCGGTGATGAATATAGGCAATTTGTAAGGAAAACCAAAACCAAATTTTAATGGCCATGAAATGATTAAAAGGGGAAAAAAACCCTAAAAACTACCTATGACTGCCACACAAAAATTATATCATTTTATAAAGACTTTTACCAGATTTTATTTTTTATTTTATTTTAAAGTTTTCTCCACAGGCCTCCAGAAATATTGAAATGACACAGTCTGAGACAGAGAAATCACTCTGTTGAGACAACTGAGAGTTATTTTCATTACTGATTAATCCTTTTCTAATTCTTCTTCATCTTATTATTTTTTTTGATAAATCAGGTCATTGTTTATGTTTATGGACTCTCAAACAATAGTGAAAAATACCCATAAACCCATCAAAACATTTTTAACAGCAACAGTGACATTTTCAAATGTCCTGTTTTATCCAACCAAAAGTCCAACGCCCAGAGATATTCACAATGATTCCTGACAAAAAAAATCAACAAATCCTCTCTTTTGAGAATTTTTGCTTGAAAAATAATTGTGAAATCAAACTAGCTGCTGAATATTTTTCTGATGATCCACTAATCAATTAATTAACTAATTGAATCAGCTCTAGAAACTGCACAGTATTATACAGATTCCCCCAAATGTATAATATAATGCGTCCTATAATATTACATAAATACCACATCAAAAATCAAAGCTTCCATGGAGAAATGTGTCAAATATGAATGCCAAAAAACTGTACACAAAAAAATTACTACCTATACATAGAATGAATAAATATAATGAAATATAAATTAAAATATCCCAGGACTACATAATTTTGAGTTATCTATAGCACAATAAACTTTAAATAAACACAGACTAGAAGACAGAATAAAAGTCATAAAAAGAAGAAAATCAACAGACATAAAAAAAAGTACAGAAATAACTGAGAAAAATATAGACACATCAGACTGTTGTCATGTCTGTGACCTTTTTGCTGGTCCTCATTTAGTCAGAGGCTCAAATTAACCTTCATTAACAGAGAATAGGTGTGTGTGCATGGGTGTGTGTGTGTGTGAATCTTACATGACCCAGGCTAATTTGTGAAAGTCCAGAGACAACACTGAGGAGAGTAGTGCTCCTTGAACTAGTATTCCTCAGACTGCCTGTGTGTTTGTGTTTGCTCATGAGCATGTGTGTGCATATCTGAGTAACAGCACGTGTGTGTGTGGTGCACCCGTCTGTGCTGAAGGAGCGAAGCCTATTGATTATTTTAATCCTCCTATTTGTGAGTCTGTGATCCTCTCGGCTCAGCCTTCCACAGGGGGATTGCTAATGGGGCTGAACGCTTCCCTCCTCAGCCCTCTCTCCCTGTCCAATTAACTTAACGCTGGAATCTGCGAGGGGGGAGAATTGGGACTCAGAAGGAGTGTGTGTGTGTGTGTGTGTGTGTGGGAGGGAGGGCGGTTGCACAGCTAAGATACAACTCAACTGACTCCCCCAAGTCCAACATTTCCCAAACCTGTCTTTTGCACCACATTCGGTGAGAACTTCCTCATCCGGAATTGTATTACCTCTCACCTTTAATTAAAGATCCATCTACTTGTTTTTATTCTGGTGAGGTGAGAACTCCCTTCAGCCAGTGTTTCATTTTCACAAGGTGGCTTTGCAGAGGGTAGAAGCACCAGAAGGAAAGTCTTATTATAGGAACACTAGCTTCAAACCACGTCACTGTAGCTGTAATTTTGCTTGATCTCAGATATTTCAATACATATGTGTCCACTGAGTTTGTGTTCAATTTGTGTTCGATTCTCTCCTGAAGCTGAATTTACGCAGACAAACCCATAATTATCGGAGACAGATTTTTTTTTCCC
The DNA here is from genome assembly GCF_017976425.1 of Toxotes jaculatrix. Taxonomy (NCBI): domain Eukaryota; kingdom Metazoa; phylum Chordata; class Actinopteri; family Toxotidae; genus Toxotes; species Toxotes jaculatrix. The sequence goes on along the minus strand of NC_054396.1, from coordinate 14,294,770 downwards.
CCCTGTAAAACTGATTATAAATCTGAAACAGAGAGATGGTGTCCACAAAGTCACAAAGCATAGTTTGATGCTATTAATACTGTTATTTAATTTAATTTAATTAATACTGTAATTTGTAGCTGATGACTAAATATCTTCAAAATAACTAATGGCTGTTGTTTGTGTTTGGTGCTAAGCAATATTATCATGCCATCTCTTAAACTAGGATGAACATAGTAAATATTGTACTTGTTTAACATCAGCATTTAGCCAACTATGTGGCTACTGTGAACTTGTGCAGTCTGTAATTCAATACAACAGCTCTGCTGTAAATTATACAATTAAAAAGCACATAATGTTCATGAATATTAGAAATATTTCTGAACATAAGTTGCAGTTCAGTGCAACATCGGCAAAAACTATGACGTCAGTGTGAAAACATTAAATTGAATTAACACTACAATGACATTATCAAAAAACCTGAACATTATAGGCATAAAAAGTACACTTTATGGCAAAAAACTTGGGTTCGATTGCATCAGGTTGTACAGGCGTAACCCAAAAAACTTTTTTTTCCTCCACTCTATGTTAGTAAATATTTGAACCTGAAAATTTGATTTTAAACATTTTTATGTTTGCTCACAAAAAACATCCCAACCAGCAAAAACCTTTCCCAACAGATGTCAACCAGTCCTTGAGTTTACTACAATGTACAAGACGGGAATAAAGAACAAAAGGAATAAAGAATAAAGGAAGCTCTGATTTTACTCTGACTCAGTGACAGCAAAATAATCCTGAATTTTCTTTCTTTTTTTTATTGTGTTTCATGGTCTTCAAGGGCAGAGAAAAATCAATGTGGATTTCATACATAACAAATACACACAACTCAGCTTGCAAAGTACAGTGACAACAATGAATCCACACGGCTCGTGAACAAAGGTAACAGCGCCAGAAAACACACACAGTAGGATGCAGCATGGCACAGAGGTTATGTAAAGCCACTCAGCAGGAATGTCTGTGCATAATATAATGAAATACACAATGTCAGGATGTTTAGTTTTTTTTTAAATCACAGCACAAGAATGATGAGTTGATCAGAAAGTTCACATCCAATTCTCATCAGGGTACAGTCATGCGATCAGGCCTCAGGGTTGGATCTGTGTCACTCAGCACAACAAAGTCTCTGCCACACATTTTAACAAGTGTATTACTGGGCCACTATGAAGCTTTCTTCTTCTAAAACTACAATAGATGTGTTCAAAGGAGTTTTAACATTTAACCCGTCTAAGCATTATATTATGAAAAAAAATAGAATTGTTAAATATAATAATTTGGTTACATCAACATGTTTATAATTTTTCTGGACGCAAATTTTGAATTACACAGGGACATGCTTCGGTTGTTCATTCCCACAGATGTCTCCCACCACACAGAATGAACCTTGGTCTCCATTTCAGGGGCTTTTATTTACAGCAGTGATTTACCTCCAGTTACACACAAAGATCCACAGTCAGTGGCCTCAGTTAGCATCTGATTTCATTAAGTGAGTAACAACATTTGCATGGACTGCCTGCACTGGAGTGGTTTTCGTCAGAAATCCTCATCAGATTAGATTGCTGTTTTTATCACATGGATCAGTTTGTTCATACACTGTAGCTTGGATTCAACAAGGGATACTGTCTCATGCATAAAAAATAACTTGTATGTGTAAGGCACAGAAAATCTGTACGTATGGCATATAGCAGTAAAACATTAACAACAGTCACCTGCATTTCAACATCTTCCCATGGGTACATTCACAGTAAAATAAAGCAATAATTTGACTAGAAATAGGCTTAATAATTTTCTTGCAGAGAGTTAGATGATAAGATTGATATCACTCTTGTGTCTGTAGAGTGATTATGAAACTGGAACCAGCAGATGGATAGCTTAGCTTAGCATAAAGATCAGAATCAGCCAGATCAGCCCTCACATTCAAGTGGAAAAGATCAGCCTTCCTGACTGGACACCTGAACAGGATTCTAATCACATTAAGTATAGACTGAACTGAAGGAAATTCGTACTGCTGCTAACTGTCCTCCTCCCAAATCATAGGCTTCTCCCTTCTCACCAGGACTGTTACTGGCCTGACCTAAAAATACTCCATGAAAACACAATAGTTCACCGCAGCTCCCTTCTGCACTGTTGTTATAGCCGCTGGATGCAGCTTAAGATGCAAATATACGCTTGCTGCAAGGGAAATGTTAATTTTAGAGTCTAGACCAACTGACAAGAGCCTTTGTCTATGGACCTGATCCTGGTACACACAGTATGCACTTTTACATCACTGAAGAGAGGCTGCTGGCACTTTTAAGAAACCCTCAAGTTAGTCATAATAAGTTTGGGAAACATTTACTTTAAGTGTCAATAATATATATATATATTTTATACTGGCAGAAGCTAACAGTAATAAACAGTAAAAGTGATTCAAAGGTTATAAATGCAGAAATATAATTTATTTTTAACAATAAATCCTGTCCTCATCTTATCTATTCCAATTGTACTGAAAACCTCCCTGGACTCTGTAAAGTGAGGCTGAATGAAGAATCCAAAAATCTCAAAAAACGTTGTTATCAGCTCTTGGAGATGTTGTATGTAGTGATCTGCTGCCAAAAGTCCACTCTGTCCACTCAGCCTCTCTAGTACTTCCCACTGTACTTTCACTTCCACACCTCATTACATCATTACACATTTACACTGGATTAAAAACAATAAACACTTCATAAACAACAATTTGCAGAATGATTTCTGTCCCTATTCCTTCATTTATATCTTTATCCCTACTTATGTATTCTCTTTGATTATTATATTAAACAATCATCAATATAATCTTTTCATCATAATACTTTTATAGGATTGATCATACATTTCCATGGCTACATACTGATTCAGTGGATTACATCTCTTATTTTTGGCTCATTAAATCATCTTTCAGTTTCACCTCTATCTCCTCTTACTGTTGTCCTCTTGATAGTGTTCTTTCCCTTGTGGTTTTGGATCTCTTCCTGTAGATAAGTTGGGTATTGCAGGTAAAACTGTCAACAACCAGTTCTGGTTCTCTCTGATTTTCTGTCTTCCCTGTAGCAGAGTTGGCTTGTTGGAATTCTTTCTCCTCTTTCAGGCTCTTGTGGTTTTGTTTCTCCATTTCAGAGGCAAAATGTGCCTGCCAGCAAAACCACACATTTCTGTGCAAACAAAGTATAAATGTTCATTCGTAAACTTTAAAGGTTCTTGTAGGCAGATTTTGTTACCTTATGACACAGCCATGATAATGGTTTCCTGCCACGTTAGCATTAAGCAGACAGTATGCTTCTTCACATTGTGAATATCATCCAGGAGTGACAGTCTGAAAATGTGTTCTGTTTTCCCCATATTTAAAACTGATATCATGTCTCCCCCCTCTCTATGACAGACATCCTTTTGCTCCGAGCGTGACTACTTTTTTTCCCGACATGGTCAGACAACACTTCACACGGACCACTTCTTTTCTAGTATAACCCAGCCCTTAAGCTAAATATATGAGAGTGGTATCAACCTTCTCATCTAACTCTCAGCAAAAAAAAGCAACTGAGCATATTTCCCTAAATGTCAAACTATTTCTTAAAGTCTTATTCACCATACTACCCACTATGGATGTAGAGTTTGAGTGTGACAGAACAGGTGAGGCTGCAGAGGAAGCCTCAGCTCATTAGCAGGACATGATGAGACTCTGTCATAAGCTCTGGCTCAGGGAAAATCTCATAGCTAAACCTCAATATCGATGTACTGTGTGTGTTAAGGGACTGTTACCAACAACTTGACACCCCCACTCGCCCTCCCTTAACAGGAGTCAGAGAATGTGCAAGTCAAACTAACAGCAGCGTGATGCTTTTTACACCTCAACACAAACAGAAGAGTAAAACACACACATATGCTTGCACACACGGGCACGAACACAGACATACAGCACACTGGATTATGATCATGGTGTTGGCTGTATTATCAGCTGCGATCAATATATTCATGACTTGTCTCGTTTGGAGTCTACGGCCATATTGAAAATCCATCTCACAGTGAAGGCGAGAGGCTGCAGCCAAATACACACACTTCGATTTACAGCCTGCACTCAGAGATCATTTCGGCGGATTTCAGACCGGCGGCTGAAATGGTCATCTTCTCTCAGTGTAACTAGTGATAGAAGAAGTTCAGTTCATGCGTGCACGCCTGCGTGTGCGTGTACAAGCTAACATGTGCATGTGAAATAGATGTCAATCAGGTGTTTTAGCCATGCTTACACATACTGTACATGGCACACATTACACAAGTGTGTGTGTCAGAAGTAAACGTTAACTGGTTGTATATACAATACTATAATCATTTTTACACAAGTTCCCTTCAAACTCTATTTGTTAACTGATCGTGTTATTTTGTGTTTTGTGTACTGAGCAGCTTTGAAAGGACAAATTACATTATGGAAGAATGGCGTGTTAGATGCAGAATGGAGAGGAAACTTTTTGCTTGGTTACAGAGAGAGAGAGAGTATATAAACCCAAGTATACTGTCAGTCGGGGTAGATGAGGAAGCCAGAGAAGGTGCTGTATTTGTTGGTGTTTCCCCCGTGAACTTTGCCGCCATCCAGCTGTACACACACTTCGTCCCCCACGTCCAGGTGCAGTATGACACTGTTGGAGGCATAGTCATAGTTCTGGTCTGCGTCTTGAGCAATTGCACTGGCCCTCACCTGAGATAAAGACAAGAAATACGTTTATAGGAAGCAAAGATCGAAACAAACAGTTAAGTGGGGAAAGGAAATACCACAGGGAAAGTAGATAATTGGTGTTGTGAGTGTGTTTTGCTGAATTTTTTTTGGCCTGTGTTGAAGACCATCTGAGCTTTGTGGCTTATGGTCTTAACCTGGCAACTTAACCCCTAAGCCACAAGGGCATCCCATATGTGGTGCTGTATATTAAATGGGACCGAACCATTTAACTCACCTCAACTCAACTGAAAAAAAGATGTTTGTTTGTAATTAAAGCCTCCTAATGGCAGGACAACACAGCCTATTTCATTTTATATTTATATTTTACTTTATTGATAATGTGAATTGTGCTTCTTCTCTGTTCTGAATTCAGGAATAAAAATATTTTAAATAAATATTAAAATAATAAACATAATTTATTTGAAATTACTCAAAAATATTTAGTACAGTCAACTTAAAAAATATGTCTAGATTTAGATGAATGTATTGCGTGCATCCACTTTCAATGTTAAAATCGAGTAAATTCAACAAAACATTTTTTTAAGTGTAGAATCCCAAATATGACCAGATTGATTGATGAGAATAACCCTATTAAAAACCTGACCATCTGACATGTTTTACATGTATAGGCTGATGATTTTAATTAGGTTCATCTTTTTAATCTTATCCCCACCCTCCACCCCACCACAACCAATCTGTTCACTTTATCTGGATGTAACCGGTGCCATTTCGTTTTGTGATCTTGGTGTAATGTCATCAGTACAGATGCTTTCCTGTCCACTGGCTAGATAGATGAGATGTGCAGTGATCTTTGGCCTCAAACCTCCATCTGAGAGCACAACCTTTCCTAGTCGCTATCAATTTTTCCAGAGGATTGTTGCTCTCACACCTGATCCACCTGTTGCACAGAAGCGTCTGATAGGGATTACAGGAGTGGTATCAGGGAGGACATCAGTTCATTTGCCGAGCAATTACAACAAATACAATGAACGTACACACATACACATATTGACTGCTGATATATTTGTTGCAGCTGAATTGCTACTACTGCTCACCAACATCATTACTTACTCACAGTTTTTGCCAAATTTTGGTAATTAGTTTTTGTTGTTACAGGTGTTTTTTATTTCACTGGTTTGCAGCTTTGCAGAGTAGTACAACCAGTCCATCTTACACTTGTATATCATGGTATATACAAGTGTAACATGGACTGGTACACTTGTATATAATCGTATATAATCCAAAAGCAGTGAACACAAAGCTGGCATATTATCACCCTTTAAGTTCATATGACAAATTATTGGCATACAGTTGCCATTACACATTATGCATTGTGTCATGACTAGCCCCTAAGGGGGCTGTTTTCTGAGCCCTTGTTTTGTTTGGAACTTTTTTGTGGACTTCTGAACTTCTCGGACTCTAGTTTCTTAACTTCTGTTTATAGTTCCTGTTTTATTTTGAAACCATTGCCCTTGTGTATCTTGTCTTGTTTTACTTCCTGTCTTTGTCTTGTTTCCCGCCTTTGTGATTGTCTGCCCCGCCCTAATTGGTGTCACCTGTTCCCCATTACCGAGTGTATATATTGTCTGCGTCTCCCTTTGTTCTGGGTCAGTTTGTTCTCATCTCTAGTCTCATGTCGTTTCATCAGAGAACTAGTGTTTATTCCATGTTTAAATCCATGTCAAGTCAGGTCTTGTATTTCGTTGATACTTTCTTTAGTCTTTGCTATTGTTTATTCAGAATTGTTTTGTTACTTTGTCAAGTTGGTTATTTAGCCTTTTTTCCTCGTAAGAGTAATTTTCTGTTGGTACTTTGTCAGAACAAAAACTACAGCGGGTCATGCTTTTGGGTCCTAGTCCTTGCTCTAGTTGTGACACATTGATTTGGAGTCATGTTTCTGCCCACCAGATAAATGTCCAATATTCACTCTCCTTTTAGTTCTGATCTTAGTCTTAACTAACATCAGAGGGAAATATCTGTCTTGTTAGCTGCTAAATGCTCCACTATGTTCACCAGCTAGACAGTAAATGTGTTGGTCTGCTGTTTGGTTTGGTTTTTCTGAAAACAGCTGCCTGCTACAGCTGATGAGAGATGCAAGAGTGAACCAAAACAGTAAAGTTAAAGCCAAAACAATGAGCTGAAAGACACTAAAGTGCTTTGCAGTGTTGAGGCAAACTACAGAGACAGGGGATAATTCTTTGTGGGTTCACATGAGTGACACCTTTCATCTTACACAGTCATTTGATCCATTGTTATTGTAAAGATACTGATTACAGAAGCTACGAATTTGAAGAACCTCACTGATGGGGGTGAGTTACATTTGACAAACATTGCTTTTAAATTTGAATTTTCAAAGAACCATGAGAAAAGTAAGAGTCCCAAAGAAACTGCAGGAAATTCAATACAAAACTGAATTATCTGAAAGCTGACACATTTTTAAAATAGAAACAAAATCCAAAACATATTGAATGCTAAACATGGAAAAAGATAAACAACATAATGCTGTAGCCTCAGAATTACCACACAGTGAAACCAGCACCCCTACAACACAGTTACAACAAGGCCTTGACATCATGAGCTTCATAAAACGGACATTAACAGCTTCCATCCAGCAACTGCTGGTATTCACAGCCAACGCAGTAGAATGCATTATCTGGTATGAGAGCTACAGAACCCGGAGCCTTGTGCAATTTTAAAAAATCAACATGGTCTGATGAGTCATTCTTCACCTTTTTATCTGCATCCGGACAGGTTTATGTTGGGAGACACGCACTCTGATTAAACACAATGTTGGGCCTGTAATGGTATGACAGTCCATTTAAAAGGAAGTCATTACATGTGACAATTACTGTACATGTTTACATACCAGAGAACGAACATCATATCACTGAGCGCTCCCATACATGTTGCAGTTAAGAGGAGGTTTCATTAGCACCAGAATGAAGTCAAACACCTGCAGCAGCCTGCACATGCACCACATTTAATGTCATGTTACTTCCCTTCTCATGTAATTGGACTTCTTTTTCTAGATGAACAGTCCAGAATACCAGGATTTAGTTGAACACATTTCAAGGTGGGAAAACAGCTGATTGGATTCCTTATTCATTGAGTTGTTAGGTGTTTCTGTTCCTTCATCCACTCCCATTTTAACTTTCAGGTCCTAAGTTGTTTTCGCAGCCAGCAAGCAAATCTCCTTATAATAAATTGCACTATCACCGGGTAAGTAACGGACTATTCAAGCAGACGATCCATTTAATAATAGAAAATAAAGTACACAAGTGCATACATATTAATGAATGCAAATATGATACCCTCACTCCATCCTTGTCTCCTGCGGTGGGGCTGGGTCTGACTAAGGATATGGTCCATCATCTCCACCCGTCACCAAGCCTCCCTGACTCCCTTGCGATCACTAAGACAAATCAAATAAGGCCAATCTACCCATTTCTCCTCATCCTCCATCCATTAATGAGCTTTTTTTTCTCCCCAACATTTCAATTATCAATTTGACTCACTATACTTCTCTGAAAAAGCATTTCGTCCGTGCAGAAAAGGTGAACATTTTTATTCCCCTCCTTAAGACGGAAATGAATCGATACATTTCCTTTGTTTTAATTCAACTCACATCACTCCATTAATTGTTGTCTCTCCCTCCACACCTCACGCCCCTTCCATCATCCCTCTCCCATTCGCCACCCCATCTCTAGCTCTTCATTCTGCACCCATCTATCCATCTTTTTGTGTCCTTACACTCCAATGAGATGCAGGTCACGCACACATTTTCTCTCCCCCACCATGGCAGTGTTGGCGGCAGCAGCAACTAAGTGTGTCCCTGTCCGGTCTAAATCGGATTGATTAACGGCGTGCTGCTATGGCAGGTCTCCTGAGGACCCCCTCCCTCTCGACCCCCCTAACCCCCCCTTTTGCCTCCTTCCTCCTCCCCTCCTCACAGCATCCCTCATCCCTCCCTACCTCCAGATGCATCAGGGCAGGCTATACATGGCTGCAGGCTACCGTAATTGGTAGTCGGACAGCCATGGCAGCTCCCCACCTAATAGGTCCAACTCCTCAATAACTCCATACAATCACAATAAATGGGGGCACAGGATAGGCTACAGTGGTCAAATGGGCCCATGAAATACTAGCGGGAGGTCAGGATAAGATCCTAAACACACACACACACACACACACACACACACACAAAAACACTCCAGCTCTGTCTACATCGCAATGAAAGTGGTTCTCTTTCCTCTTTGTTTTTTATGAATCTCAAGTGAACACCTGAGAAAAACCACGCAGCATGTAAGACATTTTGTTATTTTATACTGTTAGGCTGCTTTACACTGAAGGGACTGAACAGCTCCCCTGAGGAGACCTAATAGGTTTTAGGAAAAATACAACAGTAAAGAGATTCTGACATTTTGTACATCCAACATCTGTCTACATGGTTGAACGGCACGATTCCCCTGATAATATTTTCAGCTGAGTTTGAAACTGACAGGCTGCTGTAACTTGGTATGAGTGTAGTATAGGATTACAATTAATTAACTGATTTACCTTACTGTATGTGAATGGACAACGGAATTGCAAACTTTCATTTAATAATTGCTCATAATGCTGCTGGGCTCTGCCTACCTGAATTGGGCACTTTTAAGGGTTGCAGGAGTGATATTCGCACCATCTCATTAAAATGGCCTTTTAAACATGAATATCAGCTAATTACATTTGCCAGCCAAAAGGACACAATGTTATTTATGGCTTTTTATGGTTGACTTCCTTATGAGACACACACACACAGGTTTACTTACCCTCGACTCAGACAGTGTGGAGATGCCGATGTTTAATGTGTTATGTTTATGATTAATTCATGGTTGCATTCTCCTCCTTTGTATACAGAAACCCTGTGGACAAGCTATATTTACATTTAATTCACATATTTTTAAGAGTGTGATATTTTAAATATTACCACGGTCATCACCAGTATTATAAAGTAAAATCATGAATTATCTGCAGCAAATGAAAAAATGAAAGGACATGGACATGATTTACAGAGACTAGATCTTGAAGTTAAACTACATTAAACTTGTAAAGATGTAAAACTACATCTATCTGACAGCCTTATACATTTGATAAAAATGAACCAGCTACAACTGTAAAATTCTTCTTATGCACTGATGCATTATTGACTACTTACTGAATTAATCATTTAATAATGTAACATGCATTATTATCACTATTATTATTATTAAATTGCAAAGTGGAACAAAAGTCATTTTGTCTTTTTTGCTCACGTATTGTGCTTTAGTAATCTTTCACTACATGTCCTTGAGTATTATAATTTTACAAGTTTGTAAATGTTGCACTTTAAACTACACAACATTTATCTGACAGATGTAATTACAGGTACCGTTCCAGATTAAGATTTTACAAAAAGAAAAACAAAACAAACAAAAAAAATGTATGTTGAAATAAAATTAATTCTGCCTCAGTCAGCACAATAAAATGCTTCTTATGCACTGATGCATCAGAATTAACTGTCTTATAATCAAACATAAAAATATATCATTAATGGGACCATTTTTTTTTGGCAGAATGAATAATTTACTGTGATACCTTAACTACATTCATGGGTCTAATTTTAATGAATAGGAAAAGTAAGTAAGCGTCATTATTTTTACTTTCAAGGCATTTACTTAATTTTTCAAGTTCATGCAACAGAAAAATGGCAAGTGAACGTAACTTGCTCTTTGTATGTGTGTTAATAACACATACGTGCTTTCACTTATGGAGGGCTTTTAACTTTTTGGTACTTATACTTAATTTTAGGATCTGGACACTTCCTCTACCTCTTTGATAAATACTGTTATTTCTTGGACCAGGTCGAGCTGGTTACATTGCAGCACAGAGGAATCTGCAGGTTCATCTGTCAGTAACAATCACAGGGAAACCTTGTTTTCTTAAGATGGGTAGGAGGCGCTGGGGCTTTGGGAGTGAAAACAAGAGGGAAAGGCAAATCAGGATTATTGTCAACAGTGTCGGAGATTGATAGCGACAAGGGAGTGAATTTGTGTCTGTTGGCCCAGTGCTGTTCTGACTTGATCTGCTGCTGTTCGGGAGAAGGGAGACCCATGGGACAATAGAGAAGATTACACTGCCTCCACTTTTCATTAGGGGGGGTAACATAAAATGGCGAGAGAAAGCGAGACAGAGAAAGGTGTTGGGGGTGGAGGGGGGTTGGCAGTATAGAAATAATTCACTGACAGTGTTAAATGCTCACTAAAGTCTATATTCTCAGTTGTGTGCCTGATTTGTGTGACATGTTTAAGGGCTGACATACTGTATTTCAAATGTATTTAGCCAAAGCTCTTAATCATTTTGATGTATATCCATCCAACCATCAAACTGAAATTTCATAATGCTTATGCCTGAGTTTTGTCTCAGAAAAAAAGTGATGGAAGGAGGGCATGGAGTAAGGAAAAAAAAAGGATAGGTAGTGAAAAGGAGGGTGTGAAAGCAGAAATCTGGATAAGGGCACAGACGGGCGAGCAGCTGCATGCACTTTAACAGTCTAAGCACAGGATTCGAGTGAAGGAAGCCAAAGTTGAGAGGGGCTTTGAGTAATGGGGAGGGAGCCTGTTGGATAACAAACTGATCAAGCATGCCTGTTTCAGAGGAGGGGGGAGGAGTATAAATGAGGTTGGGGAGGTGGGCTGTCCACGCAGTGTGTTGTTTTTTCAGTTTTGTTTTGTTTCGCAGCGATGCCTTGATCCTCTGGTAATAAAACTGACAGGATTCATTCACTGTGATGTACAGACCTCTCAGAGTGGAGCGAGGCGATTGAGACGGGGTCTCTTAAACTTACCTGAGGGACCTCTAAGGGTGAACTGCGAGAGAGAAGAAGGGCAATTGAAATGGCCCTTTCTGTAAAAGCTGCTGTGTTCTCTCTACCTCCATCCTGAGGTACCAGCCTGAGGTATCCCATTTCTATCGGCAGGTCAGAGTGTAACCCTTCTGCACTGCAGACTCACACACTAATTGGCATACTAAATGCTAATATTTTGCCATGACACTCAAGACCCAAGGTGTCAAGATGTTGATTAGAAAGTCTCTAATTGGCTCTACACTGAAACCTTTGAGGGTAGAGGAGATGCCTTAATTGGATATAAATGGGTTCTGTGGACAGTCTACCTGCAGAGCATCAGCTAGAACTAAGCTTCAACGCTGAAGTTAAATTATACTATTCCTTCATGACATATTGTTGATTGTCTCATAAAAAATTGGAGTGTGTTTTACAAAGGTGTGCACACACGCCCCTGCTGTGGATACACAACACGAGACGGCACAAACAGCGAAGTAACAAACTGCCCAACACTCATTATTTATCATACAAAATGCACCATAGGTCAGTAGTTAATATCCATCCAATTCTGATATTCCTGCTTTTAAAAGTTTTAATAATCCAATTCACATTTTAGCATTATTCATGTCCGTTCAGCGACTATCTAACACCGGGAACCACTGCTGTTTAAATAAGAGACAAAATCCTGCTTCCTTGATGAAGAGAAATAATGTTATAATGGGTAGGCAAAAGGAAAAGCACAACAAAGGCATGACAAAAAAGAAAAAAGAGTAACAGCCAACCAAAACCCTTTAGTCTGCAGAATATAATGGCTGAGGCCATTATAACAGACACACATAGTCAAATAATGGCTGTGTGCATGAACATACACATAAATGTGTGTGTTCTTGGATAAAAAGACAAGGAGAAAAGACAAGGGCAAGCTGCAGGGTATAGAGGAGGATTCTTTCTGTTTGCTTTACATAAAATGCTGTCTGAAAGGTTGGACTTTTACCCTTTATCACAAAATGTTCCCCATTATAATGTCTGGTTATTGTGTCTGACACTAAAGCAATGCAACACACAAAAGAAATTAGTCTTGAATATGAATTATCCCACCAACACACACACAACTGCTGCAGAGGGGGGGGGGGGGGGGGGGGGGGAAACTGCTCTGAAAGTGTCAAAATAAAATAAATCTGAAACTGTCTAATTATTTGCCACATGAGGCTCATATTGACACCTTGCCTGACATACTGTAATTAGCAGCTTCCACCTCTCACAGTGCCACATCACACCTACCTACTGGAGGCGAGCCATTTTTTTCCCTTCTAATTCAGTCCAAGTTGTCATCAACACAACTTTTAAGTGGTATATTTAATTATCTAATTATCTCATAGATCTTATTACTTATTATTTTATGTTCACACATAAACCTCTGCCTTCAGTTAGAGTTTCATTAAAAAAAAACAATGATTTCTAGAGCTTTTATGGTGATCACAATGAAAACGATTAGTTTACACAGCACTGTCTTTGCTGTTTGTTGCTTGGAAGCCAGCCTTTATTACCTTACTCACTCACCTTTAACAATATATTAACCAATACACTGTAATAAAAACCAACATTATGCACCTTTGTCAGAACCTACACTTCTGTTTTTCTAACCTGTGCACCTTTTTATGCACCTTTAATACAAAGATTCATTCTCCACTTTTAATTCACCTTTCCCTCTAACCTTTACACCTTTACACTGTTAAGGCTGAGCCACATGTCAGAGCATTTTGTTGGGCTTTAATAAGGCACCGCTTTGTCCACCAGTCTCATTCTGCAGTAGGTCAGATCCAAACTAATGCCACTGCCTCCTAATGAGGTTACTGAGAGTCAATAGAGATGAGATGGTGAAATGCTACTACGACACTGATGTCATCAAACCTACAGCGTGTGTGTGTGTGTGTCTGAATGTGTGTGTGTGTGTGTGGGCACTACAGACCGACCAACTAACCAACCCAGATTCACCCATATTGGACCAGCTATAAATATTCATACTCCTACTCCGTGCTCATCACTGTAAAGGGCAAAGTACATATTGGTGGTGAATTATATATCCATTGAAAAGGTCATCTACCTCAACACCAATCTTTTGGTGAGTTATGGGACACTAGCAGCGAAGAGGATTCCTTGAATTGACTGATTCAGCTCTGCAAACTTGGTGTAAACTTGCACTACATGTTTCATTAGCCAGCAGCTGAGGCAATGAGCTGGCAACACGAGAGCCTGAGATGTCAGATTTGTTTCATATATGTCAGTCATATGTCTGATTATATAGCTTTATCCCCTCTCCTCCCTTCAATGAGGACCGAGGATGGTACATGTTGTCTTTTTTCTCATCCTCTTCTGTCCATTCTCCTGTGAATATCCATCCATCTCTCTCTCTCTCTCTCTCTCTCTCTCTCTCTCTCTCTCTCTCTCTCTGTAAGCCCACTTGTCTGTGTCCTGCCTGTCTCTGCAGTGATCTCTCCCCAGGATGTGTCTTATTCTCAGCTCCCTTTGACAAGATATTGATCAACACGATGCATATCAGTCTGACAATATTTGTACACACATACACACACACACACGTATGCACACGTCTACCCAGGCTGCAAAACACACTGTAGACAGGCATGACAGACTTTAAAGGACCACATCAACATTTTGGTGGAAAAGAGAAAAAGAAATGCTCATTCACTTTCGATGCCTCTCTTACAGCAAATGTGTAGCTGGGGCCAGCAGCCTGTTAGCTTACCTAGGCATAATTGTTTAGTGCACAAACGAACGTAAAATGGCAAATTGTCATCTTTACACTTTCACTTTTGTATTGATTAAACAAATGAGATATAACACGTTCATCTGCAGTGTTGGGCAGGAACAAAGTCATTCATATTTTCAGTGAGTACAATGTAAGGAGTAATTATTTACACTTTTCAACAGTGTTAATTAGTGGCAGGTAGACTTTGTTACCTTTGGACAGAGCCAGGCTGTTTCACCATGCTGTCGGTTTTTATGCTAAGGTAAGCTAACAGGCTGCTGGTTTAGAGCTTGATATTTTCCATACAGATATAAGAGTGGGAACAATTTTTTTTTTCTAACTTTTGGCATTTCTCCAAAATATAAGACTATTCCTGCAATAAATGTCCTCACTCATTTCCTAATTCTCACAGTTTGATAATGTCATCTCATAAAGCTACGTACAACATAACAGCTACTCAGAAATGTTGTTACAGTGATAATAACAAAGGAGTAATTTGCTGTTGAGTGTCTGTACAGTCTCTCAATTGACAAACTTTTTCAACATTGTCCTCAAGGTTTTTCTCATTGACCTCGACGGTTCACTCTGTTCCCAGAGCACTTGTCTATTCACAGAAAAAAAACTGCGAGCACAATGAAACTGTGAGGGCAAGATCAGCACTGAATTGGGTTAAATAATTTAGTTGATGGAAAAGATAATTAATGGGGAAGGAGTCAATAGCCAGTGTGGATGGTAAAAGTGTAAAGTGTGTGTGTGCGTCTGTGTCTGTGTGTGTGTGTGTGTGTGTGTGTGTGTGTGTGTGTGTGTGTGTGTGTGTATAAAAGAGGGGCACAGGTGGGGGGAGAAGATCTCATCTAAAGGCTATGAAAGATTTAACAGCAGGAGAAGACAGGAATGACAATGTCTGTGAAGGCACGCAACAAACCAAGTCCCCCAATTATATCTGGCATTTAACTGTCTGTCCTCTTTACTCTGCACTTTATGCACATCCCGTCAAATCAATGAAATGAGGAATAACTACTTTTATGGACTTCATCAGCCACATAAAAGATCTACTATGTAATGGTGTATGTATTTGGAGCACAGCAGTGTATCTCAAAAACACTATAACAGAAATAACAGATGTTTGGTGCAGATAGACATTTAATAACATATCAAGACAGGGCGTTTTTAATGTTTTTCTTGTTCCCTCATGAACTATAGCACATTTTTCAATGTACAAATCTAAGCACAGATTTTATCATTAATTTGGTGGACTGCACAGCCTTGGTAGAGATGTGCCTTTTTAAAATTTATTAACTATTTTAATAACAGATTAATAGTCTCAGTCATTTTTCAAGCCAAAATGCCAAATGTTCTGTTTCTCAACTGTGAGGCTTTGCTGCTTTTCTCTGTATTATATTATTGTTGGGTTTTGGACTGTTGACCAAGTAAAACAAGCAATTAGAAGATGTCAACATGGACCCTGATGAGCATTTTGTGTTTCTCTATATTTTTATATTTCACACACTAATACGTTAATCAGTTCATCAAGAGAATAACTGGTAGATCAATCAATAATAAAACTAGTCATTAGTTGCAGCTCTAATTTGTAATCTGCATCATATCTACATCATAAAAAATAGTGTAAATGCCCTTGAAATCTGGCAATGCTAAGAAATGTTCAGAGACAAATAATGGATTTAATGGAATTAATGGGTTCTTCCTTGGCCCTTTGCAAACTCTCCACCAAATTTTACTAACATCCGTTCATATATTTTTTGTCACATCCAGCTCCTGAGTCAGGTCCTGTTTGTCTTTGTTCCTTGATACCAGTTTTGTTAGTTTCCTGTTTTACTTTGAAATTACTAACCCCTGTGTCTTTTTTGAAGATTCACTTCCTGTCCTCCTTTGTTTCCCGCCTCAGGGATTTCCTGTCCCGCCCCTAATGTGTTGCACCTGTGTTCAATTGTTTCCCCGCCTTCTAGTGTATTTAAGTCTTGGTCTCCTCTTTGTTCTCTGCCAGATCGTCTTTGTCTGTATAGTCGAGCATTCCAGTGTTTGTTCCTTGAGTTACTCCTTGTGTTTTGACCTGGTTTGTTCTCCTTGTGGTTTTTGCCTTTGCCTGACGATTTTGATACCTCTGCCTGATTTTGGACTGCCTTTCTGTGTACCGACCCTGTTTTGATTAAAGACCAGCTTTTGCCTCTTATTCCTGTGTGCCAGGAGTGTATGGTGCTGCAGGGATAAAGCTCTAGTCCACCACTGCAATGATCCCAGGTTTGAGTCCCAGAAGCAGTCTCAATTAGCCAAATGTTGCTTTTGGTGAAATTGTAATATTGTGGCATTGCACTAATTTGTGGAGAAGCCAAAAAGGCCAGTTGCACTAGTGAATCCTTCTAGTTCGCCAAGATACAGCGTAAACCACAGGCAACAGTAGCATTAGCAGAGGGCAAGTGGCAAGGAGTGCAGGGAATTAGATGTTCAATAATAGGATAGAACCTGAAAACCCCCACAGAAAATATTCAGTGCTCTAGTATCCTTATGGTTAACACTCATACTACATAACCCCAGCATCCATGGTTCAGTTCAAGCTGGGGACTTCCGTTACGTCATACATTTACATTTTCGGTCAACAATGTAAAATGAAAGCAAAATGCTGGCAAAAAAAAGAAATAACTAAATAGAAATATTATGCCTATTACACATACTGAGGACCAAACTGCAAATGGGCTTGAATTAGTGGAAAATGTTGCCATGCAAACTGCTCGGATACTCCCCCTGCCATATTCTTACTTGTCCACATACTGTATTTAAAGTCCTTTAAGATGGAGATTCAGCAAAGCATATCAATGAGCAGCAGCCCAGTAGGGCGATGGTCTGCTCTGCAGCATATTGCTGTCAGTTCATGTACCGTGTAAATTATGTGTAGAGAAACCACCGTTGTACCATCAAACACTTGGTTCAGTTTGACTTGGCTTGTAACAATGCAAAGCATGGGGTTTTTTTCCCCTTCTTCTCTGGTAATCCCCAGGATGTCACTCTTCTGTTCTGCAGCACACATTCCTCAACAGAGTGAGGGCTTAGTACTTCAAGCTTGTCACGGATCTCCAGATGGAAGCGTTCAAGGCTTTTTCCAGGCATTTGTACTTGTTTATTTATTAGTGTTAAAGTCAGAGTTCCTCAGAGGACAGTAGCCAGCTGTTGCATTTTGGCTTAGTTCCACCGAGACGTGGAGGATTGTTATCCTCTTGATCGCTTGGCTGTCAATCTCTCTCTTGCTCCCGCTCCCTCTGTTTGCAAGTTGTACAATTAATTACAGTTTTGGTTTTCCATCTGAAGCACTTCTTATTCTTTCCTCTGTTTCTACTTTAATCTTCTTTTGTTTCTTCTTCTTTGGCCTCACATTTTCTGGTTAAACTGTATTATTAAAACATAAGGTTGATAGTTCTCCTCCATCCAAGAGCTGAGATACAGCATGAGTCATTTTACTTAAATTTTACTCTAAGTAAACAGCATTTTGATTCTTTCAGGTGTGAAACCCTAACGTCAGATGTTTCTTTGTCTAAAATGTCACCATTATACTCTCAGTGCTCTTTTGTTAAGAGTCTACTTTTTCATCATGGCAAAAAAAACTGAGGGGTAGTCAAACTATTACACAGTAACAGCAACACCTTTGCAATGAAACACCACAGCCCTACAAGAAATGCTACCTTTGCAGTGCTTTTAATTATCAGTTTTTGCTGACCCTGTGTCAGAGAGGTTTTGATAGAGATATTTTTTAAGGATGTTCATTCAATTCAGTGAGACTATTCTCCCAAGAAAAACAACAGCATCAATCACATCAGCAAACACCCAAAACAAATGAAAAAAATTGACATTTGTTTACGTTCAAATGACAGAGCCCTCTACTGGATGTCCCTTTCCCTGACCATACAAGTTGTTTTTGTGCCTAAACCATCCATCTGTCCCCTCTCTCTCAGTGATACGAACACTGTTGCCACAGCATTAATCTCCTCAGGGCTGGATAATTGCAACTCACTGTACCTGGGTATTGGCCAGGCCTCTTTGTCTTGCCTGTAGCAAGACTCCTAACTGCTACCAGAAAAAAAAGACAACATTACTCTGGTTCTAGCACCCATGCTCTGGCTACCTGTCGAAAACAGGACCAATATCATTTGTTTTTTTAAAGCCATACATGGGTTGGCACCCCCACACATATCGGAACTTCTCTGCCCCTACTCTAACTCTTGACCTCTGAGATCCTCAGAACAAATGTTTTTAACTGTTCCACGATCGAGGCTGCTGGACAAGGTGGCCTTTATGTGGCTGGAACAGCATATTGTGACAGAAAAGAATAAGCATAAATCTTTAGCTTCTCTGTGGTGTCATCCAAAACACAACAGAAATATTTGTTTCACGTGTGAATTAGCTAAATCAGTTCACCAGCAATGTAAAATTAATGCATTGGTTTTCCCTCTTGTCAGTTATGCGAGAATCATTTACTCACTGCTGAGGGAAAAATGCTTTACAATAACACGTGGCAACTGCACAATATGGTTCAGTTGGGCCAAATTGTTAAGAACTTTTTACCTTTGAACCAGCTGAAACTAGATTTTGGTCTTAAAGATTCAAGTGTTTTGCAATACATGCAGCTAAAAACCGTACTGAAGAAAAAAGCTGCAAAGGATATTGTATTTGGCTTGAATGATGATATTGATGAGAACCTGAAGGACGCCGTCTCTGAAAGGGGCACAGTTTCAAAACTACATTGGCTTTTATCCCCCTCTTTCATTGCTGGCATTGAAAAAATTAAGTCACAGTGGGAAAAGAATTTGGCTATATCTCTTTCCTCAGGACAGTGGGGTTCAATGACGACATTCAAACTATTTATCAAATTGTGTTAGGTATGAAATTATACAGATGGAGACTGACTGAAGAAAATGAGTCACTGTTGGCATGGCTAATATTCCTGTTGTTCACCTTTACATATTCTGTGACACCACCCTGAAGAAACTTTCGGTGTGGTATTAAAAACATGTTATTTTCTGTATTAAGTATAAAGATCTCTCTATGTCTCTTGGGAAGAAGGGTGGGTAGAATTAAATCTAAAGTAACACAACTGGAAAGTGAGAAAATATACCTGTTCTTGTTTGGATAATGTGTAAGTAATGGATTGTAATGACAACTTTGTTAATGTCCCATGTTTTATATTATTATTATTATTATTAGTAGTAGTAGTAGTAGTAGTAGTATTTTATATTTCTTATATTTATAATTTAATCTCAAGTGTTAAAATATTGCACGTATTTTGATTTTGCCTTGTATCTTTTCATTGCTTCATTTTGGTTCTTCATGCCTTTTCTATTATTTGTGCCTTTACTACTGATGTAATTTTGCTCCCTATACAATTTTTGTGTTTTTAACTGAAATGAGTACAGCACTTTGGTAAATTCCAGTTCTTTTAAACACACTATATAAATAAACTTGATTTAAACCAAACCACACCTTAACCATGGCGGCTTTAGATCACTGATTATAAGAAATTTTAATGAATACGTTTGATTTAAACATTGTATAAAACATTGGCCCATTTCTAAAACTAATTGCAAACTTAATTTAAAATATTGTATAAAGCCTTTAAAAGAGTCAAGTAACTTTTAAAATATATTTCTAATCAATAATTTTTTATTTTTTTACATCCATTTTTTATATCTTATCATCTCTGTGAAAGGCCAGCTTCCACCGAGATGATGAGATTTCCTGTCAACTGCGGAGGTGCGTCTTGTGAAGGTCGGCCATTTTGTCTGCAGATAGGTACCTTTGCGACATGGGGGAGGGCCCTCACTAAGTCTGGAATTAAAGTACTGTTTTTCTGTAATTTGGAAATTTGACATTATTAGTATGATAAGTAAACAAATACTGTTAGCTACTATTACTGAATAAATAGTTTGATGGACTATTTGCCCACCCCCCTTCTTTGAATGATGCTAATGGTTTAGTCCACTCCTGCACTTGGGTAGACAGAAGTAGTTCACCTCCAAACAAATGTTCTGATACAGTAGAAGAGAACTGGTGAACTGGGATGCAGTCACGTCATTTAAAAAAAACTAAATGTAATCAAAAGAGAAAAGAAAGAAAACTATCAGTGTGTCAGAGTGGTTTAATATTACAGGTAGTTTGATAATGAATGAAGCAGAATTGTCATATTTTTGAAAAACAGCAGCGAGTCAGGTGCAGGTTCATCATTAACATCAATGCCATTTTCAGAAGTTTACACATATAGGAAATTTGCAACACTATCATAAAGTAGTCTGTTTAATTGTACATTTAATAGTGTAGTACTGCACACTATTATTTAAACTATTATTATTTTAAGATGTTTGAAATACATAATGTTTCTAAAGTAATCATTTTTGAAACATAATAAGGTTACAATGATGAGTTTCACTGAAGGAAATAAACCTTCTGCAGCATCAAAGAGATTTAATAACTCAGACTGAGTTCTTATTTAATATATTGTAATATATTATTTATATTATGACTATCCGTATCAAGATCAGTCAATCAGTCTGAGAGTGATAGCAAGGTTTGGTTTTAAGACTCAGGCTACATCTTCCTTATACCTATGTATATTGTGTTTTATGTTTCGAAAGTATTATTGTGCTACTTCTATGTTGTGGCAGACTGGGCCACCATTAGTTGGAAAGTAATTCACCTTAATTCTGCAAATGAAACATGATTCCAGTGAGAGCTTAATTTTTAAATATAGTAGAAGAGCAATCCTTTCTGAATGCAGGGCCCAGAGGAAGATGGCCTTAAGACGTAAATAATGCTTTAAAATCGTCTCACAGTGAAACTTCACTTAGTAACTATAGTATGTTGAGAAAAGAGGCTGAAACATGCTGAGGTTTCAGACTGTACAGACTTAAATTCATTTAAAAGGCTTTATTACTGATTACCATGACAATCAGTACAAATGCACTGGCTTATTCTTGTTGATGTAGTTATTCATACAGGTGTGGCAATGTATTATTACATCTATGTATAGGGCCAAAATGTTTTGTGCTATACCCCTGATCATAATCTGTGTATTCTGTCCTTTAACTTGGATGACTTCTTGTTATCCCGTATGCTCTATGTTGTACTAGATTGAATGATAAAATTGCTGCTGTTATTGTGTACATTGTTGGAGACATAAAGTGATACTGGATCAAACTCTGTACATAAACTGTACAAAAAAATTTTCACCAGTATATTTACAGTCGCAGACACTCAAACACTCAGATCACAGGCTCAGAGAGATACTTAAGACAAACGGTCACAATCACCTAAACCCACACTCACCTGTCCATTCTTCTTCAGGTCAGCCCACATGCTCGTCCCATCACCACCTCTCATCAGGACATGGTAGGTGAAGTAGTAGATACCTGGCAGAGGACAGGTGAACTTCCCAGTACTCGGCTCGTAGTAATTCCCTACGTTGGTCACCACGTCATCAAACTTCAGTATTTCACTCCCTTCGTGCTGTTTCCGGAGGCCAGCATAAAAGGCGATTTTGGGGCTGTAAAGAGAGGAGCCATATCCACCGGGTCCAGGCCCTGGTGGACCAGGTGGGCCAGGCTTGCCGGGCTCCCCAGGGGGCCCTTTAGGACCCGGAGGACCAGGAAGTCCAGGGCTCCCTCTAAACCCTTGTTTTCCCCTGCGGTTTGGGAAGTCTGGGGGCTGAGGGGAGACGGCTGTCAGCTCTCCCTGTGGGGGGGTGAAAGTGTCACACACCATTTTGCAGCTCCCAAGCATCTCGTAATGTGTACCCCCTCCTCCGGACCCTCCCCCTTTGGTGGTGTGGACCAATAGGGGAATGGCCACCAGCAGGACCAGGACCATGGCCACGCCGACTCCAGCCCCAATGACACGTTTTTTGCGGCTGAGCCGGGAGGCGGCCAGTGTGAGGAAGTCCTCCTCCCCCTTAGCTGGAATGGTTGTGCCGGCCAGGCTGAACTCTAGGTAGAAAGTCACTACTGGATCAAGAAGGTAGAGAGCAAAAATGTGTGATTGTATAGGGCAGAGAAAAGAAATGGGGGCTATTCTAGGAATGGGACAGACAAGTCTCAGACGGGAGCAGGAAAAAATCAGCAGTCTGGGGGAGAGTGACAAATAGATTTCTCCATATCTTGATGTTCAGTACATTTGCTTTGTATCCTTTTACTCTTCAGTTTCCTCTGGATCTTTGTGTCTGAAGGCTTTCAACCTATCTAAAGATAATGCATTACTTTGCAAGCCAAAAATAACAAATATTTTACACGTCTTTGTTAAAAATGAGCATCAACATTGAATTGTTAGGAGTTCAGGCACCTGCTTTTATTAGTTTTTTGTTTTGTTTTTTTTAAATCCAGCTCTGTGGCTGTGGAAGCTCCAGCGGAAAGCTTTTCAGTTGCTCAGGCAGAGAGCTGTCAGGTGGGGTCTACAGTATTCCCACTGGAGTTCATCTCACCCACCACATGCGGGGAAGGGCGCTTTACTTGTCTGTCCAGGAATGAGAGGAGAAGAACGTGGAAACTGCTAAATCTCTGCTCTTTTCTTCCTTCCTCCCTGCTTGTGTTTTATGTTGATGGGCTCACACCTCTCTATATATCTGTTGTTTAAAGGAGCCTGGATAAGATTTACCTCTGCAGTCTACTCCACCATTCAAAGAGCTGTTTTGTTACAGGTCATAAAAAATTCTGAAGAGAGGGCAGGCCAAACTGCGTTTAATGTGGAAACTCTTGTTTTAAAGGCAGCGTGGATGAAGCAGAAAACATTTTACAGCAAATCACTGAATCTCTTGCAGTCTAGAAGGAAAAGAAAACAACACATACACATAAAATAAAATAAGCAGTCATGGACCAACAAATCCAAATTCCTTTGCTATATCCTGTATTAAAATTGAACCTTAAATGTAGAAGAAAACACAACACTTGAATTTGTAATTAATTAATGTTTAAATTTGTTTTTAGCAATTTAAAGAACATACAGAAAAATGTGACAGAGATGAATTGGTCTTAATGCCTTAGGTCTATTTAAACATCTTTGTTATTGTTCAAGGTAACAAAATGGGAAACCTCAACGATATAACAATCAGACGAACTAAGTTCATTGCTACATGCTGATATTATTACAGGCCTGTGTTCATTATGGTCTACAAACTCAGCCAGTTTTTGTAACAGCATAAATAAAAATTCGGAATTATAAAGAAATATCTCGACTAATTCCCTTTTAATTCAAAGGCTCCCTTATATTTTTAAACACTACCCCAGATTTAACCAGAGGAAGAGGAATTAATCATATAATGAAAGCAAACTTTTCAGAAATTCGTGCAAAAACACATCAACTCACCAAGATTTTTTCTTTCTTTCTTTCCAGCCGGTGTTCAGCGTCTTCTCATGCTGCCGGTTCAGATGGAAACGCCGCAGGAAAACTGGTCCAGGACCGGAACGAAATCCTCCAAGGACTGACTGAGCGCTTCCACCGTCGCATCGGGTGAAGTTGCGTTTGCGGTGCAAACTCACAATCACACTAATATGCGAACTTGTAGCATCTCGTTCAGGACTCCTGCATCGTGGCCGGTAACAGCGCCGTTTAAAATGCTCGAGGCAGGCCGAGCAGACACGGAGGATGTTTTTCTTTTTTTTTTTTTTTTTTTTAAAGAAGAGTAACTATAATACAAATCAAAGTCTCGCCGCGCTCCTTCAAGTGAAATTACATATTCTAAAGAATTACTTTTGCAGACTTCCGACGTGCAGAAATCCCGGTGCAGAGCGACTTTATTTGCAGTGCAACAGTTCACTCACTTGTTGTATTTTCCGTCCTGCTTCTCTCTCCTCAGTTTGCTTACTACTGCTCCCCCCGCCCTCCGTCCGTAACACACACACACACACACACACACACACACACACACGCACACACACACACACACACACACACACACACACACACACACACACACACACACACACTCACATCCACCATCCCATCCTGCATGTGACCTTTTCACAAATCAAATGACATCTGTTTAATAGTTTAATCAAAGGATGTCGTTTTCCTTTCAAATATTGAAGATGCATTTGCAACACAGTTAAACTACACAATAAAAAAAAAAAAAAAAAAAAATATATATATATATATAGTGTGACTGATCATGCCAGTAACTATAACATAAGTGTTATTTCAAGTTTTTGCTTTTTTTTCTGTGAGAATTTTTAAAATTTTCTTGTAAAATGCCGGCAATTGTTCATCAGGTCAATGATGCAGACAGCAGAGCATTTGTAGAACTGTAGCTTGCCTAAATAAAGATTTTCAAGTATGAGTAAAGCATAGCTACTTGTGGAGCTCTGTTTGGGAGAACAACAGGTGTGAAGAGACTGAAGTGTGAGCACAAAATGCGGGCTACAGATGTAAGACTGGCACACGTCATGCCGGAAAGCAAAGTGAAAAGGATTAGGTGAAAGGAGGAGAGTAGTGTTCTCAGGGTTTTGTTGTCAATGTCTGTGTTTCTGTAGCTTTCAGACCTCGTTAGAGATGAAAGATGTATCGCTGCTGACAACCCCCCTCCTCTTCCTCCTCCTCCTACTCCTGGTCTCTTTCTTTTCCTTTCTTTCTCCTTGACTTTATATTTATAGACTAGAACTTGTGAATTTATAAAATCTTAAATTGGACATTGTTTTTATGTTGTTATTTTGGGTGTGTGTGTTTGCAGGCATGGGTTAACTTAAATAAAGGATGTGCAAGGATTCTATTCATGTCTTTTTCTTTTTTTTTCAGTTCTGTTTCAGAATCCTACCTGACACTGAAGTCTGTAAAACACATCCTTCCTGAAATGCAGCCGGGCTATCATTGCTAATGTTGCTCACATCTCATCAAAAACTGTTGTTCTGAGGGACATTTACACAAGAACCAGGTGAACAGAACCATTTAGGCAGCAGTGCCAGTCCTCTAAGGTACAAGTGTACTTGTATGTACTGTCAGTTCTGCTCCTTATTTATTCATCTCCCAACTTTACTGAGCAGGAGAGTGTAGCAGATATTGAATATGGATCAATAGATCACTCCCCAGGATGCATACTGTCAGCCGACTGAGCCCTCAGGCAGATGCCAAGCCTCTAGTCACATTTGCATTTGGAGATAGAAAATAACTACAGCTTGTCAGAAAGTGGGAAACTGTGTGGTCTCTACATTTTACAAAATTGGCAAATCAAAACTATAGAGGCTAAAGAATTCACTGTATTTGTGAATATGTGCTTTTACAGTATACCCTCAGCTCCTATCCACTTCTGTGCCCGTGTTTCTTTATGTGTCTTTATGGCATGTGTGTGAGTGCCTATATGCATACATATGTGCTCCCATACACATATAATTTACATGT
This sequence comes from Toxotes jaculatrix, assembly GCF_017976425.1. Lineage (NCBI taxonomy): Eukaryota > Metazoa > Chordata > Actinopteri > Toxotidae > Toxotes > Toxotes jaculatrix. The sequence goes on along the minus strand of NC_054396.1, from coordinate 14,269,009 downwards.
GGGCTCTGACACACTGGTGACACACTCAGAGCCTCCCTGCATTTAAATTATTATTGCCAAGAAGGGAGGACAATTTAGAGAGAAGGAGGTTTTTAGAGCCCTATGAAATATTAACTAAGCCGATGAATATATAAGCTGTGAAGCGATAATATCTGTCTCTGACTCTGTATCCTCATGATATATGATATCATGTTCTTGTCTGTACTAAATCATCCTCTCCTGTGTTTAATTAAAGCCCAGGTTTACTGGAAGAAAATAAATGTTTGATCTTTTCTTTTGAATGTACAATACAGAATTTTATCAGACAAAATATAATTTCATCGTTGTTTTTTTTTTAACCTCCATGTTAACTTCTCCTGTCTTGCTTGTGACTCTGATAGCTGTCTTTCTCTTTTCTGACCTTCAGGTGTCTGAGCTGTGGAGTTATGATTAATATGAAAGCTTTACAGCAACATCAGGCTGGAAGGACTGAAGCCCTGAAGGTGGCAGGGTTAAGTCTCAGGTGAGACATGGCTGTTTGTTAACACAAAGGTCCGCTGACCCAAACCCATCACGAGCAAGTCCAGAGAAAAACTCAAACGCACATGATAGCTGCTTGTTATAAAGGCAGCTTTTCTAGGTGAGTAAAATGTGGTGCATAAAAACGTCTGGATAATTATTTGTCATTAAAATCACCACAGTGGCCCTGAAGTCAAGTCAATTCTATTTATACAGCCCAGTTTCAAATTTGCCTCAGAGGGCTTTGCAATCTGTACGACTGATGATATTCCCTGTCCCGAGACCCCGATGTCTCTATGGAAGAACTAAAAAAAAACAACAAAAAAACTTAAAATAGCATTAACAGGATCAAGAAAAGCATGTCAAGAAAAAGAATGATACAAGAGAAAGTACAAGAGTTTTGATGGAAATGGGTCTGTAGTTGTCGTGAAGTACGTATGGAACTTTGGTGGCACGATAACAGATTAATATATAACTGTGATCACCAAATCGTGTTTACTTATCACAGTCTGTCATTATTATAAACATGATAATATATAATTTTGTTTGCTCTTCAGGTAAAAAAAGCTAAAAAACCAAACAATTAAATATAAATCCCAAAAATCATGACTTACCATTAAATGAACATCATGCTTCTGAGGGGAAAGTCTCAGGTTATATAACAGCACTTCTGGACCTGGTGGGAATTCTGTGTCATGCCTGAGCTTCCTAATACAGCAGTTTGAACTCAGGTCTCCACTGGCCTGTTTATGGTTAAAAAAACAGGTTATATGTGTTAGAATGACTCATTCCTGCTGACACACTGTGGTTTTCCAGCCACATGACAAGATAGATAAGGCTGGGCAGAGGTGATTTAGCAGCAGGACAGTCACTCGCTCTGTTTAGAACAATCAGTAAAACCAATCAGGGCATGAGCAGAGAGCCAGCATGTGATCAGAGAGGTTACCATGGTATTAACCAGCTCATTCAAGGTGGAGGTGCTATCGATGCAGTGAGACACAAATACAAGTCAAGTAAGTGGCGGTGGAAAGGGCTTAACCTGACCCGCAGTCTCACAGGTCAGAGAGCGAGCAAGAAGGGGAGAGCAAGAGCCCAAGAACAGTGGCCGTTCTACATTGAAATGAACCTTTGTCAGTTATGTTGTTGTTGTTGTTGGACTAAAAGGGTTACAATCTGGGAACTTAAAAACTATTCATATTGTAGGTCTTTTCTAATTAACAAGTACCTATTTTAGTATGACATAGTACACAGGAATAGTACTGAGTGCACAGTATGACTTCTGAGTGTCAATGTTGCGTTTGGGGGGAACTTAGAGAAAACTCCTACCGTAAGTATTTTTATCTACCACATACATTTTCTAATAATACAGAGCAAGGATACAGGCAAACAACAGCATGGTTTCTTTTTAGGTTTGAGGTACTTAATAAATAACTACGAGGCACATTAGTGTTTTTACTTTGAAACAACTTTGCAGGGGTCAGAGTACAGGCTATGCTACCGTAGGCCTCGGTAGACAGTCTCAGCTGCCATTCACTTCACCAGCAAATGTGTTTGTTTGGGACCTGTATGTTCCACCCGCCAGATAAAATTCACCAAGCCAGCAAGATAATATATATATATGTCACTCACTTACTTGTATGCTTCAGAAGGAACACATGTTGAGCATTTGGAAATTATTCAGCTATAATCATTCCCCCTAGCTACTGTGTTTGACTGACACTGTTGCCCCTCAAGGTGCACCGCAGTGGAAAACAAGCGAGCCTTTTTCAGTTATGGGCTACCACCTCTGCGCAGCTCCCATTTGCATCCCAGGAAATAAAATACAGGAACAAAATGAGAAAACAAAAGATGTGGATCATATATATACACTGTGATCCACATCTTTTGTTTTGTTTTGTTGTTTTCTTTGTCTGTAGTGTCAAGCGTTCCAGCATTTGATCCTTGTGTTACTCCTTGTGTGTTTTCAACCTTGTTTGTTCTCCTTATGGTTTTTGCCTTTTGCCTCTTGATTTGGATACCTCTGCCTGATTTTTGGACTGCCTTCCCGTGTACCGACACTATTTGTATTAAAGACTAGCCTTTGCCTTTTATCCCTGTGTTCTGGAGTCGTGCATTTGAGTTCTTTTCTGAGCCTCCTCCTTGACACACTGTCTTCATCATTCAGCGGTGTTAAGGTGCTACTTGGTTTTCAATGTTCTCTTATGGACATCTATGCAAAAGGAAAACATTATGGGAATCTGCACGTCCTCTTAAAGATCCATTTAAAGATCCAGTATAATGTTAGGGCATCAATTTAAGGTTAAGAGCAGAGTTATGATTAGGTTTTGGTCAGAGTTACGTGTTCAGGATAGTTTAGGCGTAGGGACTGAATGCAGCTGTGAACATTCCTTGTAAGTGCAGAGAAAAAAAAATGTGTGTATGTGCATGAACCCCCGTCCTCTTGTACACCTCTGTCTGTGTGCAGATCTGATTATGGTCCTTGATTGCGAGTGACAGTGTGCAGATTGAGTTGCACAGCCTCTCTAATTCTCTCTATTAATGAGTTGCGCTCCACACTGCTGCCCCGGACCCCATCTATTAATCACAATTTGTCATCTGTCTTGTGCTCTCCACACAGACCCCCTCCACCTCTCCCCCCTCCTCCTCCCCTTCAAACCACACTATCCCTCCTCTACCTGTCCCTTACCTCCCAGTTCCTGACTCCATCTCATCCGTTTATCTCCTCCTAACTTACTTCTCCACAGATTCCAAACACAACACTTGTCTCTCAATTCGCTGTCTTTCTGTGCGTTGTTCTGTTCTCTGCACCTGTTCCCTTTCCTGCCGTTTTTACTTGCATCTCCATCTTCAGCTCTTGCACTCCTTTTTTCCTCTCTCTTGCACTCGTGTCTTGCTCTCCTTCCACAGTATGGTCAAGCATACTGAGTGGGTTTTCCCCCTGAAATCCACATTTTAATTCTGCCAGCACTCCAAGGTTAAGTAAGCCCTCTCACATCGGAATATAATGATTTATCACTCCAATTCATATCCGTATTGGTACTTTGTAATTAGATATTTTGCCATAGACATATGGCTGTTTGTCAAAATTTGTAAAAATACCCAACAGCTTATTTAAAAACCTCCACTTCCCTTTTCCTCCTCTTCTTCAGAGACATCAGTTATGTCCATGCCTGTATAAGTTGTCAAAAGTTGGATTTAAAAGCATCACTAACACAATGCGTGAAAACTAGGAGTCGCAGTACCGTTACAATGACAATTTGGGATGTTGAATGAAATTCTTTGTGGACAGAAGAAGAGGGAGAATGAGAGTAGCATGTACAGTTCATTACTTGTGGCAACTGAATCCCTACGGGGCAACTGTGTCAGAAATCCTCCACCCCACACTGAACATTCATTAAAGCTCTTGTCTGTCCCAACAACCTGCTGCTCCCTCCAGGAAGTCTGTGTTCTGAATCTCTCCAACGTGGGAAAGACCGCATCGAGCTGAGCGAGACATGCACACACACACACACACATACATTAATATAATGTATTAACAGTTATCCTGTGACATTTTTATATAAATAAAAGTAGATTTTTTTCCTTCTGCTGACAACATATTGGGTAAGTCCTCTGCTTTATAGGAAGAACATTGGAGTTTTATTGTCCTGGTAAGAAATCCTCTGACCAGGCACAAAATCTTGAACAGACATTCTAGGTTTCCAGATAATACATCCTACTGACTTTGATGATTCTCTGATTTTTCCTCCAGTAAAATGATCATGAGGATAAATTTGCGGGTTTTAGAGAAATATTGCAACAGCCTTAGCTGTACTTTATGTTTAGTGTCTACTAGTTTATGTTGGCATGGAAACATACTAAATTAAGATGCTGAACATGGTAAGCATTATACCTATTAAAGGTCCAGCATTGTCACCGTGAGCATGTTTCCATACTAGCATTAGCATTTAGGTCAGGTCAGGTCTTAACTATAAACATACCACAAAAAGATTAATAATGCCCTAAAAGTACAAGTGGATATTGTCCTGCAAAATTGGATATTTTGACAGAAAACAAATCAATCAGAAAACAATGACAGAAAACAATGATCTGTGAACATTTTACCAATATGTTCAGAATCAGTTAATACATGGACTTGCCAAATAAATGTAAATAAACAACATATCCTCATTACGTTAACAGAAAACATAATCTGGTCACAATTATGTTTCCTACAAAACATATTTGCTGTTGCAAATTAGTTGCATCTAAGTGGAATTTCTTGGGTATGGGGTTGTTGACTACAGCCTCACAGAGCTGCCAACATGGCTGTTAACTTTTATGGACAAATATTTACAAGGGTCACATTGGTGTACATTAAATTGACTTCCCAGATCATTTCAGGTAAGTCAGCTGCACACCCAGCCTCCCACTGCATTGCCCCCAGCTACTGTACATAGATGTAGATATTTGTAATAAGATGTCCAGAGTTGATATGGTGGAATTTAATCTGATATTCATTTGTGAGATCCTGTCAGGAGATACAGCCTTCTGTCACCCAAGATAGAGGTTGTGGAAACAGTCAACAGTTCATTTAAACCTAGAAAATTGCCTGGACACCTACTCCACACCTTCTCATTCCCACAAAAAAAACTGTGAATAATTTAGCAGTGGTGTTCTCACAGTTCTTACTTTCACAGTTTACAAATACTTTTTTTCTGCGGACCGCGAATCTAGAACAAATAAAATCAGTTTGGAGGATTGGAGTTCAGCATGGAGCAGGATGCAGAGGAAAAAAAAACAAGAAAAAGAAATGGACACAGCAACCCGTGACGAAGGACAGAAAGACAGCTGGGGTGGAAGAGAGAGCGAGGGATCATCCAGTAGGGATGACAGGGGCAACAGAGAGAGGAGAGAAAGGGAGGGAGAGATAGTGAAGCGAGACATCGATGACCTTCTTTTAGCTCTTAAACCATGCTGTTCATGCCATCGCATCACTCAGAGACAAGAACACCTCCTATACCCTGCTGCTGCGACATCAACATGACAGGCGCTGTCTGATATACTGGACAATGTTCTGTAATGCACACACTCACACATACACACCCACATGCACAGTTTTCCTTCTGAGGCTTTGTGTGATTACATCTACAGTAGATTTTCATGTAAACCTAATTTGACTTGCCTCATTAGAACAGATTCATGTATGCTGCAACATATGGCACAGAAACTCCCTAAACCATGTTGCACACATTGGCTTATTCAGCTTTAACTGGCCTCTACATTTTAAGCACCTATAATGCAAATACACCTGCAGGCTGTGTGTCAGCTGGATGAACAGAAGTTATACATGTTCCGGTTTAGGAGCTACAATTTCAGGTGCACAAAACAAGCAGGAAGGAGGACGGATTTGTAAGAATAAGACTAATCAAAGAGTTAATTACTTGTCCATAAACTACTAAGTCAAGATTTCTATTTTTATAAGGAATACAGTTCATGCACACCGTTCCTTCATGGTGCTGTATTTTTCAATCTGTGAATCAACCTTTGTATTTCAGCGTGAATTTTTCCTTTATTTCAAAGGTGTTAAAAAGGGATGCAGCGAATATTCGGCCACCGAAAATTTTCGGTCGAAAATGGCCCAAAAGCGCATTTTCGGTTTTCGGCCGAAAGACTTTTATCACCGAAACAACACGGCCGAAACCGGATGTTGTGATGACGCAAGCGAAAACCGCGGCCAGTACGAGCTCACCTGGAAAGGCCAACATGTCCGCGGTGTGGACGTATTTTAGTAAATCTGAGAAAGACACACGGATAGCGATTTGCAAAGCATGTAATGTCGAAATTTCAAGAGGGGGCGCATCTGCAAAGATTTTCTCCACGTCGCGTTTAATCACCTTAAATCCAAACAGATGGATCGCTGTGCGGAATATGAGAGGAATGCAGCGCAGAAAAAGAAAATCCCTCCGAGCACGCCCACTCCGTCTGGTTTTTGAAAAGGCAAGGAAGTTTAAAACTTAACTTAAAGCTCTGCAAATCTTGGTGCATTTGTTGTTGTTAAAGGCCTACGATTAACATATGGACTACAGCAAGCTTTGTTTTGATACACTATTATGTTGTAGTCCTACAGCGAAAATTTTAAAATGCACTTGACTTATATGCACTTGAACATATTTAATTCTACAATCTTGTTTAAATTGATTTATTCTTTGAAACATTCATATTAATTAATGTAATCCCAATGCCTTGCAATTTTCGTGAGGTTAGTACACAGTCATAGCCATAAATGCAATGGTACTAATAATTGGCAAAATAATTTCTTTCTGTTTTTCGGTTTTCGGCCTTGGTTTCCTCATTTTCGGTTTTCGGTTTTGGCCAAGAATTTTCATTTCGGTGCATCCCTAGTGTTAAATGTATTTTGGTATTGATATTTGGTTTTCTATTTAAAAGTCAAAGGTATAGGCCCACAAGCATAAAAACTTTGAGGTGGACATTAACTACGACTCCCACTACGAGTTTTGTTTTCAACTTTAACATCTGTCATGCCAGATTTAGGGGCAAAACATGATTTCTCAGAAACAAAGTTGTTACACTAGTAACCAAAACAAACCTATAGAAACTTTACACTTTCTGTGCTCAGTGACAATGAAGATATAATTTAACGTGGTCCTGTGGAGTTATCTTTAATCACGGATAGATAGATAGATAACTAAAACTAAAACACCCACTGATGTCAAGATGCCATTATATCAGATTTTATAGTAACAATATTGGCTCCTTCCTGTTTCTTATTTGATTTGGGGAAGTTTACACTCCAGTAACTCAAGCAAAATTCATTATCCAAGACAGTTATGTTTGTCTCATTAGTTAGCCCTCATCCTCAAAGCCTTTTCTCTTGTGTGTTTTCAAAATACAAACAGTAAAGCGTAAATTTAACCATCTGTTTTGCTTGTCCAACTATGTTTTTCTATTGTAAGCATTCAAACAGGTTTATGTTAAAACAAAATAACAGTAAATATATATTTTTTAATATTAATTTTTTAATTTTAATTTTTTTACTTTCTTTAATACTGTGTTTTAGTACAAGGACTATCACTCTATTCAGCAACAGAAGAGCAATGCTGTGTCTTTATTCCCATGTCTTCCATGTTGACCATCAGGTTGTGAAGATGCAGACTTTTTTGCCTGGTACCTGTTAGCTATAACAAGTCATTTGGCAAGGTATGTTTATGTAGCCATCAAGACCATTTTTTGGAACGTGTTAGAAGATGTTTGTTTTAAAACGAGTCAGCTGCAAACATTAAAAAACATTTCAGCCCTCTGACATAGACTGTTAGCATTTTTTCAGATAACAAAATTGATGGTCATTGGCTAAAAATGAGAAGCTGGCTTTTGATTACTTCAGTGTAAAACTGAAGATCCATTGTTTTAAAAATTACGACACATTTCAAAGAAAAGTGCCAGGTTACTACTGTTAACAGCAGAATATAAAGCTGGACAGGCATGGCAGTGGTAACAAAGGCAGGCGGACTAAAGTATGAAACATATAAACATAAAAAAGGAAAACAAAATATAATAAATCAGCAAGTGAAATACTATGTGCCAGAGGTGTGGACTCGAGTCACATGACTTGGACTCGAGTCAGACTCGAGTCATGAATTTGATGACTTTAGACTCGACTTGACAAAATGTAAAGAGACTTGCAACTCGACTTGGACTTTAACATCAATGACTTGTGACTTCACTTGGACTTGAGCCTTTTGACTCGACAAGACTTGCTACTTTCCTCAAAAACCCAAAGATTAAAAAGGATGTTATTTAAGGAACGCTCTGTATCTTTCTTTGTATGTGTGCGTCTGTGTGTGTGCTGTCGGCACAACATCCAATCAAATTAGATCAACGTTGTTTTGATCCGACAGCATCCATCCAATCAAATTGCAGGACAACCAATGAAGACGGACTGTCAAACAGCGCGCTAGCTGGAAAAAATGATACCAAAGATAGTTTCGTTCAGGTATAAAAACTACGAGGTGGTCAATAAAAAACGAATTGCAGTATGCAAAACATGTGGCTCGAAGATTACAGATGGAGACGCAACAACTTCGAACTTCGTTCGACATCTAAAGTTGCACAAAGAAAGGTAAGTTCTGAATGAAAGCTTACATTTATTGGCTAAGTAGCTTTTTCTTTGCTGTGTAGCTAAATCATTGCAAACACGGTAATTTGTTGCGTCTACTGCGAGTTCACTCCCTTATTCATACCTTTGTTAAGTATTTTTTTAACAGGGCTATGGTTGAGGTACTTATACATAACATTAGTCAAGGTATCACACAGTAGACGGCGGTTAGCAGCAACGCATATTTTAGCCACCTACAAAGAGGCAAACCTAATAAAATCAAGGTCACTTTAAATGTGCGCTATATTAAGAATATGTGTACCGTTTTAGCTTGCTGTCAGACGGATTTTTCCGACAGGAAAACAAAGTTATACTGCTCGTTGTTCTTACTCTCCAGCAGTCCATTGACGAAAAAACAAGTTAGCTTGCACACGTGAGTTGCTGGTCTACGTGCTGCAACGTAACACACTAAGATACAAAATATATTATCACACAATGTTAAGATTGATATTAATAATATGAGTAATTAAGAGTAGTTTCAATACAGTTCATGTGTGGCTATAAGGGATGTTCTGACATCTGTTTAATATGCTTACCTCTTACATAATATATTATTGCTGTGTGGTTAAAAGGACTCGAAAGGACTTGAAACTCAAAGTGTAGGACTTTGGACTTGACTTGAGACTTGTCAATCTTGACTTTGGACTTGACTCGGGACTTGCCTGTCTTGACTTGGGACTTGACTCGGGACTTGAGGGCCAAGACTTGAGACTTACTTGGGACTTGCAAAACAATGACTTGGTCCCACCTCTGCTATGTGCTACTTTTTCCCAAATAGCTTTGATAGCAGGATGTTGCCATTAGCTGAGTGTTAATAATTAAAATGGATACACATTTTCTCAGAGTTTGTGATTCTCATTAGACTGGACATGACTCTCTGTAAACACACACACACACAATTTTCCTCCTCTCACTCATTGTCTCTCTCTTTTCAAGCTTTACCTCCAGCTCTCAGTGTCTTGGTCTTGCTCTCTCCACAAACCACGAGTGCAGCGGCCTCATTTGTTTTTATCTTGTAGATAACGACGTTTCATTTAGCCTGTGCTTGGGTGGGTTGGTAAACCAAAACTCTCTGTCTCTCTCCGTCAGATGGAGAATAAACTTGGGCCACAGTTGGACAGAAAATGATCATAGCTGCAGCTGCAGCTTTAGCTTTTCCGATTTTCTTTCTTTTTTTTTTCAGTACTCCAAGCTTAATTGTGCTTCTTCAGGTCAGAATGTTTGTGATGAATGGCTCTTATGAGTTCCTGACTGGTTATTGATATTTTCTACTGATCAGTGGACAACGGCAACCATTCATGAGACATTTTTTACTGCCTGTCTAATTTTATTGTAGATAATGCTTTGCTGAGACCAGTTTAATGGGCTGATTGATGCCCTAATTGCTGGACAAATGATGCAAGTGTTTCATTGCTTGGTACCCACTGAGTCTATCTGTGTCACCATTAACATGTCGTGTCTAGACAGGAAACCAGCCTCTCTTAATCTAAATCTGATGTTCAAAGTACTAAAAAAAAAAGGTGAATCCTGTTTCAGCTCTGTCTTCTGTCTCAGTGTCTGACTGTGTTTTCACATTTTTCAGTGTGTTGCAGAATTTGCCTCTGTCATGCCTGACTTCTCTACTAATCACTTTCCCCTTTTCTGCTCCTGCCTAACACCTGATTAGTAACCTGCTTGTGCACCTGCCCCCTATTAGTCATTAATCCTACCATAAATACATGTAACACTAAGGCAGCATTAGCTTTCTTCCATTTTGTCTACATTGCTATTTTTGCTTCTGCTTGCCAGGTGTTCCTGTCTGTTTCCTCTTCTTTTCAGAGTCTACTTCAGATATTTTCATTTTTGTCTGACTCCATTCACATTCTTCAACCCCCAGTAAGCTGAAAAATTAACATGATAACTGTCTCTGAAGGGCAGATATTTATCTGGTAGTTATTCATTAATTTCTGAGAAATAAACAGCACGTACATATTGTGCACGAAATGAGTGTCCAGTTTACTTGTATGGCGCCTGTGCACTTGCAGTGTGTACGGTCCTTGCAGACTCAAATTTTGGGTCCATGTAGGACCTTGTGGACTTGGGCGGTTTACTAAATTTACGTCATGCAGATACTGGCAGACATGCAGACACGGAAACGGTTCATGCGAAAATTGTTGTCAAAGCCTGCAGTGACAGAGACGGCCTGCAATCTGAGAGTGTGAAGGGTCCTAGACAGCTTGCTTAGAGGTGGGTAGCCATGGGAAATGTCCTGGAAGGGCACCAGTTTCTCTTGACACAGCCATATAGATGGGACATGACTCAGGACTGGATACTGAAGACATCATCAGTGGTTGGAAGTACAGGGTAAAGCTTTGAAAAATGATGCTGGAACCTCAACTTTCAGAGAGTTAAGGTACAACATGAGCCTTAGATACAGTGATGTGGTTCAGCAGTTGAAAGAAATGGCCCAGAAGCACAGTTAGCAGTTAGCAGCTGAACGAATCATTTCCTCTTGTGTATTTGATCTGAAACCTGTACTATAACTACAGACAGGCTTGCTGTTGCCACTGTGCAGGCAAGCCAGGTAACCCAGCTTTTTATTCCTGTATAGCAAAGTGCATCACTGTACCATGTTTGTCTTAATCATCCAACCCCTGTCCTACTTTGTCAGTGTTGTACATTACCATGCCTTTATATAAAGCCTACATTTTCACTGAAGACCTTTATCTTTCTGTAGCCTGAAGCTCAGTTTATCTAAGGAGTGAACAGAGGGTTGAATGATGTGTTGAAAAAGCTTAGACAAGACAACCATGGATTTTAAGGATATATCGAAGCTGCTTAGCCGGTGACTTATTATTTGCTGTATTCACAGCCAAGACAGTAAATCTTAGCTGACCAAACTTACTCTCTCTCTCTTTTTTTCTGTTCATCTGTCTTTTTCAGCAGCAAGTCTTCCAATACTTCTCCTTGTCTCTTGCATCTCTCTTTGTCTTCCTCTCTTTTTGCCAGATCATGACATCACATAATCACGTTTTCTTCATTTCAGGAAATTGCCTTATCATTATCTCTTTGACCCCCCCCCCCCCCCCACCCCCACCCCCACCCCCTGCATTTGTTAGATTTTGCTATCCATTGCAGCATTGCAACACATTAGATGTTTACTCTTTATCAACAGGCTAGCTAGACTCTCACAGGCTGAAATTCAGCTTTGTCTTTGCTCAGTGTGAGTGAAATGCAGCGCTGGGTACCATAGGACCTGAATAATTCATGCCTGCTCTGGCTCCGTCCATGTGTTTTAAATACTGGTTATAGACCAGGCAGCTATGAATCATTCATCAGAGGCGATTAAAGTCTGCTGTTAATTAACCCTTATCCTTTTGCCTTAGTATGGAGGGGGTCAGTGACTGGTCCCTGCCCTGACCTCTCAGACCACCTGCTCACTCCCTTAGTCTGTCACTCCTGAATTCAGCTATCCGTCTTGCTGGTGCGTGAGGCAGTGTGTGATTGTTTGTCTTTTCTTGGATAGGAAAGGTCGATCCCACTGAGATGCAAGAAGTTTTTCACCGGAAAAAATAATAATTTTTTGTATTTAAGTGATACAACTTCCAGGAGTATACTGTATTGTTCGGTATGACACTTTGCAACATGTTTCCAGTGTTCTGAGTATGTTAAATGTTAAATGTGTGTATGTGTGTGTATGTGTGAGCGTGTGTGTAATTGCCGTGACGAGACAAGATGTTGAGAACTCAGCGGTGCATGTCGTCAGAGCGCTTGAACGCTCCACGGATGGCCCACAGAGAGGAGGAATGAAGGAGAGACAGAAGGGGGTAGAGGGATAAGAGGAAAAGAGAGGAGAGAAGGATAAATGAATAAACAATGTTTATTGTTTGAATAGCAAAGAACTTCACAGAGATATCAGAGGGAGCATCTGTGATACTGTATGTGTGATTTTGGTTTTACAGTTATTCAGGAAGTTGAGGCATCTTATAAAAGAAGCTGGGTGTGTGTACGGACTGAGGTCAGATTAGTTTCATTACACCTGGTTCAAAATGTCATCACCAGCTGGTTAAAAAACCTAAATTTGTTCAGTTCAAATTTTTCTACCAGCAATGAATCAGTAAAGGCAAGACAAAGATAGACTGAGCGAAATCAAGGTGGCAGGCTCCATATTAACACAAAGATATTCCTCTTTTATAAGCTATTTGTCACGTCTAGTCCTTAAGTCTGGTCTGATGACTTTTTCCTTGTGTTGCCTTTCATGTTTGGTTCATGTCTTATTTTGAAATCTTTTCCTGCCTGTTTAGTTCTAGTTTCACTTCCTGCCCTCTGGTGTTTTCCCTCCTATTCTGATTACCTGCCTTTATGGGTTTCACCTGTGTTTAATTGTTCTTCCCGCCCCCTAGTGTATTTAAGTCTTGCCTGCTTCTTTGTCTGTGCCAGATCGTACTAGTCCGTAGTGTCAAGCGTTCCAGCATTTGTTCCTTGTGTTACTCCTTGTGTGTTTTTGACCTAGTTTGTTCTCCTTACGGTTTTTGCCTTTTGCCTCTTGATTTGGATACCTCTGCCTGATTTTTGGACTGCCTTCCCGTGTACCGACACTGTTTGTATTAAAGACCAGCCTTTGCCTTTTATCCCTGTGTCCTGGAGTCGTGCATTTGAGTTCTTTTCTGAGCCTCCTCCCTGACACTATTAAGGGGGTTTACAAAGGGCAGGTGTAGTTAATACAATGTTGGTCAAATATATGGTAAAAGTGATGTTAAACCAGCACTTGCAGTGAATATTGTGTTACTAGTTGTCAATAAATGGTCCCTCCCTCAGAGTCTGGATCACATCATCTGTCTGGAGATAAAATGCTCCCACATTTTGTAAAAATGAGAAAGGTTTGTCCATCAAACACACACTAAATGTTACAACTGGTTCAAGCAGAAACACAAGGGACTGTATCCAACTACAGACACAACAATTGCTGATAAGGTTCAGTATTTATTAAAGAAAGTAAAAGGCTTATGAGAAGGTGAGGCGGGCAGTGTTGGAAAAACAGTGAAGGCAGTCCAAAACAGGGGAACAGATCCAAAAAAGCAGTGGCAAGAATCCAAAATCCACAAAAGTGGGCAGGGAGCTGAAGAAAGGAGCTGGCGATCTCAGAACAACAGCCCAAAGGCTAGGTAGTGGCGGAGCAGATGACCTCAGGTAGACGGTGTGGGGAGCAGGACAAAGGTGGCAGAGGCAGGCTAGACTAGTGAGGCCGGACAGACAGAAGAAACAGGGTCGATGAGTATCACTGAAAGCAGGGACGAAGGCAGGACCTTGCTGGTGGGTGGTGTCGAAGACAGAATCCCTCCAGAGGCAGAGCAGGAGGCCGCTGATGATCATTGTAGAAGGTGGGCAGCTGGAGATTTGGAAGTGGGACACTGGAAATGAGGTAGGGTGTTGGCAAGGATCAGCCAGGAGAAGACTTGATGTTGTCTGACTCAGGAACAGGCTCGGGAACAGAAGAGACATCGGCTGGGACCCCCAGTGCAGGAACAGACAGGACGTCCAGAGGGACAGATAACTCAGGGTCTGGCGGGGCATTGATCATGGAGCTGGGTAGCAGAGACTCGGGGTCTCTGGGCAGCTGAGGTTCTATGGTGCTTTGCAGCTTGGGGGATCGACATGTCCAGGACCCATATTTCCATCTAGGGGCCCTATGCCCAGATCTATTGAGGAAACAGCCCCCAGGAAAAGGGAACGGCTCAGGGTCTTCAGGGTCAGGATCACACTGACTGACTTTAATCCTCCTGGTTGTAATTCAGATTTCTCCCACTTGTCAAAAATAACTACAAATGTGTCAACAAACTGGGGGCAAAATGGTAAAATCCAATATAAACTCTGACAAAGTTGGTTCATCTAATTTAAAAGTAGCTACATGCTGTTTGCTTGTATCTGGGTCTGCAAAAGGAGCTAATTTAGGCTATTTAAATGTTGTCACTAGCAGTGGAAATAACCATCTTGGAATAATAGCATTGTTGTTTTGACTACGCCTGAATGTGGCATTAAAGTATACAACATCTGGCAGTGAATTAAAGAGTGAGGATCAGAGGAACTAAGTGCGACCTGTGGAAGAATGCCCGCGACACAAGCCAATGGGGCAAGACCAAGAGTGGCTCCAAATGTGCTCTGCAATCAGAGCAATGAACTACATTCAAATAAAACTTTAGACTGTCTTATCATTATGTAACAGCTCATAAGAGAATGTGGTGACTGTTGTAATATGATGTTCTGCCTCTCATCTTACCACCTTTCCCCACTACACACTCCCTTCAGCTCATTTCGCTGAGGATTCATCTTTGAGAAAAAAAGAAGTGAGCAATGTCGAAAGAGGGAGGCAGGAAAGAGAAGAGGCCTCTGAGGATCCTGTTGATTTCTGTCAGGCAAGCAGCATTTTAATTTCATGTGCCAAGGCCAGCACACTGCAGATGGACATACACACGCAACTGCAGTCATATTTCGGTATGCACATTCCCTCTGCCTCTGCACACAGTGTTACAATCTTAATACGCTAACAAACACTACATCTACTGTCTCGCCAGAGCTGTTAACCTGTAACCTGTCCAGGCTCTCTAACTCTATTCACCACAACATCCTCTTTGCAAAGGCAAAGGTAGGTTGGTGATTCTACAGACAGTATATCGTTGACAGGGCCTGGGACTGATGGAGCATGTGTGGTGTGAGTGTGTGTGTGTGTGTCTGGTGGTGGTGGAGGGGGAGTGACAGGCAGTGACGGTGGGTACACAGCGTAACCTTTAGAGTGGAGCCACAGGAGCATGACGGCCAGACTCCAAGGTAACAGCTAGAGAGACAGCGAGAGGTGTGCGGGGGTTATTGGGAGGAGAAGGAGAAAGTCGACAGGTAGGGGAGATAGAAACTTCAATGTATTTGTGTCATCTGCTCTTCTGTCTGTTTGCTTTTCTGTGTCCCACTGCAAAACTGCGAGCAGCCAGAACACACGCTTATTTACTATCTTTCTCTGAGTGAGATGACACACAAGTCCTCCTATAAAACACAATACTCACATCTCCATGTGCATGCCAACAAATTTATTGGTCATTGTAATCATTCCTTTTTTTTTTTTTATACAGACTTCACATCCAGTACAGACAGTAAGAGCCTCTCTCTCAATGTACACGTGGCTTGTAAAAATTGCATACAATAGAAGAAATCCAAACCTATTCCATATCCTTTATGGACTGTGGATGTGTTTAGTCCAGTTTAGTATAAATTGTGGAGGAAGGTAGTCTGGCTCTTTACAAATTAAAAAAAAAAAAAAAAAGTATGTTTAATGACAACACTAAAGCTGGCATGTTTATACAGTGTATCATGCTTTTCCTTATCTGTAATTTAAAGTCCCTGCACACCCATGGTCCACCTGTGCTGTGTTTTCACTTATTTACCTGTTTAGACCTTTTTTTTTTTTAGGACGGAGGGGGTGTGAATAAAACGTGCTTGATTGACATTTTCCTCTCTCTCTCTCTCTCTCTCTCTCTCTCTCTCTCTCTCTCTCTCTCTCTCTCTCTCTCTCTCTCTCTCTCTCTAGTTGCACCTGATTAGGTGTGAAAACTTCATCATCCATGTTAGTATGTATGTATGAGATTCCTGCATGACCCCCCTCACAACTTCAACCTGAGCAACCTGAGCTGTCTGTGGGTGACACTGCAGTGTCTCCGGCTTTAGCGCAGGTCGAGTTTGACAGAAGCATTAGATAAGCACAGATTGTGAAACAGGTCTGTGCATACACCGAACCTCACAACCTCTCTGTGACCTCTGTCCAGTTTAACGCACAGACATGAGGCTGATATCAATCTTCTCATCTCCTTCTAACTAAGTGCATGAAAACATTAGTTACAATTTTCTATAATTTAACTTATGTAAGAGCAACAAAAAGGTGTGTTTGCCTGCTCTCATACATCAGTGTGAGCTACACTGCTAAAGACTCTGAGTGTTTAAGAGCTGAGTGAATTTCATCTATTCCGCCATGACTTAATTACAAATACAGACTTAATCATTCCTCTTGTCCAGTGGCACTGTTGCTAATTAGTTTCCCTGTACACACCCAGCACACACAGACAATTACATGCAAGCACACACCCTCTACATATGCAATGACATTGTGCCTATTTACACTTCACCCACGCTCACGTGCACACACTGACACAGCTGAGTGTCTCCCTGCAACATTTTTCTCATTAGGATCTCTGTCCCGTCAATCGAGGCTTGGTGAATAATTTATAGATATTGGAGAGAGGATAGCTGGCAGAGGATGTGCGCGTCCAGCCGAAGTCCCTGGTGTGAGTTTTTAAGCTCCCACAAGTCGTGGGGGTCTTTCTGCCATTACTGTCCGCCAGCTAAGATCTCCTGTTCATTCACACTGACAGGCCACACACACACATACTGTGTACATGATGACACACACGCACACTGAGGCATGCAGATATATGTACACACACAAGATGAACATATTCACACTCACACTTATGCATACTTGCATTTATATATCTGTATATATTAATTTTACTGTTGTAGCCTATTCTATGTGAGAGGCGGTTGTGTACAGTCAAATATTATGCTAATTCTCATAAAGGTGGCCACTTTATGACTTTCGGTCATACAAACTTTGTACTCATCACCTTGTTATAGAGATTTGAAAACAAAGAATTTAGCAAAAATCATTTTTTGCAAAAATCATTTCAGACCCTTGTCTCTGAGTTCAGTCGAATGTAAACACAGAAATTAGCCTCCTGGACTTGCTGTACAATAAATTATGAATCTCCCCAGAGATTTTCTGACATGCAGACATGCATAAACAAATTAGCAAGTGGAGTATATATACATATGTTCAAACACATTCACATACAGTACAGGTTCATATGCACATTTTACACAAAGAGACACACACTCTGCTTGGACCCAGGCCTGTGACTATGACAAGCCCTGCTGTCTGGCTTGGTCCTCTCCCAGGCTTTGGGAGAGGATGGGGAGGAATGCTAAAGAAACCAGGAGAAGCCAAGCATATAGTTCCACTGTGCGGGGGCTGGGGGAGGTGGAGGCTTGAAGTGAGGGGGGGGGGGGGGGGGGGGGGGGTGGATGCTGCGCACCACACCACACAACTCTCTTTCTCTCCTTCTCTTCCTCTCCTAGCATCCTCTCAGTCTGCAGAGACCCCATGTGTGTCAGCCAAGCAGTGGAGCATCCCTTCTGTCTATTTTACCTATTTTTGTTGTTCCTCCTGCAGTCTGTCTATCGTCTCTTCTCATTTTGTGCCTTATTTTATCTCCTTAAAGTATGTTTTGTTAAGGGTGGTGCAGACGAAGACATTCAACACCAGGAAAAATTAAACCATACAGCAATAGGAAGAGAAGCAAATCCAGGGAGATGGAAGTGGTGGTGTATAAGCACACAAATATCCTTATGAGAACAAGTGGTGAAGGATGTGGCAAATTCCAGGGAATGAGATTAAGATTGAGAGGATAGAGTGTGTGTGTTTACCTCCCCCTATCCTCTAAAGTATATTGAAAAACAACTATTCAAGATGATCATTGATTGGGTTGCTTTCGTTCTAAAGTCAGGCTAAGTTAAAAAAAAAAAAAAAGAAAAGACAGGACTAAATTGTAAAGAGGGACATACTGAGTGGTCCTAAAGAGACAGCTCTAGTCAGCATGTGTGTCGATTTGTTTCCTGTTAAACTTCTCCACAGCAGGTGTCAGCTGAAGAAGGGAGGCTTGGAGGCGGAGACTTAGAGGAAGAAGGCAATTACTGTTGTGGAGCGTTGTGTTTTGTTTGTGGAAGCAGCATTGTGTGGCCTGCTGCTAATGAGGCCCTGCGAGCTTGTTAATAATGAATTGGGAAAAAGGTGACACAGGGACTGTGTGTGTGTGTGTGTGTGTGTGTGTGTGTGTGTGTGTGTGTGTGCAGTGGAGATGATTGGTGGGGTCATCTCACCAGAGAATGTTGACATTCTCTCTGATAGGCCCCCAGGCTGAATATGGTATCACAGCACTGTTTGATATTGATCTGGCCACACACACACTTCTCTTTTTTCCCCCCAACTCAACATTGTAGCTTTTGTATTTGTGTCCAGTTCACCTGTGCTCCGATTCATCCTTTTTATTGACTTACTTGAAAAATGTCCTTTTTCACAGAACAATATGGTGCAAATATTTCTTAACTTTTACCAGCCTATGTCAATGTCTCAAGTGGATGGTATGGTTCAGCAACACCTTTGAGCCCTGAATTGTGTTTATTAGGAAACCAATCTCTAACAACAAGTATATCAAAACGTGGGGGGGTTGTTACAGCTTCCAAAATTATTTTGAGGTTTCCTTGTAGGCTGTGTGACCACTAGGTGATGAGTTCACCTTTTGCCTTTTACCTTCCTTGTTCTGATTGGCCAGAGCAGTTTGTCAGATAACCTATTTATGCGTCTAGAACTACATACTCTGTAACCTATGCTGATGATCATCCCTTAACCTTCTAAACCCTCACTTCTTGCCACTTTTTGCACATAGAAAAAAATTATTCTTTAGCATCTTTTTTTTGTCAATGTGCAGTCAGTTCTTATATGAAATGGAATTGTTGATTGGCTACACACACCTTACACTATCTTTTCAAAACCCTGGACAAAAACTAGCTCACAAGTCCTTGACTTAATCTTTGTCATTATTAGCATGCTGATGTTAGCATTCACCTCAAAGCACCATTGTGTCTAAGTACAGCCTCACAGTGTGCTTCTAGCATGACTGTAGACTTCTTATTTTCGGCATAATGTTTTTGAATTATTTGTAACTGATTTCTAATTGTGTCTTTTTTTGCAGCTTTCCTACTCATGGCAGTGTTGTTTGTCAACTCTGGGCCACGGTATGGATTTGGGCTGGATCTGGCATGAGAGCTGACCACCGTGGGAACAGCACTCACTGTTACACCCTCACCTGTGTTGTATTGAATGGCACAGTCACCTCTGCTTGTGGGCGGCTTGGTGAGTGTGACAGTGTGTGTGTGTGTGTGTGTGTGTGTGTGTGTGTGTGTGTGTATGTGTGCTGTGTCTGTGTTCAGTGTTGGGGTGGAGACAGAGAGAAAGAGAATTATTACTCCCCTCACTTTGGTGTCCAAACGAAGCCCCTTAGATTCCTCCAGACTAACACCTCCCTGAGGAGAGAGGATCAGACAGTCTGCAAGAGGAATGAATCTGTGTGTGTGTGTGTATTCATGCATGCGTGTTCGTGACCAGAAGCCGTGTTGGAAGGTTTAGGTTGGCATGGACCAAAGGACCAAAGACCAATGACAGCCTCGCCTCCATTACATTTCCTCGACACTCTTCGCACTCCAGCTACTCTTTGTCGCTCTCCGTCTTCATTCATTCAGCCTGAACCATCCATTTCTCCTTTTAGCCTTCTAGTGTACCGCCTGACTGTTAATAGCCTCTGTCAACACCAGCGGCCTTTTTTCTGACTGTCTGTCTGCTTTTTTCCCCCTTACCTTTAAAAGGTAAAAAATACTTTCAGCATCCTGCTTTTGTCTATGTAGCTGTCTGTTTTTGACACTTTCTCCCAGTGCTTCATAAACCCTTTCTCCTCTCTTGTCTCTCTTCCTCTCACCTCCGCAGAGACAGTGACCAAAATATACAGTCTTATTTAAAAAAGCACACTTGTATGCCTCCCTCCAGCCATTTAGCTCTTCTCTTGTCTGCTGTCTCCTTTCATTTCTCTCCCTTTCTTTTGCTCGTTTGTATCCAGCCACTGAGAGCAGGGACGTGAGGTGCATTCTCCTCCTAACACATTACTTAATTTATTTGTCTCTTCCTATCATCTTCTTCTCCTATTGCCGTCTTCTATCCATCATACTGATGGACAGATATTTTAGACACATCTAAGTCTGAATTTTCATGCTCATGAGACAAATGTATGTATTGTTTCTGCATTCATGCATCTCCATAGCTGCAGCCGTCTGCTGTCACCAAATCAAACGAGGTGGTCTCTTGTCGAACAACTTTACATGTAATAACCCTGAAGGTTTCTTATTCACTCTCTCTCTGTCTCACTCTGTGATTTTCTATCTCACTCTCCCTCTGACCAGCATGTCCCCTTGGGGTGGGGCAGAGGAGTGCCCAGTGGACCACAGCAGACCTTGTCTATTTCTGTTTCCCTCTCACCCTGTCCCTCTCTGACGACACAGACGGCCCCCTGGTACAATGACTGACCCCCTCAGTCAACTCTCATCAGCTGGATTGACAGCTGTCAATCAAATGTCTGGACTGCAGTGTGACAGGGGGAAGCACTGATAGACAGCTACTATGTTTGTGTGTGTGTGCGTGTGTGTGTGTGTGTGTGGTGCAACAATATGCTTAGCATTTTTTAATGACCCAACTAACATTTGTGTGTCGATCAGAGGAGTGATTCTCAGGTTCAGTATTGGAGCTTGTAGGAGTTTAGCACAGCGGAAGTTTTGTTAAAATAAACCAGATATTAAGACGGGAACAAAGGAAGAAGTCAGATGACGCAATATAAACAGCAACAAAGGCCATTGTAGAGCACTGAAGTTTGACACAGGAGACCGCTGTTTGTTTCCCATTAGAAACCAATAATCATTGTTTTTTCTATTAGCCATGTCTGTTCAACAAGCTTAAATGCGTGTTTATTTTTGTAGCCATGACAACAAAGGTTCTCCAACCTTAAAGAAGGATTTTTAACCCAAACCATGATCTTTTACTAAATCTAACCAAGTAATTTTGTGCCTAAACCTTTAACTAAACTGTGACTTTTACAAAAGCTTAAATGCAATTTTTTGCTTGGTTTTGTAACCATGACGACAGAGGTCCAATACACCTACCACTGCAGGCAAGCTATTTCAGGAGATGCTCCTATGGGTTCTATGGGTACGGACATACTGTCTATATGGTCGTTCAGCCTGAACGACCATACTGTCTATATGGTCGTTCAGGCTGAAGGACTTATTAAAAAATGTATTATTTTTTATCACTTAAACGTGTAGCTTTTATCTACTCAACTGAATTAGGTTTATTTGATTAAAGTTCCAATGATTAAACAGTCATTAAAGTCAGTCAGGTGAGATTCAGCTCAGTAGCTCTATTCTGTAAAACATGCCTCCTGTGTTATGTTAGTAAAGCAAACATGTCCAGATGTTTGAATGCTTTATAGCCGATGGCAAAAGAGCAGAACAGCGAGGATGCCTCAGCTTGCCTCTCTTTGTTGTGTGGGGGCAGACACATCCATTGTTTATCTGCATTATTATTCTCCATTGCCACCAAACCACTAATGACATAGCATTCAGATCAAACCCCTCTATTTATGGCAGCCAGGTTGGAACTCAAGCCATATTTTGCAACTGTGTGGACAGAATAGTGGCTGAACTGTGTGCCTCTGTCATGTAAGGCAGGAAAAAAACAACATTATAACAATATGTGGGCATCTGCATAAATAACGCCAATGTAAACGTTACCTTTAATCTAAGGGTAACAGAAGAAGCATTGACATCTCTGACTTGTGCGACTCCACTACAAGTAAATGTCTGTGCTCATAATACAGAGTGAACAGAAAATACGTTTTATGTGAAATGAGTGTTATATTTATCATAAATACATTGCTCACATAAGAGTGTATATAAATAACATCATTTTTCCTAATTAGTGTTTCAGCACAAATTTATTTGCAGATGACACGATGACATGTGCACTGAGCTCCACCCAAGTTCAGGCTCCCGCTCGTCTTCAGCCTGTCTGTGATGCTTTCCAATTATCACTCCTTAACATCAGACCATTAGAACTTTAAATAGTACCCACATGACTCTGTACACTCTATAACTACTGTGCAGTTAGCTTTAACATCTGTAGTTTATTATGGTGACATACTGTGCTGTCGTGCCGTCCCATCATTACTTCAGCTGCTTAATCCTGTTTATCATAGTACTTTACATTTTATCACTGATGATAGATTTCAGACTCATCACTGTTCTCTTTATCACAGGGTTGGATGGACTTCCTCACAGACAAGAAGAGATAATCATCTCACGAGAATCATCTATAATCTATATCTACTGCTAAAGCTTCCAAAGTACCTCACATCTCTTCTCACATTTAAATCTTATAACTACAGTGGCTGATACAGTGACTACTCAACCTATACATCTATTATATCTCCATGAACCTTGGCAGAACTGGTTACAGGTACCACACACCCTTTAAATGGAATGAACTGAAACCTCAAACTAGAGTCCTTCATAGCCCTTGGAGATTTAGAAAACTTTATCACCTGATGTTTTTATGACTCCTGCAATTGTTTTTATTAGTCGTGTCTTGGCGGTGTTATTTCTCTTTGCTGATGGCGTGTTTGTCTGAATGTTTTCCTGTTTTTTGAGTGGTATCTCTTTGCATAGTAAATTATACTAAATCTGAATGTACCCATTGTAGTGATGCCTCTGTCCATAGACCACATAGCAGAGGACTGTGAAATAAGGACAATCTAAGATACAGCACGTATCATGTGCTTGTATACTTGATGCACAAATTACTGACACATAGCTGTCACCCTTAAGCTATAGTGTGCACATAGTCCTCATGTCAAATCTGTAGCTGTAAGGCAGCCATCGAGTAGAAAGAAGCACACATGTAATGGGAAAGTTCCCCAGTTTGAGTCCCTGGATCATTTTGAATAATGAGGGTGGGAAAAATGATATTTCCCTCCTTGCTGGAAAGCTACTGTTGTTTAAATGTTTTCGGTGGTGTCATCATTTAATAACGTTAATAACATTTCTGGTAAATCAACACATCAGCAGGCTTAACAAGTCATCATTATACAGTATGTAATGAAATTCTTATCTGAAGGCAGTAAAATTAAGACTGTGATTTATATGACTGCAAATTAACACATCAATAAGTCTTATAGGAAATGTCTCATTAATTAGTCATCCCTTAATTGGCCCTGAATGCCATTAGCACGCTGTGTGTGTTAACCATGCGTTCATTAATAACATTACTGTGCGACCCGGATCTGCATGGCCAACCTAAGATTAACTTAACTATTGTTGCCACTTCAGCTGTGTGTGTGTGTGTGTGTGTGTGTGTTACTTCCTGTTCTATGAGTCTTGCGTTTCTGAGCCAACAATCAGTGTTAGTGGTCTCTCAGATTGACTGAAGTCCAGAAGATGAGTGTTAGTGTGGAGGCAGAGGACAGACCAGAGACCATATGTCCCTCTATGAACAGTTTTTTTAAATATTGTTTTTTGGCCTTTTTTTGATGGTCACAGTGTAGAGACAAGGAACGAGGTGAAAAAACTGTGTGTGTATGTGTGCGTGCGTGTGTGTGTGTGTGTGTGTGTGTGTGTGTGTGTGTGTGCGTGCGTGCGTGTGTGTGTGTGTGTGTGTGTGTGTGCACAGGCAGTCAGCAGGTAGAGAAGTTTGTGTTTGAGCTGATTGAGGAGCTGAAGAGGAAAATAAAGCCAACAGAGACTCTTAACTTGGAGGTAACACACACATACACACACACACACACACACACATACACACAGAGAGAGAGAGAGAACAGTATTGGGTCAAACAAAAACACATCTCCCCCTCTCCTCTCCTCCTCCCCTCCTCCTCCTCAGGAATCTTTCCAGTGTCTCCATCCAGACTCCAAACAGAAGACCCGCTGTCAGTCTTGTCTTCCTTGTCGTTTCTACAACCTGATTGGTCAGCTCTGCCATCACAACACTGAAGCCCTGGTCAAAGGTCAGCCGTCCTTCCCCCTCTGGACGACATCCAGGTACCTCTGCTCTCTTCTCCAGTGCTTGTGTTCTTCCAACTCTGTGGCAACAGTTTGGTGATGGTAAAAGACGTACGTAACATATTTGTGACAATGTCCATGTCCCCAAATCTCTGTTGCTCCTCATTATAGACAAAACAATGATTGTGTCCCTGTTTCTGTTCACTTAAACATGTGAGTGTTGAGGATGTGTGTGTGTGTGTGTGTGTGTGTTTTTGTTTGTGTTAAGTGTCTGAGAATGATATGACACCCATGCCCATGCTGATGCACAGGCTGGTTCTGCTTTGATC
This sequence comes from Toxotes jaculatrix, assembly GCF_017976425.1. Classification (NCBI taxonomy): domain Eukaryota; kingdom Metazoa; phylum Chordata; class Actinopteri; family Toxotidae; genus Toxotes; species Toxotes jaculatrix. The sequence continues at coordinate 14,244,296 of NC_054396.1, read as the reverse complement.
AATGGTGCCTGGCATTGGGGAGGGGGGGTGTGAGGAGAGGGTCTGAGCCTCCCCCTGGTGCTGATGAAGACGAATGAGCTAACAAGACATGACGGAATTGCCTTTGCAAAAGGGGGGGTCTGAATGCTGTATTGTGATATTGTGTAGAGGGCGGCTAAAGGGGCAGGTTGATTTATTGTTCCAGTGGCAGATAGCCACCGTTTTACCTCCCCTCCCTCTCTACTTATTCATCGAGACCCTTCAGTCTTTAATTACAGCCCCCGGCCTCCTCCATTCTCTCATCCATGTCCTGATTAGAAGAGTCAAACCACACATCATACATCCATGTTGGCAGAGGACAACAGTATATACGAGACAGAGCCTGAGGGGGGAGGACTGGTGCCCAAAATGTCACAGCCATGTTGATCTTGCATTCCATTATCACCCAATGGTCAGGAAAACAGGAAAGAAATAGAGAAGTGGGAGAGAGTAATGAAGCCAGGGAACTGAAGGTCAAAGGAAGAACTAGGAAAAAAAAACAAGGTATGGATGAAATCGAGGAGAGGAGGAAAATGGGCCGATTAAGATATGTACATAATGGGAAACAGGGATAGGGGATGACAAATGGAGAAACAGAGCTATCCTCAGAGAGAGGAGGAGGGGTAAAGACATGTTAAATGGTGTAGGAGGCCTGAGAGTAAGGTGGAGCCCGCTGGTCCAATCTGATGAATTCATAAAAGGTCTTAGAAGGAGGAAAGTAAAAGAATAAGAAAATGCAGAAAAAGGGGAAAGTTTGAGCATTAATACAGAGGAAAAGCCAGACCTGCAGTTTGCAAATCAGCCAGAGACACACACTTAATGCCTTCCTGGCCAATTACAGATTAGCCTATTTGTTCTAAAATGAATATGAATAATCATAAGTACATAACACAAGACCAATACCCCTGCACCAATAAGTGGACAAATGGCTGTGCAGGTCTACATTAGTGATTCTCTGCAGCGAAAAGGCGAGAGACAAGGGAGGGGGGACTAAGGGAGGGGGGCCAGCTCACCCCACACAATTTATCACTGCATTGCCATTCGCTCTCTGAAATATCAGCCTATTAAAACATTCATTGAGCTGATTAAACTGCAATAAAATCTAACAAAATTTGCACTGACACTTTCAGTGCATGATTTATTAGGCCGATGCTTTGCATGTGCTTCTCCAGCACTGATAAACACGGGGATGGGAAAGATCAGATGTTGCTGCCACCTGTTGGCCTGACTGTGAGCTGAAGGGAGTTTAGTCAGGGTTTCAATCTGTTTTTAAAGAACAGAGAGAGAGAACTACTTGTTTTTGATTCGGATTGCTTTTTGACCTCCCGGTTTAACCTCATGTCATCAGTCATCATGTCATCTTTTGTGGCACAGGTAGGTTTCCAGCCAAAACTTTGTTTCCTGCAGTTCAAGCTGAAATATTTAAACTACCTGTTTTGTCCAACAAACTATCAGACCCAAAGTATTCAGTGTACTATTGCAAAAGAACAAACAGTCTAGGAAATATTATTTTTAAGAAGCTGCAACCAGTTTTTTGTTTTTTTTTGTTTTTTGTTTTTTTGTTGTTTTTTTTTTTAATTTTTGCTGAAAAAATTTGCTGACAATTCAATGAAATCATACCAGCTAAAGCACAGGGGACCCAGGCTGAATTTGGGCAACAAGACGTCCAAGTACGATCACGCTGTGTCACTCCCTGTTTGTTTTTTATAGTGACCAAGATGAACAGTCTTGACTATCTGCTACAGCTACAGTGTGGGGTTCTGCTAAGGTGTAAGAATACCTAATAGAAAAATGGGGATTTCAGCAGCACCTGGTGAGCACATTGACTTCAGTGATAAATAATAGTTGTAACAGATTGTTTCATAGGTTAAAAGAGAAATACAAGACAAGAGACAGTGTTGAAAAGAAAGAACATGAAAAACAAAAAGTGTAGTGTGCATTAGAAAAAGGTTTTGCAATCTGTTGTTAAATAAACGGCCTCATATTTCTAAATGTCAGAGCAGTTTCTTTATGCAAATTGGAATTATACATGCTCATATAAACACCATTTAGCAATTAGTGAGAACTGTGTTACTGTACTGTGTGTGATTATCAAACAATCCCATCCTGCATTACACTGTGTGATCTAATTACTCACTGTATATTTCACATCATTGCAGAAGGGGATTGGTCAGATTGCAACAATATCCAGTCCACATTTCACTGCATTAGCTGAGGTGGAAGTGTTTTGTGTTGAACTGGTGTCGTATTGATCCATATGGTTTATTACAGGCTGTGCGTGTGTTAACACTGTCCGGGAAGACAGGAGGGGGGATTACCTGGAAATGGTGCTATTGATCGGGGTTTGCCTCAGGAGAGAGCTACTCGTCACTCAATCCACCAGGGGTGCACAGGGTTGGAAAGAATCTGCACAAACAGCTAGAGCGCAAACACCACCTGTGAGATGTGTTCATGACAAGCTGCCTTTTGTTGACAGTGATGTAACTGCTTTAGAGATCATTTTGCTGGTGTTAAAAGAGGGGCAGTGGAGTTGTGACCTTCACAGGCGACATGAGATAATGAATTGTATCAATAGGAAGTCATCTTATTCAAGACCTCTTTAACTATCATGATGTGCTAGTTTGTATAGCTTTGAGCTACTGTATCCTATACCTCTTTCCATACCACTTTTTTAAAGTGCAGTTTGAAGGTTGGTTCAAGAGTTAGGTTTAGGTCAAGGTGAGGGGATTTTAAGTTTAAGTTTATTGTCTGCATTTTACCCATACCAAGTAAGTGAACAAAACATAAAATGCATGCATGTGCACCAGAGACGCTGGGGCAAGGGGCTGCCAACTAAGGCGCCTGGGTATCGGTGGGGTGGAGGGCACCACAGTCGTGGTTGCAGAGGGAGGGGGGACACACCTCCTTCACCACCACCCCTATTCCTTGTGCTGGCTACCCTCCGATCTCAGGCCAGTCCAAAGTTCAAAGCCACACTTTTTACTTGCTGCACCACGGCTGCCCCACTTTTGTGGTTTGGGACATGTTGTGTTGCAGCTAGAGCGTATATTATGTCATTGAGGGTCCTCACAAAAGGATATATATAATATAAGTGTGTGTAAGTGCGCATTGTGTGTGTGCTTTCACATGGTCAGACTGTATGAGTTTTACTATTAAGATAAGATATACCTTTATTAGTCCCACAATGGGGAAATTGCATTGTAATCTCAGTCTGGCTACAACATTGTCCCCACTTCACAGGACAGCTGTACTGTCCCATAAACTGAACCTGGGGACATAAAATAATAGAATTTACCCACTTTTGAATTAAATTTTGTGGTAACACTTTCGAATAACGATCTTAATCATTAGATATTAGTTAACTATCTACTAATATCTACTAATAGTTTATAAATGTCTTATAAAGGATCGTTATTCTACAGTGTTACCCATTTTGTGATCTGTGCTTGGTTAGGCATAGGTAGGTTTTACTGTTTAACGTCCTGTTATAAATCCCTGTAATATAAGACAGAGACAAGTCAACATGAACTTTAAGTCTTTATCAATTAAATTAACAGTAATAAGATACACAAAAACATGATGCTTGGAAAACTACCCAGCACCACGGCCTCTGATTGTTTCAGATGCTAGCAGGTTGTATCTGACTACACGCCATGCATGAGCAATGAAGGTCATCACTCCACAATGAAGTAGTGATATCAAAGCTATTAATACAGATCAGATCCAGAAGAAGAGCATGGGGATGTGGTACCCGGCCGTCCTCTCAGTCCTGTGGTTTCTCTCTGTCACACTTCTGGCTTGTCTGTTGTTCTGGCTCAGAAAGAAGGCTCAAGGTATGGTGTGTATATTTGTGTCTTTGTGTGTTTGTGAAAGGCCTGTTGTATTTGTCACTGTTTCAGTCAGTGCATTTTTAAAAAAAATACATTTAAATGTTAATAGAGGACTGGTCCGCACATTTCATTTGCCTGAGCATTGCTTTTGCAGTCTTTTGACATGTGATATTTTGTAAATTGTCATATATGTTTTACCAGGTAATAAATACACAAGCATGGCATGTTTTGACGTGTTCAGTTAAAGGGATGACTGTGCAGTTTCACAGTAATGGCGGTGAAGAAGGGGAGGGGTTTTCTGTGTAGCAGATAGCAACAGATAGCAGTTCTGTGTCTGCTTTCAGACATCCTGAATCTATTTAAAGATAGCTCTGATGAGCTATGAGGGGAGCCTCCTGCTCTGGCTGTTGTCTTTCTTTTCATCTTTAATCAATTTCAACAGCTGTCAATATCAATTATTCATATTCTTAATCCTGATTGCTACTTTCATTTTAATTTCACATCACACTGGCTGCAGTATTAATATTTAGCTTTAGATGTTTCATATATATATATATATATATATATATATATATCCCTCTTTTGTGGTTCTAGTATTGTAATTGAATATGCAGACAAAATACAAGCATGCCTGCAAATTAAATCAGTTTTGTGGCAGTAATTGAACAAAGAGTTGAATAATTACAAAACCCCTCCAAGCACACACACACACACACACACACACACACACACACACACGCACACACACACACACACACACACACACAAACATAGTAGCTGTCTAAAAGTGCCTTTACCCACTTCTAGATATCCTACTGTGTTGTATCTAATGACTCATTTGATTCATAATTCCAGACATGAATCGTGGACTCAAAAGATATAATGTGCTACAAAAATTATAATTAAAATACAATAGTAACTATACTGAGAAACAGTATGTGAATTAAAAAAATAAAAAAATTAATATGTTATTATGAGTGGGAGCCATCAATTCATAGTACTCAGTGGTCTTGTGAGTGTGCAGCTGGTTTCAGCAACTTGTGATGAATCTGATATCAATCTGTATTGATCCGTACATGATTTGGTGAATTCAAAGCAGACTGTTTTTCTAAATGGAGGATCTTGCGCAAAATGTACAGTACGTATATTCTTTTTTTCCTAAGTGAGCACTCTTCAGTCACCAGCCTATCAGCTACAGCTCTCAGCAAAAAACAAGATAAGGCCAGTGGGAGTAAACTAACCTGCCATGTACAGATAGACGATGTTACATGGCAATCACAATTGCTTTCACTGACAAAATGGACTGGAGAGAAAATACTGAGGAATAATGCTCGAGCAACTTGTCTTTTGTAGAGAGGATCTATCATGTGAGTGAGACGCTGCCTTGTACACTGGAAAGTGTTATACAGTTTTATACAGTAAAGCTGTACAGTAAAGTCATATACAGATAATGTGGTACCATTCTTCCTCCCCAGGTGGTGATGACCTCTCAACAGCTGAACATGAAAGCAAGATGTTTTCGAGCTCTGCTCCAGCAGGGGATGCTGGTAAGCCAGACAGCAGTTAAAGGATTATCACTCTCAGTTTGAATACGTAGAGTGTTCCTGATTTGGCAGCAGTAAATTAAGACCTACAGCTCAGTTTCAGAGACCATCCTTATGATAATGTAACGAATAATGGTGACAAAAAAGCATGTGTATTAGTTGTGTACAGATTTGTACTTGCAGTTGCCATGACAGCAACTGCTGTCTAATAAACAGTAAATAAGGATATGATCACTACAACACTGATTAACAATGAATGTTTACAGACTTTATGATGTTCTTCAACTAAAAAACATACTTTACTGTTAAAAATAAGACAAATGGAACTAAATTAAGTGGGGCCGTATAGCAAATAATAATAATGATAATAATTGGATGGATTAATGTAACAATGATTTTTTTCATACATAAAACTTTTATACATAAAGTTCCTTGATTCTTTAAGATTCTTGCCACCTCATTCACAAACACACCACCTTGAACTGAGGTCACCTGTGTGCATTAAGTGTATCTATAAAGTCCAACAACTGAGGAGTCAGAGTTGAGTCAGAAAGGTGAATTTAAAAAACAGAAGAGAAAATTGTAGCGCACCTTTAAATTGCTGAGAGTGGGCCATGGCTTTTTTTTTTATTAATGCATCTGAACACAGAGAAATCCTAGAGGAACACCTGCCTCAGCCTGCAAGAGAGGTCCATGTATATTTCAGCAAGACAAAGACCCCAAACATGGGGTGAAGGTTAAGCTAAGCAGGGAACAGCTTAGAAACAACAGCATTAATGTCCTGGAGCGGTCAGGGTCCACACTTCAATCCAAGCCAGAATTTGTGGCGGAAGTTAAAAAAATGTTGTTCACTCACAGTTCCCTCACAAATTGACAGCAGTTTTGCTAAAAATTGAGAAAATTGTTCAGATGTGCAAAGCTGATGCAGCCAGTTACCAAATGTATTGTGTCTGAACTGAATTTGAATTTGTAAGATTTCACTTTTTTATTTTTGTGCTGATCCACTGATTCAGTTCTGTAAAAGAATTAAATATGCAAAATATTAAAATGGGTGGAGAATGAAAGTACTTGAATACTTTTAATAGGCACTGTCTGTGTGCGCGCGCGTGTGTGTATCTAAATGTGTTTGCACAAAGTATGTGTGCCTCTGTGTCTGCCAAGAGGATAGTTAAGCTGTGCACCCTTGCAACTGCTATTACTTTCCATAACAGGCAGGCTGAGCTAGAGGTGAGAGACTCCTTGTACTCCACACAGTAAAGCAGGGTGGTAGGGATTTTTACACTCAGGGACTCTTTTCCTCAGCCAGCTTCAGTTCCAGGACCATGGCGCAACAGGCTCCCATCGACCCCACCAAGATGGGAGAGGGTCGGGCGATTGCCGTGCTGACCTCCGGAGGCGATGCCCAGGGTAAGTGATGAACTTTCAGGGTGGTATGTAAGTGTGGAGTGCCTAGGCTGTGCATGTCTGCTGTTTGTTTGCCACAGAAAGTGGTTGAGAGGATTTGGTGAGTGTGAAGTCAGTAATTAGTGAACCCACAGCAGGGTTTAATGACAAAGAGTTGGTAAATGTGTCACAGACCTAAAAATCAAGAGTCCAAACTGCATGTGTATTATTTGATTATTAATGGGTCGAAACTTTATTTATTATACAGCCTGCACTGATATACCTTTATGTAGCTACAGTAGTAGAAATGACACTGCTTTTTAAGAAAACAAAAAGCCCAGCCCCCTCTCGCCACACCCATGACAGCCTCTCCCTTTCATATCTATTTTAACTACTCCTGATATTTTACTACTGATAATAGTACTTTAACGATTTCTCCTCCAGAACAGTTATCTAGCTATCTATCTCATAGTTTATGTCATTGCATAATGTATGGAGAAGGGCAGCAAGACCTACTTCATTCAAAGCTGCTAGGGCCACAGAGTGAGACAGACGTTCCTTTGACCTTTAACTTGATGAGTAATATCTCCGCTGTGACCTTTAGGCAGTGTGTCAGTGACCCCTCACAGCCCTGTGGCGTGAGCGTGTGAGACAGTGAGCTATCCATTTGCCTGTTTTTCTACCTATCTGTGCTTAGCATAAGTGTGTAAATGCCAAACCGTAAGACTGCCAAACCCTTACCCTTCCTCTGTCTCACTTCTATTCCTCATTACAGCCTTACCTTTTCAGTCATCTGGATATCCTTTAGTCCAACTTTCTGCCTCCTTTCCTTCCTTCTCTCTAACTGTATCTGTTATGAGAGCTAATTTTAGAGACGTGACCTTTGTGTCATGTGTTTGTAAAGTGGTGAGGTAGTGGGTCAGAGAGCCATCCTTTCTCTACTCTCCTCCCTTAAACTGTAAGTGGAGATGCTCTTGGCACCCCTAAAGTTAATCTATCCACATCTTGTCCTTTAAGCAACCCCCCCGAGTGTTGAGACAGCAGACAGAGGCCCAGTTGCCTTTCCTGCGATACACGCTTGCCACTACCTCTGACAGCTTAACTGTTATGACATTAAACAATGACATTACACTCAAATATAATGGTACCATTGCATTGTTTAATCATCTGTCATTTCCCTAAACGTGTTGTTGTTGGACCCATCTGGTGTTCAGCAGCTGCAGCAGAGAGTTATGATAAAGTCTAAAGAAAGAAATGCTAATATTAGTCAATGATCATGAGTTGTGCTGTATCCATCCAACATGTTATTAAGCTAATTGGAGGCATGGAAGGACTATTAAAAGGGTTAGGGTTAAGCTACCATGCTGGTAGCTGGAGTGACTGTATGTACTTAGATGTGAAACTCAGGATACTCTAGTCAAAATTGTATACAAACTGTATAATTTATATATTTAAATACATATATAAAATGTAAATGTGTCAACAACAACAAAAAGTATACTCAGAAATCACTACAGAAATAAAGAGCACAAACTGCTACATTACAGTAACAATAATAACTATTTTTTTTATTTTCATTATTCCATTCAGTCATTCTTTCCACCTGTGTGTGAGTGCTATCACAAGGTTCTCATATAATTATCAGGGCTAATGTGCACACACACACACACACACACTGTGCCTACAGGTATGAATGCAGCTGTGAGGGCCACCGTTCGAGTTGGACTTTACACTGGAGCCAAAGTGTTTTTTGTCCATGAGGTAAATACTGCTTTTGACTTTTTTTTTCATTCTATTACTCTTTTAATCTGTCTATCTAAATTAATCTAATACGTTTACTTTTGACTGACAAATTGTTTTAGTGCTATTCCATTGTTTAGCAAATCCCATTATAATCAATGAAACACTTGATCTGGCATTGTTAGTACTGTGTTGAAATGTAGCCTCTGTTTTTTAAAGAGGACTATACCACCTTTTAGTATAAGATGCGAGGGTGAGTGAGAGAAGCATCACCTGTGATGAGGGCTTAAGATGGATGTAGAAGCATGCATATATACAATATCACCATAATAAAGCACTGACAAAGTTGTAGATTGTACAATGGTCTTTTGACTAACAGAAGAAACATGATCTGTTTTTTTATATAACAATCCAAGTTTTTACCTTCAGTTTGCTTGAGAGGTGTCCCACGTAGGTCTTAACAGTGAGTCTAGTTTCCAGCCAAAGTCTTAAGTATTTATAACATTCAACAGTTCCAATTACATAACCATGAAGGGTTTGGAAATGGGCAGTAGCTGGATACTCTTAGATGACCTAGATAACAGCATACATTTGGTTTTACCAGAATTTAAAACAAAAGTAAAAATGTACAATACAGTGTTGGGTGGCGGAGATGATATTGTCAAGCTAAGAGGACTTGACTTGGAACCCTTGGAGCTGTTGTTGTGCTATGGCATGATCTAAATCCTGACTGCTCAGGCTGTATTATATTACTCGACACATTAAGTCTCAGTTGACAATTTACTAGGGAATCCACAATATTTGCTAAGAAGGACAATGCAGCCTTAGGTGTAAAGCTTTTCATGAGCCCTTTTCAGCGAGGTGATATTGTGTTGTGTGTTTGTTAACAGGGTTACCAGGGTCTCGTGGATGGAGGAGACAATATCCGTCTCGCTACTTGGGAGAGTGTATCAATGATGCTGCAGCTGGTGAGGATGAGGATGCAAAAGCATCTGCATGTTTGTTGTATCTACTGAAACTGCAGTCACAGTGCAACCATTTTTGTGAGTGGGATGAATGATGTGTGTAACTCTAGTAACTCTTTAGCCTCTACTGTGCAGCTCTGTAGGTCAAATGGTCACTTAAATGCCAAGGTTCATTAAATAGCAAGACTTACTGGACCTTAGACATGAGCACTAAGGTTTCATATGATCTTACTTCTTCTCCTTATCTGCCTCCTGGTGGTTCTTGTTCGGGAATTAAATCCTCGTTGCCTGACATCAGGGTGGGACTGTGATTGGTAGTGCCCGCTGCCAGGATTTCCGCACCAAGGAGGGACGCACCAAGGCTGCCTGTAACTTAGTCAAACTGGGCATCACCAACCTGTGTGTGATTGGAGGTGATGGCAGTCTGACAGGTGCCAACCAGTTCAGAACAGAGTGGAGCGAGCTGCTGGCCGACCTGGTCCGAGCTGGTGAGAGTCATGGCCGTAAAATACACTGTTCTAAACAACACAACCTACATGTGAAATGTCTTTTTTATACATCTGCTGTTTGACAAAAATGTTATGGTACTATTTACTGCAATTCCTTAGGCATGTTGGCGAAATGGTGTGTGTGAGAGTGCCATCGTTTTAATTTCAGGTAAGATCACATCCAATGAGGCCAAGTGTTCCTCTCACCTCAATATCGTTGGCATGGTGGGCTCCATTGACAATGACTTCTGTGGCACTGACATGACCATTGGCACAGACTCTGCCTTGCATCGCATCATAGAAATAGTGGATGCTATCACCACCACAGCACAGAGGTATACATGTACTGTATTGTACATTTATATGAAGGACAGACCTGTTATGTTATTTTATTAATTAATTAACGTGTCATTCTGCAGTCACCAGAGGACTTTCATCCTGGAGGTAATGGGCAGGCACTGTGGGTAAGTACAGCCTGTGTGCATGTTGTGTGGCATGATGTACTGGTTTTGGTGGTTTGTTGGAAAAACTGCTCTGACAAGCCTTTACTAAAAGAAAAAAAAACTGCTAATGTTATGCACGTCATGGAATGATGCAGCTTATACATCATACATACATTAGTCTAATTTTCAAAACACAGTTAAACCCCAGCTAATGACCCTTCACCTACAGTTACCTAGCTTTAGTGACAGCTCTGGCCTGTGGTGCTGACTGGGTGTTCATCCCAGAGATGCCCCCAGATGATGGATGGGAGGAGCATCTGTGCAGAAGACTGACAGAGGTACATGGCTTGTCCTGCATCATTTTCAGCAACTTATTTGAATTTGGCTTTAAGAAAGTCTGCTTCTTGATCTTAGAGCTGTTCTCTGTCCCTCTCAGCAAAGAGGTCGTGGCTCCCGTTTGAATATTATCATTGTTGCAGAGGGAGCGATGGACCGCAGTGGTAAACCTATCACCTGTGACCATATCAAACAGGTCAGTAATGACATTACTCCAAGAATACCAGCACATAGGATAGGCTCAAATAAAGTTAGGCAGAATGCTCATTAATTATCTGTCTGTCCAGCTGGTATCAAAGAAACTAGGCTTCGACACTCGTACCACCATCTTGGGCCATGTACAGAGAGGTGGAACCCCCTCCGCCTTTGACAGAATCCTGGTAATACCCCACTTTCCTCATAAATTAACTTTTTAAATATTCACCAGTTGGTCCCATGACTGTTCAAGAATGTGAATAAACACAGATTTATCATCTTCTCTAAATGTCTTTCTGCTCTCTCGTGCCTTGTTATTACTCAGGCGAGCAGGATGGGTGTAGAGTCCGTGATGGCTCTGCTGGAGGCCACACCAGACACTCCTGCATGTGTGGTCAGCTTGTCTGGTAACATGGCTGTCAGGCTGCCTCTCATGGAGTGTGTGCAAGTGGTGAGTCAAATATTTTCTACACTGTATGCAAAACAAATCATAATTCTTCAGTTTATACAAAAAAATTGAAATGACCAGCTATATGTTCAGTATTTTTCATACTTTTCTGATTAAATCCTCAGTTTCCTCATTGTGTTTTCATCTTCCTCCACATCAGACTAAAGATGTCACCACAGCCATGGCTGAAGGGAGGTTTGACGATGCTGTGAAGCTCAGGGGAAAGTGAGGCATGCACTTTTGGATTATCCATTCAAAATTCTGTTGTATTGAGTTTCAAATATCTGTACATTTCTGCTAATTTTTTGAAAACAGGAGCTTTGAGAACAACTGGAACACTTACAAAATGCTGGCCCATGTGCGCCCCCCAGATACAAAGGTCAGGAACTACAGTTGTACCATGCACACTGTCTCTCAGTCAGTAACTGTCTGTGGAAAAATACATTTGTTCTAACAAACGTCTCTGCAAATTTGCCCATGCCAGAGTAATATAAACCTTGCCATACTGAATGTGGGAGCTCCATGTGCTGGGATGAATGCTGCAGTCCGTTCAGCTGTCAGGATTGGACTTCTCCAGGGCCACCAGATGTTGGCAGTGCATGACGGCTTTGACGGCTTGGCTCATGGAATGGTAAATTCTAGTTACACACACATAAACAAACAAAGAAGCTTTTACTTTCATGACAGTTGATCAGCTTTTACCTCGTCAATGCATAGTCTACACAACTGAAAGAGCCTGATGGAGCATACACTCTGTCTATGCACAGATTGAGCCCATTGGTTGGTCTGGAGTGGCAGGTTGGACTGGAAAGGGGGGCTCCATGCTGGGAACTAAGAGGTAAGACATTTCAACAGGCCTCTTGGTACAGTAATGCCACTATGTGTTTCAGCATATTTAAATGTACAATGATTTGTATTTTCTGAACACTGGCAATGTTGGTTTTAACTTATCATGGAGCAGGTGTAATCTAATATTATTCCGTATTTTTCCCTTTTAAAAAGATCCCTGCCACAAGACTTATTGGAGGAGATCAGTCTGAGCATCACTAAGTTCAACATTCATGGTCTAGTCATTATTGGAGGCTTTGAGGTGAGCAGCTAGAATATGAAGGTTTTGCTGGTGTCTATCGTACCCAAGTACACACACTAAAATGCAACATGTGAATGAGCATGAAAGTCACGTTTACTAATTTTGTCCCTCATGTTTTCATCAGGCATTTGTTGGAGGCCTGCAGATGGTGCAGGCTAGGGAGAAGTATGAGGAACTGTGCATTCCCCTTGTCGTTGTTCCTGCCACCGTCTCCAACAATGTTCCTGGCTCTGACTTCAGTATTGGCGCTGACACCGCCCTCAACACCATAACCATGGTAAAATCCTTTTATTACACAAAAACATACTCTAGATAATGTAACCCCGGATAAGCTTCTTCTTCTCTCTTTCTTTTTCCCTTTTTCTCTTTCTCCTTCTCAGACATGTGACAGGATCAAACAATCTGCTGCTGGCACCAAGAGGAGAGTGTTTATCGTTGAGACTATGGGAGGATACTGTGGCTACCTGGCAACCATGGCCGGCTTGGCATCTGGAGCTGATGCTGCTTACATCTACGAGGAAAATTTCAACATTCATGACCTAGAGGTCTGAGCTTATGAATGCAAAAAATAAAGAAAGCTAAGGGAGGGCATACATCAGTGTCCCATGGATGGACATTTCTAAACTCAGTGGTCTGATAGCTGATTTGTTTGTAGGTGAATGTGGAACATCTGGTGGAGAAGATGAAGACCACAGTGAAGAGAGGACTGATTCTGAGGTTTTTGGGAATTTGCATAATTTCTTGTCTGAAGAGAACTTTACAGTTTTCACTCTGACTCTGGCTTCATATCTAAACCAATATTCCACTTGTCTTTCAGAAATGAGAAATGCAATGCAAACTACACAACAGATTTTATCTTCAACCTGTACTCAGAGGAAGGCAAGGGTGTGTTTGACTGCAGGAAGAATGTACTTGGACATATGCAACAGGTGTGTGTGCACTAAGTGCAGATCTTCTGTTTGTTGTGTTACATACTCATTATTCAGCGGCAAATTCAATAGCATAAAAGTAAGAAAACTACATCTTTGTTTTTAGGGTGGAACACCCAGTCCTTTTGACAGGAATTTTGGCACAAAGATGGGAGTCAAATCTGTCCTTTGGTTGACTGACAAGCTGAAGGAATGCTACAGACATGGTAAGGACATGACCTCCTCTCTTAGACTAAAAACAGAAAATGTCATATACCTCTGGTGTGATGACCTCCTGTGCTCCCTTAAGTGATGTACAGTTTTATTTTCAATCTCAAACCTCCAGGTCGCATCTTTGCCAACTCTCCAGATTCAGCCTGTGTGCTGGGCATGAGGAAGAGATCTTTGGTCTTCCAGCCTCTGGCAGAGCTTAAAGAACAAACTGACTTTGAGTGAGACTTCATATCTATCCCTTAAGTTTATTTGCTTTTCACTTATTCTCCTCTGCACTGTTTTATATTTAATCAAATTCTGTAGTCACATCAAAGTCAAACACATCGAACATCAGCACCCCACTTTGCAGCTGGAGCTTTCAGTTCATTGTTTTGTTTTCACAAACTAATTCAACCGATCCTAAACCAGCTGATACCAAACCAGCCAACTGTACACAAAATTATGAAAACATGAATAAAATTATTATTATTATACTTAGATTTAACAGGTAGAAAATTTCAATGGTATGCCCATGGTGGTCCGGTTGTGCTACATGTGCACATATGCATCTCTCTGTTAATACATTATCCATAACGCTGTAGCCCCCTTCCTGTGAAATTGATTTGGAGCCTTTCTGTCAATAAGGTGGTCAAAGATTAATGAATTAAAAATAGTTTACATAAACCATTTGACATAGGTCTAAAGAATTTTGCTCTTGTTGTTTTCACCTTCCTTCTTGCACTCACACATTTTCTTTTTCAGGCATCGTATTCCAAAGACACAATGGTGGTTAAAGCTGCGGCCCATCCTGAAAATCCTGGCCAAGTACAAGATCAGCCTGGACACCTCTGAAAAGGCTGCGATGGAACACGTCATCAAGAAGAAAGGCTTAGTTCCACAGTAGCCTTTCCATGTGATTATTCTTGCCAACAGGACTTGACATGACCTGACTGTCTTCTTTTTGAAGCACTTTGTAAACTCTGTCTCTGAAAAGTGCAATGTCAATAAAGACAATAATGATATCACCAACACAGACAACAAGTCTCACAATAAACACTCAAAAGTCACATATATTTGCATTTTCTATGTAAGAACTGCCTTCTTTTTTATACTTCTTCTATAATACTTCTTATCCTATAACTGCTACCTTGCATGGAATAATTAGATTTAAAGGAATACTTGTGATTTAAAGCTGTTCTTTAATTTAATATTTTATCATAAATTATTTTTTTCATCACCATATGAAATTTCCCCTTACCCATTTTAAAAATGTGACACATTAACGTTTACTCAGAGTACATTTTAACTGACTTATCTGACTGAATTATTGATTTAAAGGATGTCTTTACTTTGACTTGGCCACACCTGGACATTAACACTGTTGTTTTAACACCATTTCTGTGTGGCTCTGGCTTCACCCAACCAAGCTTGCTGATTGCTGATTTTGTTAATACATTTGGACGTAGCTGTTAAAAATGGCTGCCTCATTATGCAATCAGAGCATCAAGCTGCTTTCAGAGCTGACTTATGGTTTACAGTGCTTGTGTGTAAATGGTAATTGAGAACAGTGGGTGAATCTTGGTATGATTATTTCTGATTAAGTACGCCAAGAGGGGCATAGTGGAAACTATATGACTCCAAAACTCAAACTACAAGTACTTCCCTCTGTTACAAATCCAGACCTGGTACTACAATTCATACCACTCAAATTATTCTGTACAAGCCATTTTACAGTCCATCTCAAAAACACAAAAAAACATTTAATGTCTGCTTCACCTGGATGGACAGGGTCACTATTTAATATCAATGGTTCAGTGGTGAAAAGCAACAAAGTACCGTACTTCAGTATAGTCCCGAGTATATCTGACTTGTATTAGAATTTCAGAGAGAAATATAGTGCTTTTAACTCCACACACATTTATTTGCGAATGATCAGTTACTAGTTACCTTGTAGATTTCGATATTCATCTATGTGACAAAAACTGCGTTACCCATAAGTCAAAGCATTTCCGGGGAAAAGCGGATCTGCTGTCTGATTGGTCAGCGAACACCTTTCAAAAACAGTGCGCGAGTGGTGCAGTTTTCATGATTGTTGGGGATTTGAATCTTTAAACTTCACTTAAGTTAACCAGCAGATGTATCGGTGTCCTAAAGTAGGATAATATGGACAGCAAGTCTACTTTTTATCTATTGTAAATAAAGGTTTTTCTACAACGATCTCCCGCTTCAGGTAAGTCGCAGTTAACGCTGTTTACGTTAGCAAATGTTAACGTTAGTTGAGCAGAGTCATATTGTGGTGGACTTTGTCGCTAACGTTAGCTAACAGCTAAGCTAACTGGTTTTATCTAAGCTTAAAACTAAATCAACTAAGCCCTAACTAATGTGTCCTCTACAGTTGTCGACATGAAATGTTTGAAAGTGGACGAGTACATCAAGCGAACTGCTTCTGTGGAGGAGACGGAGCATTTACTTCAGGAATTAGAGGTTGGCCTCTAGTCTTAATCACACATTTAAATAAGATGAACCACTCGCATTCCCAGTAACATTACAGACTAATATTATTTTATTTGTTTAAGAGAACACGAGTAAAGCACTGGCTTTTTACTCCGGATTAACTAGTTCCAGTTCCATTCGCTGTGTTGGATATTAGTTATGGTTTGTGTATACAGTGCAAAACACCTTACAGCTAACTAAATTGATTTTCTCATGTGGAAAAGAGAATCTAAACGACTTTGGTTTACATTTTGCAGAACTATGTGAAGAGTCGACCCGGCCTTCAGGGTCGCACTCTGTGTGACAGGGTCATCAGAGCCTGTAACCATCAACTTGGAGTTGGATCCCCCGACTTTGACCATGTCAGTCAGTTGGTAAAGCTAGTGGAGCTTTCCCTTCATGGCTATGATGTTTCTGCAGCCCTCGTTCCCCAGAGCAGTCCACTGTACATGGAAAAGATCATTTTCCATATTGTCAAGAAGCTAAGCTCCCTCAAAGCTCACAGTCTATGCAGCTATGTAGCTGGGTTGCTTTACAGCAGGCTTACCCCAGCACAACAGGTATGTGTCACTTTTAACAGAGACATTCATAAATATGAATTGAGCCCAGTGTGCAATATATCCCACAAACACAATGCGTGATTGCTTCATTACTGTCAGCATTAACAGGATTTGTATTGTCTGTAGGCTGAGGACTACTCTGTTCTTTTGCGGAGCTGCTTCTCAGTGCTATGGAGCGGCCTGTCTGCTGCCAAAGACAAGAAAATCCTGAATCCCCGGGACAAACTCCACTGCCAGATGCAAGCTCTGAGTTTCCTCTTGTTGTTGGACACAGAAAGTGCAACTCCCTCCTTATCCAAAGCTCCCATATACACAGAGGATGCCATCGCTGAATTTGAGAGTAGCTCTGGAGCAGTGACCAAGGAGGACGCTTCCTTTCTTCTCCAAGAAGTGCACTTGCTTTTCAGAAGATGCCAGACTGGTGCTCAAGGCTGCGAGGGGGATGGGTCCAAGCAGTATATTGAGAAATCAAGTGTATATGTGCTTTCTGAAATTCTGCTAATTATAGTTAAGGTGCTTTGTAAGGCTGGCCACTACGATCTGGCCTCCACCTTTCTGAATGAAACTGAGAACATGTTTAGGGACTGTACTGACTGTCAGTGTACAGCTCTGTTGCTTGGAAAGTGGGCAGTAAAAGTTCATTCAACAATGAAGGCTGGCGGGGAGAGTAGCCAGGCTTTGACAGAGTGTGCTAGAGCCTTGAGGTCTCGCTCAGCGGACCTGGGAGACCAAGAGGCTCATGCAGTTCTTGAAGGATGTGGACTAGTGGTGTGGGCTGTGGAGAGTGGCCACAACAAGGGATTAAGTGGCCCTGTACTCCTGGCCTGGTTTTCTTTCCTTGAGGAGCACCAAGAGCTGATATCAAAAATGCTAAAGAAGGTGTGTGTGAGAAGGGAAATCATCTGTCAAACTACAATTTTTCAGAATGCAGTTTGTGTTTTTGTCAATGCCATCAAAAAGCTATTCAGAGGATGCATTTATATTTTTGAGAGCTTGTAGAGATTCCTAACTTGTCGCTTGTTTTTGTTTACAGAATTTGACATGCCAGGCTGAGAGCAGCAGACTACAACAGGCCCTTTGTTTCAGTATTTACCAAGGCTTTGTATTTGCCTATGACAGCATGCTGGCATCGCAGGTGAGGATAACGTGTAACGTCCAATTCATAATGATAGTAATGCTAAATCTGAAGGGGACATGGATGAGCACACACAGTTCTAAATGTTCTCGAATTTAGAATTTGGTTCTGATTGTGGTTTGTCGTTCTTAGCTGGAGAACAGCGATACACTGGACAGAGTGCTGCTGTACTGCCAAGCCACAGCTGGACAGATGATGACTGAACTGCGCAAGCTGTCTAGTGAAAGCCTTCTTGTCAAAGCAGGTGATTATATTCTACTTTATTGCTGTTGTCAGGTCGCTCTGAAATGCTCCCTAACAATTGCCAGGAACACCTAATATATAGACACTACAATACACTTATGTTATTATATTCTTATGACATTTTTTTCATTTTGTGTTCACTGTGTGTCTTGCAGTGATTGCTGTGAGCAACTTAGCTTGTGGATTGTACAACCGACGTCTCTATGACCAGGCCTTCACGCTAGTTGAGATCCTCTGCAGGGATCTATGCAAGAATTGCCCCTCCTCACTCTCTGTTGATAGGGTAAGCATTTCACAACATATCGTGTCTTTGTATAGAACGGGCTTAGGGTCATGTGGGAATTTGTTTTACATGTCTATATTCATGTTTACAGTCATCTGTACTGTGATCATGGTTTCACTTCTAATTCATAAAGACTTTTGATGTTATTGTCACCTAGTTGAGCCGACCCTTCATGCTGGCCGTGCAGACATCTCGCCGGGCTGGACAACTGGAACGAGCACTGGACTGGGTGATTCTATGGCTGAAAGCGCTGGGGAACAAAATGCCTACTCATATGGCTGAGCCAGTGTCTCTGTGGGTGAAAACAAAGACTGATGCAGCACGTAACTCTGACGAGGACATCCGACTAAGGTACAGACACGTACTAATAAAGTGACTTGACAGTGGTAAAGTCTCAAAATAATTCCTGTCCAGAAATGTAATACCTGTTCTGTGTATCACTGAGGTTTTTGAGTTGGTGTTTTATTCATTTATGGAAAATTTTAAATTAAATTTGCTTAACCTGAAACAGGACATTGCGTGATGGTTTTGGTCCTGACGTCCCTGATGAGGGAGTGATGCTCTGCCTCTTGGAGGAAGAGCTGCATGCCTATAAGGAGGTGGCGGGGGACACTGCCCAGGAGCGATACAACACACTCTGCGATCTGTTGGACATCTGCCACGAGGAGAGCTCCCACACCCACCGACGTGCTGTCTACCTCTGCGAAATGGCCCAAGTTGTGTGTTTCCAAGATTTCAGTGAACAGACTGACTGGTAGGAGATTTTATTCACGTTATCATTTACAATGAAATGTGTTCTTTTATTGACACAAATACACTCAGTTTGCCAGCAGTCAATCTTGAATGTCAGTCTGGCTTTGTGATCAGGGTTGAACACATGCTAAACTCATGCTGCAGATGTGACTCTTGTGATGTATTGAAGTAACTTGCAACAACAGTCTGAGTAAAGGACATAATACTGTGTGAATGGCGTATACGTAGCAATCGTGATGGCGAGGGCAGTTGGTCAGACCTGGCACACGATCAGTGTTTTGGTTGCAACATGGTTTTATGCTCTGAAAATATGGAATGCCTTGGAAGTTAGTTGGAAGTTAGTCTGGAGCCCTGCTGTGTGTTCATTATCTTCCTCTGTAACTACACAGCTCTGCAGTTGATTTCACGCATGAAGCTTTACGGCTACTGGAAGAGGAACCGGAGACTGCAGAGAATGCTCATAGACTGAAGGATGACAAGGCCCACGCTTTACTTTGGCTCTATATCTGCACTCTGGAGAAGAATCTTCACGAGGTGAGAAGTGCATATACATGCATTCACGAATCACTGAGTTTGTTTTGTTACTCTAATAGTGTGTTAAATTGCCTCCGTTTATGATTTGCCATGTTGACTTTTAAGTAGCTTAATGATTAGAATTGAAGTCTGAATTAGGATTCGGGGAAAAAACTGTTCTGTTGTAAAATTGATTTGGACTGTATCATTGGTAATCTCCTTTAAAACAGTTATCAAAGAGGTTAATACATTAACCAATCACACTGCGTGTCTTTGGCCAGGCCATTGAGAAGGACAAAAAACTGCGAGAGTTGCGTGAACAGACACGGTGTGTGGCCAATCCCATAGGAACCAATGATTTTGATTATGAAGACAAGCAGAAGACACAGGACAGCATTCTGGTCTATGAAGGCCTGCATTTCAACCTGGCTGCAGAGAACAGTAGGAAACTCTTTCTTCCATTGTCTTTAACTATACACCACTATCATGATATACGTATTGTAACTGTTGTTCTGCCCCAGAATACATCTGTACCATGTACTACTGTGGGTCTAATCTAAAATATTAAATTATTTATCACTTGCTGTCTCTGTGTGTGATTTAATACACTTTTTTTTTCCCTTGCAGAATTGTGCAAACCTCTGGAAAGAGCTTTGGATGAATGGTCTGCCCTTCTGCAGAGTCAAGTTGTGCCTTCTGTCAGGAGCCCCAAACAGACCTGTAGCTCCATTGCTTTGACTGCAGCTCTCTTTAGGCTCATGGGAAAGGTAATAACCTCGTGCTATTCATGAAGAATTATATAAGTCAGGGATATGCTTTTTAATTTTCTCCCAGTTTATGAAGAGAATTTTATTGGATTGACTTGTCACCTTTAGGGAAGCAATACTGTGATTTATAGTTGTACTGTAAGAAAGACGTAGTAGTGTAAGAGGTATTTTACAGTGTATCTTGGGGTCAGGTTGTTATAACTTGTGTTCACATCATTGGTACTTACAGTATCTGTTGATTAATCAAACCTCCCTATTCTCTTATGTAGCCTATAAAGGCTTTGGAAGCTTACCAACTTGCTACTGGGCTTTCACGTCACCTTGCTGATGCCCATGGTTGTGTCAGCTCCCTCTGTCAGTCAGCCAGCCTCCTTCTGGATATGGGCGCCCCTGAACTGGCTTTGGTAAACCATTTTTGTAATGATCATTCTTGGCAAACAGAAGAAGAGAACATCATTTCAGATCAATAATAAGGCTGGGAGATATTTATTGTGCCTCTGTTTGTTTTTTTTAATCATATAAGAAATTATTCCCTAATGTAACTTATGTAACTTACTGTTTTTTAGGCCCAGTTAGAGCAAGCAGAAAAAAATCTCTCCTCAGAGACCAGTGGTGAGGGGCCTTCTTCGCTCTATATGCTGGTCATTCTGTTGAAAGCTCAGTGCTGCTACAGCACAGGACAGGTAGGTGACATATCTGCCAGCAGTATTTCTCGTATTACTGCATTTCTCCTTTTTTTTTTGTGGGAACAGTTGATTTTTATCAGTTGCCCCTCTTCACTTTGGCCAAATTTCAGGTGGATCGTGGAGTGCCTTATCTGTGTGCAGTGCTTAAAGAAGTGAATGAGCAGAGACAGTCAAAAAGCTGGTACCTGCTGCGTGCTCGGGCACTGCAGACCTGCAGCTCCTACCTGAGTTTGGACACGGATGCACTGCCACGAGCCGAGCGCAGCCAAATCACAAAGCATGGTTAGCAGAAGTATTTGCTGAGCTTTATATAACCAGATGTCTTTGTGTTTTTTATTCTGCACTGTAAAGATGTAGTGGTGAGGATTGCAGCTATAACCAAGTATGGACCTATGTTTGTGTGTCTCAGGTATCAATAGCCCAGATGCTGCTCTGTATGAAAGTCTGAAGCTTCTCTGCAGTCTGCTGGTCACTTTAGTGGGGAAAGGCCTGTACGGGACTAATAGCGGCACCTCAGATGTGCGCTTCATTGATCAAGGTACATTTGTCTCACACATGGACATTCATGGAAAAGCTCATAATACTTCACTTTTTGTTTAATGCTGTCAGCCATATCAGTTTCTCTCTCTCTTTCTCTCTCTCTCTCTCTCTTTTGGTCCATGAGTAGGAGACAACTTGGTGCTGAAATGGCAGCTGCTCTCAGAGCTGTTAAATTGCTCCATGAAGATGGTGGCGGTCAGGAGCAGCTGTGGGGCCATTAATGATGCCCGGCTCCAATGCCTAGAAGCCCTTAAACTGGCCATCAAGCTGCAAGCACTCAGCCAGTATGTACATGTGCACGGTAGTGGGTTAAAATGTAAACAGTGAAGCAGGGTCTAAAGATAATTTATGCACTGATGCCATCAACTCATACTAAACAGTGTTTTTCTGTAGTGTATACAGTATTTAAACATACTCATAGTTCTTGTAGATTTCACTGGTGTCATCCTCGATCAGTAGACGCACAGTATATGTATACAATATGTATACAGTGTGCTCTTATTGTACTAATTGATGAACAGTTACATGTTGAGTTACAGTTCGTTAGGTGCCTGTACAGTTTATTGCATGCCAATCCAACAGCCCTGGAGTAAATCTAAAGTTAAGGAAACTTTTAATAAAGTTTCTTTTAGACTGCTTTATATTACTGGTATCTTGCAAGGCTCTTAATTTCATATAACCAAATTTGTTGTATTGGTCAGTAATACTTTACTTAGAATGTACTTGTACCAACCCAGTACACAGCCTAATACATGACAACATATTGTGTAAGCTTTTTTGATGGAGTTTGCTCTTTTGTTTACTTTTTCATTTCTTCTTGTCATTGTTTTAGATGCGCTGAGCTTCTGGTAATGAAAGCTGAGTTGGAGCTGATGCAGGGGGAAAGAGAAGAAAGTGAAATTGATTTGGACAAAGTCCGAAACCTTCTGGAGCTCTGCACAGGTCAGTTAAAAACCATATCACGTTGTTATTCTTTTTCAAACTTTTGCTGTCTGTGTTAATGATTCCAAGTCACTTGTACTTTAAAAAAAAAATTGAAGCCTCTGTTTTATATGTTAGTCATTTTGTCTAAAGTAATGGAGTGGCATTACATCAGATCATTCGTATCACTCAGCCCCAATTTGAAATATTAAATATTTATTTACTGTTGCCTTTTTTCTTGAGTTGCATAATGGACTCTTTTCCTCAGATTTCTCAGATCATGTGCAGAAGGCAGAGGTGAAAATCAAGCCAAGGAAAGGTCGCCCGGCACAGAAATCTCAGTCTCCCCTACCAACTCTGGAGGATGATTTTAAGGGCATCCTGAGCACTAGGTGGATTGCTAAAGAACCTGTAGTTAGGGATCTGGCCAGCTCCCCACCTCTCAAAGCGCAGCCTCGCCGCTGGCTCTCCTCCCTGGCGCATGAATCCGACTGCCAGTGCCCCTGCTGCTCTGAGCCCTGTCTGGGCCGTGCCACTGCTCGCTGGGCTGCTACGCAGGCTGATCTGGTTCTCCGGCTGGATCCCAGTGAAGCTAAAGTCAGTTTGAAACTTCAGTGGGCAACATTAGCCCGCTGTAAGAGTGTCACCGCCAAACTTGGGGCAAAATTGGCTAAACTCTTCCCTCCCTGTGACCCAACCAAAGGCTGCTCGAAACCCTCCCTGATGCAGGACGTGGTGGGCCGTGTGTACCTTCGCATGGCCATGTCTGGTCTGCAGCCGAGGCTTAGCAAAGTCTGTGGCATATGGAAAGTACTGGAAGCTGGTTTAGCATTTGTAGATTCCACGCCCTCTCCTGTGCTAAGACCTGTGAAAGCAGGCCTAATGGCTGCTAAAGCCATAGTATCATTGATCACCTTGGCTTCCAAAAATGGTTGTAACCCAGAGGAGCTCTTCTCAAATGCTTGGAGTTGGAATGCACCAAAAGAAGACAAAGAGCTGAAATCAGAACAGAAACCAGCTCCTCTCTCATCCTCACTCAAGATGTCTAAAGACATTGTTAAAAACCCTGATATACCTGACAAAACAAAGGAGGCAAAGAAAATCAAGGCAGTCAAGCCCAAGATTCAAGTGACAAGCTCCTCAACCAGAGGAAAGGGACTGGTTCCCATGACGCCAGTCATGGTAAAGTCAAAGCCCTCAGTTAAGGAGCTTGGCTCTTTTGACTTTAACACTGTGGTACCTACTGTAGTTTGCACTCCTGTTCAGAAGATGAAAGCTCCTGCTTCAGTGCAGAAAGCACAGAGGACTGCCCCTAAGCTACAATTTCATGTGTATGAAGAGTTGTCACCAGTTCAAGACAAAGCCCGCCTTGTGCCCGCGGCCCCCAGACGCACAAAGAAATCACGTTTCAAGGTAGGCATCTAATCAAAGTGGATGGTTTATTGTTACAAAAAATAAACAGCTTTTTGTGTTATTCTAAAAAAAAAACAACCACTATCTTTTACGGTTTTAATACAGGTGGAGTTTAGCGATGAAAGTGACTCAGAGGTTAATACCCAAGCAGAAACCAAAGAAAAAACAGACATCCCTAGAAAGCGAACATCTACTAGAAGAGCTGCTCACAGTGCTAAAACAGCCCCGGACCCGCCTGTGGAGAAGGTCCTACCCAAGAAGCAGACTAAGGGTAAGAGAAGCACCGCAGTGACTCGGGCCACATCTTCTGAGGATGACGAGACCTTGGTCTGTCAGCCTCCCTCAACAAGAAGAGGAAGAACCAGAAAGGACCTGTCCAAGAAAGAAACAGAACCGGTGGAGGAGCCAGACAAAATGAGGACCATTGAGGAGGAAACTAACGAAGTTCTGGACATAAGCATTGAGCAGCTCAGGACATCAGACACTGAGACTGAAGACAATCCCGCTTCAAGTAAATAATAACTTTCTCATAATTATGTTGGGCTGGCTTAAAATTAACATTTACCATATGAATATTCTAAGTTAAATAATTAAAGTTTTACCATTAATCACACTATAACCTCAAATTTCTTCCCAGCTCTCTCTTATTGGTTTGGAACTCAAAACCACTTAGTAATTTTTCAGAATATAAACAATAAGCAAACAGAAATTTAAAATTTGAAAGTCTTTGTAAAAGGCGAAAATAAAAATAAAAAAAGGTGTGGTAGAGCTCTCACCTCTTCCTTAACTCTCTGTAGACATAGATTTTGAAGTCTTGCGCAGGGACATGTGTTGCGACTTGGAAAGAGATGACCTGTCTGAGCTGAGGAGCAGAGGTCATCTGATAAACGGTCCACAAACCCACCTCCCTCATTCAGACACCAGGCCAGGTGAGTTGCTCTGCAATGATACTTTATCTTCATGGTACAATATGTAATTCCATGGAAGTGTAATTCCTAATTTGAATCTATAAATCCATCCTTACCTGCCTACAGGTTTAATCAGCAGCTCCTTGTCTCTCCTTTCCCCCCCAGAGAATCTTTCTCTGGAGGATGTTCAGGTGTTGCTCCGCTCAGCATGGCTGGCCCTTCAGCACTTCCCTTCTCCCACCATTTACCCGACGCTCTGTGCTCTTCTGGCCTTGGCACTGGGACAGCAGGACCCCATAACTACAGCAATGCTACATTCCCAGTCCTTGGGCATCACAAGTCGTCATCGCACAATCAGGCATTTAGCCAGTTGTCTGAAGTAAGCATGTGTGTAATATGTATGGGGACAATTTGTGGCCCCTTACATATTACATAATTTTTGCACTTGCCCACATTTAAGCCTAAGACAAGATATCTCAAAAACTCAATAAAAGAAGCTCAGGTCCAACATTTTCTTTATTTACATGTTCACAAATTGTGGTTTTTTTTCAGTTGCTGAAAATTTCCATTGCTTTGTTTCATTCTAATAGAAAACTGAGAAAGTCGTCCAGCGAGTTGGCAGAAAAGATGGATGCTCTGAGCCTAAATGAGCTCAATCCAACTGAGTCCAAGACTTCTACTGAACAGAGGTTGGCTCAGTTGGAGAACATCTTTTCCTTCCCTACAGCTGACTCCTTATCTTTCCCTCACACCCACTGCCAAGAGTTCACCCAACAACTTCAACACCTTCCCTCAGGTAAAGTAATGAGTACTGTTTTGATCTCAGTAGAAAAATGGCTACATTTTGGTGTTCACTTTTTATCTTGTCCGTAACTTGAATCAGATTCCTAGATGCAGAAGCAGAATGGGAATTTTAAAAGTGAATCTTTCTCTCTGTTGTACAGGGGTAACAGTGTGTGTGATGTCTGTCCTCGGAGTAAAACCTGGGGAGATGGGCGACAGCATCATAATGTCACGCCTTGAGAAAGGATCTGCCCCTGTCACTGTTCACATCCCCACATCTAAGCAGCAGGTGACGATGATCATTATATGATTTTAAAGTGAATGGATTTATTTTCTCTTCCAGGCTAGTATTATCTTAGCAAACGCTGTAATTTGGAAGAAATTTTAAGCCGAGTTTAAGTTCAACTCTTGCCACTTCTCTGAGGTACAAGTTTCATCTTTACCATCACAGAAAATGACTCTGACTGTCTTTGTCTCTTTGTGTTGTGCAGCACCCCGTTAGTTGGCTGGTGCAGGAAATGGACAGTATTCAGGTGGAACAAAAGGTTGTGAGCTGTGTGTCTGAGAAAGCCAAATGGTGGGAGGGGCGCAGGGCGCTTGACTCTCGGGTTGAGGTAAGAGGGAAGACAGGGCTCTGCTATTCATTTACTTTCAATTAAAGTTATACACTTCCGCTCAGACATGTAGAGCAAGAGAACATGAGCAGGAAACCTGAAGTAAGGCTTTTTAGTTAGTTATATTTGGAGTAAGAAATTTCACATAAAAGTTGACGATTATTTAGCCTGAACACCTTCACTTCTTTCTTCCAGCGACTGTTGAAAGAGATGGAGGCGTTACTTGGATGCTGGAAGAGCTTTCTTCTACCCCTTTCATCAGATCCAGAGCTCTGCAGTCAAGCCCAGCACCTTTGCAAGGCCTTGTCTGCCAGAGGAGTGACAGGCAGTGAGGACATGTTGAAGGTGTGTGTTTGTTTTTTTTTTTGTTTGTTTTTTGTTTTCGCTCCCTGGATCCTGGAGCATCAGCATCCGACCTTCCATTCTGTCATGATCTCAAAAGCAGTTGGAGCAGGAACAGCAAAACAACAACCATTTAACTTCTAACTTTTATTGCAGGCTGTGCTCTCTGCAGTCCCTGTACTCTCCCAAGAAGACCTCCAGAGATTTGCTCTTGGATTTTCTCCACAATGGGACATGGAGTGTGACCAGCTTCTCCATTCAGCGGTGTCCCGGCTTTCAGAGAGAGACGAACCCCGCGGTCATGTGGTTCTCATTCTGGACAAGGTTAGTTTCGTCATCGCTATCAAATACTGAAATCTCCTGTACATAGAGGGGCCTCCAATTCACTGTTACAGTATTTCTCTTCTGAGGTGGAATAATGCTAATGTGTAGAAGTATCACTATCTGTCCTGTTTCCTTTACAGTACCTTCAGAAACTGCCTTGGGAGAGCATCTCCATCTTAAAGTCCCGCTCTGTCAGTCGGATGCCTTCTCTGCACTCACTGATTGGACTCGGCATTCAGAAAGAGGTAAGAGGTTCCCAGTGGTGCCGTATGGAACTTTTTTACTGAGGGCTAAGTTCAGTGGTGGATAGAGGTCTCATTACTTACATCTTTCCCTCCTAGACTGACTCTCACTCCATCATGAAGCAAGGTGTGGATACAGGGAAGGTATTTTATGTGCTGGACCCTGACGCCAATTTAGGAAACTCTCAGGACCGATTCAAGGAATGGTTTAGCAGGTAAGACCAATACTCAGAGTTAAATGAGAAGAATTGTCAGTCTCACTGCTCTGTTTCTTACTCATTTACTGTATTACCATTCTACTTAAAGTAAACTGGACTGGGAAGGTGTTTGTGGTGTTCCTCCTGACTCGGGTCAGCTGGAAGAAGCTGTGGCAACCAAGGATCTATACATGTGAGTTTGTGATGATCTTAAACATCCTGAAAGGGAGAGGGAACAATGCTAATGTTGAAGAAAGAAATCCATAGTTAAGAGATCAATAACTGTTTTGGTGTTTTAAAATTATATTAATTTATTTATTTAAAAGTTTTGTTTGATTTGATAACCTGTTTGACTTAATATCTTTGTCCATGTGACTCTTTCCCCGGGGTCCTTCAGTTATGTGGGTCACGGTGCAGGCGCTCGGTTCCTGGACAGTCAGGCGGTCCTGAAGCAGGAGATGAGGGCAGCCTCTCTGCTCTTTGGCTGCAGTAGTGCTGCTCTGGCAGTGCGAGGGGATCAGGAAGGACAAGGCATCATCCTCAGTTACCTCATAGCAGGCTGGTGAGATATCTGTCTTTATGTGCATTGAATGCGGAGCAGTTAATACTTGGCTATTAATACACGTTTCTAAACTTTAAATAAAACAGGGTTGAAATTGTTTTATATCTTGTGGCAGATCCATATTTACACACTAATTATCAATTTAACAGCAGCACCACTGAACATTATACAATAGATATATAAAGTGCCACAATCTCATGATAATGTGTTCCCAGCTTTGGGAAATACCACACAGATCAATATTTTTGACCACCCATTATAACAGTACAAGGAATGTGAATAGCTCATTATATGGAACACTCATCATTTCATTGAACTCTAGTGTGTGTGTGTGTGCAGATTCTGATTTATTTTTTCCCTCCTTAGCCCCTTTGTTTTGGGGAACCTGTGGGATGTCACAGATCGGGATATCGATCGTTTCACTAAAGCCTTATTGGAGTCCTGGTTATCTGCTGGGTCTGGAGCTCCTCTCCTGGATTACATGGGCCCTTCACGTCAGGCCACACACCTGAAATACCTCATAGGAGCTGCACCTGTGGTCTATGGCTTACCTGTCCACTTGCAATAGCTGGTCTCAGAAGCTAAAACTCTTAAAAGCAGGATTTAAACAATCTATGCAGTATTTAAACATTGTGTCAGCACATGACTTTCACTTGAAGTTCAGTTGAGGTTTTTCAAGTTTTAGCAAGATTAATGTACTGCATTTTCTTAATTTAAACAAATGCTTCCTTTTTTTTTTTTTTAACCAATGTAACTAGTGTGAATGATCTTAAATATCTTGATAATTTTTATAAAGTGTGTTAATGCACTTTTAATGTGTTAATTGAACATTTTTTAATAAATGTGTTGTCACATACATTCGGTGTCTGTTGTGCTGAGTAATTATTCACACTTATGCGGTGGTGGGGAAAAACTTGAGCAAGAGTGTTAACAGTATTAACTGCTGTGTGAATTATTAACAATTTAGATCTTACACAACATATAGATCTCGTTTTTACAATACTAGCTCACTATCTTGTGAAACTGTTCTCATTAAAAGCCAAATATTGATTTAGGTTTTTTTCTGTTTATTGCAGGTTTACTGCATTAAATTAACTGATAAATAAAACCTATACGTATTATTTTTTTGAAAGCACCCTCACAGTATTGTATTTTGCTGTATTTTGGTACTGTATGTGTAATTTATATGACTGATGTACATTTAAAGTGACAATATCGCAGTGGTTTAGAGCCGTTGTATCGTCGTGTCTTGTCCGCAAGGGGGCGACGTTTCAGATTAATGACGGTCCTTCACCCGGAAACAGTCACAAAGGGTCACCTGGCATCGCGCTTCCAACATGGCGGTGAATCTGGCAGACCTCTCCCTACCTCAGTTAGAGGGACTGAAAAACCAACTAGACCAGGTAAAATCGAAAGCTTTAGTAGATTTCAGTTCTGGATGTGTACTTTGATATGGACTTTATTATGACGATAGTCTGGATGAAAGCGGGGCGGTGGTTTAGCTAACTAGCACCTCCAGAGGCCAACGGTGCTAACGTTAGTTAAATGCCACCCGGTGTGTAACGTTAATGTTGTATGTCTCTCATCATTTTGCGCTTTACATATTAGCATAACGTTATGGGACCACTCTTGCCAGTAAGCGAGATGTAAATGGAAATTATTTAAAATTATTCTCATGTTAAATGCGTGTTAAATGTGTTAAAATCTGCACATTAATTTCCCTGCTCAGGATGAATAAACTTGTCTGAATTTGAATCTTTTGCAGGAGATTGAGTTCTTGACATCTTCAATAGGTCAGCTCAAAGTTGTCCAGACCAAGTATGTCGAAGCAAAAGATAGTTTGAATGTTCTAAACAAAAACAATAAAGGTGAGTGAAATACATTTTACTATCTTATGCCTCATTAAGCCTTTAACAGAGTCACTGGAATGACTGATAAAAACAAATGTAACTCAACAGTAGGCTCTTCAGTCCCTGTGATAAACAAGGTTGCCCTCTTCTGTACGCTGGAATAAAAGTTGAGCCTATACATAATCGATCTGGTAAAATCAGCTAATGTAAAAATAATTATTTTCAAATAATTCACTATACATCTGTGTGCTGTACAAAGTAATAAAATATGCATTTTTTCTTTTAAGGTGTTTAAGAAATTATCCACCACGCCTTTGAATCTGCAGCTGAAATTGATTATTTGTTCAACTTTGACCTTTTCTCTCCTTTCTTGTGCAGGAAAAGAATTGCTCGTGCCTCTCACCAGTTCTGTATCCTTCATTAAAATGGGGCAGCCAGCAGTTACTATTTTGCAGTTTTGTGAGATGTGCTTTAAATGAAGTCATGTGTCTCTTGAGATATATATGCTTGTCCTTGACATGGCTTCTTCTCAGATGTATGTCCCTGGAACATTAAATGACGTGGAGCATGTTTTAGTGGATGTGGGGACAGGATATTATGTTGAGAAGGTAAAAATAATATTTGCAATGTGAAAGCCCATAGTTTAATCATTCATTTCCACTTATTCACATAATATAGAAAAAGTGTTACGTGAATTTTATTTATACCCCTGCGTTTGCCTTGTCTCTGTAGAACGTGGAAGACTCGAAGGCATTCTTCAAGCGCAAAATAGACTTCCTCACAAAGCAGATAGAAAAAATTCAGCCAGCCCTTCAGGAAAAACATGCCATGAAACAAGGTAAGGCCAACTATATTTTCCATAGATTATTTCTCCCTTACTGTTATGTGCCAAATGTCATCACAATTTCCTATTACAAAGATGTAAAGATGTACATGTTGATGCTCCAATACTCCCACATCTTTTACTAATACACTGGATATGGCAAGGCAAGTCCTAAGAAATGCTAACGTTTTCAGTTTGCACACAGGCGGTATACCACTGGTTTTGTCTGTGTACACCTGTACGCTAGATTTGAAATTAAATATTATTGTTTAATTAAAGTTCCACTGTTTTGCAGCGGTGTATTGACAAGAACCAACTAACCAATGATATGACTAAATTAGTCTATTCCCTTTCCTATCACCTTCTTCATGTACTTACCCTGTGGAGGTTATATATACTATTCACATTAAAGCCATTAATACTAGACGGACAGTATGTTACAAAAAAATGCAGTTCACTAATATACCTCTTTTGATTTGACAAAACATGGCGGCTTCAATTTTACAAAAAACTACAGATCAAAATAAGAAGACCTGGCGGTGTAAAATATTGTAATTTCATTCGTCATGACATCAACCACAACCTCATCCTTTGGTTCGGGACAAAGGTGATGCACCTGTTTACTTAATAAATTGTGTTTTGTCTTGCAGCTGTAATTGAAGTAATGAGCATGAAGATCCAGCAACTACAACAGAGCCAACAGACATCACAGATGGCTGGGACCACCAAGGCTTAATAAGAACACCTGTTCTTCATTATTGGGGGGAATTTTTATGTTTGTGTGCAAAAAGAAAAAGAAAATGCCCTTCATTAACCCAGTGAAGTAATGTTGAATACTGAAGAATAAAAAATTAAATGTTTTTGTTTCTATCTGAAGTGCACAAACCTGGTCACCAGTAAAGTAAAATAGGTTATTGTCACGGTAAAGCAATCACATGTACTTGGTCAATTTTAGAATAATTTAATTGGGTTTGCATAATTAAAAAGGTCACTGTGCATTTAAGGAATATTTATGTTGGGTTTTTTTTCCATTGCTTTGTTTCTGTCAGTGGTATCCACTACCAAGAACTAGTTTGTCATTTTTATTAGACTTATAAATACAAGTAAACTAAACAAAGTCTTTGACACAACTTTTAAGGCCCTGCGCACACACACAGGTGTTTTCCCTTATTCTGGTTGTTTGGCTGTACTGGGAATTACATGAGGTAACCGGACTCCATAAAGTGTGAACACATCCACAGATTCTGGTGTGGATGTCTAATCAGCCTCAAGTGAAATCCCCTGTGGGTGGAACGTGGGTGTGTGCAGCTTTAAAATAGGAAGTGATGGCAGGACTGTGAAACAGAGCAGAACACCACTTGTTCAGTGTGTGCAAGACCCCATGCAAATCAATTCCAGTACAAATATGAAGTCATAATCAAACAGGGCAACGTTTTACCAAGATATGCTCACTACAACTTCACTGAACAGTTACATTAACCAGTCATATAGCTGTTTCTTTGTACTATTATTAAAATGAATTAAAATGGGTTTCATAAAGTTAAATTTGAATTAAACCTGAGAGCAAGATTCACGATTCACAATGACATGGCTACACAGCCAGCATGCTGATATAAACGTTTTAAACTGCAGTTTGTTGTTATCAGCCCTAAATGGCTCTGCTTAAGCTCTTTTGACACTGTTAACCAAATCCTGTTTTTCCTAACCCTTAATTTTGTCAGTGTGGTAGATAAAATCAATAATTTTCCGCACCATCCTTGTTGTGACACTGTAAAGAGAGATATTCATATACATCGATTTCATGTGAGCAAATTTCACATTCAGATTCAAACTTTTTTAAAAGGAAGTGAACAAAGAAAACTAAAGGAGTACTTAGAAATGAGCAGAATTACATAGTTTCCAAACTGTTCATGGAGTCATGCCCTTTCCACTCAGCTTAGGAGTTTTGAATAAACAGTGTGTAGTCAGCAGTGGTGGAGTGTAACCAAGTATGTTTACTCAAGTCCATTTTTGAGAGACTTGTACTTACTACTTACTTGAGCATTTTCTTTTCATGTTACTTTATTCTTATACTCCAGAGGTAAATTTTTCACTTTTTCTTCTCTACATTTATTTGATGACAAATTAAGATTTCCGAACACAAAATATATGAGTTTATAAAATATGGTGATTTGTTATAGATTAAATTACCAGAATATAAAAGTAGAGCTTAAATTAGTTGAGAAACTGATCAGTTGATTAACAACAACAAACCTTTAATGGTTCCAGCTTCTCATATGTGACGATTTGCTGCTTTTCCTTTTATTTAATTTTACATTACATTTTGAGATTTGAGCTACTGATTGAACAAAACAAGCATTGTGAAGGTGTCACTCCCAGAATCCAGTTTACTGATCCAATGAAACTGTGACTTTAATTATTTTACGAATTTTTACAAACCAATCAAGTTAATCGAGAAAACAAGAGAATCCACAATGAAAATAATCACCGACTACAGTTATATGAAGTTCAAAATCAAATGAAGTTCATTTTAACCTACTAAACCCGTAAAATGTTACTTAAACATTGATGCATTAGTAATAACAATAATAATTATTGCACAATAATGCATACTTTTACTTAAGTAACATTTTCAAAGCAGGAATGGGGCATTAATACAATATGGTATTAGTACTTTAGTAAAGTCTCTGAATACTTCTCTCCCCACAGTCAGCCAGTGGTAGTGAGTTCGTTTGGTAAGTCCGATGTAAATATAGATCGGTTATGGCATGGACCGAACGGGTCGGTGTGTTGCGTCGTTATTACAAGGCATGTCTCACAAGTCAATGGTGTCCCCTCCTCCAGCCGCACTGTCCCCACACAGAGGTCAGCCTGCGGTTGCTACGCTGCGTTGTTAGCGTTGCTGTTGCCGGGGAGGCAGAGGTGGAGGCGGAGTGCAGCTTGTTGGGACGGACGGTGGCAGACAGAGGACGCAGCTGTCACATGCTGGATGAACGGTGCCTCGAAGCTGACCTGTAAGATGAGGAATTGAGCAGAGGAACATATTTCGTAAATGGGAAACGATTTTTACTAGAGAAAAAAAAACAGCAGTTAGTCTTAAGTTAAAAGCTTTCAAAGTTGAGGTCCGTGCGGAGGCACCGTTTGGACTGGAGCACGTTCGGCCGTGTGAGTAACGTTACCAGTTGCCGGGGAGACGGTAGTTAAGCGGAGAAAGCGACTACGGGACACTATAAATAAGTACGACCAATAATTTTTAAACCTTCGCAGGAGAATAAATCCAGCGGGGCGATTAAATCCCTCGGAGCCGAAGAAGGACATCGTAAGAAGGCGAGGATCAAAGCAGCATGGTGAGTTTTGGGCCTGGACGCTGGCACGCTAGCTAACATGCGACAACCTGTTTGCGTCCTTCCTCCCGTTTGACTCGTGCTGTCTGAACACGACTAAACACCTTGACTATGTAAAATCAACTTTTCAATTCAGCCATTGTTATATAGCATTCACGCTTAGAAATTCAACTTTTGTTTATTTACATGAGCAGTTAATCATGTGTTACTGTCAACCTGTCAAACAAATTAGCTAAGGATAGCAGTGTAAAGTAAGGCCGGTTCTCACTGGTTTGCTAGTAAACTTAAGCTAGTTAGCTAAAGGCGAGTATTTATGGTGCCGCTTGTTACCATATGGCAGACGGCTAAACAACCATTAAACAAGCCTAATGTACCCTGCCAACACGTGTTTGACAACATATTAAATTGGAAAAATTGTGACATCTTGCTCCGTAACAAGTTGCGCTAAACGTATAATTTAATTTAATTCAATTTCGCTGTATTTGTTGCAACTACTGCAAGTGATTTGTGTTAAATGTTAGCTGTTACACAACTGTAGCTAAATAGCTATCAAAGGGTTCTGTGATAAAGGTCGTGACACTGCGCAGCGGAGACGTTAACTTTGAAATTAGATCAGAGCGGGGATAATTTAATAATCAAGTAACCACAAACGCACTATCTAGAATCCGCTTTATTTATGTTCATTTTAAGAGAAACGATGGCGTTTTGAATATCGTGCCATGTTTTAAGTTGCATGGGCACGTCGGCGCCATGTGCTCTTTCTTCCTGATCCTCAAACCAACGATACTTGGCTTCACTTTATGCCCAGGGCCGCTAAATTATTACCAAATTTTAGATAGCAGACAGAGGTTGCGAGACTTTGAGCCATTTACTGGTATCACATCAGTGACTGAAGCGCTCTTGAGGTTTTGAAATGGATGACAGGTCTAAATGTATTGTTCAAGTCACGCTGAAGCTCACAGGCGGACCTGCGCCATGTATGGTTACATGTGACCGTTTGAGAGGCGGGGCACTAGTGATAAGGAAGCCAATGAAAACCCGCTGAGGTCATAGTGTGTGTGTGTGTGTGCGCGCGCGTGTCGAGGCCTTGCAAAGACGCAAAGCTGGATTACAGGTTCTCGTATTAACTTGTTTCATTCATTGGATTGGCCATGGTATATTTGAGTGAGGGAGTCTACTCTGAGCCTTGTGGGGGCTTAACGCTGTTATTCTGAGGTATAATACCGAGTGGTCGTATTTTAAAGGCATGCCTGAATGGCTTGCCACATGTAAAAATTGCTTTCATACCTTATTCATTACTTACTAATTGCATGCTGATCTTTTCTCCCTCTACAATACCACCAGTCTGTCTACTTGGCTCCAGTATTAAAAAATGAAAACAAGTGTGAACCTGAAACAATTTTCTAAAACGTGCTGTGTATTCTTATAATCATGCAGGTTACCACAAAGGGAGCGGGTCTGAATCCCAATGCTAAAGTGTGGCAGGAGGTCCCTGCCCACCAGAATGACATCTCAGAGGGGCCAGAGGATTCTCCTTGGCTGCAGGCCTACCCTCCTCCCACTGAGATGACCAATGGTATGAGTATATTCAGTTCTGTGTGAAGAGAATGTTTTTCTAACTTTAGTTTATCTCCTTCTTTTCCTCATTCGTAAGAAATATAACTTAAACCAGTCTCTTCTGCATCGGTACAGCATTAAAGTATGGGGTTAGACCATGTGTGATATGTATAGGCATGGCAAGTATTTCTTAAACATTGCCAAGATAATTATAGATAGGTGTGGGATATTAGGAAATTTTATGTTTGTGTCCTCGGTTACAAAGCATGACAAAGCTTGTTAAGAGTTTAATGCGTTGGTGTCTAAACATGACAGTTATTTCACAACCATTTTGTTACTGCCTGCCTCCTCTGTCTTAGGTTATGCAGATGTTCCTTCTGCAGGGGGTAAAGGATATGACACTGAATATCCTGACAGCACTGCTGACTGTACCCCTGGACCCACAGAGGGTACTGGGAATGGCATCCATCACCCTGACTATCTAGTATTTGACCCGCAAAATGAATCAGCCATAGATGGGGATGTTTCTAAGGAGCAACCGATGTCTGAGGAGAGCCTGAGAGCGACTTTGAAGAAACAGCTTGAGTTCTGCTTTTCTAGGTGAGTACTGAATAAGAGTAGCAATGTAGTCATACTGTATGTGTATGTGTGTACATTTAATTCTTCAAGTTGGCAGTTTGATTGGAGAGTGATTTCTTTATTGACTCAGTTGTGAAAACCATGATTCAGTTCACAGTTGAACTGAATCACTTTTCCCACAGGGTGAACACCTGTATTTTGAACATTAACATGAGACACAGAATTTGTAATCGATACACTAAATGAATCAGTTCATGTATGATTGATTAGATCTTGTTTTCAATCAGAGTTCTAATGTTGTGAGATGGAAGTATTCAGAATGTTTCTATTGTGGCGGTCCAGGTAGTTTTTAGACCAATGTTTGGGTTTTTAATGTTTGCAGAGAGAACCTCTCGAAGGACCTGTATCTGATATCCCAGATGGACAGTGATCAGTTTGTTCCCATCTGGACCATTGCTTGCATAGAGGACATCAAAGCCCTCACCACTGACATGGACCTCATTCTGGATGTACTGCGAGGTACTGTTGCTGCTGCTGTCCCCCGAATTTGTGAGAAATGTAAAAGGCACAAAAATGTAAAATGTGACAAACTTCATCAACAGCATAAGAAACTAAAGGCATTTTTTGTGATTATGTAAAACAACAAAAGCCAAATGTACAGTATAATATGTGAGGCTATTTTTTAGAGTGGTCACCTGTTAAACTGAAAAAACTGTAGAATTTCCACTCACACTCAGTGTTTTGTAGTCATTAAAAAAAAAAAATCCAGACATAAACAAAAGATAAAATTCTGCAGATGCATGCTAGAGAGAGGGACATATTCTTCAACCACACACTGCGTAGTTGTATGATGGGCTCTCACGTTCCTTCAATATGCTGAAAACACTAATATTTTGGTTGTGTCTTTGTTACAGCCTCTCCCATGGTGCAAGTGGACGAAACTGGAGAGAAGGTTCGGCCAAACCACAGTCGCTGTATCATTATTCTGAGAGAGGTGCCAGAGACTACACCAGTTGAGGTAAGGACAACTTGTACTGCAAATTTAGCACGGTCCTCAGCATCCACCCTTGTCACTTATTCACAGTAAATCCTACAAACAAGGTGCTGGCACATGATTGTGTTTGCTTTGAATGTGATCAGACATAGCTGCTGACAAGTGGCCAGTTACTCACACAATATCTTGTATCTCTTTTGCAGGAGGTGGAGGCTCTTTTTAAGAGTGCAAACTGTCCAAAAGTGTTAAGTGCTGAGTTTGCACACAACAGCAATTGGTACATAACATTTCAGTCAGATATGGATGCGCTACAGGTATGTCTCCTCCTTAATAACCATGTGGCTTATCTTTGACCAACTTTCTGTGCAATTCTAAAGTTAGAATAGAGTTACTTGTTTAGTTTATATTTTGTATTAGTATGTCATGCATAATTTCTTAACGTAAAAAATGTAAGATGTAATTACTTGTTATGTGGCTGTCATCTGTTCTGGTTTTGTTATTCTTTAAAGGCGTAAGATTTTGATTTTATAGCTCTTGATTGCAATGGCCTGTTCCTACTACAATGTATTTTAAGAGTAGATTCTATTAAGAAACTGTGCAGTTTATTAAGAAAGCTTCGTCTTGTTATGGGCAAGTAACAGGTTTATAGTTATAAAGCACCAAAAATTATCTCAGTACTTTGGGAGTGAGAGGTAGAAAGCTTTTACTTTTTAATTTTAAAAAGGAACAAATCACATTTTTTTTATATTGTGAATGTTTGGTTCTTTTTTTTTTGTTCCCAGGCTTACAGATACCTAAGAGAGGAAGTGAAAATGTTCCAGGGAAAACCAATCATGGTAAGTTCTGTCATTGAAATACATAATGTAATTGACTTTATTCAGTATACTATGTTTTTATCCTAGACTGGATCATTGCCTATTATTGGTTCTAATTTAGACACTAGTATGGAGTACTAGTCAGGAAGCCATGTGTTACACAAGACTGGTTGTGTTGTCAGCTGTCACGTCACTACTCTCCAGGCTAGGCTGTTTGACTAAGCCATGGCCGCAGGAGTGACCTTGGGATTTGTGTGTACAGGGACTTGATAAGCATGGAGGAAGTCCAATGCTCTCTGCTTCTTTATTTGTCAGAACTGTCAAACACCCATATCTCCAGACAGTTTGATTGCCCTTCTTATCACAGTATGACATTTACCTTTGTATTTCAGGTATCTAATACATCTTTTTTTCATCTGGACTTTGATTTGACCTTGTGTGCGCTATTTCTCCTGATAAAACAAATGAGGCTGTGACTTGTTAATGGTCCTGTCTAAACCCCAGTGATGATCAGTATCGCGCTTGGAAGGACCCATAGGCACTGTGGCTGGCTGGGACAAACTTTTCATCTGTAGTTCTCTATAAATCTGCTGTATCTCTGCTGCTGCTTCTACTCTTTACCTCCACTCTCCCTCATCCTCCTTCACTTTCCCCTAACCCCCTCCCCCCAAATCCCCCCTCCCTTTCCCCTAGTCAGAGCGGTGTTTTATGGCCTAATGACCGTGAGATTATGAGATCTGAGGGGACTAATGGACATTATACAGAGCTACTGTGTACCTACAATGTACAGGTGCAGTGTAAGTTTGACATCTTTAAACATAACACACACCTGAACCCCTTTTTTTTTCTTTTTTTCCTCCCCTACAGGCCCGCATTAAGGCCATTAACACATTCTTTGGTAAGAATGGCTTCCGCAGCGTGGACTCGAGTGTGTACAGTCAGCATTCCCAGCCACAGGCCCAGTATGGCTCCTCTGTCTATATGCAGCAGATGTACAGCCCCCAGCAGCAGTACCCTGTTTATCCTGTGGTGTCTCCCTCCTGGAACCCTTCAGTCATGCCTTACTTTGAAACGCCACTGGTGAGAGTTTCAGTCATAATGTCTTACAAAATAAGATTTGATTGTCCAGAGGCTTCAGAAAAGAAGAATAAAAAAAGGTTTAACACTGATGTTGAAACCGAATTGTATTAAGGTCATCATAATAGTACCTAATGCCAAAGCCTTCTAGCTCATGCCTGGACAGTTAATGTGATGTTCTCAGCTTCACTTCATATAAAGATGTATTGTTTAGAGCATGAGAGATCTTTTTTTCTGGAGGACATTGTATAATTGGATTTCCTACCACTGTTGTAATCTCTAGGCACCTTTCCCTAATGGTGGATTCATGAATGGTTACAACACTCATGGGAACTACAAAGCAAATTCAAGCTCCATCAACACCCATCGACCCATGAGCAGGAACCGGTAAGTGCAAGTTAAAATTATCACATTTGTAGCAAATGTTAATTATCCAAGGATATTCATTTGTCTCCTCTCTCACAGTATCTACTTTAATTGCACAAACACATGTACTTGTCACCTGTATGATGCTATGTGATTTATGTCATGTAAAAGAATTCACAAATGGTCAAGGCATTATATTTACCACACATAAAACCAATGATGTTAAAAGCCTTAGTAAATTGATTTCATTGTTGCCTTTTGAGATGTGTAAGTTGTATTTGTTTGAATATCTGCATTTGTTTGAATTTGGTCCACGACGTTGTAGGAAATGTCTACAAATTAGCCTCCTCTGACATTGATGCTTTAGAAGCATAAAAAATGACATTCTAATTGAATCATCTCCCTTGTGCCTTAGCATTGTCACATGCTTTAAAATTCACCCACCCTCACACTCACCAACAATGGGTTCTCCCTCTCTTTTTGCTTGAGTTATAGATTGTAATGCCAAAACCCTGAAATATTAAAATGTACTTATTTCATGGTAGAGCTTGCATCGCTTAAGAATTGCGTGTCCTTTGTGTATGCACAGAAACCATGTGAAGGGTCACCATAGGCCAGCTGACACGCCCCCTTCTTCTCCTTCTTCTTCTTTGACTCCGGGGGCTCTGATGGATGGCCTGTCTGGTCCCTTGAGTCCACAGCCCCTCCAGACATCAGGGACACTGAGTGGCACCACTTCAGGGCCAGTCTCTCGGCCTTCTTTCAGCCTTAAAGACATTTCTCTACATGCCAACATATCCAATGGTGATCTGAGTGGGAGCGGACGGGGCAGGTGAGTTAATAATATCTTGCTTATTAACATTATGTCAGTTAAGATCTACAATCAAAATGTGACCGGCTAATGCATATTGAAGCATGTGTGTGCTATGGATATTTTCTGTTTCTTTTTCTTTGTTCTCTCACATTTTCCTCACCTCTCAAAGTTTAGGCTTTCAGTCTAGGCTTTCACAGTCAGTTCAGTAGCAATGCAAGAATTCCTTTTGGTGGTGTTTTGTTTTGTTTTTTTCCTTTTACTTGTAAATGTAACTTACGTAAGAAAAATTTCTTCATTGTAGGAGAGGTAGCCACAGAGGCATGAGGAGGAAAAGAGAAGATGAGCATACAACAGTGAGTATATTTCCT
This sequence comes from Toxotes jaculatrix, assembly GCF_017976425.1. NCBI lineage: Eukaryota > Metazoa > Chordata > Actinopteri > Toxotidae > Toxotes > Toxotes jaculatrix. Next base: position 14,203,829 of record NC_054396.1, on the reverse strand, counting down.
CTTTTATTATTTTTTTTTTTCTGAAATGAAGTACTAATTTCCACAAAACAATTGTTTCTACACATTGTAGACCAAAGGTATCGCAATGTTGTCAGTGGTCAATTTAATGTTTTGTGGTAAGCTTCAAGTTGTGTGCAGGATCGTTTCTTATCTTAAGTTTGGCATTTACTGAAATAAAAATTTGCAGCATCCTGTCCCTTTGATGGAGGCCAAGGTACCACCTCAACCCAAGTTTGACCTGGCAACTTCCAATTTTCCTCCTTTACCGGGATCCGTGGTCAGTATTCAGGGAGAAACCACACCAGAGATGCGCCTCTCTGATGTTGTACGTGGCCTAAAGGTGACCAACAAGGTAAATCTTTCCCTCTGTAATACACTGTACTCTGGAGACTTCTGTAAGCAGCATTTAAGATGCAGTTGTTTAAATTATATTTGAAATACTTTATTATTTCAGCCTGTGAGCCAAGAAGTTAATGAGACCCGACGCACAACCGTGTCAGAAGATCCTGTGAGCATACCAGATTCTGTGGCCCCGGCTGCTAAACCTACTCCTGTGACACCACAAACAATGACACTACCGGTCTCAAGGTACAGTTTTCTAAGAACTCATAAAATGTCAGTGGGTAAAAAGGACGTACAGGTGAAAAATGACACATCTTTTACTTTTATGTCGATTCAGTGGTTCTCCATCGGTAAAGGAAGAGGATAAAGCAGAACATCCAGTTCCAGAAGGAACGGCCTCTTCATCCACGCCTCCTGTTTCTCCAGCAGCTTCAGAACACACTCCCTCCACCTGCAGCCAGTCTGTTTCAACAGAAGCACCTTCTCCATCTCCCCCATCTCCAACATCAGACCTGGTAAGGCCTGCTTTCTTCCTCTGGAATACCACATTAGCTCCCTGTAACATCAGCTCATTGCTCCTTGTTGATTAAGTCATTGTAAGACCTTCTAACATAAAAACTCCTATAGAACCTATTCAGCTACTTCTCTGCTAAACTACCATTGCAACTTAATCCACTTCTCTGGTATTGATGTTTATGGTCATTGTGTTAATTATGGACTATTTAATACAGAATATTTAAATATTGATGATCATGTGGCATTCAAGTGGTCATAACCTTTGTGTTTGTTACACATGGTGAATTTCTTCATTGTTCTTGAACGTTTATATTTGGTCTTAAATCTTTCACCCATTATTCTTTAACCAGGGGCCAAGAAAGCTCAGCTATGCAGAGGTGTGCCAGAAGCTAGCCAAGGACAAGCCACCAGCACAGGCGCCCTCTCCCTCCCCTCCTGCCTCTTCAGTTACCCAACCCCTGCAAGAGCTCAAGGTCAACAGGGTTGAAGAGCCTTTGCCCAACTCCAGGCGCACAGCAGACAAACCAGAGAAAAATAGGGACAGCCGGCCACCTCGTCAACCTTTACGCACCTTCAGAGGGGCGAATGGCCAAGCCAGAGTCGGAGGTACAGGGCAGAAGATTCGGGAACATCAGAGAGGCCTGAGCACTGGCAAACAGTTTTCTCCACAGCGGGGCACCAGACGCAGTGGCAAGGAACAGAACATTCCCCCAAGGTCACCAAAATAGCTCAAGAAAGCATTTTAAACATGAACTAAAACAGAAATAAAAAAAATATATATGTAAATATATAATATATGTAAATAGACAGATGAATATATTTCACTTGACAAACTCTGTCAAAGAAAATCGTAACATTGTTGCAGACCTGAAATTATTCGAAAAGAATAAATAAAAGAATAAAATTCGAATAGAATAATATGTAGATATTCCTTTTAGTGGCCTGTAGTCTGCCAACAGAATCGCATACTGTGGAGGTGATAAAACATACTTTGTTTGAAGTAACATCACCACAAACAGGCTAAACCCTGTCTTTGTGTGTATGTGTGTGTATGTGTGTGTGTGTGTGTTTGAGAGAATGAGAGGGCGGAAGAGGGATCTCGTATCTTTAAAATATATGGTGTTCTAACATTCTAACATTTAGCAAGCTTTGTCAACATCCAAAATGACAATAAGGCACATGTGATTTCGTTCTTAGTGATTATTGTTTGCATGTTATTCATCAGATTTGTTTTTGGATTCATATCAAGGATATATGATGATTTATGAAATGGGAGATGTTGAATCCCTGGCAGAGTAATAGAAACATAAGGTCTGAATTTTGATGAGTAACAGTGTTTGAAGAAATTCTCATGATTGTGGAATCTTGCTGTACAAGTGATGCTGATGAAATACTAAGTTACATTGGTTCAAAACATTGTGTTATGCAATGATTATAATCCTTGAATGTTTTGGCAGTAGTTGTCTTTGTGAAGCAGATATTAGAACACTACTAACATTTGAAATAAGCAATGTAGTATAATTGGAGTAGATTTGCTTATGTATTTTTCGCTTGATTGAATCAGTGATTTAACTCTTGTGCAAATCAGTATGTCTTATAAATCAGTTGCTTAGAGTTTTTCGATGTCAACAAGAGCAGAAAGACTGTCTCCATGTTTTAAGAGACATCAATGATGCTGGTGTCCGTTTCACAGAGCACCATTAATGGGTTAGCCTGCCTGCCAGTTAGCTAGTTCACTCTGATAACTTATGGTGCACAGCTAACCTGCTAACCCACAGCTAAAGTTCAGAGAATCACCCACTAATCATGGTAACATAGGATATGGATAGTTCTGTATTTTGCAGTTGCAGTAAAGTTTTTTTTAGAGAAGTATAGTTGAGATATATATAGATATATAGATATAGATATCGAAGAATCATTGGTGACTTACATCTGCATGGGAACTGCTAAAACATAATGATCTGTGGGACCTTTTGTTTTATCCTCAATAGAAATTTGTCACCTCTTGATTAAAATAGCTGATGGTTGATGCTGTGGCCAGTGTCTCCTGTTAATTTGGTGACATTGCCTGCATTGTAGATTTTGACACAAGGCTTCAGATGAATGTAGTCTGTCAATGTAAAACCTCATTTGAGTTTTGTTTTGTAAATGTCTAGAGTATTAGCTTGAGTGTATATACAGGTCTTTTTTTTTTTTGATCTACATTGTTGATGTTCTGGTTTTCCTGCTGTAGAAGCTTTCTTTTAAGTTTCATTTTTCATCCCATTTTAATATTTTACTTTTCATGGTATTCAGTGTTTCTGTAATATTTGTGAATTGTGTAGACTGATCTGAGAAAAAAAAAAAACTTGGGTTATTGACAACTGAGCTGAATGCTGATCAGGGCTTATGGCTCAACGATCAGCAGTGTGTGTGAATTGAAAGCACTGTTAGTTGATCTCAAGACTTTTGATAATTACAACATTAAGAAAGGTGTTGCACAGAAATGATGAACTTGTGCTTCAGTGTGTTTTCATTTCATCTGAATAGTGTGTGGTGTTGCAAATGAAAATGAACAATGAGTGAAGGAAAGAATTACAGATTTTCAGGTTGAGGGAAATTAAAAAAGAAATGCCTTAGTGTATTGAGCCCTCCTCTTCTAGGGAATTTACTGTGGTGTACAGAATTTTATGTTTTGTTTTGTTTTTGTAATCAGTAGTTCAGCTGTCTCCTGTATACATGTATTTGTCTGTATCTGACAGTGTAAACTTGGGTGCGAGAGGGAGGGGGAGACTGCTTCTGCTTCAGACCACATGGAACTATTATCTCAAACCAAACCTCCAGTGCCTTAACAGTGTTTCATTTCAGTATAGAGTGCAAGAATTTTGAGCACATCGGTTACACTGATCAAGGCTGGTTAGTTGGTTGTCAAAGTCAACATGGTCAGGAGACACTTGGAGACACTATATCCTGTCCAATATAAATCTCAGATTTCCTGCAGCTGGTTGGAGTGGAGCTTAATGTGTATGTGCATGCTTGTCAATTGTTAGGTGTGTATGATAGTTTATTTTGTTAGCTTGTCAATGCAGTGTCAGTCTTGTATCAGAATCCTGCTTATAGCTCTCACAATCAAACATGGCATTGCAAAGTTTCAGCCAAGTACACACTGGTTTATCAAGTGAATATTTTATTACTGAGCCCGATGTATGAAAATAAAGATTTATTTTTAAAGTCTTGTCTTTTGTTAATGTGTTTGTCTACACAACATCATACTATTGCATCTGACCCAACTGCAGTTTTACATGCGGTGCATGTACAGTGAAATGTTCAACACTTCTAATGTGCGATCTGTTGAATTTTTTTTCTTTTTTCTGGCATTTGCCCCATTTTGCATAACTGATAGTGACAGACATGGGCAGTGTCTGTGTCCTGCCAACCACTGGAAAGGATTTTGTTGACGGATTTTTACATGGCATCTGTCGAGTAACTATCCAAAAATAACCTTAAACATTATATAACTGTTGTTGGCATTTTTGGCTTTTAATCTTTAGTTTGAGTGTCCACGATATTTCTGTTTTCTGTGACACTAACAACGAAACAGTATCTGTGTATAAATGGCGTAAGACTGGTAAAAGTGGGGGGTTATATAAAAATTCCGTTAAATACTTTTTATACAGTCTATGATTAAATATCTGGACCAAATGGCAACCGACTTGGCATCATGTTTACGCACCCTTCAAATATCGTTTCTGTTACGTAATACTCTGGCAAGTTGCAGTTCTCGCGGTATTTGGCTAATGGAAGTGTCAGAGTGTCAACAACGGGCAGGCAGCAGCAGCATAGCGGCGCTGTCCGGAGCAGGGAGGGGGGAGTGAAGAGGCTGTTTCAACGTCGGGTGAGTTAGGGCGCTTTTCGGATAATCTAACATAACATTTGATATTTCGCTAAATATATACAGCCAGTATCCACGAAGCATGTGATGTTTTCACGCAACCGTTGCTAAGTTTACGAGCTCAGCTTTCTTTAGCATTAGCGTGCTAACGTTTAGTTGCTAACTTGGCGGACCTGTTAGCGTGAGCTCACAAGGTAAGCTAACGAAGCTTCGATTAGCAGTTAGCATTACCTTAGCTAGCTCTGTTATGACTGGCAGCGACACATAAAAATTGGCTTTGTGAGGCGTATCCGGCCGTCCGTTATCTGTAATTAGTTTGCACGATGTTAGCTTCCACGTTCGTTGTAATGGCACGACTGTCAGGTTTCGGAAACAAAATGCTTTGACGTGATTAGCGATAAGGTTATGCTAGCTTGCGGCCTGGATCACATAAAGTCAGAGTTACCCAAAGATTTGGCACTTTAACCCATCTTTTAGTCCGTTACCTAAACCATCTAGCTAGCCACACATCCGAACGACCTCGACAGTGATCGCCAGCTAACGCCTCTGACTTGATGACACTGTAGGGCAGGTTGCTTGGTAGCTTGCTTTGGCTCTGCTGCTTCATCGTTGAACGGTAGCCCCTGATTATTCGCGACCCAGTGCAAAGCAAATGCTTAAAATGGGCCGAAGATCGTTGGCCTATATTCTGCCTGATGAGTTGTCAGTACGATTTGTGTGCTCGTGTTTTGGGTGACAGGTGAGCTTATGCAATTAATCGCGCTAACAGATTGTAGTTCTTAGCAGATGCATGTCATACACGTTAGGTGGACCGATCTTGCAGGTTAATAGATTAGCAAGAGAAATCAACAAGCTAGCACACCTAAATACTATAGAGGGATTTGATAGTATTTTCTGCTCAACCTCTTGCCTATAGATAAACGCTGTTAATGGCCTGATACCGGTATAGATCACTCAAGTAGTCACACTATTGAGGCATATGCAGTTTCCCCACTGAGGGACTAATACAGGATTTTCTTTTCTTATCTTTTCTTTTCTTATTTAGAAGCATTGAACCTTTACTGGTAATACTTTGAGTCTTGGTAACTTGATATTTAGTAGTTTCCATGAATTAATGAATTAGGGAGATAACAGTTTTCTCTCTTTTGCAGAACATTTGTCTGAGATGGGGGATGATCGACCTTTTGTATGCACTGCCCCTGGATGTGGGCAGGTAGGATTTCTCAACATATTAATTTATCTGCCTGTCTCCTATAACACTCTTTTTTTCTTTGACTCCTTTGATTAACCAGCCTTGAAATGTGTAACAACTTGTTTCCTCTTTCTTATTGCATGGGCTCACTACAGTTTAGCTCACAGCTAACAGTTAAGGTGGTGTACAAATGACAAAGTAGTCATCAGTGATGAAGCACAAATAAGACTGCTATTACAGTGCCTGACCTCACTGTGGACCTTCTGTGCAGAAAGCAGGCACCGTTATTCATCTCATATATATTCAGCAGCACAGTAGACACACAGACGACACTTTATATCCTTTATACACAACAATTTTTTTTCTTACCGGCTGTTTTATTGTTTGCAGAGATTCACCAATGAAGACCACCTGTCAGTCCACAAACACAAACATGAAATGACATTAAAATTTGGTCCTGCCAGAACAGACTCTGTTATCATTGCAGGTAATGACATAATATTTTCATAAGTGTTTGTTGAATGAAGACCTCTGTTGACATGCTACTCTGTTGTCTTTTGGTTTGGAGATATTTCAGTCTGCTAACCCTCTCAACTAACAGAATGTATGAATTTTTTCTTTTCTTTCTTTTTTTTTTTCAGACCAAACACCCACACCCACACGTTTCCTGAAGAACTGCGAGGAGGTTGGGCTCTTCAACGAGCTGGCCAGTTCCTTTGAACAGGAGTTTTGCAAAGCACAGGAAGATGAGCAGAGGACAAAACATCCGGTGAGATTAAGGATGAATGTATATGTTCAACGAATGGCACACTGTTGGTTTTCTTAGGTTATAACAAAAAATGGTTTTATTATTTTTAGATGATCTGAAAGTCTATATTGATCATCCTTTGTTTGCTTTCTGGCTCTAAGGCTGCACCTTTACAAACACCATCAGAAGCAAAAGATGAGGATGAGGGTCCTTTACAAGTTGATTCTTCCCCTCCTGAAAGTCCAGACTCCTCCTCCAGCATGTCAGACAACAGCAGAGACTCAAGGGTGAGAGGCAAGGTACAAGGCATTGCCACAAACTGCTTTTATGTGGCCAACATGCTGTTTTACAGAATGTCATTTAAAATGTATATCATGGTATGTACAGTAAAAAATATATTTTTGAACATTTATGATTATAGCTCTGTTCCTGGAGACAAAATAAATTGCCACTGAAGTGTCAGCTTCAAGTAAATGTTATTATTTGATGTGTCAACAGGAGATCCTCACAAAGCCCAGCTCTGCCCCTACTCCGACCATTGTGCGTCCAGGTTCTCTCCCACTTCATCTGAGTAATGACCCACTACACCCAACTCTGCCATCTCCAACATCTGTCATCACGCAAGCTCCACCCTCCAACAGACAGCTAGGGTAAACTACAGTGTGTTCATGTAGTTATTTGCATGTCTGTATGTTCTTTCGCCTGGGACAGTATTTGCAAGACATGTTAAACATTTAAGTATTTAAATAAGTAGTTAAATATCTGTTTACCTGGCTTACAATCTGAATTTTGTCATTGGACACAGAATGAAGGAGCAGCAGTTTACAAGTATCTGATTTTGTCCACAGCTCCCCAACAAGTTCTTATCCATTGGTGAGGCACCTCCCTAATGGGCAGACTGTCCCTCTCCTGCCCAGTCCTGTGCAGATGACCTCAGTTATATCTGTAAGTAATTACAAATTAATTTAAAAAAAAACTCAAAAATGCAACACATATTTAGAAGCTTATTTACATACTTCACCATATCTCTCCTGTTTCTCTCTCTTTCTCTCTGAATGGCTATTTGTTGGAATGTGAAGCTTGCGAGGCCAGTGAACACAGTGCCTAACATCCCTGGGATACCAGGACCTCCAATTGGTGGAGCAAGCAGTGGTTCGTCCTCCCCCTCTGGGTATAGTCTGCACTCTGAGACCAAGATGGTGAGATGCTCAGTCGTACTGGCATCATTTTGTTGGACACAGGCTCTGAGAAACAGTCTATATCACATGTGAAATTGCTTTTATACTTTAATTGTCTCACATTTCATTTGAGCTTAGCAATAATTGACCTACATGGAGTATTTCCTGTGTGTTTTTGTAGCGACTGAAGGCAGCTCTAACTCATCAGGGCCCAGGATCACAAGATGGAGCTGGTGGGGGGGCAGGATCTATCCCTGCTGTCCCACAGCGGCAGGAACAGAGCCAGCAGCCCACTCAAAACTCTGATGCACCGTCACCTGCTCAACCGCAGGTAAAACACATGCTATATTCTGTAAATTTACACAGAAACCGTACCTAGGATCAGACACTTAAATGTCCACAGTGTACAGGAAACCTTTGAGATGGATGTACAATGACATAGGCCCTTATATTACTGCTACACCCAAAAATTTGTCTCAAATAATTCGAAAATAATTATTTATCCAGGTAAAGTCATCCTGGGGAAGTTGCATTTTGATTCACTTGGGTTGTTTCTAATTTGGACTCTTGGCATGACATTAAATTTAATAAGTGTCTTATGCAATTATTATATGTTCAGAATGTCACCTGTGGGCCACTACATATCGATCACATTTTTGTCTGCAAGTAGGCCATTTCACATAAGAATGACATGTAGCACTACTGTGACAGACAGACTTTATTGATCCACTGAGGGAAATTGTCATGCTACAGCATGTCTGTGCCTTTGAGGATAATCTACTTCATTGTGATAAACGTTTCTGTAACTCAATGAGCCCCATTCCCAAACTCATGACATGCACATAACCCGTATGTGATCCCCTTCGCATTTTCGTCAATCCCCAGGTGTCCCCTGCTCAGCCAACTGGCGGTCGGCGGCGGCGAGCTTCAGAGATGGACCCCGATGAAAGGAGGCAGCGTTTTCTGGAGAGAAACCGAGCAGCTGCCTCTCGCTGCAGGCAGAAACGAAAGCTGTGGGTTAACTCTTTGGAGAAGAAGGCAGAGGATCTCGCCAACATGAATGTCTCCCTGACGGTGAGTCTTCATTGTACCCAGGGTGTGTACCAAATATTTAAACATGCTTACAGATCAGTCTCCTTGATAATATGACAAGAAGGGGCATGTCAGGAATGACTTGTGAGCTGTATGGTTTGTGTTGCCATCAGAATGAAGTAACCCTGCTGAGGAATGAGGTGGCACAGCTGAAGCAGCTTCTTCTGGCCCACAAAGACTGCCCTGTCACTGTTATGCAGAAGAAGGCAGCTTTCTTAGGTAACTATTTAAGGTCACAAACTGGCCAATGAGCATCCATCACTGTGTTACTTCTTTTGTCAGGATCCATCTGTCATCTCATCCATCTAATGTATTCTTTTTACTCGCTCACCTCTCTAAGGGTGAATGTTTCTTTCTCTGTCTCTAGCTGCAGGAGGAGAGGAAACCTCCAGGGATGCTTCTGCTGAACCCATCGGCTCCCCGGCGGCAGTCATCCAACACGGGCCGTCACCGCCCGCCTCGGCCTCCAGCCCAGGGGCCACCATCAACGGGCTGAGCGTCCGTGCCGCAGAGGCGGTGGCTATGTCGGTCTTGGCCGGCATGGGATCGGGCCAGCCGGGAGGGGTCGTCATGGCAACGCAGTCACATTCAGCTCCGAGATGATGTGCTGCCGCAGGTAGCCAGAATGAACTCGAGTGGCATTTGGAGGCCGGACTGGTGCAAAGCGTTTGTAAAGAGGGTTCAGCCCTCCCCTCTCTCCCCAGACTAAGATACTCTCCTCCCCTCACAGCCAATGATAATCACACAAAGACACGGCACAGTGCCTCCGTCAGCCCTCCACCCCCCAGCAGGCTCTCCCTGTTCAGAGAAACTTTGTCTCTCTGCGTATGTAAATATGAATAACACGTCGGACACTCACTCTGCAGGGTTTGGGCTAATTTTTTCGTTCAGTTGCAGCAGTTGGAAAAGGTTTTAGATTGAGATGAAAAGTATGAATGAAAAATTTTTATGGGAAAATAATCTGTTTATTTCTGTTTCACTTAAAAATGCAGCTCCAGTCCAATTCTGTCCCACACGCTGGCTGTGATGAGGTTGGTTGCTTTCCAGGCTGACAGTTTTACTGTAAGATATCTTGTATTTTTCATGTAAGAAAAAATTTTTATGCCTGATACTGGGCGTTCATATAATGTTTTGCTGATGCAGTGAAAGTATGGTGATAGACTGGTTGGCTGATTGCAGTAAAAAAGCAGCCTGGGAAGTGTTTCTCTAATGCTCTTTTTTTTGGTTTACTTTTTCACCCTGTCTGTTGGTTTTCTGTCTGTGTTTCCCTTTTGGGTTAATTCTCCTTAAATACACGACGGTTTAGTCCGCTGAGGTCATAACAAACCAAATTATAGGTGTGTACACAGTTTACCCTGTGAATGTCTGCCTGACTTCTGTAGCATTAGCTTTAACCCATTTGGAATGGGTGCCATTACATTCATCGTGTATGTATCAAACCCTGTTGGCTGCATGGATTATTCAAGGCTGAAGAATACCACTGTTTGTTTGTGCTTCATCGTACTATCACTGGTTATTGATCTGCTTTTCTTACGTTTTGTTACATCAAATTATTGATGCAGAAGTTTTCCTTGTTATGTAAGAATTCCATCCTCAGTTCTTGAAATGGTTAGCTTTAGAGGGCCCTTAAATGATAATCCAACCTAATAGATTTTACATCATTTACCCTGGCATTTCAGTTGAGGAAAGAGTAGTGCAATATATTTTTCTATTGAATATGAATGTTTTTGCATTTAGCTGAGGGGTTTGGTCTATTTCAGTTGCAAAGCTGAAGTTATGAGATAAGCAGAGAAAATGTGAAGATGAGTATTCTTGAATGAATGAGATTGGTGATGAGTGCACATCTGTAGAGAATTACAGATGTCTTAGACCTGGTTGCTTTCCAACATTTGAAAAGCCGTCTTATATCATGAAGTAGACTTCATACTTGTGCAAGGTGCTTCTTTTGAAATCAAAGTTTTGAAATGCAGATTGTTTTATACCGCATTGTACTTCCAAGACTATCATATTGTTTTTTCCCCTTGTCACTGTGTGTGTGTGTTGTTTTTTATATATATAACATGTCATCATTTTAAAATGTTTATTTTTCTCTGTGGGCATGTTAGGCTTTTTTTTTTTCAACATGTGATAATATGTTCCCTCATTTTTGTTTAAGAGCATTGATGTTTATGTGTTTAACAGAGGTTGAACCACATGAAAAAAAATGTCTTGAAGATATCTGTATGGAGGGTGTTTGTCAAATACTCAGGCCTCAGGATGGGAAAAATTACTTGTGTATAGTCTCAACTAATGAATAAGTTGTCTCTGGCAAATAATAAAATAAATTAATGATAAAAGAAAAGGTCATCAGGTCACCTAACCCCAGTTTGTGCCTCTCCTGTGTTACCGTTACATTTCATTCACAGAGCTAAGCATCTGTTTTTCTCTCAGTGATCTTATCTATTTCAGAAATCCATAAAAACACAGCTTCATTCTATATTAACAATAGATCAAATGACTGCACATTCAGGTTTGTTCACAATATCAAACCCACTGAGGATTAACAGCTGACTGCAGTTCCCCTCAGATTTACATAACTTTATAACCTCTATTAGCTCAGTATTTTTGTTTTCAGGACTGCAGCTGCACTGCTTTAATTCACTCTCACCACACTTATAGCATCCTTTTTGGGGCACAAAAAAAAAAAAAAAAACCCTGTTACATTTCCATGCTCAACACCAAACAATAAACAGGCAAAGTTAAGAGACTAGCTGGTGAGCATAGTGGAGTATTCAGCTACTAAAGAGCCAGATTGATCCGGTGGAGACCAAAAACAGCTGAAAATAAATAATGGACCAGAAACTGTAACCAACTCTAAAGTAATATTGGTAAGTTTGCTATCATTGTGCACTGATATATAAAATGAAGGTCTATAGGCCTATAGGCTGTCAACAGAGGCAAATGTACCTGATCCTCTACAGATTAGAAGGCATTAAAAAGTCTTTAATTTACTAAAGCCTTAAATATTGTTCCTTGTGTGGGCAGTGTTAGTCATACATTTTTTTTTTTATGTGGTTGTGCGTCAGGAGGCTAATACATTTTTATTTATTTATATATTTGTTGGTATTGAGTCAGCACCACCAGAAGCTCTCTGTCTCATAATCTGCAAGTGTGGATTTTAGCACAAACTTAAATGAACTTACATAAATCAATACGCCATAATCGATTAATCTTTCCACCTCTTATTTATTTATTTATTTATTGTGAAAATTGTCAACGTTCAGGTTGCTTTATTGTTTTGTTTGTAAATTATTACAGTATTAGAAATTATATTGTTATATACTACTGGGAAGTACTGAAAAAAGTGATATTATTATTATTATATCACTTTATATAATATCACTTTATTATTATTATTATTGTTGTGAATAATAAGTCCCTACGGTTTCACCATTATTCTGTGACACATTGGTCAAGTCTCACATTAAGACACTCTTAAAAGCACTTGGTGAACTCTGCAGAAATTGTGGCTTAGCTCTGGTAACACACGAGCAGCAGAAAACCACCTGAGGAGAAGAAGGCAGGTGAGTTGGATCTGGAGGAACGCCGTTTTGCCTCCCAGCTGTATAAACACAAACAGCAGAGGGAGCTGGGAGTCCACTATATCCCACCATCCTGCCACAGCAATTAGCATCAGCCCCGGTCATGTGACTGACAGACTCCCCTGGCGAGTTGTTCCCATCTCCCACAGTCATGGCGGTGTCGGGGAGACGCGAAGATGGAGTAAACACCACTAGTACTTCTTGATCCTTTTTTTATTTTTTTATTTTTAATTTTTTTTAGCTCTTTGCTTCATGCTGGACTGTACCTGCTGTCATCCGAGATATCGCAAACAACATCCCGCAGCCTGCTGTGCTTCCAGCCATGGCCGACCGCGGCGTTGATCTGTCTGCTCTGCCTAAAGAGGTCAGGGACCAGCTGGCGGAGTTGGATCTGGAGCTCTCCGAAGGTAAGGTCCGCCCCGACACAGCGGCTTTAAGAGTTGGAGCCGCGGTGGTGAATGCAAACCTGTGTGAAGTGTGGATCTTGAGAGTGTTTGTATGAAAACAGCCCCACACAGCCGTCCTGTGTCAGCTGGCTGAGACTCAGTGCTGCTGCAGTGGATCCGGGCACGACTACAACAAATGATAAAAAAAAAACAAACAAACACACACTGACCTCCTTTTCAAGCTGTCATTTCTTTAGCAAGAGTTCTTGTTGCTTTTGCACAGGTTGCCACACGTTATGAGCAACTGTTTTTATTTATCTGTCATCTTTTAGTATCTTTTCCCCTAAGTGTTCTTGTTTTGAGCCACATACATGTCATACATGGCTCATCATCTCCCATCCCTGTGAGCATACACACTCCTGAAGAGGGAAAATGGGTCAAGTTTGTCATCCCGGAGGCCTTTTCTCTGTGTGTGTGTGTGTGTGTGTGTGTGTGTGTGTGCGGCCTCAGACATCAGTGGACACTAAATGATGTGGTGGACCCTCCAACACTTAGCTGTGCTGCTCTCAGAGCCTGAACCCTGAAACTGCAGCAGATATAGGAGGGTTATTTGTGTTATAAGAATTACTGTGGGAAAAGAGAATATGGTGCTGGCTGTTATGCAAGTCTCCTCCTCACACTGTGAATCACAGTGCAGCAACTTGATTGGTGCTGTGCAGTTCTCAGGTGCCCGGGGGTGGATGAGTAATGTTATGTTTCACGTGTAGCGCAAAGCAGGGGGTTGTGGGGGGGGGGCTGTATGGGCCAGTAATGATGCCTCGGTCCCTCTTGCACCACAGACACACACAGATACCTGGAACTGTCCTGAGACAGATGAAACTTCAAATCACATGAGAGGACCTAAGTGGAAACAGTTTTAACCATCATCACTGAGAACATGCTCAGCCAATTTTATTCTTTTAGTAATAGAAGCAGAATCAGTATCAGGGTATGTTTGCTCTTCCATTCATGACAAGGCAGCAAATCTCAGAAGACGTGTGTTGAAGATTTTAACAGACGGAGTAACTGGCGGTCTCTTCCGCAGTCGAGTGTAGATCTCAGTGACTGTTTTTTGTTCCAGGTGACTTTAGTATCTTGAGAAACCAACCAAGCTTGGGCCTTGTTTTCTTAAACTACAGAAACATTTTATGTAACAAATTAAGATTATACACTACATTAAATGTTGTTTGTGATCAAGTTTTATATAATTGAATAATTTCTGTTCACCTTAAAGTAAAACTCCCTTTTTACCCTCATCAAAAAACCCATATCCCTCCCCTCCGCCTCTTCAGCATTGTGTAGCAGTACCACTGCCCTTAACAGCCTACTTATTGTTTGAAGATACATTTACCTTTGCATTGTGTTCTTTGTTTGTCTAATTTGCATGGTGTCACATAGTGTGGCTGTGGCAACTTTGACCCGAGCTGCTGTAGAGTCGAGAATGTGTTCTGGTTAATAATAGACTGCAATTAACCGTGTGATAATGAGGGTGGATAATGGAGGAGGGGATATTCACTGCATATTCAACTCACTTAACATGGGTGAGAGAGAGTGGATGATGAGAAATAAACTGTGTAATCAAGTGCGCAATACTGACCTGGGTACAATAAATGCACTTTCATAACCATTTTATTATTGCTACACATTATTATTATATTAATATACAACATTTCTCTTTGTAAAATTACATCAAACTTGTTTTCAAAGGATGTAGGTTGAGTCTCATAGTTGTGCTTAATTGAAGTTCCAGAATCAAGCCTTATTTGGATTAAATGCATTTAGTAGAACCCAAAGGGTATTCACTGGATGTCAGGGATATAGCTCACAGTCATTACCATTATCAATTTGTCAGTTATTTCTGCAATTGATTGATTAATTAATTAATTAATTAATTAATGATCTAGTCTTAGAATGACAGGAAATACTGAAAAATGTCCATCACGCAGTTAAAGAAGCAATGGTCACATCTTCAAACCATCACATACAGTTCAGACCACAAATATTTGGACACTTATACATTTCTTTGTTATTCAGGTCTCTGTGCCTCAGCAAATTCCATTTGAAATAAAATAATAGATTCTACATTTAAGTGCCAAGTGTCAGCTTTGTTTTGAGCAGGTTTACATCAATATAGAATGACCTGAGTGTGGGAGATTTAACCCTTTTAACATATAGTGCCCAAGGGTTCGAAAGTAATTGGACAGATACACATGAGGCCGCATAAAATCATCTTTTTTACTGTTTTGTGTAAAATCCTTTGCAGTCAGTGACTGTCTGAAGTCTTCAACCCACAGACATCAGCAGATGCTTTGTATCTTTTCTGACAATGCTCTGCCAGGCCTTCACTGCAGCCACCTTCAGCTCTTGCTTGTTCTGGGATCTCTGTGTCTTTAGTCTGGTCCTCAGGACGTGGACTTTCAGGTCAGTCAGATTGAGATCGTTGCTTGACCCAACCAGTCGAGGATATTCCAGCTGTTCAGCATGAAAAACTCTGTGGTTGCTTTGGTTTAGGATTGCTGTCCTTCTGAGTGATGAGATGTTGTGATTGTCATTTGTCTGAATCTGAGCACATGATGCTGCTGTAGACCTCTGCATTCATCCTGTTGTTTCTGTCGGCTGTGAAATCATCAATAAATGCCAGTGTGCCAGTTCCATTGGCAGCCGTACATGCCCAGGCCATAACAGAAGCAGCACCATGTTTGACAGATGAGGAGGTGACTTTGGGTAATGAGCTGTTCCTCTTTCCTCCACACTTTCTTCTTTCCATCATTTTCATAGAGGTTGGTTTTTGTTTCACGAGTCCACAGAACTTTGTTCCAGAACTCTACCAGTTTCTTTTTGCATGTTTTTGCAAACTGCAGCCAGACTTTACCAGGGATTTGCATCTTGTGGTGAATCCTCTGCGGTTTTGGTCATGAAGTCTTTTCTTGATTCTTGATCGTTGACAAGGAAACATGTCCGCCTACATCCGGGAGAGCATTCTTGACTTGTGGTGCAGTTATAAAGGGGTTTTTCCTCACCGTGCAAATGATTTTCCAGTCATCCTCAAGACTTGTGCTCTTTGGTCTAGCAGGTCGTTGGCCATTTTCTAGTTTTTCTGTCTGCATCTGCTTTTTTAGATTGTACCCAGCTGTGGATTCTGGCAAACCCAATTTCCTTTGATATCTTGGACAGATTTTCTGCTTTTTGTTGGAGACTCACTATTATTATCTTCCTTTGCAGGTTCATCTCTTTACTCCTTATACTGATATAAGGAGTACAGAGGTGACCTCAGTCTAAATGGCAACTCTGCCAACTCTGAGCCATGGGTGAGCTCTTTTGTGCATAAGCTAATGTTCTTATTCACATTATGTACACAGAATCAGCCAAATGCATCAAAACTTATATATGGACTCTTGGGTTTCACATGATAAATTACTTAAATAATGAGTTGATTATCAGAATTTCCTTGACTTGTCAATCATATGACTAAAGGTTTCAACACCACTGGATATTTTTGCAAGCTAGAAATAATTGAGAAACCTGTTGTCAAATCCAGGTCAAGTCTCAAGTAATTCTCCTCACATATTCATCATATAAGATAATAAAATTTACTCAAGTAAGAATTGAGTTAAAGTCATATGACTTGAGTGTCATCCTATACTAGTTACAGTATTCAGTGTTTGTCGTGTGTCGGGATATACAGGAAAAACCTTAAAAAACTGCTGCTTTACTCTGGTTCAGATGCTGTGAAAGCAGCAGTTGTGAGAACATCAAATCTTTTGAGTGCAGTCAGAGCCGCATGTGGTGGTTTTAGTATTTTAAGGCTAAAGTGTGAGTTAGTGGTAAGATGACCCCCGCAGAGCGACTGTCCCTCTGCTGGGGACTCAGCCTCAGAGGACCATGGCTCTGTTACTTGTAACCTTAGAGCACAGACAACTCTTTTACTAATAAAAAGGCTCGACACTGTCCAGATGCCCTGCTCCTGTATCCGCATCTTACGCTGTGATGAAGCACGTTCGCCGTCTGTCTCAACAGAAATCAACCAGTACAAGGCTGATGGCACAAGGCGAGCAGCAGCTGTCCGCCCAACGAGTCAGAAACTTTCTCATGGATATCTTTTACATGGCAACAATCGTCCCATTGTTGTCCCCATAGATGAGACTACCCTAGCAACAAACAGAAAAATATGCATCAGCACTTTTTTTCCACAGAAATAGTTGTGGGCAGCAGAGTGTGTTTGCATCTGTGTGTGTGTGTGCGTGTGTGTGTGTATTTGTATTTGTGTGCAAGTGTGTGTGAGGGAGAGAGAGAGAGAAAAAGAGAGCAACTCCACCTCCTATAACCCCTGTGACTGTAAGGACACAAAGAAAGCCATTGAGGGGATCAAAGACTTGGTGATTGAGCCGGACTGGAATTTAGAGCACTGAAACACAACTGCTTAAGCTGCTCAGCTTGGGAGTGTGTGGGCATCGTAGTGTCTGCAGCTCCTGTGTTTGTTTGTTTGTTTGTTTGTGAGTGTGTGAAAGTGACGGAGACAGAGAGTGAAAATGACCTGAACAATTTGCTTTGAACAGATGGTGTTTACTCAAGAGAACAGGCAGTGCATGGCATCGATCTCAGAAAGTGTGTCTGTTACACCGAGTATTGAAAACTGCCAAGAACCAGAAGTCAGACGCTTGCTCAGAGTTGTTGTACTGTTTAGTTATTGTTTAGTTATTCTTTTAGTCAGATATTTACTGATTTGAACAGTACTTCCACCAGTTTAGACTTCAGTTTTCACTTCATTCTACTTGTTTAACAATAAAAGAAGTTTGTTTTCTTGCGTGAATTAAAACAAATATCGTTACTGTAGAATAATGTCTTTCTTCAGTATTGAAGCTATAAAGAAGCTTGTGGTTCTGTGAGGCTGTACATGGGCATAGTGGTACTTAGCTAAATGCTAAGTAACACACTCACAATGACTGTGATAACATGCTGGTGTTTAGCTGGCGTAATGTTTACTATACTCACTATCTTAGCTTAGCTAGCATGCGAGCTAGCATGGTCAACATGTTTACCAAATGCTGGTGCTACAGGGAAAGTCTCAGGAACACCGAAGTTATTATAATTCATCCTGATGGGGACATGAATGTGTTGTGTACCCAGTTTCATGGCGGTCCGTCCAATAGTTGAGATATTTTGATCCAGACAAAGCAGTGGTATAACCAATAGGTCGCTTTGCTATCCCTGGAGCTATGCTGCTAGCATGGCTAAAAAATAGTTTTACTGCTTGTATTGGTTGAAACACAAATATCACATTGGTGTTAATATGGATATATTTTAAACCACCCAACTCTACTCATAATCTGTGCCGGCGTATACATGTGCTGTAAATGCATCACATGCCCAGTAAAGCAGACAGTTCCACACAGACTGCACTGCAGGAATTTTCTGTTTTTCTTAATTTGATCGCCGTCTGAATCCTTGCTGTTACTGTCCGGCCTTTTGAGTGGATGTGCGGATTTCCTAGTGACTGGCGTGCATCCTGCTGCCTGTCTGCGATGCTGCGGACGAGAGGCAGATTTTCATCTCGGCAGCCTGTTCCATCCTGAGAGAGAGAGAGAGAGAGAGAGAGAAATGAGAGATTATGGTCCTGCCTGCGTCTCTCAATCTAGGTCACAGAGCATCAGGGGGCAACACGCCTGGCTCATTTAGCCTGTGAGTCACACTGGGCGAGGACTGCTGCTGGGGATCTCTCCCTCTCTCCCGCCCACCCATCCAGAGACCACCACTGCCTTCTCTCTGTCTGTCGGTTTTCCTGTTTCCCCCTACTGCTGTATCACTATAGTTTTCCTCCCCTTCAAATGCAATATTAAAGGGCAAGGCTGGTTTTATTCTGTATTTTTCTTACTCTCAACAAACCAGAAATATATTATTCTGTCTCTTTCCAACTTCCCTACCTGGTCTGTGGCATTCATCCCCCCAGACATAATATTAAAAAATGGAATGAATTTCTTAAAAACGCTTAAGAATTTTTAAGTATTTGTTAAAAAACACTGACTATGTGTGTGTGGATATGTATCACTATGCTTACACGTGCATTTATTCATGCATGTGTGTACACACAGCACTGACAGGGACAGAAAGGAGGCCTATTTAGCCTATCTATTTAAAAGCTTGTTAACTGTTACAGAGGAGCTGTCCTCTGATCGCCAGCCAGTGCTCCAGGCCACAGACTTGGTTTTACGCCACGAAAAGAGGAACTCTTCTGCCACCCGTGTCACACAGCAGAATTCATGTATTTCTTTTTTTTTTTTTAATTTTATGTTTTATGTTTTTGGAAATGAATAACAAGTATTATATAACACCTTATGTGTCTAATTTTGCCATTCACACAGACCCCCACACACATGAACACTGAGAACGCATTGAAGCTTTGTGTACAAAAAAGACTGAATAATTTAGATGCGACTCGAGCGCACACCTCCACACAGACACACGCTGTCAGCCTGGTAGCTGAACCATCTCACTTTCAGGTCCTCAGTGAACTGCAGGTAAGCTCTCAACCTCTTCGGGCTTTAAAGTTGTGCTTCACTAAATCCTTTGATAATTAGAATCAATGTTCCCTGAGCTATTTTTTTTCTTACCTCTGCAGCTTATGACTAAAAGTAACAACTCAAAGAAATGATAGTGAGGCGTACAGTGGTGGAGAGAGAGGAGTAAGTAGTGGTCAGGTCACTGTGCTGTTCACTGAATTATTAAAAAGTGCCAAATGAAGTAGCTGCAGTCAGTCTGTCTGCAGCACGTGCTTCAGACTCTGTTCACCAGCGAGTCCACTGCCATTTAATCCAAGTTTCTCTCTAACTTCTGCTTTTCTCTGATTATATTATTGAAAACAAAATATCTGCGGGTTTTGGACTGCTGGTTGGACAACACCATATATTTGAAGAATTATTGGGGGCTCTGGGATCTTGTGAGGGACATTTTCCACAATTTTCTGGTCTTTTATTCTTTTTTTTTTTAATTGAACCATAAATCAGTTACTTGAAAAAAAATTATTGGTACATGAATCAATGAGTAAAAAGCAACAGTGACCAGCAGCTCGAAGCCCAAAGATATTTAATTAATGATACAAAACACAGAAAAGCACTAAATTGTCTCATTTGAGAACTGAACCCAGTGAATGTTTGGCAGTTTGGCTTCATGAATGATTTTGGCAATTTGTTGCTGATTAATTCTCTGTAACTTGTCTGATGAGGTTCAGGACCAAAATGGACAAATGCACAACGGTTTGCTCTTGTAAATGTATTTTTGTCTCACTCTTCATTTCTTATACGCTTCCAAATTTTTTTTTTAGTTGTGTCAGCAGCAGCTGTCATGGAATGGTCCTGGCCCCGTATTATCTCCATGGTTTTACATCTCATGTTCCCTTATGCAGCACCACATGGGCCTGGTTGCTATGGACACGGCCCATGTGATGCCCCCACGCCCTGCCCCCCCCCCCCCCCCCCAGTCGCTTACACACACACACACACACACACACACACACACACACTTTTTTACTTTGTGAATTTTCCATAAACCCTTTCCAGATTAGAACGGCCATATGTTAGAGCCACACATACAGTAACACAATTGCTAAGCTGTTAAAACCATTACAGAGGAAACATGAGGTTTCTGGCACCCAGTCATAGCTTGTCAAATGAGGCCTGTGCTAATGCAAAGGCTGCTCCAAGTGAGGCAGGAAGGTTGTTGTTTCTTGCCTGAATTAGGAAGATACAACCAGTGTGTCTGTAGCCCTCGGTATCCCATAAATCATGTGTTATTTCAGGTATAGGAGCTCAGGTGGTCTCTGTTTGAACCAGCCATAATAAAGCACAGTGAAAGGATGTAAATAATCAAAGCCAGGCATAAACTGCACTTCTTTTAGTAGTGCCAGTAGTAGTCTAAGAGCAGTTATATGGATGTAGTGTATATATATATAAACTAAAATCTGGTCCAGTATTTGTCAGGTGTTCATCATATGGTGAGGTGGGAGTTGGGCTTCAAGGAACTTGACCTAGTGGTATTCATATGTTTTTGTCAGCTGTGTGAGAACAACCTCCTGGGGATAAAATTAGAAATTTCCAACTTGTGAGTTGATGCGGTTGACCTGCTATACATTTTGTCTCTGTGAGGCTACAGCATCTGTGTTGGGGCAGAGGTGCAGGTTCACACACTTTCATCCAGCTCTTGAATTTAGCTACTGAGTCCTTATTATTATAAATACCTCTTACAAGTGCTGCTTATTACCAAATCAAGAGGTAAATGTGCTGTGGAAAAAAAGTTAGTGGGGCGGGGGTTTGGAAGTTTTTGCTCACGGAACATTTATTATGTTGATTATTTTGAATTATAAGTAGTCTGTGTCTCTTTTCATCATTTTGACAATTGTTTCTGTCAGTTATTGTATCATTGTACTTACCAGCTTAATTAACTAAGTAACTCCAACACACCCTACCTGACACCTTGGACCTGGAACAAGAACTGATATTACCGGTAATATGAAGTACTTATTCTCTTAGACTCCCTATAGTGGACTCACTGCATTACTATTGGACCTACTGTATTAGCTGTATGAATTCGTACTATAGTTGTTCTGTTAGATTATAATCCAGGTTTTCTAGTTTGCTTTGTACTCACTGCTGAATCTTTCCCTTCATTTTTTTGTAACAGCCCTTTTCCCAGCTATAGCTCGTATTACAGTCAGTCCCCCTGTTTGTCTGGAGGAGGAGGGATCATTCTTTAAATTTTCTTTTGTGATGTGGAATTTTTTTTAAGATGTATCCCTTTTGATGGGCTTGGTCAAGAACTGTTGCTGTGGGCCTGTAAAGCACACTGAGACATTGTTAAAGTGGGCTGTCCATGTACAAATAAAGTTGACATGACTTGACTGCAGCATAGGCTCACTTTAGAGTGACAAACAATACAAGTGTCTTGAACTGCACAGACAGCATCTGTGCAGTAGAAATTTTACCTGTTTTTTTTTCTAGATTGTAATGGCTCGCAATGTCTCATACTGTTGTGCGAATCCAACAGGAAGAAATGTTCTAGTTAGTGTTAATTAGTGCTTGGAATAGCTTTGTTGCTAAGTGTTGAAGTGTGTGAAGTGTCGTGTGTAAGGTGTGTGTGAGACGCACCCTCTTCTTTCAGTCAGAGAGAAGAGAAAAAGTCAACAATAGGAGGTAGAAGGGAGCTCCAGGCTGAGTCCTGTCTACTTTTCAGGTTAATTTATTGCACTTCTTTGCTCCTCTGCTTTGTAACCCCTGTTATTACTCAGACGGTTTCTCAAGGGCCTGTGAGTGTGTGTGAGTGGTGTCGTCACTCCCTGTTTGAATTGGGTTTAATGAATGTGTGGAGTGAAACATGATTCACTCTGTTACCTGAGTTGGCCACACCCTGCCTGCTATGTCAGAGAGAGAGAGAGAGAGAGAGAGAGAGAGAGAGAGTGAGAGAGAGAGAGTTTGTGTTAGGGCTTTATGGTCTCTAAAGCACGTCTTTCACTCACTGGTGCCTGTAATACCAGTTATCTTAAGTTAATATAATTACACACACCCCACCTCTCCTTATGAACTGTAACACATGGTGAAAGAATTGCGTGTGTTTTGATAATATTAATTCTGTGTGATTGAATAGTATAAAACTCACTGTCTTTCTGGTTGGTCCTAAGATAACTAACACGTCAGGCTGAAATAGGAAATTGAGTTTAAAATGATTTTCAAGACATCTTGAATATTTCCATTTGATGTATTGATGCTGAGTCTGGGCTTTGAATGTTTCAAAAACATTATTACTTGAGTGAAGAACTGGAACAATCTGATCCCAGATACAATGTCAGACAGTATCAAATAATGATTATCTCAACCTGAAGGGAAACAAAAATGTATGACTTTGACTGTGGTCTACATTTGAGTGGCACTATCACTCTAAATGTCAGCCACACATTTACCTGTGTGTTGTTGTTGACACGCTTGTGGTCCCATATCAGCATGCACTCTGAGAGACAGCTGTTATTCCACGTGTATCTGTGATTATTCATGATCAGATATGATCCTGTCAAACCAGTTTTCACATGGACCACATGCCAAACAATGAACAAGGTTACAAGTAAAAATTGTCATATGGTTTAATAAAAAAAAATCATCCTCCATGACAGGAAACATGTACCTGTCTGAAAAGGAAAGAGAGAGATATGTTCCGCATACTATCTACAGTACCTTTGTTTTTTTTTTAAACAATGCATCAAGTTAAACTGGCAGTGGTAACATGTCCAGTATGTGTGTGTCCTGTGGTGGTTGTTTGTCAGTGTGTGGACGCAGTGAGTGGGTGATCTTTTGGCTGAGTGAGATGCATGGCCTGCTGGTAAGAGGAGGCCGCTGGGAGGTTTCAGTAGGATGTTTGTTCTACAGATAAAAATGTGCCGGCTCTTTGGGCCCCAGGAAGGTTAGTTTGGCAAATAAACAACGTCACCCCCCCTCCCCCCTTGAAAATAACACACTTGAAGTCAAATCAGCAAATGTAGAGAGGGTACAAGCCCAAACACAGGGAGACCATATGTCATCCTTTACTCTGAACCACAATATTTCAGTCTGTTGCAATAGTCCCATGACAAAAGTCTACATTTTAAATAGCATCTGACTTGCAGTTTAATGTTGTGTTGTTGCTGGTGGGCTGCATTCCAGCGTCTTATCTTCAAACCTTGTTGAAATTATCTGCTTTCTTTGAGATAACAGCTGGAAGTCCTGGTTTCTCCCTGTAATATTTTAACATGTGTTCATATCATTTTCAGTAAAGCAGGTGTTGACGTGTGTTTAAATTGTTTTCATGTGAAAGCAACTGAGTGAGATGTGATGAGGGAGAGGGAAAAGCAGGGAAGGAGAATAGAGGTCGGTAGCTAATTGCTATTCAGACGGAGTGCCTTTGGGGTAGAAGGAGGGAGCAGTCTCGCTGCAATTCAAATATATCCGAGGCTAGAAAAGTGTGAGAGTGTACAGGGCTGGGAGAATACTCAGCTTTGATGTTTCTCCTTCTGGTGGAAAAAGAAAACGTACGCTCCGAGGTGAATGCAGCTCACCAATGCTACTGTCAAACCGAGAGGAAGGAGGAGAGCTGTGGCAGCCTCATTCAAAGCCCGACTGTAACGCTCCTCGCTGAAACAATTTGATTGTGACCTTCTACCATTAGGACAGACATGACTGGGTCACTGTGAGAAAGTGGGTTAACAAGTGGGGCCCTCCCCTCATCACCTCAGCTGAGCTGTGCTTTGCCTCCTAAGCAGATTTCTTTGACTGTTTATGAGCGTGTAAACTGTGAACAAATATGAGCAGATTCTTGTCTTAGATTTTAAATAAATCAGAGAAAAGGACTTCTCACACACTTGATAAAGCTCAGGCTGCTCAAAGAGCACAGAATTCAAGCAAAAAAAGGCACAGAAACAACATATTATAAGGGCGTCAGTCATTTTTCTCATATGCCTGTTTGCCAGTTTAGCCACATTTTAATTTCCTGTCTGATGTCTATTCACCTGTAGTTCACTGATAACATGTACCTGTCAAACAAGTTTAACTCTTTAGCTCCCACTGCTGGAGCCAGGACCTGATGATAAAGCATAAAAAAACAGATGAATTTCAAATCATTTAATGCCACGCCAACCCCTCCCCCATCTCTGACTCTATCCCTCCCTCTCTCTCTCTCTCTCTCTCTCTCTCTCTCTCTCTCTCTCTCTCTCTCTCTCTCTCTCTCTCTGCAGAGAAACTGCCTGTTCACATGAGCTAAAAATAAATCATGTGACTGAGCGAGGCCAACTGTACCGTTCATGCATTACTTATGGAAGTGTTTGCTTTTTCTTCCATTTTTCCTCAGGAAAAAAAAAGAGCCTCAGTCCCTGAGTAGATATTGTGTTGGAGTGGGTTCTCAGGCGATACCCTCCAAACATGAGCACTCTCATTTTTGTCAGCTTGTCTGTGGTGTGTCATCAGATGTCTGATTTGCTGAAACTTTGCTTCGTTGTCTGCTGTACTGTGATAGCAACTTAATATGTTGATGCTGATAATTAAAGTTAAGCTGATCACTCAGTGATTAAATGTGAGGGGGGTGATATGATCACAGTGTCTTATTGGTTTACAAATTTCTGTTGGCCAAAGTAATGATTCCAAGCAAATTATGATAATAATTAACAAAAACCGTTTTGTGTTTTTTTATGGTATATATTTGCCAAATACTGACATATTGTTTATTATTTTCATAATAAAGGATAAAGGTTGTTTTTTGATCGTTTTTGTAGTTGACCATCCTTCGTATTAGTTAATAAATTAGTGGGCAGTCAGCAACACAGGTTTGTCACAAACAGACTCATTTGGAGGAGAAATCAGAGGTGAATGGTTAAATTATTACCTAAACTGTCCATTTTAAGCATCCACCACAGTTTACAGACCAACTTCTTCAACCTACCATACATGCACACATGCACACACACACACACACTGTGCAATGAGGGATTATTACAAAAGAGGTAAACAACAAAGGGACAAAACCAAAAGAAAACTCCAAACAGAGGTTGGAGCCAGAGGAACAGTGGTGAGCTGCCCACACTGAATCATAGCCCCTGCAAAATATTGTAATATGTAATGTTAAAATCATCATCTACCTGGTAACATCACATCTGTTTGTCTGTTGGTTTGTTGGTTTTAGAATGTCTAAAGCTATGAAAATAAGACCAAAGTTTAAATAAAGCAGAATTATCCTTTAGTACTATGACTGAATTCAAGTATATCGCCCAGCTCTAGGTCTGTACTCCATGTAGTTGTGTGCCTGGCGGGTGCACACCTCTGTCGGTGTGGCAGGAAATCCTCTATCTAATCTCCGTTGTCCTCTGTGGTGTAACTGGGAAGAGACGACATCAGTAGCAGAAAGCTTCAACCTTTCATCGCTGTGCATCTCAGCAGCCTAATTTTTAATCAGGGATTAAAGCTCAGAGCTCTGGGAAATGATACAGCGACAAAATAGGATCACCTGTCAGACCGGCCAATATCATGCAGTGGAAACAACCCTGGGTTATTACGCACACAAAGCCAGGCTTATCTCAGTGTCTGTTTTTACTTAATAAACAGGCCTCCGCCATTCTCACAGATAAGAATTATTGAGGTTTTTCACTCGTCGCAAGAGACAGTCTTCATCATGAAGATGAGGTTTGAGAGTGGCCGGAACAGCTACTGGCAGACACATTGAATGAATCATCACTGTTCAACACAGATACTAGAAAAGTGAGTGCAAGCTCTCCAGATGGATTTTTAGTATGTGTCTGAAAATCTGACAGCTTTGCCCACAGTGGAGTCACTGCATCGCTTCAGGGCCAGCAGAGATCTCAGTCAGCCTGTGTTGGGTCTGGTGGGGCGGAGGAAGGTGCAGATGGACCGTCGGCAGGGGGGGAATGGGAAGGGGGTGTTGAAGTTTGCTGTTTGGGAATGCTTTGCTCGCCTCTTACTTGTGAATCGGGATTCCTCCTCTTCTGTTCTCCGGATGCACCGTCACTCACCTCTGTCATCTCTCCCTCCCCTCATCTTTGTCTCTTCCTCCTCTGTTCTCCCGTCATTCACATTTTGTCTCTGCATGTCTCCCACCTTTCTCGTCCTCAACTTTTGTGCCTCTCTGTTTTCTCTCTGTGTCTCTGAATCATCCCACGCTTCCATAAGTTTCCATATTTAGTCCTGTTTTGTTTTTCCCTTCGTGTCGTAGCTGAGGCTGGCACCGAGCCACATCTTCGACGCCTTCAGTTATCTCTGGAGATTATTGCAACACTGCCTGCATCCATCTGTGTTTCCATCTTCTCATTTACTAGTTTTTTTTTTGTTTACCAGTCTTTCTCCTCTCTGTTGCTCTCTCCTTCTTCTGTCATAATTCCTGTGTTTGAACAGTTGGTGATTGACACATCAGAGAAAGCGAATCAGTTCAGAAGTGTACAGTTCATATATGGAGAGAATACTTGAATGACTCTTGTCACTTGGTCCTTACCACTTTAAGAAATGATCTCACTATTGAAATGGCGTTGATATGTTTTTCATTAAGGAGAAATAAATTTGAATGCTTGTTATGTAATGTTGAATGGGGACAGACCGCCACCAAAATGTTGCTCACTGAAGTACACTCACTGCTCACTGTGAAGTTTATTCTAATCCTATCAAATCTGAGTTAGGATTTTTTGTCGTTACATGAACAGCTTTACCTATTTCGGTTTTGTTTTACAGGTGACATTACACAGAAGGGCTATGAGAAGAAAAGGACCAAACTCCTGGCTCCCTACATCATCCACACTCCAGGTAAAAACTCATCATCTCTCTTTTTTTTTCCCTTGGCAGGCATAACTGTGTTTTTTTCTGGTATGATTCTGACTTTAATTGATTTTCAGTGTCTTATTGCTGTAGCTCAGTTGCCTGCTCCTGCTCCACCAGCGTCTTTCTATAACAAGGGGTTATTTTGACCTGGCTTTCACACTTTAAATGCATTTTACAGACCAAAAAAAATCACTAAATGTTAACCTAACTGGATTGTAGAATAGTTGTGGGAAATGGCTCTGTAAATGGCTGTTTCTGTAAATGACACTAGTTTGTGTACATTCATACATGACAGTGCTCACTGCTGCCTCCTAGTGGTACAGTCTCTCAGTTGATCTCCCAACATCCCACTGATGGTTGAACACAAATTACTGGCTTATTTTTTCTCTTTCTCTTCCCATAGAACCAGATTTTTGGTTCACTGGGTTCAGGTGGAATCCACTTAAACACTGAGGCTGCTAGTTTCACAATGGTCCCTGGTGCTCATCAAACAACTAACATTCAGTAGAGACAGTGTGGCCAAAGTCCACATGAGAAATTTCATCCACTAGTGTAGCACTTTGGTTTTTAAAGGGGCAGTGGTTCACATTACTCTCAGATATTACCTCACAGCATGTTTTGTTTCCAAAAGACAAAAGTTAAGTGAAGCTCTTTGGCTTCTTGAGGTCCACCGGATATTTTTACTGTTGAAAGGAATGGCAGCTGATGATCTTTGGAGTTGCCATTAAGGCAGCCACTGAGATTACACCACTGGAGAAGCAAGATATTAAGGTTCCTGTGTGTTTATTTATTTATTAATTGCATTTCTTTAACAGTGGAGCCCCCCCCTCAGAATGATGTGCAGCCTCCCGCTCCCAGTTCTTCCTCCAGCCATGCTGCTCCCCCTGCCAGCTCGTCCCGGTACCGAGAACGCCGTTCCCGCAGAACGCATCGTGGTGGAGGAACCAGGGATGACCGCTACAGATCAGGTCAACAAGCAACTCATACATAAAAAAGTACAAACCCCCATCTCCAGTGCGACACTACTCAGATGGCACCACTCACTGACATATAGTTTCCTCTGATAAGCTTGCAGTCCTCAAATTACCCTACATCAGCTTCACTTGTTGAGCCAGGCTGTTTTTAAGCTCAGATACACTGGGCTGTTTCAAAGGGACCAATTAAAGAAGATTGTGTGTGTGTGTGTGTGTGTGTGTGTGTGTGTGTGTGTGTGTGTGTGTGTGTGTGTGTGCGTGCGCGCGCTTATGAAAGGCTGAGAAAGACAGACGGCAGTGCAAAACTGCAGCTGGGGAGCCCCCTCAGTGAGGACCCTCACTCTGTGAAAGCAGAGTGATGTCACTGCCTGGCTATGTGTGAAGAGGCTGTGTGGAGAACAAGAGGAACACTGATGTGGTGGGGAAAACCTGACGCTGGAGAGGTTAAAGGAAAACAGAGCGGTGGAGTTGAGGTGAAAGAGCAGCACAGAGCATGTGAGGAGATTAGTGTGTCTGTTAGCTGAGGTGCAGACTATAAAAGCATCCTCCCTCCAGATCGGCCCACACCCTGCTGCTTCGTTTCTTAATTCTCTCTTTCTGCTTGCCTTTTCAACAATTCTTTCCTCTCATGTGAAACACCTTCGCACTCCAGCATGCTAAATGCCAGGCTGACTAGAGTCAGCCTGTTAAGCTGGAGCTTGATGGAGGGTTGTCTAAGGATATGTTTCAGTTGTATTAAAAATCTGACCAGCAACTGATCTGATTGGAGGATTCAACACAGAGAGGATTAGAGGTGGGAATGTAGAGGCAAAATTGAAATTGGCACAATATATCAAGAAATATATGAGGAATGAGGGGCTGAAATTTACTGAGGGAAAGTAGTTGGACTTTCACAGTGCAGTGTAAAAGTAAAGTTTTGCAGGACTGGTGGATTGAAAGAAATGGCCTAGAGGAGAGGAGCATAGAACAAGGACAAGGGAGATGATGAGCCGTTTGGCCAGATAATGAGTGTGCCATCCATTTTACTCTGTTCACTGTGTAGTACAGTTCAAGTACAGTAAAACTGCACACAGCAGCTATTGTCAAAGGGACTGGAACTGGAAGGTTTCATCTTCAGTCAAGTGTCTGAAATCCCTCCCTTGTTCATTCATTCACTACTCCCTATGTATTACAATAAGTAGTTTACTCTGTGATGAGAAGTAAATAGAGATTTCATACATGCAGGAATAATCATAATCATTTTTGTGTTAAATTGATAACCTCCTGAGCCAGAGCCACCCCCTATGTAGTGTTGCACACCTGTAATTTCCACTTCTGTCAACAGTAAACAATTTCATTGTGCTCTATTTTTTTTTTTTTTTACATCTTTGTGTTTTGGCCTACATTCTTTGATATAAATGGGGTGGACAAAATACTGGAAACATCTGTTAATGTCATGAAATTTAACAGCCCTACAAACTCCATCCTCCAAAATGATCATAAAGTTTCTAAAAAGAGTTTCAACAAAAACTTTAAAACATTACATTACATTAGCTAAATGCTAATGTCAGAATCCTAACATGCTTACAGTGCTAATACGCTTATGTTTAGCAGGTATAATGTTTACCATGTTAATTGGCTTAGCGTGTTAGCATGCTAACATTAGCTAATTAGTGCTAAAAAAAGGAAGCACAGCCGAGGCTGATGGGAATGTCATTAGTTTTGCATTTATTTGGACGTAAACTGAAGGAGTGGATGAATGAGTTTGTGAATTTCACATGATTATTGTGCTGTCTGAAAGTAAGCAATCACCAACATTATTACTGTTCAGCCTGAGAATCTCTGTAACAGATTCAGATTCTTCTTCAGTCTTCAGTTCACCAAAGTGATTGACTGATAGACTGAGTTTTAAAAGAGACACAACATAATCAAATAAGAAGAAGAAACAACAAAACACTGCAGCAATAAGAAACAGAAGAATGTAAGTGTAATCTGTTTTATGGGCTGCAGAGAAAGTGCAGAACCTTAGTTTAACTGCTTCTCATCTCCAGTTATTGCTCCTTAAACAACCTGTCAGCAGTGTGTTTGCTGAAATACAGTGTTGACTGTTTTTTTATGATGCCTCTGTTTCTATACATGCTCTGTAAAAGATTCCACTGATTCAGATTCACAATAGGAAACCAGAGAGATACATAAGAAAGGTAATACTACATTAAAGCCTTTAGCTGCCTGTAAATCTCACTGTTAATTGGAGATGATGTGAAACACACCCCACCCTGCTTATTGCCACGGTGACAGCCCTCGTCCTCCCAGACATGTGTAAGGAGTCAGCCTCTCCTGACGCTCCCGTGTGAGGGTGGACAACGGCACATTATGAGGGAGGATGATTTAGGCTGGAGCAATCTGTTCAGCAGAGTGTCAGTTATGTAATTATGGTCCCCACTGCTGCTGTGTAATGAGCTGTGCTAGGTGATTTATTAAAATGTGTTGATGTTTGAATGGAAATAATGAAACCCCCCCCCAGCTAATAGATGTGATTTGTCAGTGAGTGGGCTATTGTTGCACATGTTTGGTCACGCAGTATGAATGTGTGGCTGTTCACGTGGTCATTTCTTTAATGTGCCTGTGGGTGTCATCATGTGAAAGTGTCTCTGCATTTATTACTGTGCGGATTTGCGTGTGCATGTGTGTAGGCAAGTGTGTGGGCTAATACACAGCTTTGCTCTATGCTCCCGTTGTGGTTTCCTGTTTCAGTGGGAAAACACAGTCATCCTCTCAGGATTTTCTTCTGACTTCGTCACTTATAATGGCCCTTTACATTTTAATATGCTGTGTCTTCTTAAACAAAAGATTACTGAGACAAAACTAAAATGCTGCTGTCAAAAACTATCAGAAAAACACTGCAAATGAAGCAGTTGTTACCAATCTTTTCAGCTCATTTACTTTCAGATGAAGCAGCGTTTTACCTTCAACACATGGTCACAGGTTGAATGTGTTTATGAGCTGTGAGCAGATCAACCAGAGGGATTTTTATTCCTTCTCAGACTTTGAATATTTTACAGTTTACTTTGAATATTGTTTCAAGCAAAAATAATTTTGCTCAGCTGATGTTTGTTTTTTTTTCTGTTCTCTCTAGATCTGTCTTTCAAGTATCAGAATCACTATTACTTAATTACTTTGATTTTTAATCTGACAATTACTTTTTCCACTTATCCAGAGGATAAATAAAGATAACTGTACAACTACTATAGTTCTGCACATCACTGCATTAAGTATAACTGCTTTATTACCTGGCATCAAAACCACTTAGGGTGCAAAAATCTCTCATTAGGGGAAAAAGAAGACTATGACTGTGTGTTGTGGGCAGAATGTGTCTTGCTGAGTGAATATTAAAATCTTTTTTTTCATTGTTCTTGTTTCTAATCTGATCCAAAGCCACCAGGACCGAGCTACCCCTAACTCAGAGTGTGCTGTTCTCTGTCTATGCAGATATCCATACTGAGGCAGTACAAGCTGCCCTGGCTAAACATAAGGAAGAGAAGATGGCACTGCCCATGCCAACCAAGCGGCGCTCCACTTATGTCCAGTCTCCTATTGAAACCCGCACACCACCAGGTAGGACAGGAAGAAGGACAACCCTCCTTTCCTGTCCAGATGCTTTTTCAGACAGATTTGAGCTATAGCCAGAGGCAGACAGGGCTGTAAATTCATACTTTATTCTCTCTTATGTAGACTCCTCGTCAGGCTCTGAAGATGAGACATCTGTGCGCAGGCAGTCCTCAGTGGTCGCTCCCCCGCCTGCGGTCAATCCCAACCTGCAAAGCCCGGACTCTTGGATCAATCGCTCTGTCCAGGGCTCCTCCACCTCCTCCTCGGCCTCCTCCACCCTGTCCCATGGAGAGGCCAAACCGCAGCCTCAGAGCCAAGCTCAGCCTCAGCCTCAGCATCAGCCTCAGCCCCAGTACAAACCGCAGTACCAACCTCTGTATCAGCCTCACTACCAACCTCAGTACCAGCCTCAGCACCAGCCACAGCACCAGCCACATGGGCAGCCCCACACTGCAGCTGTGACAGACATGCTGGCTCACAGTCGCATTGGTGAGACACTGCTGTTGATTGTATTAGTTCAGCAGTTTCCATCGCAAAAAACAGAAACCTTTTATTACAGAATTTGCCTTTCTTTCTATTCATTTTGACTTAATTTTGATAGTGAAAGTACTGTATTTAAAGGTAAACTGAAACTTTAGGATGTCTGTGTTCACACTGTTGTCCATTGCTTCCCCTGCAGCTCCCTCAGAGAACAGTGCCCCCCCTCCAGATGTTGCAGCTGTGGCCCGTCCAGCCAGGGGCCCGCGGGTGGACCTGCCCTCCAACGCCGTGGTACGGGGTATGAGCCGTGGGCAGAGCCGCTCAAGCATGATGGAGACTGCGGACGGTAACGGCTACACCAAACAACTATTTGTTGGTTTGACTTTGCTGGAGCCTGTGTCTGACTTCCAACCATGACGTATCATTAATCAGACTTTACTGCTGTCTTTTCTTCTTGATCTTTTTCCAACCCTGTCACATGTTTATTTGACTGGCTGATAGGAAGAGGTAATATCCAGAGTAAGGAAACTCTTTAATGTATAATGTCCGTAGCCTTCCGTGTTTGCTGTTCTACCCTTTACTCTCCCTCCTGTTTGTAATGTATGATTATTGAATTAAATGCAACAAACACAACGTCTGCACACAAAATGAATCCTCACATGTGTCCCAAACCAGAAAAGAAAAACCTTTACCCCACTTCTCACCGTGTTCTCCTCGTGTTGGTGCCACCTGCTTATGCTGCTTTTCATTCCTAAAAGTTATTACAGTCAATTCACAACAAGTGATTTAACAAATGATCACAACCTCTTGTGTTATGGGATGAAGAGCAGCAGATTGTGCGATGGTCAAGGAGTTTCGGCAGGTAGTGTTTTGTGCATGAAACCATGTTGTGTGTGTGACTGTGTTTTTATTGCCACTTCCCCTCTCCACCTTCACCCTGTGTGTAGGGGTTCCTGTGAGCAGTAGAGTCTCCACTAAGATCCAGCAGCTTCTGAACACCCTGAAGAGGCCTAAGAGGCCCCCGCTCAGCGAGTTCTTCACCGACGACTCAGAGGAGATTGTAGAAGGTATGCTGCTTCATGAACCACTTTGACCTCTGCACTCCCAATATTCTAGTCAAATAATTCAACAATTCTACTTATGGTGTAATATATACATGCATTTCTCTCTATTTTAAAACATACATGAAGATCAGTTGTAAACCGTTAAGAGACACAACTTTTGAATTCATGAAAAATTCCTTTGGTCAGCATTTATCCTCTGTGTATGGTAACAATGGGTCAGTAAGTCATTAATAAATACTTTTGACACCAAGTCTCAAGTTATAAATGTTGGTAAGTCCTTAATAAAGGCTATGTATTAAAACAAAGGGATTTTTCACAAACTGGCAAAACTTATTTCATATTAATTTATTATTAAACTTATTAATAGCTCATAATAGACCTACATTGTAAGTGACTTTTTGACCATTTATGAAGCAGTTAATTACACAAAGAGCCTTATTTGAAAGTAGTACCAACATTTGGTTACATATTTGGCACCTTATGATCTAAAAGTTTCAAATAAAATTCTCTGTGTTTGAGCAATACTTTCTCACAGGAGGGCTCAGGAAAACTTTATTTTTCTAAAGTATCATAGAGCAATTTGTTTGATTTAAAATATATATTTTTAAGTAAGAAACAGGACAAGGAAAGTAAGTTCAAAGGCTTAGACAGTGAAACCCCTGTACATTTAAGTCCAACAATGATATATGTACTACATTCTATCCAGGTGTCATTCATCATGGACCTCATTCATCTGTAACATACTAAAAAGTGTTCTGTTGTCTCTCTCATAGTTCCCCAGCCAGACCCAAACACACCCAAGCCGGAGGGACGTCAGATCATCCCAGTGAAAGGAGAGCCTTTGGGAGTGGTCAGTAACTGGCCCCCAGCCTTGCAGGCAGCATTGGCTCGTTGGGGGGCCACTCAGGGGAAGAGTCCTGCCCTCACTGCTCTTGACATCACGGGCAGACCGCTCTATACACTGACTTATGGTGAGACACATGACTGTATACTATTTAATATGCAGAAGCCGTGGAAGGATGCTTACAATGTCAAATCAAAGTGCAGCTTGTGCATTAACTGTATCAGACAACTGCTAGGAGTCGTACACTGAAAAAATCCCACTAATATTGCTGCGTTGAGAGTTATTTCTCTTAATCTCAATATCAGGAAGCTGTTTGTACTTTGTGTCATGAGATTTTGTTATTTTTTGGCAGTGTTTAGATTAGATCTTACCTCCCCCGTCCACCTTCTGTCTGTTAGGGAAGCTGTGGAGTCGCAGTGTGAAGCTGGCGTACACCCTCCTGAACAAGCTGGGCACCAAGAACGAGCAAATCCTCAAACCAGGAGACAGGGTGAGACAACACACATGGACAGAAGAGAGATATACACACACACACACACACACACACACACACAAACAAAAAAAAAAAAAACATTACATTATTTCTGTCTCAGCTACATTGAATGCAATTAAATTTTGTACACACATTCATGGTGCCCGGAATATGATCCTCTAACTTTTCCTGTAGTGCCACCATCAGGTCAAAATTTCAGTTAGTCCAATTTTTACAAAATACCTAAACATGAAATACCTATTAGATAGCTAAATCTCAAGTTCAACATCTTGGTAGGTGGCGCTGGTGTACCCCAACAGTGACCCTGGGATGTTCTGGGTGGCCTTCTACGGCTGTCTCCTGGCTGAAGTTATTCCTGTACCTATTGAAGTACCACTGTCTCGCAAGGTGAGAACACCTTCAGAGGAGCATGTACATTTTCTGTGTACATAAATAATTTAATTCCCTTCACTTGTGAATGTATAATTTTGTGGGGGGTTTTTTCGTGTATGTGGGGTTTTTAGGATGCAGGTATCAGCCAGGTGGGGTTTCTGCTGGGTAGCTGTGGTGTTGGTCTGGCACTGACCAGTGAGATCTGTTTGAAGGGTCTACCCAAGACACCCACAGGAGAAATACTGCAATTCAAAGGTCAGCAACTTTTTTCCAAAATATGGAAGCGCCTCTGAAATTCCCACAATGCATTCAATACTGATATGTAATATCTAGTAAAAAAATGTCTTTTGTGAAATACTGCAGGTATGGATGTTAAGTATACAGGTTTACAGTTAAAGTTACAAGTCAACTTATTTAGAAATAGTTATGTCTTGTGTGTTTTAATTAGCAAATCCCTTCTCTTACATATCCTGAAGTACTTGACTTTGACCAATGCCTTTCTCTGATAGGCTGGCCTCGACTAAAGTGGGTGGTCACAGACTCGAAATACCTGACCAAGCCCTCCAAAGACTGGCAGCCACACATCCCCACTGCAAACACTGACCCTGCATATATAGAGGTAACAGAGTTTGGTTTTGTTTTTAAAGAGACTACATTGTAGAATATTGTAGAACATATTAAGTTTAATTAAACACTTATTGTCATCCCTCTGGTTGTCTTTAGTTAAATTTAAGTAAGTTAGTAAATTTGTTTTATCTTTTTAGTTAATAGAATTTTAATTGCTGCATATATTTGTTTTACTAATAAAACTAAACTAAGCTAGAACTGACTGTTGCCAAGCACAAAGTGGGATCACTATAGAAGCAAAATTTAATATGGCAGCATTAAAGCCTGATCCTTCCCACTTCCTGATGTGATATGAAAAGACAAGTGTGTTGCGGTTTGCACAGGTGTTTACATGCTCCTCTTGTGTTTCCTTCCCATGTAGTACAAGGCGAGTAAAGAAGGCACAGTGGTGGGTGTGGCTGTGTCTAAAGTAGCCATGTTGACCCACTGCCAAGCTCTGACCCAGGCCTGCAACTACTGTGAGGGTGAGTAAAGTCCTGCAGTGTCGTCATTAGCTGTCATCGTCTGAAGGTTTCTTCATCAGCTCCGTTTTTATGAGTCTGAAGTCACTTCTGTCTTTCTTCACTTTAAGGGGAAACTTTAGTGAATGTCCTGGACTTCAAAAAGGACATGGGCCTATGGCATGGTGTTCTCACGGTGAGCTTGTGTGGACATATATATGGGTGCATTTGACTGGACGCCAGACATGGAAGCTCAGTCTAGAAATTCATCCCTTCTTTTCTTTTAATTGTGAATTTTGCTTGATGACTTTGTTAGATTCGTTGTGCTTTTATTTGCTGTGCTCTTTATTTGCTTGAAATGATTCAGCAGTATATAGCATTTAGCATTTGTAATGGTACAATAAACACAACTATAATTGCCTGGTGAAACACCACACTTAAAATCTCATAAACTGTCAGGGTCTTTCAGTTTTTTCTTTAATTTCACTAATTTGAGAATGTAATTTGGTAGAATGTCATAATGTGAGGTTTTGTCACAATGGGAGAGATAAATATAATACTGTATTAGCTGCTTAATTAGGTTTTGTTTGTTTCCAGGCTGTGATGAACAGGATACATACTATCAGTGTTCCCTATGCAGTAATGAAGGCATGTCCTCTCTCCTGGGTACAGAGGGTCCACATCCACAAAGGTAAATTATACTAACTTCCCAGCTTGAGTAGTGGCAGGTAAAGAATTTAATGTAAAATATCATGTCACTTTTACTCTCATGCAGCTCGTATAGCTTTGGTGAAGTGCCGCGATCTACACTGGGCCATGATGGCTCATCGGGACCAGAGAGACACCAGCCTGGCTTCATTACGTATGCTCATTGTTGCTGACGGTGCTAACCCCTGTGAGTACTTCATGTGACCTTATAGTTTTGAAAACTTCTGAGATATAGTGTGAGATGTTCAATGCCCTATCTCTTTCTTCTCCAGGGTCGGTGTCTTCCTGTGATGCCTTCCTGAATGTGTTCCAGTCCCACGGGCTGAAGCCTGAGGTTATCTGCCCCTGTGCCACCTCCCCTGAGGCCATGACAGTAGCTATTCGCAGGTATGCCACTGACCCATATTTTCTTTTTGAATTATTTTTTAAGCTTTATATAGGATGAAAAACTCAAACACAAGAGAATGATTGAAACCCCTCCCTTCTGCCCCCCACTGTCTTCCCACCCTCCCATTCTCCATTTCAATCCAAGGTTATGAAAAGACATTAACTGACAATTAAAAAAGTATGACACATGCTTCATACAAGGCTGATTTTCGTTTTTACTGGTCCATCAGGACAATGAAGACATGGGCTGTTTTATAGCTGTGTGTTAGTAGAGATGGGATGGATGGAAACGTTTAATCGAGCTCTCTCTCTTCCGTGTAGACCTGGAGTACCGGGGGCACCCCTCCCCGCCCGTGCCATTCTTTCCATGGGCGGCCTGAGCCACGGTGTCATCAGGGTCAACACAGAGGACAAGAACTCCGCCCTGACTGTGCAAGATGTGGGGCATGTCATGCCTGGAGGTAAGGATGGAAGGAAAGATATATGAGTCAAAAGGAAAGCATGAAAAACAAATGACAGGTGCTTGTGGGGAAATCATGTCAGCTGCCATAAGAGGATTCATGAGCTACGGTATGTTGTCAGAAATTTGAGGTCCATAAGATTCATTTGAAATTTGTTGGTTCATACACAGTAAAGAGCCAAATCTTGGATGTTGAAGCTTTCCTCAAGCAACTGAAGGTACCAACAAGAAAATGCTCTGAATTGCATTAATACCAGATGATCGGAAAATGCTAAATCTTCCAAAATTAAAATCTCTGGAAGTCGATTTTCATTTCATACTGACATGGACGTAAACCAGTCAGTTTACACAGCAAGAAAATTATGTTATATTTTGTAAATTGTTCAAAATTGACCTAAAATGTGCAGAGTTTCTATAATAGTGATGATGATGGTGATGTTTTTTTTATTACTGTGTGAATATATTACTGTGTCATTTGTACAACTAGCTGGGCTTAGAACACACCACAAATAAATATAAACTTGATCAAATATTCAGAGCATACATTGTTAAGGTTTTCCAGCATTCACGTCTACAACTAAATAAACTGATCACTGATAAAACATATCTGTGTGATTATAGCCAGGCTGGATAATTAAGATCAGTCAAATAGTCTGTCTTGCCTTTGTTTCTATATAAGAATTAAATAACCAGTCCAATTGCTGATTGCCTGTACCCCAGAATATTTCACAGTATTGTCAAATCACTCCTTTAAATATTAATATTAATCATTATATTATCTACATTACAGAAGAAAATGAGACTCTCTTTCCACTTCTCAAAAATCACACAGCTCACGCATCTATTTCCTTTCTCAATATTTTTTAACCTGACAACCTCATCATCCAGAGGAAGCATATCAGTATTCAATTATGCACCTTAAGAATTTTGGCCTCTCGATAACCACTAGTAAATCCAATTACTGTGACAGGGAAGATGATGTGCATTGAAAACTGGGCTGAAGTTGAGAAGTTCACAATGTTGTGTCTGTGTTTCTCCAGCTCTGATGTGCATTGTTAAACCTGACGGGCCTCCTCAGCTGTGTAAAACAGATGAGATTGGAGAGATAATAATCAACTCTCGAGCTGGAGGCACCATGTACTACGGCCTGCCTGGAGTCACAAAAAACACCTTTGAGGTACGAAAGCATTGTCACAGCACAGACCTATCTGCACTGATACAATCTCAGAAAATAAGAAAGTTGATTCATTTCTTTCTGTGTTATTTTGCCATCCAATCTGTCGCTGTGTTCGCTGTGTGTCGCTGTGTTCAGGTGATACCGGTTAACGCTAATGGAGTTCCCATTGGAGAGATTCCATTTGTGCGGTCGGGACTCCTGGGGTTTGTTGGCCCAGTAAGTGGGACTGTTTCATTAGAGTACAACATCTGTGGTAACTCAAGCCTTGCTGGAAACCATCCTTCTCTCTCTGCCTTTGAATGGATCTGTACATTTACAGTGTAATGACCCGGCTGTGTGTCCCTCACTCCTTACAGGGCAGTCTAATCTTTGTGGTGGGGAAGATCGAGGGTCTGCTGATGGTGAGCGGGCGGAGACACAACGCTGACGACCTGGTGGCCACCGCTCTTGCTGTGGAGCCGGTCAAGACTGTATACCGTGGGAGGTGAGGAGAAATTCTACTTCATACAGAGTATGTGTTGAAACCTGATAAGCTCCTCTACTGACATCTGGTGGTACAAAGGAAGCACAGCAGGCTCAAAGAAGGATGTGTTGTTGATGTACAATAGTAAGTTACAATGTTGGTATCGGCAGAGCTGCATTTCTTTTTTTATCTTAGCGAGTGGAATGGGGAATTTCAGGCTGCGTTTAAACGTGTTTCGTCTGACTTCCACACCATCTGAATAATCCTCATTATATTTATGTACACTTCTGTGTTTGTGCATGTCAGGATCGCTGTGTTTTCAGTCACTGTGTTCTACGATGAGAGGGTAGTGATTGTGGCAGAGCAGAGGCCAGATGCCAGCGAGGAGGACAGCTTCCAGTGGATGAGTCGAGTGCTTCAGGTGAATCTCCCTCGTCATCCTCTTTCAAATGCTCCAATTCTTGAATTTCAAGCACTGTAAAATGATTCTCTTGTATAAAAATATGCAAATACTCAAGTCAAGTGATAGCTAAGCTCAGTAATTCATCTACTCTGAATGTTTCTACACCACAATGTTGAACTGAAGAGCTCCTTTCAGTGTGTCTGTGATACAGAGACAGTCTCACTATTCTGAGATCAAGAGGTCTTGAGTTATCGTCTTAATGTTTGGTTTCCTCTGTAGGCTATCGACAGCATCCACCAGGTGGGCCTCTACTGCCTGGCTCTGGTCCCGGCCAACACCTTACCTAAAACACCCCTGGGCGGCATTCACATCTCTGACACCAAGCAGTTCTTCTTAGACGGCAGCCTGCACCCCTGCAACATCCTCATGTGCCCCCATACGTGTGTCACCAACCTGCCCAAGCCACGCCAGAAGCAGCCAGGTGTGTTTGCGATAAAACATTGTTTGTAAAAATGCCTATTAAGCTCAGTTATGATGGTATATGTCTACATAAGGAGATTCCATAACTGGAGATTTAAATTATGATGCTGAGATTTTCTGACTGGATAAGAATTCCCCTTGAACTGATGCCTAAATTACTAACTGCATCCCCAAAGATGAGAGAAACTGCTGACTGTGTCCTGCGTGTGAGAGTCAGTCAGGGTATAAAGTGTTTTGTAAAATAAGAGCATGGTCTCTGGTGTTACATAACGCACACATAACAGTTTCTAAATTTGGCAAAGTAACATTCCTGCCATGTTCGCCATTGCTTGTTTGGTAAATGTCACACAATTTACATTATCAAAACCAGTGTGACATACACTCTTCACCTGAATACTTTACTCTGTTTTGTTTTTTTACATCCTTTGTATTTGCTCTGGATTAGTTTTAGTATTACTTTCCTGTAGGGTAAATGTTATACCCATGGTTAATTCTGACAGGATTACAATTCTAAACCTATCTTTTTCTGTCATTCTCTCTCTCTGTCTCTCTCACACTCTTTTCTAGTTGGTGTGGGTCCAGCATCTGTCATGGTGGGCAACCTGGTGGCAGGGAAGAGGATTGCCCAGGCTGCAGGCAGGGACCTTGGCATGATCGAAGACCAGGACCTCGTCCGGAAGGTAGTATGACCATCCCCAAATTCAACCAAGCACTAACTCTGAATCTGATAACTTTTTAATAACATTCCCATTTTCAAAAGAGCCACATGCGTGTCATTCAGAAGCAGCAGGAAACATCTGCACACAATCAGTATCAAAGCTCAAAGTGTGTTATGATGGTAAATAGAAAAGTTTGAAGACTGTACACAGCCAGTGTAACAATGGCCCCAACTCAGCGAGAACTCAGTTCTATAGATGTAAAAAAAAAAAATCTGGACTCTTCTCTCTTTCTGCTCTCGTTTCCTTTTGGATGTAGCTCTGTATGTGGCCCACTGTGATGGTAAGAATTATGGCCCCTTCTGGCATCTTCCCCACACCCTTGTTTATTCTCATCATGCTATATAGTGTATTGTGGTTTTATTTTGTGTGCCAGAAGCAAGAATTTGCATGTTTTTGTTTTTACATTCTTTTTAATTTGTGTTACAAGATATGCACCTTCTGTAGCTGTCCCCTTGTTTTACTGCAGACGTACCTTTCACCTCCTAAGTTATTGTTCATTATTTTAAAAGCTGGATTGGCTCAGAGTATGTGGTATAAATTGTTTGCACCTTGACAAGAGGAAATTTATGCCAGACAGCTGTGCACTGAGGAATGCAGTCTCTGAGCACCACTTTATTTTATTTTATTTAGGTGTATTGAATTAAGTTCTTCCATCAGCACAAAACCCCTCCCTGTATAATCCCTTCGTGGTTGTGTTTGAAATAATGTGTACGGTTTACTTCGGCACGTCCTCGGACGTACAGTGTACCCATCTAATTACTTATTGTCTTCTTATTACAGCATCAGTATTTGACAGAGGCTCTGCAGTGGAGGGCACAGACAGACCCAGACCATGTCCTTTATGTTCTTCTGAATGCCAAGGTACCTTTCTGATCTCCTCTTACACTGAGAAGTACAGTGCAGATATTTAAGTTACTTTTACTTTAAGGCACAGAACTAAGGTAAAGATGCTGCTGCACAAATTACACCTTGTGTTTCTGACCCTCTATCTCTCCCTCTCATCATTTCTTGCTGTCCTCCAGGGTGTAGCGGTGAGCACAGCGTCCTGCGTCCAGCTTCATAAGCGAGCCGAGAAGATAGCTGCAGCGCTCACTGAGAAAGGCAGCATCAACACCGGAGAGAACGTAGTGCTGCTCTATCCCCCTGGTAGGTTCTGCCTCTGGCTTCCAGTCTAAGTATCACTCCCATAGAGACTAATTATCGTGAATCGTGGATGGTTTTCTCTCTTATTTTACTCCACCTTTTTCCTCCATCTGTCTCTCAGGCATTGATTTGATAGCCGCCTTCTATGGCTGTCTCTACGCTGGATGTGTTCCTGTAAACGTCAGACCTCCACACCCTCAGAACCTGGCAGCCACGCTGCCCACTGTCCGCATGATTATTGATGTAAGCCTATGAATGCTCTTTTGCGCGTGTGTGTGTGTAATTGCATGCTCCTGGGTTTGTGATCTCCTAAGTCCCAACAAATAAAAAAAAACTGCAGAAACTGCAGAATCAGACTAATCACTTTAAATGAAAATAAGGTCATACAGTTTCCCTGAAATGTTTTAGAGCTTTAAAATCTTTAAGAATTATTAAGAATTAATTTCAACTTGTTCAATGTAATTGTGTTTTTTAAACTCAAAAATCAATATCTGTACTGGCCTCAAAAAGTATCAGTCAGGCTGTAGGAAGATAAATCATGTTGTGCACATGTGCCCATTTTTTATCTGCTAACAGCTGTTTTTGTCACTCATTTAATTCTTGGCAGTTTGTAGCAGCTTCTCCTTCTCAAATGAATCATG
This sequence comes from Toxotes jaculatrix, assembly GCF_017976425.1. Taxonomy (NCBI): domain Eukaryota; kingdom Metazoa; phylum Chordata; class Actinopteri; family Toxotidae; genus Toxotes; species Toxotes jaculatrix. The sequence continues at coordinate 14,161,094 of NC_054396.1, read as the reverse complement.
CTTATGTTTTGTTACCAGGTCAGTAAAGCAGCGTGTATCCTTACCACTCAAAACCTCATGAGGATTCTGCGCTCCAAGGAGGCTGCTGCCTCTGTGAACATTAAAACATGGCCAATAATCATCGACACAGGTAAGATGCTAAATTATACAGAAACACAGCGGATGTTTTGACTTATCATAGTAGGAAAAAAGACAGGCGTTACTAATAACCTTAACAATGGCTCTGTTCTATTCAAGTGTCCCAGTAAGACATGACAGCGCGACAGTGAACCTGCACAATGCCAAATCCCTGAAACTGAAGCAGTTTGGAATTCAGCCATCATTAATTTTATTATTTACACCTGTGCTTTTCCTAATGTGACATGTCAGCATGTCTTCAGTGAAAAAGGCCTCTTATCATGCACTGGAAAAAACTTCACCATATGTAAATACTGCAAAAAGTTGTTGGACTTCGCTTATCACGGTTTATCCAAGGTGTTGCAAGTGAATTAGAAAAACAAAAAATGGTGCTGCCATCAGTCCAAAGTTCAACTTTAACACATATCTGAACCCTAAATCCACATCAGGTTTCATTATAGTTAGAAAATAAAGAAATGGTGGAAATATCTCTAATTGTGTGTCTTTCTTTCTATTTGTAATACAAAAAGACTGAACTCTGAATTAAGCAAGACGAAGAATAACTTGCTCATTAATAAAAGTTTGAGACAGGCTCATCAGTAGTGAGTAGTAGTAGTCATAGTGAGTGTGAAGTTAGCAGTGTGTACAGTAAGTGCACAGTTTTGTCAGAAACGCTCACGTCAGCTATTGCAGACCATTTTCTGTGCAAGAGTTTGCAGCGTTAAGCCAAACAGGAAGTGGGACATTTCTCTGCAATGCTTTCTTTCAAATGCTTTTCAGTTATCATCAAAATTGCTCAGTGGGTAGATTTGTGCTGTGCTTAGTGTACTTTTGGTTAGTTGCGGCCTGCATCTTTGCTGTGTTTCTGTGTTTTATTCTTTATATTCTTTATTTATATGTGAAATTCAACCCCCCAAAAAAAGTTGGATTTGAATACATTGCACAAGCAGTAAATAACATCTGCTATCTATTCCCAATATTGATGAAAACAATAACTGACAGTACCAGATACACCTGGTAATGATTAAATTTTTGTTGTTTCATTATTGTGCCAAATAATTTGATGCTTACTTTATTCTCTATGTAACATTCAGATGACCTTCCTCGCCGTCGGCCTCCACAGATCTACAAGCCGCCCACAGCAGAGATGATAGCTTATCTGGACTTCAGTGTGTCCACCACTGGCATGCTCACTGGGGTCAAGGTGAAACACATGAGATTCACTTTCAAATATTGTTGTGTTCCCACTGGATCACAATCCAGTATCCACCTGCCATTGTACAGCTGCTGAGTTCTTAAATTGAAGTTTTCCCCTAATGTGTGAATGTGCCTTCTTGTTTGTAACAGATCTCTCATGCAGCAGTCAGTGCACTTTGTCGCTCCATAAAACTGCAGTGTGAACTGTACTCCTCTCGCCAAATTGCCATCTGCCTGGATCCTTACTGTGGTCTGGGCTTTGTCCTGTGGTGCCTCGCAAGGTACAGCAAAGCGTCACCCACAAAACATACACATTATGCACCAAAGTTTTTTTTTCTCTGATGTGTATCTCTTCTGATCATTCACTGTTTCTCCTACATTTCTTGTCTCTCAGTGTTTACTCAGGTCACCAGTCCATCCTGATTCCTCCCTTCGAGTTGGAGAGCTGCTTGTCTCTGTGGCTGAGCACGCTCAGTCAGTACCGCATCAGAGACACCTTCTGCTCCTACTCTGTCATGGAGCTCTGCACTAAAGGACTGGGCACTCAGACTGAGTTACTCAAGGTAAGGACTGCACCTATAGAGACCCATTAATCATGGCAACTATGGGTTTGATGATCACTGTGCGTGTATGTGTGTGTTTCAGGCTCGCGGTGTGAACCTGTCATGTGTACGGAGCTGTGTGGTGATAGCAGAGGAACGCCCTCGCTTGGCCCTCACACACTCCTTCTCCAAGCTGTTTAAGGACGTGGGTCTCTCATCGAGAGCAGTCAGTACTGCTTTTGGCTCCAGGGTGAACCTGGCCATCTGCCTGCAGGTACACCAGCCAACATAACCTGGCATTACATAGACCCACACTGTGAACTATGGCTTGAGTCTGACCTGCATGTATCTGTTCTTGTGTCACAGGGCACTACTGGTCCTGATCCCTGTACAGTGTATGTGGACATGAAGTCCCTCCGCCATGACAGGTGAGAGCATGAGGATTATTTCATTTGAGAAACGTAAACACTGGACAAGTTTTGGACTGTCGTATTTGAAGTCTACTTTGTAAAACTGCTACAGCCCAACCACATTTTGCAGGGGTATTGTGTGTGTGTTTTTAACACTTTTCATAAATAATTTTGCGTTGATTTTTCCTCCCAGGCAGCCTTAAAACACCTTGAAACAATCTCATAATCTGCAGGCAACCTGTGTGTATATCACAATAATTCAAAAGGCTTTACATTATGAAGCAGTAAATGTTATATGAGATCAAACTCCTTAGATCTTAGGTCCTCAAAAAACCCTCCCATACAAACCTGATAAACCCAGCGACCTTGAGCAGGGGATATGGATATAAAAAATATTTGGAACCTTGAACATCCATGAGTTATGATATAACTGTATGTGTCTGTCTGGATTTCAGAGTGAGGCTGGTGGAGAGAGGAGCGCCTCAAAGTCTTCCTCTAATGGAGTCTGGCAAGGTGAGATGATCTAGTGTTTAGTTCAAGGCATGTTAGCAACTCAGTGCATTTACATTTCTTTTCTTTTTATTTTCAGATACTGCCAGGCGTGCGAGTGATAATCGTAAATCCAGAAACCAGAGGCCCACTTGGTGATTCCCATCTAGGAGAGGTAGGATGAAGTTGTGAACAGACACTCCCCTTTTGTAATGACATTGTGGCAAGACTGAAAATGATCTTCCCTTCAAACCCAGCAGTGGCCCAGTCTGTGTGCTTTTCTCTCTTAGATCTGGGTGAACAGCCCTCACAGTGCCAGCGGCTACTATACCATCTACGGAGAGGAGAGTCTTCAAGCCGACCACTTCAACACCAAACTCAGCTTCGGAGACCCGCAGACCTTATGGGCAAGAACTGGATACTTGGGTTTCGTGAAGAGGACCGAGCTCTTGGATGCCAGTGGGGGTAAATAGACCCTGAGGGAGCTGATTTATTATCTGATAGATTATAGATATAAACACAACCTTATACAGGACCTTTTAATGAATGAAACCTATCAAAATGAAGCACATTCCTGGCTTCTTACACGATTTTCTCTACTTTTTCTTTTTTCTACAAACTTTTCTGGGTGATTTTGCCTGCATCTCTGCGTTTAGATCGGCATGATGCTCTCTTTGTGGTGGGCTCACTGGATGAGACCTTGGAGCTACGAGGGCTGCGTTACCACCCCATTGACATTGAAACCTCAGTGTCCCGGGCTCACCGCAGTATTGCTGAGAGGTGAGAATGCTCTTGATATACATTATCTATTTGACACATGCAGCCTTTGTTACTATATTTTTAGGAAACTAAATACTGACTGGTGAAATCCATCCGATTTAGAGGCGCTGCAGGGCAGATGGACCTTTTTACCTTTTGACAGAGCCCACTGAGTTGCCCCCCCCCCCTGTTTTCAGTGTTTGTGCTAAGATGTAGCTTCATATTTACCGGGTGTAGCAGTATCAGTCTCATCTAACTCTTGGCAAGAAAGTGAATAAGAAGAACTGTGTGTTGGAACAGTTCCTTAAAAACTGCTTTCAGGTTTGAATCCCACATTCAGCCACCCTGGTCTTGTCTCTTGCAGTGCTGTGTTTACGTGGACCAACCTGCTGGTGGTGGTGTCAGAGCTGTGTGGCTCAGAGCAGGATGCACTGGACCTGGTGCCTCTGATTACCAACGTGGTCCTGGAGGAGCACCATCTCATTGTGGGTGTGGTGGTTATTGTGGACCCCGGAGTTATACCCATCAACTCCAGGGGAGAAAAGCAACGCATGCACCTCCGTGACTCTTTCCTCGCTGACCAGCTGGATCCCATCTATGTTGCATACAACATGTGATGGGCTTGTTTAGCCGTCATCCACAGTCTGGATGCTTCTGCACCATCATCCAAACATTTGACTACTGGCTTGGCTGGTGATGAGAAGGAAAAGCATGAACCACATAAACTGCCACCCAGCCCTGTGTGACACCAGCATATCTTGGCCACTGCATGTCTGTGATTGGATCTGCCATGTTTGGAGTTGTTCACTGTGTTTTATAGATAGAATTTTGCCAGTGGGATTGAAGCAACATGTGTTGCAAATGGCAAAGAAAAAAAAAGTCCCTGTTGCACTTTTCTGGGGGGTGCGAGGTGGGGGCAAATGACACATACAACAGGACCACTTCTAATCTAAATACTATATTAATGTCTTTGTGAAAATCCATCTTCTTATTCTATACTTAACACAAACCTCTGAAAACACTTTCCCTTTTGTGTCTACACAGATTCCAAGAGCTACTAAACTTAAATCAACAACTTGAAATATTTTTACATGCCGCTTTCAAACTAACACACACAAATGCACGTGCTGAGCCCAGGTCATTTCTCACTAACATGGACGAATAAAAGAGGGCACATGAAAGCAAACCTTGAAAACAGTAGCTAGTCTCAGTCTGTGCACATTATTTAGACAGGTTATTTTGTCCCATGATAATGAAGCCAAATAGATTTACCTGCCCTTATATATTTCCTGCCTTATAAAACTTCAGCCATACATTCCTATCTTAATTTTTAATGAATCTGTTACTAATGGCTGTTTATTCTCCTTTGATTTTAACTAGTGGTGTAAATCCTGACAGATATCCAAAGGGATCAAAGTAAAAGAGGAGAGAGGCCATATTCTGTACTGTATCTTTAAAGGCCTCCTTGTATTTTAGATACTGTATGTTACTGTATAAATATTTTTAATTGTATAAATGTATAAATGCTTGACTCATCTCTCTCAGTTGATGGTTTCTGGATAGTTAAACTGGGAGATGATTATAGTAGCAGAAAGCAGATTGTAAATAAGATTTGACAGTGCTTTTGAAGTGGATTATTAGTTGTATAACTGAGGGTAAAGATTAATAACTTTAAAGCATTGTTAGTCAGGACAGATATAACATTGCACTTTCTCAAAAATTTGTCTATTTTATTATAACAATGAGGCATTATAACTAATAGTTCAGGAGCATATATTATTTTGAAGAATCTTGCTTGAGGGGCTTTGAGAGTTTACAAGGAGGGCTGTCACTGTTAATGCCAGGAACCTTTCCTGTTGGCCACTAAGAAAAAAAAATGATCTGAGGAGAAAGCTAAAACCAATATCATGACTGTTTTAAAGCTACCAGGTTATTTTGTAAAAAATATTTTAAAAAATAGGCCCACAACTGTTTGTCTGATATCCATTGCCACTGTACTTTATATTGCTAAAGATTCACACCCCTCTCAGTTTTGTACTGCATAATAGAGCAAGTGTTTGAGAGTTTGGCCCTTTCCTTTTCCTCTCTGCACTCAAAGTTCATTCAAACTGTGTTTTGTGTTTGTGCAACTTTGTAAAGAATTACTTTGAATTCCAACAGGATTGTTGTTGGTACTGTAAATCTGTAGTCAGTAGAGGCAAGTCATCATGTATCTGGATTATCTGTGTTCAGTCACTGGATTTATAAGCACTTGTGAATGCAGTTGCAAAGCTGAGCCGCATCTGAACCATCTTCGATTGGCAAGTAAAGTAAGTGTATGAAAAAGAAACTGGTAAAAAAGAAAAAAAAAGTTTGCATCCAGATGTATTTGCAAAATGTATTTGGTTTCATGCAATTTTGTGCTTTCCTTGTGCCCCTTGCCATAATTTATAGGGTCTTTGTACTGGATGATACTGTATTTCAGTGATGAACCCTTAATGTCAACATGTAAATAGTTTTTTTTTTTGTTTTTTTTTTTTTTTTGGACTTTTACAATTGTCCCATTATAACATTCAAACATGCCAAACACAATATTAGAAAGATGTTTTTATTATTCAAGGTAAACAGGAATATGAACCATAGAATTACTGCACTTTGCAATGGTGGTACTTACAGTAGGTTACTACTGTGTGGATTTTTTGATTGATTGCTTGATTGAACTATCCCCATTTCATGTTAGATTAAATGTATTAATAATTTCATAAATATTATGCTTTACATTTGATTTTGCCCAGTTTTAAGTTTACCTAGAAAAAACGACTAACAGCACTTCATCTTAGCTTTAACATTGCATCCTACGTTTGCAGCAGAATGTTTGCATGACTCAGCTAAGCACAAGAGGAAATCAGCTTGAAGCACATCTCATCTCGAGGCACAAGTGGGGGAGATATATGAAACTGTATATTCAGGGAACAAAACTCATAACACAGGGATGGACCAGGTGGTCCCTTGGTGCAAATCTGTGAATACTTCCCATAAAATGTAAACGTTTGTCAAAACAAATTTTCATTGTAATCACTGCGGATCTTGCAAACCTAATGAGCAAAAAGAGGGGTTACAGACAACCAGTGTCCATCTACCATCTACCTGCTTCGCTGGGAAGTCTACAAGGGCTTCCTCTGGTTTCCACTCTTTTTCTCCGTCAGAGTTCTTAACACACTATGCAATCCCAAAGACAGTGCAATTTAATTTCAGAGCTTGCACAGTCTGGTGAAATATACATGCTTATACATTTTGTAATAACGAAGAACAGAGGACTGATACTGAAATTTAACCAGTAGTGTACTTAAGACTGTATTCATCTCTCTTGAGTTGTTCTATCAATATTTTGTGTATGCACTCTTGCTATGTTGTATATTAATTATTTGGTGAATTATAAACTGCTTCATTAGGGTGTGATCCACTGATGAATCTTTAATGCTAGGGAGGTGTTTTAACTCATATAGTTAAGAAATCAAAGTGGTACACCCGTTCCCGTTTTTCTCACTTATTTTCTATTTTGGTTTGTTGTACTTTGTTTTATACTTTATGTAAAAGTAATACAGAATAAACAGAAACATCTAATCATTTAAGCTGTGTGGATATTCATGACTTAAAAGTGTACACTGACCTTACTGTCATAGCCTCTTTGTATTATTATACAAACTGCATTGTTACAATGGAGGTATGTTTGTGGGTTTGTCATAATGTACAGGAAAAACTGTTGTTTGTTGCAAAATAGGCCAATTCAAAGTAACATCAAAAGGTTTCTTGTCAAAAGACCAAAATTTAGTGAAACAATACAGAAGAACTAATTCAGGTAAATCCAAAAAATCAAAATACTGCAGTAATTGTGCATCAAGGTTTCTCCAAAAGATCAGTCACTGAGTTCTGTATTGCCCATGTTACAGAAAGAAGCCCAGCCTCTTCAAATGTTTCAAATCTTAAATTTCCATACTACACAGAAATTAATGAACATTGACAAGAATTCATTCATCAGAAGTTCAGAAGTATTATCAACAAAAAATACTCCTTATGCAGAGTGGCCCCCGTGGGAGTGTCATATTAAATCGTTTATTATTATAACCTATGCATTATTGCAAAAGCAGCACTTGTAAATGTTGCAGCAGGTCGATACAAAGCTAATTTTCAGTGCTAATCTATACTAATGCATCATATCTTACAGGATAACCATATGATTTGAGTGTAAAATCTTGATTGTCAAGTAGCGACTGTCAAATAAAAGTAGTGGAGTGAAAAGTACAACAACAACAAACATTTCTCATCGGAATGGTTTTTAAATAGAAGTGCAAAGTATTATAAAATGGAACCTAGGTTCTGATGGAACCTCAAAGTAGTTTTGGTTGTGGAAAAGTTACAAATGCAACTTTCACTCTGTGTCTCTGTATCCACCAGTTGCTCAAACTCTTTTCACCAATCAGAAAACCTGGAGAGTGTGTTACGTAATGCGTCTTTGCAAACAGCGCCGCCCATTTCCTTTGCGAAAAAAAAAAGTGGTCAGCTATTTTTTTTTAAGCTGACATCTTTGTATTTTTAGCTGTTAGCACTTGCTGCTAAGTAACTTTTCGGGGTATTCCTTGTGTCAAAGTATACACACGAACTGCACGAAGTCCACGCTGTGAACAGGAGCAGTTACGCGGCTTTTGAAAAGGTAAATTTTGGCTGGCTGAGCGGTAATTTTGTGCTCGTCTGGCCGTCTGCTACGCTGTGGCGGTAATGGCGGCTGTTGCTCCGTCAACTCCTCGCCGTTTTACGAAAAGGGAAGGTGTAGTTAGCTTAATGGCTCCCCGTATCGCTGACGTCTATTGACGCGGTAACTTGCGTGCCAGTGACAGAGTTACACATATTTGCTCATGGAGTCAAAAGCTCATCCATCCTCTGAACCGGAGTATCGAAACTTTCCCCGCTCATAGCTCTTAAACTGTTGTTTTTTTAAAAAAAAACTGTTTAAACTGGTTAACATCCGTTTTAGGGATTGTTAGCTACCATTAACTAGCAACGACAATGTTGGCGAGTTTGCACTTTCTTGCAGTAATGACTCAAATGTTAACTTTACATTTCTGCTGTTAGCGTTTTCCGTGGATGGATTCGCCCGCTTTGTGAAAAATTAGCACCTAACGCTAAATCATGAGGGAAAAGAGTTAACAGTATTGACTGTCGGGCCTAGCTATGTTCCGTAACTCCCTGTTAACGTTAGTTGCATTGGCTAACACGATTGAACCAAAAAGGAAGTCGAGTTTTACATGGCTTAAACTCACATGTTTGGAATTAGAAGAAACGATTTGGCTGTCTAAAATAAGAAGATGCGATTTGATATCGCTCCGATCGATTGCACACAAATAGTTATTTGAACATGCATTGTAGAGCAAGCGCGCAGGCCACAGCGGAGTTTAGTTACAGCATAATTACTGACAGTCGCGCTGCACACTGTTGTTGTGTTAGATTAGAGCCATTGTAAAACGGTAATATTGATTTATCTGTTCCCAGTTACTATGGAAGAAGTGCAGCAAGGCAGCAATGGCACTGAGTCACAGACTGCCACCATTCCCACTACCATCACGTCCTCTCAGTTCTCACAGATAGCCCAGCAGGTAACTAATTGACCCCTTCCAAAATGCCATTAGAAAGTATCTGAATCGCTGCCATGTAATGCCACAGTAGCATTGCTTTGTCACTAGCCCACTTTGTTCATCAATGCCATGCAGAAAGCACAACGTAAGCTCTTACAGTTGCCTTATTCATACAGGTTATTTTAAGGTTCTGTTGTAAGTTTGCTTTAACTTTTGTTGACATAAGACTTAAAATTAAGATGGACCCAAGAAGACAGCCATGTTGATCATTACCTTCCATAAAGCTCTTATTTTGTGGGTCATTATCATCAAAGTTAGAGAAAAAAAATATTTGAATTGAACCTGTTCCAGTTTAAATCTTGACATTAGAAAACAATCTGCTTAGTTTGTGGCATCTGACTCAGCTTTTATGGACTCAAACCATACACTGTAAAACTGTAAACACATGGTTGTTGTCTACTCTAAACAAGGGATAAATGAGCACATATGTCATCATATTCTGACAAGACTCTAAATGTGTACACTTAGATAAAATGATTTCATTAGTGGTTTCCTTGAGCTAGATTTTTAAGGGTCACTTTAATGAGATATCCATGTTTAAGATATGATCCAACAACCCACTGCAAAGTTTGGATTATGTTTTGGGGTGATAAAAATATTGAAAATATAAGATTTGAAAAACTCAGCAATAACTTGTCTTTGCATCTCATCCGGTGTACCTAGGGCATTATCTCTTGAAAGGCCCGTTACAGCTGAGTTTTTAATTTTTTTTCTTTTTTTTTTTTACATGTAAACTGAATGCAATTACCATGACAAATGCCTGTGTTTTGTGGTTTTAAAAATGTGTTTGGATTTTTGTAGATGTCCCTGGGTGGTTCTTCAGTGGCTGTTCTACAGCTGCCAGGGGGTCAGTTTCAAGTTCAAGGAGTGATCCAGTCTGCACAGTCATCAGTCATTCAGTCCCCTCAGGTGCAGTCTGCACAGGTAAGACAAGCAGGTTTTCTTGGCTCTGGATTCACTGATTCTAAGAGATAGCTTCCGTTTGATTTGTCTTCTTAATTGCTTTAAATAAACAGTTAATATGCTATCTTATACAATTACTCATATACACTTGTTAATCCACCTCCCTCTTTCAAGGCCCAGGGTTCAGATAGTGAAGATTCACAGGACTCATCAGACAGTGGAGCAACAGCCCAAAAGACCAGAGAAATACTGGCGAGGCGACCCTCGTACAGGTAAATAAATAAAATACAGAAATAAAAAACAGAAACCGTATTTTTTTAATGAAAAGTAATTCATGGAAGCCCCTTCTCACCTTGTAGAAAAATCCTAAATGAGCTATCGTCTGAGGAAGTGACACACATTGAGGGAAAGGACAACAGCCCAGCATCCACAGGAGTGACAGGTGTTACATTACCCACCCCAATATACCAGACCAGCACCGGCCAGTACAGTATGAACCTTTCCCTTCTACATTTTTACATAAAAAAAAGAGTTTGTTTTTGTTATGGATCTGTAAGCCACAGAATTAATTAAAAAACACTTTTTTAATTAAGGGAAATTAAGGGAAATCTGCTATAATTCTGATTATTATGGATGATTACTTACTGTATGCTCACCAAATAGAGCTGTATACCAGAGACGGGAATTCTTGCCAGCTATTAGCGAAAGTGACTAATGGGCCAAATTTTCAGAAAGCCTGTGTGATCTTTTAATCTATTAAAAAAAAGAGTACTCCGCAGTACCCAGAATGATAGCCTAGTCTGTGGGAATGGGATTTTTACTTGCTTTCCTCATTTCTCTTGCCATCTGTGTGGTTTTTCTAGTTACCATAGCCCCTAATGGCACAATCCAGCTGGCAACTCCAGGGTCCGAAGGCATTCAGGGACTTCAGGCTGTCACCATGGCCAACTCTGGTGGAGCCCAGCAAGGCACCACCATCCTTCAGTATGCCCAGACACCTGATGGTCAGCAGATACTGGTGCCTAGCAACCAGGTTGTTGTACAAGGTAAGCAAAACATGGCATGGTCTAACAAAATGTATCTGAATTTCTAAGTGAATTTTATCTGTGCACGTAGTCCGTTTGTAAGGGGAGTCCAGTTTGCCTGAAGAGCAGATGCCACAGTGTATTCAGCTTTCAGACAGTCGCACTGTGTCAAAAAATATATTCTGTTAATTTATTTGTAATGAGATGGGGTGTTCTGGTTCATGTGATGACCAACAAAATTTGTGCAAGTGGATAAGTCAGGCAGAAAACCTCTTATTGTGTACTGTTTAGCGTTGTGCTAATTCTGCTGTTTGCTTTTCAACCATCAAAACTGATGAACAGGATATTTACACACAGGTTTAAAAACCTGTCGTCTCTGTATTAGGACTGCCATTTAGCAGAACTCTCATGGCCCCTGTCATGCCTTGACTGTTCTCCCAGGTACAGGGGGAGAGGTACAAACGTACCAGATCCGCACAGCACCCGCATCCGGCTCCCTGTCTCAGACTGTAGTTATGACCTCTCCTGTGGGACTACCTCAGGCCAAGACTGATGATCCGACAGTTAAGAGAGAAATCAGGCTTGCAAAAAACAGGTAAGTGTGCAGTTTCTGGGTTTTGGAAAATATATAAAATAATGATAAATTGCCAGATACATGCAGGAAAAGGAGGGTTCTGTTGTGATTATAATTAATGTTCTTCTCAACACTGTAGTAAGGAGTGATGTATGTTCAGAGTCCCACTTGATCAATAGCAAATAATGTTATCATTTTCATCTCCTGACTCCAATTTTTGTTGTTGAATAGTTTTAACTCAACCCGTGGTGTTGCCATTGTTTTGTTGATAGGTCATTATTTAGCTTGTTATAATTTAAAAAAAATGGCCACTTGCTGACTCTTCTGTAGAGTTGAACAGTCCACAAGAGGACTGTTACACCAGAAACAAACTGCACCTGATTATGAAAAAGTTGGTACATAATGTAATGTAAATTATTAGTTACTTATTCCTAAATGAATTCATTGCAAAATCTCTCTGTTGAACGAACTGCATGTGTTTTCTCTTTCAGAGAGGCAGCCCGTGAATGTCGACGGAAGAAAAAGGAATACGTCAAATGCCTGGAAAACCGTGTAGCTGTTCTTGAGAACCAAAACAAGACCTTGATTGAAGAGCTCAAAACATTAAAGGACCTTTATTGTGTTAAAACAGGATAACCTGTTTGAATACAGGTCAAGGATTGAGACGTTGTGTGGCAGCGGCACAGCTCAGCCATTTGGACATGTTGGGGTTTCTGGGAACACTTCATTTCAGGCTGAGATCCTCCAGTTTTTCTTGTTTTTTTTTTTTTTTTTTACTCTTTGATATAAAAGTGACTTGTGTTCGCAATGAGATTTACTCAACAAATAAAGAAATTGGCCATTTTTTCCACCTGCTGTTTTTTAAAAATTTGCTAATGCTATAACATTTATAGTTGTGTACATTTTTAATACTGGGAGATTTGAAATTGTGAGCTTTAACTTTTGAGTCTCAGTTTCTAAATGTGTCCCTTCCTTTTCTCTTTGTGTTTTTAAAAATGTTGCTGTTGGGATTTTTTTTCCCCTTCTATCAGCAGCTGCAGAATTATGACTGTATAATTACTACACAGAAAAAATTCCTGTTTATTTTTTGTGAACCAGCAGTTCCCCTCATTTCTCCAGTACAATTGTCATTCCTTATTTTTGTGCAATGGAATATAAAGGGTAACAGAAAAGATGACATTGAGTGTGGTTTGTTTGGTTGTTTCTTGACAGTTACTTAGACAATCAGGGAAAAAGCACAGTGTCCAGGTAATATTTATTATGTACATCTTGGGAGGGGTGGGGAAGAAGAACAAACCGTGTATGAAATGTTGCTGATTCTGTTAGAAAATAAATATATTTTCTCTCAAAATAGGCAATGTTGCTAATGTGTTTTTGTTTATCGTAAATGAAACCAGATCTGCTAGATCTACAAGGGTGTGTGTACGATGTCATCTCACACAGTGTTTTCCTTGGTCCCTATATATAATTTTTCTTTCATTCTCAACTATATTGTGGAATTGGGAATTGACTTTTAATATGTTCACAGATTGAATGCATTTGATAATTTGAAAGGTGCAGACTGAATTTGGACTCACTATTTTTAAATAAATGTTAGTGGTGGACCAATGAACGTGTTGCATGAGGGCTATAGTGACAAACTGTAAATGCCTAAGAATATAAGGTATGGTTTAACAGGAAGTAAAATATTCTCATAGTGACCAATGACTGGTCTTAGTGTGAAAACTATATCATGGGCCAAAATAACATCTGTCCATTCTCCCCTGCAGTCATTTAATGGAATATCCCATGATATGCGGTCTTATCATTAAAGTAACCTCTGGAGCCTCAATTTGTTTTAGGTGAAGTTCAGAGAACCCAGCGGCCTCCAGATCTTTCCACGTTGCTCTGGTAATCGTGCATCCATCCCCCAGATAGTACCACAGAGGTTCAAGCACATGCTGAAAGAAATATGTCCAGGAGGACGGATCAGAGACAACATGTTCCAAAAAGTAGAAGGCTCCACCCTGTAAGAGAGAGAGAGAGAGCCAACAAAAACAGATTACTGCATGTTCAATCAAATCTGGTTCTGTAACTCTGTCACTATTTACATTGGCTGAGTTTGACTTCCTCTGTGTTATTGGTTAAACCTGTCAAGCATAAAAAGTGACAGAGTAATAGGATAAGTACTATGTGTGGTGATCCTGGAATAAACAAAAATACCTGCCAAATATCTTAGGTAGCAGTAAGACCGATCTTGCAAGGAAAAACAAGATCAGTTATCTTCAAAGTTAGCGGTCAAATTGCATAATTTAATCTATCATATTCTAGGATGTAAGCTTGCACATCTTATCATCCTTCACAGATTCATTAGAAGTTATTGCAAAATATATGCACTTTATGTGAAATATCACCATCAGAGAGTCAGTAAAAACAAAAGAGCTGTATCCTTCTGCCTCCTAAAGAAGGTCAATATCTGCAGTGTGACAGTTGTAGTGGGACGGGTCCAGTGCCTTGTTTCAGCGAGGAGGAGGAGGAGGGCTCACACCCCTGCTTTTCAGACAGGCAAAGAAAGTGGTTTTTGGCTTCAAATCAGGAGTTAAAAACAACAACCCAATCAAATACCCACAGAAACACTTAATTATTGCTCTGATGGGACAGTAACACTCTTATTCCACTTTTAAATTCTTTGCCAAAGTGGTTCCATGTCTGACAACTGAGAAAGAGAGCAATTATGTTAATATATAATGGCAATTATTTATATAGAACAGGTGATCCTAATAGCCTAAAATTCACAATCTACCTTTTATGCAAGGCTAGATTATCAGTTGGACAAAGGGTTCATTTTAGTTTATACAGAATCCAAGGTGCCAAATGCCCCAGGTTCACTCCACGCAAGCTGGTTTTGGGAAATTGTTTAACTGCAAATTTGTTAGGAATTTGCACTGCTAAAGTGCAACATCAACAAAGGTCGTGCATTATCACCTTATCTTGTGGCCCTGACTTGCTGAAGGGCCCTCTGGCAAAATCTAGTTTTAACTCATTCATCATTTTGGTTTATACTGTGCTCACATACGACTAGATATGTTTAACCAAATTTCCACAAAGTAAATTTTACACACTTGGTGTTTTTCTGCAGGAGTAATGCTTGTTTTCTGGGTCTCTAGGTAAAAAAAAAAGATACACCTTCAGTTGTGGTCTGTATTGTGCCCTGTACCTAATGGACACTTGAAGGCAATAAAGTACATACATGCTGCAGACAGTGTTAGTTGACTTTATGAAAGAAAAATAAAAAGTAAATGGTTTATCCAGCCATGCTCGTGTGGCCTACCACGTCCTTCACGTTAAGCCACAAATCAAAAATATTTCCAACAGCACTTGAAGGCAGCATATTGGAACTCACCGTTTTGAGAATCCGTCGGACCTCCTGCAGCACGCGCTGCACGTCGCTGACAGAGCAGAGAACTAAGGTGCAGACAACAACGTCCACAGACCCGTCCTCTACTTCCTTCATGTCCTCTCCAGACATAACTAGAAACTTGTCATAAGTCAAATGCTGGTTCGCGTCCATGCTCATCCGCAGATACTTCATGAAGTGCGGGTTGGGGTCAGTGCAGATCACCGTGCAGCCGTATGGGTAGAACTTGAAGTTCGCCCCGCTGCCGCAGCCGATCTCCAGCAGGCGAAGTGTACCGTCTGTGTTTGCAAATTTCCCCACGTTTCGGAAAAGGTCTCTCTTCGTTGTGTGCATTTTATCGTTGTACGAAAACGTAATGTTGTAGGCCAGCAAGGGAAACAAACGTTTGTACATACCGTACAGGCCTGTGATCTCCAGTAGATGTAAGGGTAAAGTCAGTGCTAAGCAAAACAGTCTGCAGAATTTCATTAAAAAGGATTTCATTTTCCTCTTAGGTAATCTTAAACAAGGAATGTATGAGGGCATTTTGAGACAGGCGACTTTAGCAGATCAACAGATTACTCTGTAATACCTGAGCAACAATGTATGTGTTGCGCTTTCACCACACGGTGGCGCAAATAGGCTGTAGTCTGCATGTGGGGGAAATGTGAGAACAAGTCTCAAAGTCTCCCTAATTTTTGACTCTATCATCTCACTGCTTGTTTCGTCATAATAACAATAACAATAATAATAATAGTAACGAGAAGGAGCAGATAATGCAAGCGGATTAAACTCTTTAATCACTAACATTTTGACACAACACAATCACCTTAATCACAAAACCTATCTATATTTCACTGGCAACAATTGTCACATCACTGAAGGCAGTTTGTAAGTAAATCCATTAGTAGCACACAGATAAACACTGACAGAGAGCAATTCCCTAAGGCAGTATCAGACTGATTTACCAGCAAGCAACTTGGAGATGATTGGAGGACAGAAGATAAAACAAATATCAAGATATATGTTTTACTTGAACTGCATACAAAAATTGTATTGTGTGCTATCTATGTAAGGTGCTTATTCAATGTGTTAAAATCATCTGTCTTTACAAAACATAAACACTGAAAATCTTTTTTTTTTTCAGTACAAAAATAAAATTAGTATCAAAGGAACTTGTGTTATCTTTATCACTGGCGATCAATCATGTGGCATAGGAGAGGCATTTAGTGCTTGGCATCTTCATAAACTGGTTGTGCAGGAGACATTCTACGACACTAATCAGCCAAAATCTATTTTATAGCATAGCCTACGATGTGCGGTTTGATTGCAAAGAAGAATGGAGCTTCGATGTGCCTCAGATTGAGTTCAGAGAATCCAGCCGCCTCCAGATCTTTCCATGTTTCCCGGGTGACCTCGCAACCATCACCGAAGTAGTACCATCCAGGCTGAATAATGTGTTGGAAGAAGTATGCCCAGGTTGAGGCGTCTGCAGCAACATGCTCTATGAAAAAGAATGCTCCACCCTGCAAAGCAAAAAGGTTAAGTGTATACTGTGAATTTGAAGTTGCGTGTATGCTGAATGAAAATCTGATGAGAGTTTAAAATATCTGCTATTGATATATCTATTTACTGTTGTTTGTTTTTTTAAGTTTACATTAGGATGTCTGTAACATTTTTGGTAAGTATTCCTTATATAATCAGCAAATAAAACTTCTTTGCTTTTTGTTGGTTAAGTTAATTATTTATTAATTAATTTCCAAATGGTGAATGAATAACCCAGGAGTGGCACTGCTGTAAAGCTATGATTAGAGCTATAGCTACTGTCATTAATATGTAGGCTGTGGTTGCCAATCAGCCTTTTTATCTGGAATAAATGTCATATGATCTTGTCAGTAGTCAGACTACTCACTGTCCGCAGTATACGGTGGGCTTCTCGCAGAGTTTGCGGTATGTTGTTGACAGAGCAGAGCACCAGGGTGCAGACAACCACGTCTACCGATTCGTCCTCAACTGACCCCATGTCCTCCCCCGATGCCACCACAAATCTCTCATACACAAGGTGGTCATTCTCGACCATACTTTTATTCAGATATTTCTGAAAATGAGGGTTCGGATCAGTGCAGATCACCTTGCTACCGGGCGGATAAAACTGAAAATTTGTGCCGGTGCCGCAGCCAATCTCCAAAATTGTGAGCTGTCCGCCAGGCTTGATGAACTCTGGGAGACTGCGAAACAGCTCCTTCTTGTTGCCGTGCATTTTCTTGTTGTACGATACAGAAATCCGGTAAAGACAACATGGAAAGATACGTTTGTATATCTTATACAGACCGACCGCATGCATCAGATGAAGGGGCAAGCATAACACATTGACAACCAAAACACAAAATTTCATTAGCACTGTCATTTTTGCGGAACCTGACCTTCGTGCTGTCCGGCAGGAACAGTGAGCCTCAACGAGAGAGGAGCGAACACTGCAAGTCCGGTGCAGATTTTCAAAATAAAAGGTGATAGCTATAAACGTACTGGTTGTCAAATAGGTTAGTACTTTTTGTTGCTACTTTGTTTTGTATATATGCCAGTAGTGTTGAAATAGTGTCACCATTGAAAAATATTTTAACTGAACTGAAGCGGACCACAGGCGTTTTTGGGAAACAGATGACACGGCATCACCTTTCAAGGCTAACATAACAGGAAGTGGGGTATTGCCATAGGGTTAGCTAGCTCAGTGTTAAGGTTAATTCCCTAACATCATTACTTTAGTTGCCCAAACTTTACGGACAGTCTGTTGCCTTGATACAATGGCTTTTTACAGCCCTTTCCCTGAAAACATCTGCTTTCTGCGGCTGAAAACGATGCTATAGAAGCGATGAGTTAAAAACAGGACATTTGCGGCCTGACGGCTAAACACACTTTAAAGTTCTTTGACGCCAAGCAGAGCTGCGGATTCAGGTGATTATTGTCTGTGTATTCATCACTTTGATAGACCCCCTTTTACACTGTCACATGGTTTTACACTGTCATTTGATAAATCATAAATATTGATTACTATCGCTTTAAGCTATCTTAAGTTTATTGTGTTAAAATAACTTAATCCAGCGTTAAACAAATTTAATCCAGTGCATTGAATTTTAAATTAAAAAGTAGAATGTTCAAGTTCTCAATTTAAACACTAAAGTTGCAGTATTATTATAAGTATTAGTATCGCCACTTTGGGGCAGAACTTCTTAACAAGCTAACAAATCTACAACCTGACCTGTAAAGTTATTGCAGCTAACAGGCTAGCTAGCAGAAAATAACAAGAGCTCTTTTCAATATCATTTCTCTTTTTAGCCTTAGCCTTTTGGTCTCCATCAACTTCTCAGTAAATATTGAGAGTCAAAGTCCATACAAGACTCTTGACTAGCTAATGTTAGTCACTAAGTTTGTTAAACTGCCAGAGACTCATGTGCCAATTGGTGAGTTTTGTTATGCTGAAAACAGAAAAAAAAAAAAAAAAAAATCAGACATTACAGACAAACCATCAGAGGTTACATTTAGTCATTCAGTCAGTTTGAAACGTACTAAGTGCATTCATGTTGTTATTTGGTAAACAGTATAGATCGTGTAGCTCTTTGTATAGATCGTCCTTCCAGTTTTAGGTCAGTGAATCTACATACAGTCCAGCTGTGAATATGTTTTTGTTAACTTGCTTGAGACCAGACTGAGCACACCTTTTAAATTAAAGTTTAAAGTTGACATTTAAATCTAATTGTCATTTAATGAATTCAATCTCAGCTCAGGGTCCACTTGCTCTCTTGTTCTGAAGCTTTCAACAGTATCATGCAGTCCTCATCAGCAAATAATGTTTTCTCAATTGTCATGAAATTGTGGATGTTGAAGCTTTCCATTAAGCAGAGGTAGTTATACCTTAAAATGGCTCTGTTTGGGACCAGTTCTGCATTATTTCTATGGCAGTTCTATGGAGTTCTGCATAGTGGCTGTGCATTGCTCTTGACTAAGGGTGGGAAAGTTTATTTCAGATGCTTTTTTCAAATTTAAGTTAGTCCACGTTATGGAACCCTTTTGTCTTGTAAAGGTAAAACATATTTTTACAGAATACTTTCGTCTAAACATCCGTGAGCCCCTCTCCCCAACTCCTCCTGTATGGTCTACAACTATAGTTTGACTATGAGTCTGGCTATGTTTTCCCATACTCACTATATTGAAATGCACTGAAATGCTGAACTGAAAAGTATCTTAATGAATAAAAATGCATACCAAGCATTTGACTTCCTGTAGACATTAAAGTGCAGTTCTTCAAATCTCCACTAGATAGAGACATTGTTGGGTCATATTCAAAACACTTTCTTTATAAAATCTTCCAATCCTATATTTTGAACTGGGATGGCTGTACACTAAGGGTCATAATACTGAAAAGTGATTTATTTCAGCAACTGAATGTAAGCAGTGGTGTGCTCATTTTGGTACTCTCAAATCAGCATAAACAATCAAACAGCCTTCTCCTGCTATAGACATTATGGAACATTTATGGTGCAATAAAAAAAACAGTGTGAAAATTTGCAGACCCAGTCTCCTGAAAGACCCATATACACTTCCTCATTATTTGTCTTTTTAGGACAGGAATTTTAACTTGTTCCAGTGTCAGATATTGCTTATACTTTCTCAGCACTGACCTGTGAAACTAGATTTTCCATTGGCTTTGAACTGAGAATTATTACAACCAAAACAGACTCAGGGGCTCTGTTAGTGTCACTGTGGACCATTAATAGTTCTTAAGTTAGAATCAGAAACTAATAAGAAATTCAAGTAGTTTATAGAATAGCATTGGCTCCATATAGCACCAGTGTGAATCACTGAATAACCACTTTTGTGGGTTAAATGGGGCAAATATACCCATGCATTTTACCTGTATCATATGTATAGTAATATGTGATTGTAAGCCACTGATTCAAGTAGGTTGGGGCAAAGAGACAGGAGACTGGGGTTACAACCTCCATATGTATCATGTTGTGTTTACATTAGACATCTTATGCTTGAAGGAAATACCAGTGTGTGGAACTTGATAGGATTTAGTCTGTTGTCAGCAGGACTTTATACTGTGTGGTTCTAGTGGCAAGGTTTCTGATAGAGTTATACCAAGCAGAAGACTTTAAAACGTCTATGCAACATGGTTCTCACTTACAGTAAAATACACTTTTTTTCCATGGAAGACATTTTGGCAGGTGTGAATATTTCAAGTAGCTGCTTTGGTTTCGGGTTCCCTGGTATTGTCATGGCTTTCTGGGGACACTTGAATAGAACAGCACCTGTGCTTTTCCAGCTGTGACAAGCCAAAATGTTAGCTGTGGAAAAGGTCTATATTTAAACAGAAAAAAAAATCTGTGTTAAAACAAAGCCATTTGAATTTAGGTAGTCTTTTAAAGGTTACATAGACACCCTATAACCTCAGAGTTGTCCTAAATGTGTTTTGTAACTTCCAGGTCTAATTCTAAAAAAAATAATATGGAATTAAGCACTTCGAGTATTTTCATAACAATTCCTGATAAAAAAAAAACAAATATGTTTTCCAACCAGAATATCAATTAATGTTATTACATGAACAGTGAGCAGTGGGTTTTTTTTTTTCTGCTTACGATGCTGCGGTCTCTTGTCCGTTATTGAAACTAAAGGCATTTACCGACACTCCCTAACAATTTGCTGAGAGTCATCAATTATGCAGGGTAGCCGCACGCACTGGGAAGGAAGATAGCAGCAACAATATGGCGACAGCCGCAGTTACTCCCGACGCTTTTCTACATCTGCAGTTCAGTGACAGCTGCCTGGATTTCTGTTAATGCGAGAAAAAGTAAGTAGACGATCTGTTTTCTGCTTTGCCTGATATTTTCTGTCGCGGGATGGATCGCAGTGCTACTTTGTCGACTGACTGCATCCCAGTGCCGCAGAGCGGTCCCTCTCTCTCCTCAGCATCTTTTCCTAGCGTCTGTGTGGAGGGCTCTTTGCCAGTACATGGGCACAAATATGTATGAGAGGCATCAGTGAGAAGTAGGGAAGATGTGATTTTCTCAGGGAAAAACATGGACCGGCGATGCGACGTGGTAGGAGAGGGGGAGACAGCGGGTTATTTTGGGGTGTTGGCCTGCCTCTGGATGGAATGACATCTCAGTGTGTCAGAATGTAGAAACATACGCATATGAGCTACAGAAGTGAGATCATGTCAAACTTCTGTGAGTGGCGACTGTAACTACCACGTATGCTCCAAGTAACACGGACAATGCGGCGCCTGCAAAACCATTTTACGTAGCACTTTTCTCGCCACCATTATTTTATAACTATCATAGTTTTACCCCCCGCCCCACACACACACACATACATCCCCACATCCCACCTCTGTGCCGCCTCCCCCCTCTTGCAATCTCTTTGGAGACTGTATTGCGTGAGGAGGTAGGTGCGTCTTTACTTTGGCAGTCCTCAAAGGGGCCGCGGCACCCCTTTCTGCTCTTTTCACGCAGTGTCCCCCCTCATTAAAAACATTTCCCTTCATGGTAAACCTGCATCCTATGCAGTCTCTGGCTCTCTGGCCGACTAGACCTTATCTATGCGGGTGTGGTATAGCCTTATAGTTTCTCTCCCCCTCTCTGTCTTTATTATTATTATTATTATTTAATTTTTGCTGTAATAATTTTACTTGTTTTTGGTGGTGTGAAACCATGTTGTGCTATAGGTGGCTTGGAGTTGCGGGAAGGGATGAGTTGTCAGGACGTGGCTCGTGTATTCAGCTGACCTACTATGAGTTAGTTAGTTAGAGCCTATAGCGGCAATAAACCACACTGCAGTATTTTAGGCTTTGGCCCTATAGGACAACGGCGCGCCTAGGCCTAAAACAGTGCACTTTACCAAGGCTACCAGTAACTCTCAGCCAACGAAGGGCATTTGCATGATGCAACATAGGCTGTAATGTAAAGAGGAGCTTGTGGTCTTCATCCCACACAGGACGAAAGTTCTCCCTCAGAAAAAGGAGTAGGTGTTCTTCTCTACAGTGGCTTTATGTCCCAGCCTCTATTTTTTTTTTTTTTTTTGTCTGAAAACCTTACTCTTCGTCTGTCCTCTCTGGGGGCAAAATGATCATAACTTATAATAATTTCCAGTCAGGTCGTCATAACTTTACCTGAAACTGACTCAGCTCAGATGATGGAGAAAGTGCCATCCACTCCTATAGGAAATGAGAGGTTACGTGAGGCCTCCTTTAAAAACTGGCAGCCAAGTTATTATTCTCTCAGTAACGCTGGACTCGGGCCTGTAGGCGCGTTCACCTCATTCCCAGTGGTTTGTGGATTTGGTCCGAGCTGACATCTTATATTTAGTGACGGGCAGCATTAAAATATCACTGCAGGAAATGAAGGATGTGGAAGTTCTTTGCCGGCCCATGTGACCCCCCCCCCCCCCCCCACACACACACCCCCACCCCCCTCGCTTGCTCGCCCCGTGTCTCCGCGGTGTCCGGTTTGCTCCATCAGATGTCAGGTCATCATCAGAGCGCACAGAGCAGAAATGAAGGATTTTTCCAGGTGACGGGACGGACTTGTTTTTTAAATTTTTTGTATTTTTTGGATGTCTCTCCTGCGCACAGAGGACGCAGCGTCAGAGCAGTTTTCTAAACGCTGCTCAACCGGACAGCGACTACCTTTTTTTTTTCGCTGCAAGGCAGTTGAGGCTACCGGAGTTGTTAGTTTTTCCGTATCATCCATCCATTTCCAATATCTTATATTGGACTCACTTGGCTCGGATTTAACTGAACCGAGAGCGGGGTTTTTGGCTTGCGCGCTGTGGGTGCTGATTACACGCGTTAATAGGATTCGGTGTACCCTAATTGTATGAGTGATCTCAGCGGTCTTTTCAATCCAAGTGTGTAAGTCAGATAGTTACGTTTGATGCAGCGTTTGTCACGTGACCTAGGAAGTTAGTGGGACAAAGAAAGCATAAAGGAATATCTGCAAAATTTCAGCCGGTCGACTTTCAGTTTTGCTGCCTGTTTCTATCCCTCTTTCTTTCTTTCTTTCTTTCTTTTCGGATTGTCCCAAGCATTATGTGTAAACTGTACATGCGCTGCTGGCCATGGTGTTGCATCCTGGTTTGAATCACCTTGACGGTAGATCAATTGGTGTGGCATTGGTGGAAGGAGACTTGGAGGTTGTGCCGAGGTTGGGTTACTTGAGTCGGAATTCATCCCTCTTCTGTTTGGCTGTGCTTTTTCGCGAAGATACTGGGTTGTTGGATCTCTCTCTGCCTGTGGATTTCTTCTGACTTCTCTCTCACTCATTTCCAGGTCTGTACCCTTGCCATTGTTTCCTTCAGTGTTGCTCAAAGTGACTAATTTTTTGATGGCCTGAGCTGTGAGGGGACTGTCAAAGAGGGTGTATCAAACAGTGTGGCCATCAGCCAGCTGGGGAGTGAAATTCATCTGTTGTAGGAGATGCAGTTGATGATGTTATCACAACCTTACTGTTTAAACAATGAGTCAGAGCCACAGCAGTTAAATCATTTCCAATTATTTGTGGAACTATCTTGTGGCACACTTCAGTAGTTTAGTTTATGTTTAGTTATTTCTAAATTGATATTTAATACATTTAAAATGACATTTGTATATTTTATTATATATTTTTTTTAACTTTTGTCATGCAAAAGCACTGTAAGGAACAGATGGACTGGGTTGTCAGAGAAAACATCAAAACAACAAATGTTTATAATCACAGTCAGTGTATTTAAATGTCAGCTCAGCATATTGTTCTTTGAGATCTGTCAACATTTGTTCTGGTTTCCTGCAGTAAGCCCCACCCACCCCGTTTTACTACAGATCTCAGTCACATTAATATATCTGCTTAATCTTTCATTTATATGATAATTTATGCGATAAGGGATGTGATAAGTAGATGGCAGAAGTAAACTCCAAAACAAATTTACGGCAGTGACCCTTGATATACAATATCGATTTAATGATAGTGAATGTGTAGCATTAGACTCCTCTCTAAGTTTACTTTCACATCAAGCATTAATATCTGGGTCTCTTCAGACTGGTTTAAGATTGACTGGCTCCTTGTCATTTTGCAGCATAGCATAAAATATGCTAGTGTTAGCCTGCGCACTGGGAACCACTTGCCTCTGGTTTTACACCTGCTGTGAATGGGAGTTGTTTGAATTCTCAGCTACTGAGACCTCCAAACCAAAACAGTGAGCTGAAAGCCGCGTCAGACTTTTGCAGCTCCATGGATGCATGTGCATTGTCACTGAGATCAGCGGCTCTACTAACACATTCACATTATAAAGTGTCATTTTATTCATTGTTAATATCAACAAAATGGATCTTAAATGAAAATTCATGATTCTAAATGCTGCTCTTTCCTGTGGTTAAAACATAAACACAAAAGAAATATTTAAAAATGTCAACTAAGATATTTGTGAAGAGGACTGTGACAGATGAGTGGCTGTTGGGTTACAGAGCCTGTCATTTACAGGCATGAATGCAAGAAGAGAAAACCTGACACTTTCTCTTTGCTGTTGGGGGTCACAGAGGTGACAGCAGCAAAGGAATTCAATGCTGTCTGTGTGCTTGGTACCGAAGTTTAGCTTTTGTGGATACAGAATCAGTACTCTGGTCATTAAGGTTGATGGAGAGAGCAGAAATAGTGCCTACTGGCCCATGTTCCAAGTGTTTGCACTTTTTCAGCTTTATTTTGCTTTGTTTGCTTTCTCTGGCAGAACTAGTAAATTCCATCTGCGAGGCTTTGAGCAACGCCGAAGCTGAAAAGAGATGCAAACAAAGTGGTCTGAAATATAAATATGTTAACCATTTAACCCTTTGTTGTCCAGTCAGCGTGACTCTGGATAAAACAACAACAATGAAGAAACTAGATGACATTATTTAAAGAATCATTTTTTTGTACCTCTTTTTTCATTTTGTCTTATAAATTGCTTTCTCTTTGCTGCGTACCTTAGTTTCACTCCTCCTCACTGTCTCACTCTGTGTTCCTCTCTTCCTTTCAGAGCTGGATGTCTGGGATGGAAAACAAATAAAGAGGAAATAGCTGCAGGATGAAAACATGGCCGCACCCCTTCTTGCACCCCCAGGACCTGACAGCTTCAAGAAATTCACCCCAGAGTCGCTTGCTAACATCGAGCAGCGCATCAAAGAAGAAAAGAACAAGAAGCCACCCAAGCCCCGATCGGACAGTAGTCACCGTGACACATCTGATGACAATGAGCCCAAGCCCAACAGTGACCTGGAGGCTGGGAAGAGCCTGCCGTTCATCTACGGCGATATTCCTGATGGAATGGCGGCCACACCGCTGGAGGATTTGGACCCATTCTATTTGAATAAGAAAGTGAGTTGTCCCACAGGCCAAATGCACCACTCAGTTTTCTTCGACTTATCAGATACACACTCAAATGAAGAAGCATTTGCTAAATGTCAGTGAGAGGTTTATAAATAGTTAGACATTCCTTTAAATCTTTACAGATGTACGATTCAGCTGTTGTGCTGAACCTTCGAAGTCTTTGCCTCTTTCTCATGTGAAACTGCCTGCACTGTAAACTAACCACACAATACATATAGTATAAATATGACATGTAATTCACCCTCATAACAGATTCAGGTCTCATATCAATTCATTCAAAATGGAAATTACTGCATTCACTACAGAAATAGGGGTAGCATAATTGCAAAGATGACCTTGAAGCATTTAAGAGCTTTTCAGTATTTTTTAGCCGCTGAAACAGTCACTGTATTATTTGGGTGCACAGGGAGATCCGAGGCCTGTGAGGTTTTTCTTATTTTTTTTTTTTAGTACACCTGTAAAATCAAAGCACAACTGAGGCTGGCTGCTCTGCTCCGTCAACACTGCAGGGTTGCTGTGGAACGCAGTTCTTGAACAGGGGTTAGCCTCATATAGGTTTCTGCAGTTTTGATTAATCACCTGCGTTAATGCGTGGTAAAAATGATGAAACTGCTGGAGGGGATGACAAATCTACCTTTATGTTTATATGCCATCGGTGCTTTTGTTAATTGAATTGTTTTTGTGACAAAACACACTTTCAGATTGCAAGTTCTCTGTCCAACAAATTTGGAGTTGACAGCATTTTCATCTGTGCAGTAGAGTAATAATTTAGCTGTAATTTCACTGTATGTGTGCATGGCTTATATCTAACAACGTGGGAATCAGAAAGTATTCTTCTCTCCACTATTTTTGATAGGCTTAGACCATATTTTAGTATTGTGTAACTTCAATTTTACTGTTATTTAAGATCATAATGTTGTGTGTCACCTCAGATGTGCCACATAGTCTCAAAACATTTTTGCATCCAAGGAAAATCGGCTTCTTAAATTACATGATATAGTTGCAGATGACACAAGATCTGTGTGTTTATTAATTAGAGACAAGACTTAAAGGCATTTTAGGCATCGCTGCTACACCACTTAAACTCTAGCTTGGCTCTACTGTTACTGTAGCTCTGCACTACCAAAGGAGGAATGAGAAGTGATGGCAGAAGATGGCAGGAGAGGACAGGAAGTGGAGAGAAAGGGCCAGGAGCATGCTGTAGTACCTTCAGCCGTTTAGAGGTGTGGAGTAGCCAGTCTCCTGTGTGGTGGCAGTGATAATGCAAGAGAATCTGTGGCCTGCACAGCGGCAAGAAGCCCAGTCAGCAGGACTGGCCGTCTCGGCCGGAGAGCACTCCGTTGTAGGGCGGATGAAACTATCAAGTGTATGTGCCTTTTGTGATCTATTGATCCACAGTCCTAGTTCAGTGGTGGCCACAGGAAGGGTTGCATTCTTGTCTTATTATCCTTTCCCACTTTGCTTATTGGCCAGAGCATGCCTCTTTAACTCTTTTTACTTTCCTGTGTGGAATCTCACTGTGGTGACTGCAGAGTTGTTCAACATGGCCTCCACTCGCATGCCTCGTTTACCTGCAGCAGGAGGCCTTTGTGTTGTCTCAGTCATAGCTGTGCAAATGTCTCTGTGACGGTATGTGTACATGCACTATTTTCACAAAGAGGCCACATTGTGAAAGCAATACCTAACAAAGCTCATTGACTTTGAAATAATGTGTTTGGATAGTTGGTGTGTAGCTGATACTCGAATTGCCTCCTGATTGTGATATATGAAGAGTTATAGTGTTGTGGACCAGTGCTGTCAGGGTCTCTTAAGGTTTTGAAGTAAAAGGAAAAAACTGGGGCTCTGTCTCTAAAGGCAATTTGGTGGAGTAGGTTTATCACTGAAAAAGTTGTTGAGGGGCTTACATAGTGCAAACAAAACTCCATTTCCAAAGTATTACCATAGAATGACTGTGCCTACAAGACATTTCATACTTAATCACTCTGGAGGTTTTTAAACATGTTGTGCAAAAGCCAAAAGATTTTGTATAAGAAAAACAGGATTAGAGCATAATAGACTGGAAACTTAGACTCACTGACTGAGTAAACACAGCAAACAATGGTAAAGTCACAAAGTTTTCCAGCACTTAAGTACAGTATGCTACGGTACAGTCTTCTGCTTTTGGCTCAAAGCTTCAAAGCCCTGTTTCTCATAGTTTATGTAAAAATGCAATAAAACATAAACAAGACATGAAAACTGTACAAACGTTCAGCCTTCAGACTTTCTGAATGCGCCTCTTCTCCTCATTTACTGTACTGATGATTGTCCTGTAAATGATGCTATTCCTTTTCTTAAACTGCGATGAATAATTTTATGCGCACATTATCTCCATGGACCTAAAATTACTCTAAGAAGTTACGATGCTCTGTTGAATTATGATTTAAAAGATGTTTAAAGCCTTTAAACAAAAATGGTACTCGTCTGCGGTTTGCCAAAACAGTTGTACTGGTTCATTCACATTTAGAAAATTGTATTAAATAGCCTTCAGATGATGAAACAAACACACGTTATTTGTTTGGAATATTAATTTAATAATAAAGTCAGTCATATACATACACACATTTGAATTCCCTAGCTGTCTAGAACCTTGAAAATATGGATGGCAGATTAATTCCCAATTCATATATTTTTTCAACTTATGATTATCAAGAGTTGTGAAATATAACACCAACAATATCATTATGTCACGGTTGCACTCCAAAGCGAGATAGTTGATCTACAAAATCAATATTATTTCTGAATGATTATTAGTCATAACTGTACGCCAGTGGTCACACTGTTATAGATTTGCGAACAGTCCATTAGCTAGTACAAAAGCCATTGGAACAATTGTTTTATAATTGATAATTGCTGCAGATACACTCACATATAATGAGTTTGAGGGTTAGATCCATTAGCAATATAAAAACGTGCTTCACTGGCATCTGACAGTTTACCAAATTATTATTAAAATGATGTTAATCTTTAAGAAATAAAATCCATGAGCTGGAAAGATTGTTGCAGCATACACATACACCAAATCTGCAGAATCATAGAAACAGTCCTTTATTTTGTGATGCCACTGGTGTAGTTTTGGCTGTAGTGCCTTGCTGAACAGTACTTTTTAAGGGAATTTCAAAATGACAGAAAGGGACTGCCAGCTAGATAGCTTATCTAACTGTTAGGCTACTGCTTACCTTGTATGTTTCTGCTTGTGCAGGTTCTGACTTCTCTTCCTTTTGCTTAGTCAAGATCTGCTGACTTCATCAAATACACCCATGTGTTGTACACCATGAATTCAATAAGAGTCACAGGCTAAGACCTCGTCTTCCCTGTCCATCTCGCTATCATTCATATCAATCATTTTCCTAATTCACTAATATCTTTGTCCTTTGTCCCACCTGAGGAGGTACCTCTAAGTATATTCGTGGTTAGCGTCCATTCCTCCTCTGCTGTTTGTGTCCTCACCTTTCCAGGCTGCTCGTCTCCTCTACTCGACCGACAGTCATCCTATCATCCTATACAAAATCAATATTATTTCTGAATGATTATTAGTCATAACTGTACGCCAGTGGTCACACTGTTATAGATTTGCGAACAGTCCATTAGCTAGTACAAAAGCCAATGGAACAATTGTTTTATAATTGATAATTGCTGCAGATACACTCACATATAATGAGTTTGAGGGTTAGATCCATTAGCAATATAAAAACGTGCTTCACTGGCATCTGACAGTTTACCAAATTATTATTAAAATGATGTTAATCTTTAAGAAATAAAATCCATGAGCTGGAAAGATTGTTGCAGCATACACATACACCAAATCTGCAGAATCATAGAAACAGTCCTTTATTTTGTGATGCCACTGGTGTAGTTTTGGCTGTAGTGCCTTGCTGAACAGTACTTTTTAAGGGAATTTCAAAATGACAGAAAGGGACTGCCAGCTAGATAGCTTATCTAACTGTTAGGCTACTGCTTACCTTGTATGTTTCTGCTTGTGCAGGTTCTGACTTCTCTTCCTTTTGCTTAGTCAAGATCTGCTGACTTCATCAAATACACCCATGTGTTGTACACCATGAATTCAATAAGAGTCACAGGCTAAGACCTCGTCTTCCCTGTCCATCTCGCTATCATTCATATCAATCATTTTCCTAATTCACTAATATCTTTGTCCTTTGTCCCACCTGAGGAGGTACCTCTAAGTATATTCGTGGTTAGCGTCCATTCCTCCTCTGCTGTTTGTGTCCTCACCTTTCCAGGCTGCTCGTCTCCTCTACTCGACCGACAGTCATCCTATCGCTCACCATTGCACTGTATGTCAATGAGTGTGTGTGTGTGTGTGTGTTAACGTCAGCTGCAGGGAACCTGATCACAGCACTCATGCATCAAAGAGAGGAAGAGGGGGCAGTGGTGAGGAAGAGAAATGCAGCGTTGCAGTTCTTGTTTTCCCCTGTGATGGGGAGAGGACTGCCTGGGCTTTTCAAATGTCTGATGTGATTAGGCAATGTTAAAGCTGCTGTAGTCATACAGGAAGAGCACGACAGGATGGATGGAGGGCATACTAGTGTTTTAGCTGGCGCTGTGCCCATACACATGTCTGAGTTTGTGTGTGGCCTTCGACAAACATGGAAATATAGCTTCAGAAGATGATTCAGCTTGAATAGGCTGGTGTAGAGTATGGACAACGTTCAGCTTTTGTTGATGCAAAAGCTACATTCTCTTTCTGACTGTGGCATTTTGGTGACCATCCCGTAACAGGAGTGTGCAGTCAACCAGTCGTTTCTTTTCAGGCATTCTGCAGGGCAGCAGCTACTAGTGAGTGCGCAAGGGGAACTTACGGCTAAAGCAGCAGTGGAATCTGAATCTCAGCATGTAGCAATGTAGACACCATTACATTATGTCCCTATCCCACCATCTCTGTCTCTGTGTGTGTCTCTGTCCATTACTCTGCTTTTCCCTCTCCCTTCCGCTGCCTCCTCTCCAGCATTCTTTTTTTCAGGGTGTAGTAAATTAGAGCGAGGGCCAGGCTTTAGTGCTCTGTCTGAGTCCTCAGTCTCTGATGACACAGCATCCTCCGGTACTGGGCTGAGCGAGGAAGGGATGGGGTGGGGGGAGGTTGAGTGTGCTTTCACTGCGAGCCAGGTTGGTATACAGAAGGAGGGTGGGGTAAGGGTGGGTAAATGGGGTTTTGCAGCACAACATACAGGTAAAAAAAAAAAAAAAAAAAAAGGGATGACGCATTTTTTTTCCAGATACTATTGTATAATTTGCAGGAAATTTAGTTTGCAGTAATTTAGGTGGCAAAGTTCTCACTACAGTGAGCTTAAACAGAAGTACATGAGTTATGTTTCACGCTATAATTCTTAATAGATATTACATTAAAGCCCCCACTGAGTTTTGTGTTGTTTTGTCACCACGCATCAAAGTTTCACAGTGACCTGCGTGGAAGTCGACTTACAATATTTTTGCTTCTCTGTAAATTGAATCACAGTGCACTTAGGTGGTCATTACAGAATGGACTAAAAACCAGCTAAAGCTGTATGTGCGTCATGAACTGTCCAGTTCTGCAAAGAGACCTTTGAATAGAGATTTTTTTAAAAATCAAATGCTTAAATTTTTATTTGAAGTATGTGACTATTCATGAAGGCCACTTAAATCTCCAAGTTAAGAACTGTTTTAATCATCTTTACAATTAACTGATTAATTGTTTAGTCTGGTTGAGTTCAACCAACAGTTCAGAACCCTGAGGTATAATGATATAAAGGTAGAATGATATAAAATGTGGAGAAGAAGAAAATCTACATACAAGGAGCTAGAAACTGCAAATGTTTGGCCTTTTTGTCTCGATAAATATCTTAATAGATGAATCAGTTATCAAATTTGTTGAAGTTTACATGTTGACTAATCAATTAATCAACTCAAAATCAAGTAATAGGCCGGTCTGTGTCAGGCTGTGTCCTGGGATGATTAAGAGAAGTATAACACCCCTTCCCTGTGATTTAGTCTCTATTGTTTCCCCGCTTAGATCTCACTCATCATCTCATTCTCAGTTTCTCTCTCTGCTGCAAGCCTACACAGTCCTCCTCCTCCCCCCGTCTACCCATCCATCTCAGGTTTGGCTCTCTCCCCTCTGCAGCTCTCTGGCTTTCTGTTCTGCATCACTCCCCCTCCGCCCCCTCATTTCTCTCTCTCTTTCTCTCTCTCTCTTCAGCTTTCTTTGCTGCTGTCCCATACCCCTGCAAGCCCCTCTCCATATGCCTGCTCCACTATTCCTCCTCCTCACACACACACACACACACACACACACACACACACACACACACACACACACACACACACACACACACACACACACACACACACACACACACACACGCTCTGTCCTTGCAGCTGCATTCTGCCTCCAGATTTTAGAATATGTGCCTTTTTCTTTAAGGCTCTGTGGAGAATGTGGAACATTTCTCCTGCTTTGCAGTAAATAAGACTCCCTTACAGTGAAGCTCACTCTGCTGGGTTGTGTATTTAAGCCTGAGTGTATACGTAAGTATGGTTGTATAGCTTTGTTAATAGGTAGGTAGATCAGTGTTATAGTGACATATGTACCTTAGTGCACTTTGCGTGTAGGACTTTAACATACATTGTGTTACACATAGAATATTTTGTCATCGCCTACCCGCTGTCATAGCCACTCTTTGGGACTGTATGTCTATCCACCTCATTGTGAGCTTCCCAGACTTAATAGTGCACTACATGGTTGATATGTCGATCCCACTGAAATGTGCTGTGAAAAGCAAAACTTTCAATTCAAAGACAATGAATCCAGTCTCTCAAATTCACTGTTTGTCAACCTACTTTACAGAGTTGAGTCTGGCAAACTAATTAAACTGGGAAAATAAGTGATTAATAAATCAATGAATCACTATTAAGAGTGTTGGTTGGATGCTCGGTGTCAGTGTTCAGTTGGGATAGGTGCGCCATGTGTGCTGGGACTGACCATAATCAGAGCCCATGATTCTTGCACAGAGTGAGTGTTTTTTTAATACAACAGCAAAGGTGCTGCTTACATTGATGGAGTTTTGACTTCATCCAAATTGCAATAAGCAAGATTGCCTGCAGCTCTTTGGTTATTCAGCTCACTGTAGCCTCTTCCTTTTCAGCCGTTCTTCTGTGCAGTGGTATGCCCTCAAAAACAGACTTTAACAAAAACGACTTCCAGTTAACAGACTGCTCATATGATTCATCTCTGACCACACAGCTTTGCTCATATTCTCAAACTGAAATAAGGGAGAGTTCAGTCTGTTGTCAGGAGTTAGGAGCAGCCCGTTTTATTTTACTGCTTTCTGTAGGCATTAGTAGGCTGCAAGGTTTTTTTTTTTTTTTTTTTAATTGACACAAGAGTGGTTTAGTCTTTGCCCCATGTCCTGCACGTTTACCGTTACCTGCTTTATCCTCTAATAAAACCTTTATGTTACACAGGATGATTCTGTTTAGTCATTTAATTTAATTTATGATTCAAACACAAATTCACTTGTGTTTATCTACTTTGTACTTTAATGTGTGCTGTGACAATTAAGCTTTTATTCAGAAAAAATCCTGCATTTAGTATTTTATAAGCTTAAATCATTGATCGATTATCGATCGGCGTGGCAGACAATCAATTAAGGAAATTGCCTGACATTTGCATCCCTTGTTGCAACTGTGCCAGGTTGCCAAGTTTGCGTCAACAGATTTTCTGTCTCCAAATCGACACAGTTCATTGACTAACTGGAGCCTCTTTGTAGTTGAAATGTGAATCTGTATGAAAAGTTGTGAATTTCCCAAATGCTGTAGAGGATGACCTACATTGAAACTCAGACTCAATAAGGACAAAGCAGACGTGCTCTCTATAACATAGTGCGTGCATTTCTGAAGTTTTCAAAAACCTCTAAAAATTCATTGGATTTATCCATAGCAATATGCTTCACATTGATTAATATATGGAACATACGAGCCTCTCTAAACTGATAACGACATATTTCTCATTTTACAGTCTCTCCTTCCATTCGCATACTTCATGTGCTTTATCAGCAAAACACCTAAGTTGACCTCTGAGAGAAAGATCCAAACATGACTGCAGATCCTGTGTTGTGCTGTTTTTATGATGCTGATTAACCATAGCTAATTCTTTTTCACCATGCGACGGGAAAAAGAGGGAGAGGATATTTTAAGTAGATGCTCTATATGCAGCAAGGAACAGGAGAGGGGAAGAGAGGGAGAGAGAGGAGTCCTCTGATGGAGAGAATACAGTCTGTCTTTCCTCACATTGTGGACGCTATTTTTACCTTAATTAGATTTCAGGACACCACTCGTCTCTGGACACTTCTGGTCGCCTCTGTGATTCTTTCTAGTGTTTCCCGTGGTGTGAACCACAAACTCGTGGTGTGTGTATTCCTCTAGCTCCTGGTCTTGTATGCATACTAAAGACCAGTTTTCTTTATTATGAATACAATGATTATTATCATCATTATTATTATTATTATTATTATTATTATTACCTGAATGTAAACTGGACAAGCACTATATACATTTTTTTTTTCAGTTCACAGAAACTGGCAGCTGCATTTATTTCAGCCATCTTCAAGAACTCTTTTAAATCTTAAAACTTAATGCAAAGGATCTGAAGGCAAGATTGGATCTTAAATTCAAAGTTACAAACTGATTTTGACACTGTTCTTCAGTATTCGTCACGTACAGGACATGATATGTTTTCTGTAAACACTAGCTATCGACAGTCAGTTGTGTCATAAATACACAAGAGGATGCGGTGAAGGCAGAAAAACACCCTGCCGTGTACACATTCATAACTCACTCACAGATTCTTATCCACACATTTATAAATTATCTGTGAACCAGCTCTGAGTTGTAATGCCTATAGGTTTAAAAAGATACTGGAAACACTGGTGGCAACAATAGTTGTAAATGTAAAAAATCCCAGTAGCCCATTAATTTGTAAATAATGCTCATGCTTCTCTGACCCCACATTGTTTCTGTCCAAAATTGGGCACAAACATCCACAAACTACACAAACAAACACACACTGCTGCCTCACCCCAGTGCTCAGCCCCACTTGGCCCAGTGCTGTTTATGGGTGGGGAGTGGTTGTTGAGAGCATAGAGTCAGCAGATCTGCCCCTGATCGATGACAGCATTTGCGGTTCTCTTCCAGTAAGAGCTTTAAACTTAGGGAGAAGAGAGTCATTTGGCCATGGAGGGGGGAGAGCTTCCCATGCGCCTGTCTGCTGCTCACAAAGCTGCCGTTGTGGTGAAAAGCTCGCCAGGACTGAGCCTCTGTCTGATGCAACCGGGGCAGAGGTGTTAAGTCCACTCTTCTGTTCTCGGGTGACCGTCCACGGAAGGAGTGATGTCAGTGGAGTAAAACAGAGTCTCGTGTCCTTGCGGACTCTGACCATGTGCCCTTTTGTATACCTTTACCTTTTTTACTATACTGTTTTCACCCTGTGTGCTTTGTATAGTGTTAGGCCATTACAATATGAAGCACTTTGCTTGCTGTTGTCTCATGGCTAGCAAGGTAAAGACTGCAAAATGGGTAAAGTGACAGCACCCTGAGGACTCAAGTCACATGGATTTCAGCATCACCTGTACAGTGAGATTTAGCCTTGTGGTTCTTGTGGAAAACCAATGCAGTAGTTCCCCATGACTCAGAGGAGAGCTCAGGACTCACATCAGCTAATCAACAGTCAAGCTAAAGCCATCTCTTCTTTTTGTTTAAATAAGATAACACAAGGTTTGCAGACCATTTACTGAACAGTATGTGCCAGATAATTAATTATGCAATTTATCTAACTGTTTTGCTATCTCTCACTCCCTCTCTTTATCTCCCCCCTCCCCCTTCCTCTCTCCACAGACATTTATAGTCCTAAACAAAGGGAAAACAATCTTCCGCTTCAGTGCCACGCCTTCCTTGTACATCTTAAGCCCTTTTAATCTACTTAGGCGAATAGCTATTAAGATTTTGATACATTCATATCCTTTCAAATGATTCATTTTCTATGCTTTACAGAGAATAATACTGCAGTATTTTAAACATGTTTTTTTTTCTTCTGCCTATATCACAAATGGTCAGTAAAAGAAAAGTGAAACTAATAGTAAGGAAGATTTTATTTCAGTTGTTGCTGTACTGAAATTATATTTTAATGTTTGTGGCACTGTTCAAACTTTCCTTGACTCGTCTCCTCACGCTATTCAGCATGATCATCATGTGTACGATTTTGACCAACTGTATATTCATGACATTTAGTGACCCCCCAGAGTGGTCCAAACAAGTAGAGTAAGTACACATCCATACTTCTCCTCAGCATTCATGTCCTTTTTTTTGTGTCTGTCACTGTTTCACTCTTCTCTCCTTTTTTTTTCCAAGGTACACCTTCACAGGTATCTATACGTTTGAGTCACTCACAAAAATTGTCGCCCGAGGATTCTGTATAGATGGGTTCACCTTTCTCAGAGATCCATGGAACTGGCTGGATTTCATGGTCATCTCTATGGCGTAAGTATTTAAATGCATCCCATACGTAAATGTTTAAAAACTACACAGAACAGCTATGATCAAATGTAAAACACA
Organism: Toxotes jaculatrix; assembly: GCF_017976425.1. Classification (NCBI taxonomy): domain Eukaryota; kingdom Metazoa; phylum Chordata; class Actinopteri; family Toxotidae; genus Toxotes; species Toxotes jaculatrix. The sequence continues at coordinate 14,125,004 of NC_054396.1, read as the reverse complement.
CTTCAATCAAAGCAAGAAACCGGAAAGATTTCCAGGGGACAAATAAAAATATCATGGCATTTATCATTTAATTTAGACTTATTTATAAGTCGAACTAGTTACAAAATAATAACAGGTAAATCCCAAATAGCGCCAGAACTTCCTTACCTCAGGCACACTGGGTATTTAAACACAGGTATAACTATAACCAGATTAATAACACATGTATATGTAAAATTCAGAAACCCAAAAACAGCGGCAGAAGGATTTCGGACACAGCCTGAGTCGTTTTGATTTTGGCACAGAAAGGTTACATATCAAAACGTTAACTGAACTTCTGACATTAGGCATTTTAATAGTCAGAGTTTAATGATTAACTTCCATAATTCCATCATGTCGTGGGTATCATGACACACATCCATCAGACAACTTGTTGTCCATTTCATCTTTCACTATCAAACGGCTGTTTTTGCAGTCTGCTGGGGCGGTTTTTACCATTGAAACAAAGACTGTACTCCACCATCTAAAAGCTGCTGTGGGCAACTTTGGAGAAATCAGAAAGAATCTGAAAGAACAACATCACCAGCAGCCTGAAAAACAAAATTTAGTCAATACATACAGTACATGCCATTTGAAGCAGCACATATACACTGAAGGGGCAGCTCTCTGCCCATGCCTCTCACAACAGTCGAGGGCAACTATTTGGCAATCTTTATAAAATTCATACTTTTTACCTTTGGCTATTTTGTGAGCTCCACCTAGTAGTTACTGATAAAGTTATATATGTAGGTTTGTATTGACAGTCACCGAACATGTCAGGCTTTTGTTTTTCTTTCATGTCATCATCTCTGTGGACATGGATTTATTCCCCTCCTGCTGTTTGCAGACTAAATGTAGCAAAAAGATTTTAAACAAAACATTGCCCACAGCACCTTCAGTTCACATCAGTCCATCATATCACCTTGATAATTCTCATTAAAATATTATTATGTAATTATCTGTTGTTTCTTTCCTCTGTTTTGGGATGGCTGCTGAGTAACTGTATCTGATCCACCTTGCAGGTATATAACAGAGTTTGTAAACCTAGGCAATGTGTCAGCACTTCGTACGTTCAGGGTTCTGAGGGCTTTGAAAACAATTTCAGTTATCCCAGGTAAGACAGTCCAGGTGTTTGTGTTTGCGGGAGGGCGAGTCACGGGGTTGATGTTAGGTGTGGTTCTGTTTCAGTCCCTCTCCTCTCCTCTACCTCCTTCGTTCTCTTCCCACTGGTCGGACAGGCGTTCTTTCTCTCACCGTGGTGTCCCCTTCTGGTCTTCGATGGTGGTGCTGGTGTTGTGCTCTTGCGCGTACATGCGTGCGTGCGTGTGTGTGTTGTTATTGTGTGTGTTGTGTGTCATGGGGTTCTGTTCTGTGTGTCATCCTACCTTGTTACAGATATATAACAGAGTTTGTGGACCTTGGGAATGTCTCGGCGCTGAGAACGTTCAGGGTTCTCCGAGCATTGAAAACTATTTCTGTCATTCCAGGTGAGACTCCCATTTAAACACTAAGGCTGAGCATACCTTATCTATTAGCTGTATTTATTTTTAGTACTTTGATTTTTTTCTATTTCTTTTTAAAAAGAGGATGTTTTAGAATTTCTACATTTTTTTTAAACTTTTATTTTTATGACAATCAAAAATGGTAGCAATACATTTTTGATAGGCTTAGCAGTCTACTGACAGTCTTGTGGGCTCACATGTCCCATATGGACACACAACAACTATCTCTGTGTATTTCTAAACAAAGTGAAATATAGATAAATTTCCAAAACAACAACAATAATAATAATAATAATGCAGGGCAAGAGTTAAGGTATTATATATATTATATATTATTAGTTGACTTTCAGGATGTTATCATGAGTGGTTAAATCAGGGAAAAACATGATGATGAAGTTTAAATCTGTCACCTCTGCGCACATCTGGTTTGTGTTCAGTTTTATTTCATACACTGATCCAGATTCTCAGAGTCTATGACACTGCCTTCTTATTTCTTAGGACTTTTTCATTTTCTAAGACTGCCAAGCCTAATTTGACAACACATTGACGCTGCATGAAGCTTTGAGACATGCTTTTACAAGTTTGGCTTTAAGGGGCTTTTCTTTTGGATTTTGTTTTGAAAAATCTTTCAGTTCTTTTAAGATTTGTTTGATTCAGATTTTTTTCATTTCTTTGTTCTTTGTTTTTTTTTTTTTTGAAGATCTTTGTCCATCCTGGGAGTGTAAGAGAAACATAAATACTAGTTGAATATCATAGATAAACACAATTCTGCACATATTTTAAAAATTTAATAAGATTTTTTTTTTCCTGGGGAACATACAGTAACATAAGTTTATATATTTGCTTATACATTAGAGCCACTTGAAATGGTTGTAAAACAACTATGCAGACACTATGAAATCAGTCTATGTTAGCACATATACACACATCCACACATGCTGCACTTTCACACACAACAAATTCAGTACAGTACTAAACTCACCCTCCAGCATGTAGCACTCAGCTGTGCTGTGGGCTAAACCAGCCTGAGGGCTCACCCAGCACCGAAAGACTTGGAGAAATGGGTTCCTGGGATGGGAACGGTTCTTCAGTTAAAGCAAGGTCACCATCACAGTTTACAGACAAGTGATGCTGACACAGAGACAATTCCTTCAGCCTTGGCGTTTAAATGACCTGCATGCCACCTCTCATTGCCCCGCCCCCCCTCTCGACCACCTACTCTTCCTCACCTGTCCTCTCTTTCTCCTCTTCACTTCCTGCTTCCTGGACTGAGCCTTGTTCTGGCTGTTTGCTGTTTGTGGCGCTGCCGTGTTCAGTTGATTTGTTGGATGCAGAATAATTGATAACTGCAGTTAATCAGGGATGTTCCCATGGATGAACACAAAAAGTAAAGGCAAATCATAATCCCATGATACATTTCTGTTTTCCAGATGGATCCAAAATCCAGCTGTAGGGCTGTCTGTTCTTTCTCAGCGGAAATAAGAACATTTCTATACAATGGTCTAGTAGTGTAAAATCTGCAAATGAAATTGTGTCTTTCTGATGGAAACATCCCGTATAGCTGCTGTGTTTGTTGTTATATTATATGTTTTATAAAAAAAAAAAACCTGAATGTGACCTCTATAGCTGTGGTTTAACGTGAATGCACTGTCTTATCATCACATTCTAAGTAGTCATGTCTTTGAGTTTATTCAGCGTTTCTAGAAAAAAAAAACATCATATGGATAGAGAGCTGCACTATATTCATCAATCCCACCAAAGGTTTAAATTTGAGGATCTGCTCAGATCATAACAAGCCTGAATTTGCACTGAGCTGAGTCTGGATAACATTTTGTTGTGAGTTTTAGCACCAAATCTATTCACAATGTTTTACCCAGACATGGGCAACTAAAGCCTATATAAATGAGCATGAAAAGAAACAAAGGAAGTCAACAGCAAGAAAATTCGAACGGGAATGGAGACAGGGTTTCTCTTCCCGAGAGATGTGGAGATGCAGGACAACATGTTCTTCTGCCTCTCAGCTGCAAAGTTGTGCCTGCAGTCAGTGACTGGAGATATTAAGCCCCCAAGCCAACACACACACGCCACATTTTTTTTATTACCTTATGGGAATACCTGTGCCATTATTGCACTGTGCTTACATTATTTATGTTTGGATATCAGAGAATTCCAATTTCTCCACTAAATATCTTTCACACCCAAACTATATTCTCAGCTTTCTTCTCTCTGCTGTAAGCTATGTTATGTTGCTACTCTGCAGCAGTGTTTTATATAGCAATCAAACAATGCTGTAGCAATTAACTTATTACATTTTTATGATAATATGATAAACTTATTGCATTTATACATGATTTAAACTCCTCAGATATCTTTACCCGAGTGAAAAAAAAAATCATCAGGCAAAGCTGGAAAAAAAGGAGCCAACGTTAACGGCTGAACAATAAATTTATTAATGTCAACACACTTTGCTGCTGAGATGTTAAAATTACAATTTCTTTATGTGCCTTAATCATACATCAAGTGATAAATACCAACAACCTTGCTAGCAACTATCTGATGAATTAATTAATTAAAAAGAGACAGCTACAGATTTCCATCCAGGCAGGAATGACAGGAACAACTGGTTGTATACTCTAAGAAAACCAGAAGAAACAAGACAAGTCAATTTCTGGTGTTGAGGTTTGGCATCGCCAGGTGTAGGTGCTTGTGAAATAGTTATCTGCCAAGTTTAGATTTCTGTAACACAGCACAGGGTTAAATACAGGATTAGATGTATATTACCTAAGTAAACTTTTTTCCCTGCTTGACTTGAGTCAGCTCTGAATTGCAGCTGTAAAACCAAACTCAGCTTGTGTACTCTTGCAGTGCCAGAAGTTGCAAGTCTTTTTATTTGTGTCTATCTATGTGTGTGTGTGTGTTTGTGTGTGTGCACATTTGAATGGGTATGCTGGTGTGTGTGTGCATGGGAGTTTGCCTGTTTTCATGTATGTGCATTCACACACATTTGTGCGCGCGTGTGTGCTCGTGTGTGTTTATTGTATATTAATTGACAGGCCTGAAGACCATTGTGGGTGCTCTGATCCAGTCTGTGAAGAAGCTGTCGGATGTGATGATCCTGACCGTCTTCTGTCTCAGCGTCTTTGCTCTGATTGGACTGCAGCTCTTCATGGGGAACCTGCGGAATAAGTGTGTAATCTGGCCAATCAACATGACTGATCAGTACCTGGCAAACGGCAGCAGGGGCTTTGACTGGGGCAAATACATCATGAATGACAGTGAGTGATTACCTTGACACTTGTTTATACTAATTGCACATTGCCACATAAATGGGAGATGATACATTTTGAGAATTCTTTGTATTGTTTTGTTTTTGAGAAATGTTTTGTTCCATCTTGCTGATATAAAAAATGAATAGAAACACTGAATAATGAAGGTGCCCAGTGGCTAATGTAAGTGGCTGTTATCTGTTTTTTTTTTTTTCCGCAGCTAATTTCTACTTCCTCCCTGGTCAGCTTGATGCTCTACTGTGTGGAAATAGTTCTGACTCAGGGTAAGTCAGTGCCTCTCTCACACATCTTGTGCATGCATGTTTACATTTATGAAGTTACAGTTTTTACACTGCTGTGTGTTCTTTTCAGACGATGTCCAGAGGGTTTTACATGTATGAAGGCCGGAAGGAACCCCAACTATGGTTACACCAGCTTTGACAGCTTTGGATGGGCTTTCCTCACCCTCTTTCGCCTCATGACCCAAGACTTCTGGGAAAATCTCTACATGCTGGTAAAGCAGTTCTGTCTCTTCTCTTTAGTTTCACATTGACACATAATTGTCCAGAGGAAGCAAAAGCAAAAAGTAGGGCTGTATATTTTGTCACAGTGTGGCCCAAGGATGGAGTCTTTGACCCTTCTTACACCTCTTTTAGAGAACTATTAAAGCTTCTCCAGTCCTCTGCAACTACCCAGGGAAGTAAAACACTCCCTAAGCAGTACTAATGATTTTGTCCTCACTTCATCATAAAAAATGTGTACATCGTCATTCTAATACCTGAATGAATCAGCAAAAGTGCCTACCAGCAGCTCTCCCTCTTAGTTCATTTGCCCTCTGAATAAAAGTGAAGCAAGGACAGCTGATCAGAAATATTGTAGCTAGACGTGTATGATTAGCCACTTGACTATTGTTCATCTTTCATGTAGGGGGAAAAGAATTTCTGAATTTTGAAAGATGTGACCGTGTGCCGTGTGTGACCGTTGTATTGAAGCAATTTATTTTGTCAAATGACCTTCAGAACAGTCATATTCTTGCCAAATATATTTTGGCCTTCTTTAGTCCTCTCACTTTCTGTTGCTCTTAGGAACACAAATGCATTGATAACATGTGCACAGGCATCTGTAATGTTAAACTGCACTAACATGACACTGCACTAGCATTTCTTTCCTCCTCCTACAGACCTGCAGCATTACAGCCATAATAGATTCACCTCATTTGGCAAATAGGCCATACACTGTTTTAGTGTGTGCGTGTGTTTGTGTAAGTGTGTTAAAACTGGGAATTCCTACACTCCAAGTCTTCTTTCCTGCCTGGAGGTTTTCCTGAAGAGAGCCATGAACCGGATATAGAAGCACCAGCTATGCTGACACAACACACATATACATACAGTCTCTCTGATGGAATAAGAAAGTAGTTTGTCAGCATAAAACAACTATTTTACTAAGATGCATTCCATTATACTTCATTCCATTTATACATCCATCAGTGTGGACAATATGTCTATTTAGAAGCATAATCTTTCATGCTAAGTCACTCTAAATCTCTGATTCATTCTCATTGCTTTGTGTGTATGTTTTCTGTCAGACGCTGCGAGCTGCAGGGAAGACCTACATGATCTTCTTTGTGCTTGTCATCTTCGTGGGCTCCTTCTACCTGGTGAATCTCATCTTGGCTGTGGTGGCCATGGCTTATGAGGAGCAGAACCAGGCCACTATTGAGGAGGCGGAGCAGAAAGAGGCTGAATTCAAGGCCATGCTGGAGCAGCTGAAGAAACAGCAGGAGGAGACACAGGTTGGTCTCATTTTATCTCAAATGCATACACATTTACCCATTTTTTAAAATCATTCATGGTTATCATGTGCTTGTTTTTCTCAGGCTGCTGCCATGGCGACATCTGCAGGTACAGTGTCTGAGGCTGCTTTAGAAGATGAAGGAGGGGGGCACTTGTCCCGCAGCTCCTCTGAGGTCTCCAAACTGAGCTCCAAGAGCGCCAAGGAGCGTCGCAATCGCAAGAAGAAATGGCGTCAGAAAGAGCAAGAGAAAGAGAAGGGAGACAGCGAAAAGGTTGTTAAGTCAGAGTCAGACGATGGCAGCAAGAAAAGCACCATTCGTTTCCCTGGAACCCGGCTCGGGAGGAAGACATCCATCATGAACCAGGTAAAGGTAGAAAGAAAAACAATACAGTAAATGCAGACAGATTCATTACATCTATTCATGCTGCTGGACACTTTCATAGTGATATTTCTGGGTTCATGAGGTGTTTTCTGTCTTTCGGCATCATAGACCATGTCCAAATAACCGAGCTGAGGTAGATTAGCATGTTCTCAAAAGGCAAATCAGCTACATCCTCCCCTTGGCTAACCCTAACCCAACCTCAACAGGCAGATCCTTTGCTCTCCAGCACCTCTTGCACTTGCTGACCAGTCCCTTGTAATTTGTAAATTTCCTCTCAAAGGCTTCATCTAAACGACCTTCCGAAGGGACTGCCTGCTCCAGCAATATGATTTGTTTGGTGGCTGCAGACCAGAAAATAATGTGTTCTCAGAGTGGTGGTCACAATGTGCTGGGGGATCTTAATCTACCATCAGTTGCCAGTGCTTAGCAAAGTCCAGGATTCTCATGCAATTTTTCCCAGCAGATATTGTAATTTCCCTGAAGATGATGATATGCTTCAAAGGGCAAGCCTTTATGCTCCAGTCTATTCCTACATTGATGGCTTGGGCAGTGACGTTCAAGACTTGGTCATGGACCCTGTGGTGTTGTCCCTCTGCTACGCCGTTAGACCAGTAGCTCAAGATGTGTTCTAGGATTTCACTTTCCATGCACAGTGGACATGCTGGTGACTCTGCTTTGTCCTAAGTGTGGAGCTTTGATGGACTGGGAAGCACTGTCTGGACAAGGAATTTGATCCGATGGGACTTGGCCTTTCACGGCTTAGCCCAGATCACTTTTCTCTCCAGAATACTTCCCTCTTGACAAGGCCCTACTGTTGTGTCATTGACACCACTCTGCAGGTTCTCTCTTCCTCCATTGCTACCCTCACCTCTTTCTTAACTTCTAGTTGCTTTCATCTAGTGTTGTTGACATTGCAAGTTGGGAAAAATCCAAGTCCAGCTCTGACTTGGGTACCTACTCTTACCAGTCTACTGTGATGAAACTCTGACTCTGCTTGCTGGGCCACCTCTTGCTCGCCACTTTCTCCCAGTCTTTACTTCAATGCCACCTTTGTCACTATTGGGTTTGTTTGACCCCTGGTGTTGCAGTGGTTCTCTGGTCCTTGCCAACTAGGATTTGTCTGGTCCTTCACCAAAGCTCTGACTCTGCAAGCATGTTTATCACTAGAGAAAACAAGGTGGCAAAGATGGTACACCCAGTTCTAATTGGGAACTTGAGCTTGTACCAGTTGATGTACCAAACCCAAAAGAGACTCTCATTCTGAAGATGTAGTCAGCAGTGAGGTCTTTCGTTCTTCTGGATATGGAGCCACAGCTCTGATAGGTAACCCTTGTTCTCCTTGGCTTCCCTGGTAGATTGTGTCACCACCTATCACCAAGAGATGCCTCAGGCATCTTGGCATTCTCACACTGTCCAGTTCACACCCTCACACACTGACAGCGGTGACCTGCCATCCAAGGTCACCTGACCATTTGGAGCAGTTGTCTTGCCTACTTTGACATTTGGACAGGAGGAGCTGGAGATTGAACTGCCCAGCGTGCTTTACCTGGTGTGCCGAAGTGGCCCCAATGAATGCAGCTTTTACAGTGGGGTCACTGTTGTCACCCTGGTCACTGAATAGTGATCTCTTCCCACACCGTGCACACAACTAAGTGGATGTTCTGTACTTCTCTTCTCCTGCCTGCTTATGCTGCACATGTTGGGTCTTGAGCTCCTGTGTGGTGTTATGGATCCTCACCTCCTTGTAGTTCTTGGAGAAAGGCTGCTTGGTTCCTCTGCATTCCTCTGCTCCAAAGCTTTCAGCAGCAGTTCTCACAGTAAATGTGTTACACTCCTCCTGCTCCTGCCAGAATCTTTATTTTTGTTTGGTGGATCTTCAAGCCTCATTCATTCTTGCAAATCTTGCCATGTGGACATCTCTTGTTTGTCTGACAGGGGTGCCCATTCTTCCTTGACCCCTAGGGGTATGTTTCCGTGAGATTCTTTCATTCTTCTTCCAAGAGGTAGTTGGGTGCACACATCATCCATGATGTTAATGGAATCATCTGGTGTTTCAGGTATTTCAGCAACATAAAGCCACCTCCATTTGACCGAGGTAAGGTCGATCGTGCTCAGCTTCCTGCCCCTCGTATGTTATACACTCTGGCCAGAGATCGGGCTCCACCTTTTGACACCTTTTTGTTCAACTGTCTTGCCTGTTCCCACTGACCAGCCCCTACATCTTTGCATGTTTACTCTCAGAGACTTCATCCAAAGAACTGTCTGCTGCAGCAAGATTATTTGTTTGGTGGTTTCAGACTAGGGGAGAATGGTACACAAGGGAACTAAATGAGGTTAATTAGTTTTGTATGTGGCCAGCCCCAATATCATCATCATCATCATAATTTTTTGTTAAACTGTGAAGACAATTTATATGATAAAAAACAGCTTTTATTGCAATGAATGTTAGGCATTTAAGACAAGCTTTTATATAAAACTAAGCTGTAGTGGTGCTTAGATAATAGAACAAAACAAATAGCTATGCTCCAGATCAAAACATCCTGGAAACATACATTGTCAGACTCCTGTTTTTGGTTGGACTGTTTTATGTTCTTGCATTTATTCTGGTGGAAAAGACAAATGTATGAAATCCTCAGAACTTGAATTCTATATTGTCAGTTTCATTGTCATCTTACAATATATTACAATGATGTAGTTCTCATGTTGTGTGGTAGTCAAAACATTACACGTTACTCTGACAGAAAATAATGAAGCCTATGTTGACATGTCTGCTTTTATGTGACAAATTTTCCCGTTTGCTTGAGATTGCTCGTTTCTTTTCCTCTCTGTCCTCTGGTTTATTGCTGTTTATTCTGTGCCCCCACTTGCCCTTTTCACCTTGTTGCCCTCTTTTATTTACACATCAACTAACCCCTGCTGTCCTTAATAACTCCTCAACTCTCCCTCGCTGCACCTGTCTCTCCCTCTACAGTCCCTACTCAGCATCCCAGGCTCGCCCTTCATGTCGCGCCACAACAGCCGCAGCAGCATCTTCAGCTTCAAAGGCCGTTCCAAGGACATGGGCTCAGAGAACGAGTTTGCCGACGATGAGCACAGTACTGTAGAGGAGAGCGAAGACCGTCGGGGCTCCCTGTTTATCCCTTACCGCCGCAACAGCTACAGTGGCTACAGCCAAGGCTCATCACGCATCCACCCGCTGGCACCCCACTCTGGAGGGAAGAGGAACAGCACAGTGGACTGCAATGGCGTGGTGTCTCTCATCGGCCCTGGGCCTGGCAGACGGCTTCTGCCTGAGGTGAAAATAGATAAGGCAGCCACTGATGACAGTGTAAGGACGTCCATGGGACACCAATACAGTTTAGGCATGATGGTGGTGGCCCCGGTCTCTGCAGCTTCTCCTTCACAACCTCTTCCCCTTGGCTCTTGTTCCTCTTTTCCCTCAATTGAGTAGCCCCCTTTTCCTCCCCCAAATATCTATATTGTGTCTTATTATTTCATCTTACACTGCCACTTACACTTCGACCCTGAATCTAACCCCCTTTCTTTGCTGCTCCTTTTATAACAGCTCTCGAGGGCACTAACCAGCTGAAGCAGTATCCACAAACTCACTGCCTCACCAGCATCACAATAATCATTTCATTGATTAATATCTAACAATAACGTAATATATAACCCTCTTAGTTCCGTACAGTTATTACCATTCATAATAAAACAAGACTATCAAAGCATTTTACGGAAAAAAAAATAACTACTTACTTACAACTTTCCACAATAGTAGTTTTCTGTCTTTGGTTTTATCTACTCGTCAGTTTCTTTCTGTCTCATTCTTTCACTTTCGCTCTTTCTGCCTCCCTCTCTTTCCGTCATGCCCTAATTTATCCTCTGCTGCTGAGCCACTGGATGGTGCAACAACAAATCTGAATCTTATTTCTTTAACAGTATTTCTCCTCATTACAGCTAGCATGGTAGACCCTTTTTTATTCTCAACCGATCCAGCTGCTTTAACCTTTTTACCTCTTAAAATGTAGCATGGTGTTGTAGCAAGTGATGTCTTGAAGTCCCCTTTGTACTTGACATGCATGCCACTGCATGCAATTTAATGTTGCTTACTTAGGGGTTGTAGCCCTGTTGTGCACAGTACACAATGGAGGATTTGGAAAGTGTACTGTAAATTCTCAAATGAAAGCTGGAATTCGGATAATGGACTCTTACATGTATTCTATACATATAAGGAAAATATTGAAATCTGAAATAAAGGCCAATCTCAAATAATATCTTCTGGTGAAGACCGGTGTGTCTCCTCAGTTTTGGTAAATTAAGGCAAGTGTTTGAGAATTTGCAGTATGAATTTGAAATGTATTGTATGATAAGTTGCAGAAAATGGTTTAATGGAACAAATCAGGTAATTTAGGGGAATTGCACAGTGTACAACAAATTTGATGATCTGATGTGAAGAACTGCATTTATCACATTAGGTTTTATGTCTTCTGAGTAGACCTAGGGCATCATTTATCACTTAGAAAGCTTTGGAGCATGAATTTGTTGAGTATGCATTCATGCAGGTACTATCCCTGACTGACATCATGTCTTTCTCTGAGCACAGACTACAGACGTGGAGATTAAGAAGAAGCACTCGGGCTCTCTTATGGTATCTGTGGATCAACTCAACTCCTCCTTCAAAGGAAAGGACCGTGCCAACAGTCAGATGAGCGTAGTCACCAATACACTGATAGAGGGTACAGACAGTACACAGTTCCTCATACCTTGCACAAAAATATGATCTACATTATTTTCTATTGTCTAACGTGCTGTTAGCAGTTATACCTCAGATACAGACACTATCTGTATCTGAACACAGACAGGCCGTCCAGATACAGATGGTGTCTGTTACTCGCTATGAAACTCATAAAACTGACTTTAAAGACACACTCGTTTATTTTTTCTCAACCTTTTTTTCTTTTTATTTTGTCTTTATCTCTCACTGCAGAGTTGGAGGAGTCTCAGAGGAAGTGTCCCCCCTGTTGGTACAAGTTTGCGAACATATTCCTCATCTGGGAGTGCTGTCCCATCTGGCTGAAGATCAAGCACATAGTCTACTTGATTGTCATGGACCCATTTGTAGACCTGGCCATCACAATCTGTATTGTCCTCAACACCCTCTTCATGGCCATGGAGCACTACCCAATGACTGAGCATTTTGAGGGGGTTCTGTCTGTTGGCAACCTGGTGAGAAACAGAAGTTCTTCTGTTGTCCTTTCAAGTACCACAGCCATTTGTCTTTGTAACTTTTTATGCCTTGAACCTCATTATCTCTTTCAAGAGTTACAGAAGCATTGCAGCTTCAATTTGCTCCACCTACATAACCTCAAACCAATACATCAATGCATCATTTGGTATGTGCACTTAAGAATACACACATGCATAGTGTATATAAGACTCTGATGGGGTCTCATTAAAGATTTAGTTCCATTTTAATGCAGCCAGCCGGCCTGCTCCCCAAACTCTCATCACTCCCACTCCGGTCACTCACCTGCTTCCGTTGCATCCCGCTTACCTCAACTCTACTGAACTCCATCCAACTCTCTCTATCTCTCTCCCTTTCTCTCTCTCTCTCTCTCTCTCTCTCTCTCTCTCTCTCTCTCTCTCTCTCTCTCACACACACACATGAAACATAGCAGCCATTACAATAAGGCTTGTCACTGATCTGTCCAGGACTGGTTTGGCAGAGTACATATTAACCAGATGTACAGCAGACATTGTGCTCTGCCCTCGCTGTCACATATCACTGTAGCACAGCTGTCTGAGGGCAGCAATATTGGCACAGTGTCAGTACTAAGACAGGAAATGAGGTCACAGGGATTGGCAGGCTATCAGGAGTGAAACAGGAACTGAAGTCAGAGGAATCGGTGTGGCGTGATGGATGGTGCAGTATGAATCATTGGGGGTTCTCTGCCGCACTAATTGGGCACATGATTAGCTTTTGGGTGGACGATATGGTAAAGGCTCAGAGTACTAAAGCTCCATGAAATCTCTGCTGCAACACAGTGCCATTGCTCTATGACCTTGCCCTGTCAGAAAGCTCTCACTCGAAGCAAATCCCAATTCATTTTTAATCAGCACTACATCAAACGAAATGTGCTGCAAGCAAACCACTTTTTTTTAACCCTCAATTTTCCCCTAAGACGTCTGGAATAAGGAAAGGATTTATAATTTTTTTTAATGTTTTCCATTTTGTCATTATTATTGGAACTTTTTTATAGAGTACTTCAAAAGATTTAAAACATTTTGTCAGATTATAAAATGCAAAATATTAAAGAAATAAATATGAAATAAATCCCACTGAAATCACATTGTTTTATACTTTAGATTCACTGTGTACATCTTCCGTCATTAACCTTTTTCACCATAGAATACATCACACAGTTTCATGTGATGTTTAATTACCTTTAACTTTGTGGGGAAAATTGCAAATTCAGTCCCACAATTGTGGAGTAATTGTTCATCCAGTTGAAAGAAATTTTATATTTGATATTCTATTATATATGATGTCCTGTGTGTTACAGGTTTTCACAGGCATCTTTGCCGGGGAGATGTTTGCCAAGCTGATTGCCATGGATCCCTACTACTACTTTCAGGAAGGCTGGAACTGCTTTGATGGCTTCATCGTGACTCTGAGTTTGGTTGAGCTGGGACTGGCTGATGTGGAAGGTCTGTCAGTGCTCAGGTCTTTCCGATTGGTAAGTGGAAAAAAAGAATAGAGATAGGGATGTCAACATCTGTTTACCTGTTCTGGCCATTATGTACAGGCCATATTATTAATGAGAGTGTCAAAACTGGTTATAGAGTCTTCCTCTTTTTACTGCCATGCTTTCATTTTTTTGCACAATGCTGAGTTCTCTTTATTATCATCACATTTCTGTGGTTAAAGCTGCAAAGACATTCTATAATTAGTAGACCATCAAAAAAACTGTGTTGTTTTTGATAAAACATAAAACTCCATGTCTATACTTTGTGTCTGTGCTGGATCAAACATCTGTCACATGTTGGCATTTAAATTAAGACATGTAATTGAGCGTATATCCACACCCTTTAAATCACTGTCCTCATATAAATAACTGAATATTCATGTTTATGTTGTAGTTAAGAGTGTTCAAACTGGCCAAATCGTGGCCCACCCTCAACATGCTGATCAAGATCATCGGTAATTCAGTGGGAGCTCTGGGTAATCTGACCCTGGTGCTGGCCATCATCGTTTTCATCTTTGCCGTGGTGGGCATGCAGCTGTTTGGCAAAAGCTACAAGGACTGTGTGTGTAAGATCGCGCAGGACTGCGAGCTACCTCGCTGGCACATGAACGACTTCTTCCACTCCTTCCTGATTGTGTTCAGAGTGTTGTGTGGGGAGTGGATTGAGACCATGTGGGACTGTATGGAAGTGGCGGGACAGACTATGTGTCTTACTGTCTTCATGATGGTCATGGTCATCGGAAACCTGGTGGTAAGAAAAGACAATCTATCGCTTCTGCGATATTTTCCCAGTAGTTAACCATCCATTTACTGTCAGTGCATGGGTGTTCCAACTTTTGTGGTGTGTTTTTTTTTTCCTGAGGTGCTGAATCTGTTCCTGGCCTTGCTGCTGAGCTCATTCAGTGCAGACAACCTGGCTGCCACAGATGATGATGGGGAGCCCAACAACCTTCAGCTTGCGGTTGCCCGCATTAAGAGAGGGATTGCCTGGTTCAAGGCTAACATGCGGGTCTTTGTGGCCACAGTGCTCAAAAAGGTAAAATATAATTAAACATATATAGGAATTCGTTGGTTGTTAACTTGATCTACAACTTGTCAAATGAATGTGCGTTTTGGTCACATAAGTGTGTGATGCCACTCTTGTTTTCTAAGAGCCTTTTTTTTGTTTTTGTTTGTTGTTTTTTTTTTTGTCACTCTGACAAGCAGCCCATAGAAGATGAACAGAAGCCCCTGGATGAAATGTACGAGAAGAAGCTCAACTGCATTGCAAACCACACAGTGGATATAAACCGTGAACTGGACTATGCTAAAAATGGCAATGGCACGACCAGCGGCATTGGGAGCAGTGTGGGAAAGTATATGATTGATGAGGACTACATGTCCTTCATCCACAACCCCAACCTCACTGTCTGCGTTCCTATCGCTGTTGGCGAGTCGGACTTTGAAAACCTTAACACGGAAGACTTCAGCAGTGAATCCGACGTGGAGAACAGCAAAGACGTGAGTAGGAACAACTGGTGAGAGTGTGGAGAGAGGAGTGTGGAGATCTGGGACAATTTAGAGATAGCTGTGATAGTTCTTGTGTTTTAAATGTTTTAAACTTAATTCCAAGTTTACAAATGTCGGTTCTAAATCAGCATAAAATCCACACGTTAACATGGACAAAACTAATGCCACGATACAGTCATGCTTACCAAAAAGGTAACTTAATCATGTAATCAAGGATCAAGGAACTTTATTGTCATACCAGGACATTTACATGTTATGGTACGAAATTAGTACTCAGGTCCCAGTTTAAGCCATTCAGAGCAAGACGTGAACAAGAATGAAATATAAACATAAGGGCAATAGTATAAACATTAGAGAAGAAAAATAAATATAACATTAGAGAAATAAAATAAACATTAGAGCAGAAATATATAAACACTGTGAAATTTAAACAATTAACAATTAAATAAAGTAAAAATAAGATAAGATAAGGAAGCCGAAGTTAGCACGTGCATAAATACTCATGTGCAAGTAGGAGGTAGTGGTAGTGCAGAGGTAGTCCGTGTATTGCACCTATAGGAACATGTTGCCCTATGATGGCCTAAGTATTGCACTTAGTGAGACAGATATGAGGTGTGTGTGTGGAGGCTTGTGTGATAATGTGTGCGTTTGTGCGGCATCCTTTGATCCATTAAGCAGAGCTGATCTGAGCTGCCACACTGAAGTCATTTAGTGTACCTGACATTTCAGAACATCCATTTAGACATGACTTCTGTAGCACTGAGCCCTAACGCTGACCCTGCAGACAGACAGAGACGAAGGCAGTCCTGATGAGAAAACAGAGAGAGAAACATACCGTCTACTGTATAGTATGAATGTGGGAGAAGGGTTAGCCAGACCCACAGGCTCGTAGAAGAGTCGGACGCGTGGGTCACCTTGACCTGGTTTGTAGTAGGAAGTAAGGAGATAATGCAGCAGTTTCACTACTGTACCTGCACCAGGTTCATATTCCACTGGGCTCCCTCAACCAACCACACAACAATTTTGCCTGCACCACATCCAGCCACGGGGTACACTGCAGGGAGCAGACACGGACAGAGCCGCTAACAGCCAATCAGAAAAGCCGGGATCCATCTGGCTCTTTGGTCGAGAGAACGGGAAAAGAGAGGGAGAGGAAGAGAGAGCGAATGCAGCCCTTTGCTGACGGCTTAAGATTATAAAGTGCAGTATCATTCTCTAGTGAATTGAATTGGCTGAGTGTCTGCGTGTGCGCGAGTGTGTGTATTCTTTATTACAATAAGGCTACTGTTATGCTGCTGTTTCACTAGTTTGCCCTGCCTCACCTTGACCTATTGTTAAGATATGACATGATTTATTGGTACAGGTGAACTTAACCAGGCTATGATTTTAATGTCTTACAAAGAGAGGTTTCATACCCCTCTGTACTATACCTCACAACTCTGAAATTCATGCTTAGAGCAGTTCTTAGTCTAATGTATATATACTGGGTATACATTTTATGAAGTAATCATATTTTTTTATCACAGCAGATTTTCCTTTTGTGACTAATTTGACTTAACTGGCTTGTTTGAATGTGCATGTACAAGCATAAAGCATTTGTTTAATTCTTTCATTACTGGAGAATCTATGTTAATGCATGTGTAACAGTCATCATCCTTACCAGTGCAATCAACCACTGGCCAAGTTTAAGTACTTCCTTTTGAATCTATTTATAGCTCTGCAGAATCGGCAGTAGCGGAAGAAGAATTAGCTGCGCTACATGGCTACAACATGTATACCTCTAGCAATAAATCATGTCATGCATATATACCCAAAAGGGCATTAATGTAATGGCTGCACTGGCTCTGTGCCTCATCCATATGCTTTCAGCATGTCATTGCTGAGCGTATAATATTCAGAGAAAAATTCAGAGGTTGAGCTGATCTCTTTGCTCCCCTTGTTTGTCCTAGCTGGATGACACCAGTTCGTCTGAGGGCAGCACAATAGACATCAAGCCTGATGTGGAGGAGGTGGCAGTGGTGGAGGTGGTGGAGGAGTACCTTGACCCAGAACCCTGCTGGACAGATGGTAGGTGGTATATATTATCTGACTTTGTGGTAGACAATAATGATGAACAGACCAGAATTATGATTAATATTGTACTTACTATATTAACAGCACTGTGATGCATATCGTACCCTGTCCATGGCAGTATTCATCTGGGTTTATCAACGGTTGTGTTTTTATTTGTCATACAGAATGTGTGGCCAAATACAAGTGCTGTGATGTTCCCATCACTCATGGCTGGGGCAAACATTGGTGGTTCCTGAGGAAGACCTGCTACCTGATCGTAGAACACAACTGGTTTGAAACCCTCATCATCTTCATGATCCTGCTCAGCAGCGGAGCCCTGGTAAGAGCACACATGCACACACACAGTGTGGGTGATATACTAATGCCACTACCAGTACTTGTAATTGTTATTGTGAAACATATATCAAAACAAAGTTACACAGCGATGTACACCATTATAATAAATGTAAAAGACAACATGTGAACAACAACTGAGAAGAAAAATTACGAGAATAATTAAAACAAAAGCATGGCATTCATTTAGAGAAAGTGAGTTTCATTTCCTTGTAAGGATGTGAGCAAGCAAGATCATCTCCTGCTTTTCTTCTGCAGCTACTCCTGATGTTATTGTTGCTAATGGACAGCAAAGTGCTGTAATGCACCAGGCTTTCAACTGACAGAATCCAGCTTAGGTTTGCAGCTTTCTGGAGGGGGAAGGCCTGTGGCCAAATCAAAACACTTATGTGCTGAAGAGCGGATACAGGCAATGGGGAAGAGGAGAGCTGAGGGAATAATCAGCCTAGTTTGACTTGGTGAAAAATTGCCTTTATCAGCCAGTTTTCCTTTACTAAGTAAACAACCCATTCTCTGAAAAAAACAAAGTATAACAATAAAAACAGTCCAAAAACATGCCATTCTTCATCTATATCCAAAAAAACTTTTATAGATAATAACATTGGATGATAAAGATTTTATGCCATTTTCATTGGCTTTGAAAAAATTGGACATTAAACAAAAATACTGGAAGATGTGGCTTAGCTCACAGTTTATTAATTTGCAAAATCAACACGTGTAAAGAATCAGTGGTGAAACCATTGTCTGTGTGATTCTTCTCTGCTGCTCTTTAGGCCTTTGAGGATGTGTACATTGAGCAGAGGAAGACGGTCCGCATCATTCTGGAGTACGCTGATCGGGTTTTCACCTACATCTTCATTCTGGAGATGCTGCTGAAATGGGTGGCCTACGGCTTTGTCAAGTACTTCACTAATGCCTGGTGTTGGTTGGACTTCTTCATTGTGGATGTAAGTACATTTGCATACTATTTTGTTTTATACCTTGAAAAATGTCATTTCATCAGGAGAAAGCATGGATTTGAGAGATTACATATTTGGTCAGCTTTGGATTGTGCATCATTATTTTTGTGAATCATAATTTATAAGTGATTACTTTATTTCTAACATTCTGGATCACTGAAATGAGAAAATTTAATTAACAATTTCAAAAAGAAATACAGCTGATCCTTTTGCTGTGAAGAAAAATCTATTCCGCTTTTTTCAGTGTGTTTTGTCAATATTCACATTCACAAGGAAGTTAAAGGCTGACAATATAGAAAATACATACAAATACTACTAGATGTGTTCTATGTCACGAGATCATGTCACAGACGATTGATAAATTCCCACTTTATTCAGTTTAGCGAGCAAAAAGTCATCCACTGACTCACACAGTTCTCCATCTGACACTCAGGTTTCAGCTTGTCACGCTGAATTTTCTCCAAGCAACAACAATATTCTTTACAAGTATCCAGGTTACAGGATAAACACAAAACTCTGAAAATAACCATTTTTCACAAGAATGGTCTTTACACTTTGAATAATGCTTATTGTTAGCATGAGTCTGCAGAGCAAATGGTCTACTGAGGAAATGTGGATATATTTTTCATACTGCAGAAGTTGACCCAGTGTCTCAAAAACATTGTCCATTCCTTAACCTAAACCTGGTCGTCTGTACTGTTTTCAGTACTTTTTGAGTAAATGTGAGGCTATAATGTTAATATTTCTTATGTAACAAAATATTAATGGGTCAAAGCTTGAGAGATACATTTGATTTATTTCCTATGTGCTATCCAGGCTTTGCTGCAGTGCTTTGTGGGCCACATTTGCAGTCTACAAAATACTGCAACTTTAAACTCTATTAATGGGAGGACTTAGCGTTGATTTGGAGCCAGTATGGTGTAGAAACACTAGCGTTCACAGAAATGTAGACATGTAGACATATAATGTGATATTACTGATAAGGGGCTGTGTTTTCCTCCCAGCGCTCTGTGTCAGGATGATAGCCTACCATTACCAGGGTGCCACTTGAAATGTTGGGCCCCCAGACAGCAGCACAACAGCAACCTTGACACAGTAAATATCTATAAACCCTGGTCTAGCTCTGGGCTGCTGAGTCATTCACTGTTTTCCCACCTGTCTATTACTATTATGCACATATGTTTTGTCCTTTTCTGCCATTTGTGCGTGATGAGTTTCTCACTTGAATTTCTGCCAGTGTCTCTATTTGGGAAAACGTAAAATATACATTACATGCTTTAAGGTCCCAGTGAAATGGGATCTTTACTTGAAATACAGCCAGACTGAACATGACAAGCTGGGCAAAGCTGCTGTCTCACATTTGTGTTTGTAATTACATGTGAGAAGCACAGTGGGATAATAGAGGGATAGGCAGGCAATATGGCAAACTAAGTTCTAATAAATTACATGTGACTTGGAAGGGTTAGGGGGAAATTAAGGTAACCAATCAGATTCATTAAATACAGCTCATTGTCTTGCTGCAGACATAAAACTCAGACGTAGCTTCTTGACTGATTTGAGTCATTTGTGCAAACTGTGACAACCACAGTAACAAGCACTGAACTGCATTTGAATTGACGTCACGATTGATCTTTGCGCAAGCAGCTGATTGTGGGAGGTGTTAGCGGCATGCGGCAGCATGACTGTGTTCTGTTTGGCTGTGCCCTGAATGTGATATATTTCCTGTTGAAACAGGAAGTGGGACATAAAACAGCATAAGATCACTGTTGACCTAAGCCGAGGGGATATTCGTCAAGACAAGAAAGGCAGTTCTATTTTATAGGCACAGGGCAGGGTTTTATGTTCAC
Source organism: Toxotes jaculatrix (assembly GCF_017976425.1). Classification (NCBI taxonomy): domain Eukaryota; kingdom Metazoa; phylum Chordata; class Actinopteri; family Toxotidae; genus Toxotes; species Toxotes jaculatrix. The sequence continues at coordinate 14,104,575 of NC_054396.1, read as the reverse complement.
ACTTACTAGTGCAAGATGAGGTCACCATGAAATATTGACCACTTTCCACTTGACCAAAAAGTGACAGTTTTTCCAGGAACTTAATGTCCTCATTTTGTCGTGTCTTTTCATTTCAAATTAATCTGCAAACTTTTACCTGTTGTCCTAACCCTCTTCCATATTCTTCGCATACATCTGATGATGTGATTTATGTTGTGCTATGTCATGTATTGGTTGGGAAGTCATCCATTATCCCTTAACCACCCTTAAATTTCCACTGTCCTTAATTGTGATGTGCCAATCTGTCCACAATTCAATATTAACATTCTTACCATGTGACAATGTCAGATGATGTCACATGATAAGGATGCACTAATGTATGATGTGTTCCTGTAGTTGTTCTTTTTTTATAACTTGTCTTTGGGTTTGTCCCAGTACTCACACTTGTGGTATTTGAAAGTAGTCAAGTGCCTTCTTGTGTCTTGAATTTCTGTTAACTGCCACATCGTCCAAATGCTCATTAAGATCGCAGGCGTGTGGAAGCTTATCCAAGCTCACTGGCACGTGCTTGATTAATGGAGACATCCTGCGGCTCACACAAATACATGGCTAAATCAAGCTTTGTTAATTTGATTTGATTTTCACCTAATGAACAAATATGTAGGATCAACTTAATATTACTCCTTCGTGTCTGTTGATTATTGTCGATCCTAAAACAGTCTTATAGTCACAGTACCACCAAGAGCCAGGCTTTTCCGTAGGCTTTCATTTTTCAAACGTGGGATACATTTGCTGACTACCTGGCAATGCTTGAACGCGCCTCAGACTTCTAGTATGGGTACTGAGACAGACCCATAATCCCCTTTTTGTCCATGACCTCTACTGCCCGTGACTGTCTGAACTGTGAATCTGTCTCATGCCACGCCATGCCTCTTTGCGCTTACTGAATCAGCTAATTTTGTTAAGAACAGTGGACTCCATTTTCATGTACGGCTGAAAGCATCAAGCTTCACATGTTGTCCATGATGGTCCATGATTTTGCACTTTTTAGAGAGTCACCAGTAGTGAGGCTAAAAATGCAAAGTTTGTCCTGTGGTTGGACTGTAGAAAAAAAAACATAGGATCGTTCAAGAAAAGTTGAATCGAGGGTAGCTGGACTTGTTTGTTTGGGTTGATACTGATTGGGCAGAACATTAAGATAAATATAATGCAACTCAATGAGGTAATCTTACGATCCTACCTTTGTGAGTGTTATAATGTGTAGTTGTTGAGGCTGCACAAAAGAGTCTTTGACCCAACTCTAGGATAATTCCTTCCTTCCTATTTTAGACTATATAGTCTTTCTGGAATTGAAATGCATGATATATATGGTGCCTCTGTTTATTTTTCCATCCACTGTGCAATACAGAAGAAACCTGAGCACACCTGTGTGCAATATCACTAAAATGTTAAATGATCAAAGTTTTACCATAACTGTATTATTTTAAAATTGAAGTTTAGGGTATTAGATTTTATGTGTTATTAAAACCAAACAGGTTAAAGAGGCTACATTGAAAATATGAGCTCCAAAGTACAACCTCAATGCAAATTGATAAAACATATGATAGAGGACAGATGAGTCTAGTTCTCCAGGTTATGTGGTGGTATCCAGTGCTTGTCAAAGCCCTTGCTGATTCTCCAGTAGAAAACCTCAGCTAAATCTCAGTGTATTCTTAAGTGGCCGATGTGTTGTGAAGATAATTTATCCTGACTTTCCATGCAAACCTCTACCCTAATATTGACCTGTCCTCTCTCTCACAGCAGGTGCCTATAACTGTGTCTCTCTTTAAGTTAAGAGAGACATTGTGCAGCTATCAAGAGGGACTGAGGGGTCGGTGGTTAAGGGTCCAGGGTAAGGTTTGTGTGCTGTGTCGGGACTCCTACTTTCACAGGTTATCCTCTCTCTTCTAACCCTGAAAGTTGTCCTCAACCTTCTGCGTTTTCTCTCCCCTCTTTAAGTAAGACGCTCTCTGGTGTGGAAACTGTACTGTTTTGTACTGTGTACTGTGTGTATATTATTGTGTCACATTGATTTAGTGTTTGTGAATACATCTCTCCTCTAATTTTTTCCCTTTGTTTGACTCTTTATCTTCTCTCCCTTTCACTGTGTCAACCACAAGTTTCTTTCCAGGTGTGCTCACTGTGCTGTTAAGCTGGTTATCACGCTAGACTGGCTTGCCAAACTAAACCAAACACAAACATGAGCAAACAAACACATTAAAAAAAAGAAAAAAGAAAACTTGGGTCATGTACACTTTATTGACCTTTGCATATTGTAACAACCCCTGTTTAACCTCATGTTACATATACAGATACATATACTTACACATATAGAAACTATATATGTACTTATATATATCTGTATATAACCACTCAGCCATCTTTACAGTATATATAGGGTCCATCTTTCTCTCTATATTCCCTCTAACTATGTGGGTCCTCTCTTCCTTTGCCTCTGTCTTTCCCTCTCCTTCTGTCCCTATCTGTGTAGGTGTCTATAGTCAGCCTTATAGCTAATGCGTTGGGCTTCTCCGATCTAGGCCCGATTAAATCACTCAGGACACTGAGGGCCTTGAGACCCCTCAGGGCCCTGTCACGTTTTGAAGGGATGAGGGTAAGACCTAAGATACCAGGCAGCTGGTCCTTCTGCATGCTGATTAAATAAAAACGTCAACGCATGCTAGAGATGGCATTATAGAAATTAAAAAAAAAAAAAAAAAATCTCCAAGGGGAAATTTTAAAGGTAACCCCTTTTTATCAAAGAGAAGCTTTTTGCATGGATGCAGATCATCTCAGATGGTGATTAATACATCTGATTTGATTTATCATATTTCATTTCATATATATTAAAATTTTAGTGCTATGTTAAGACAATTTGCATAAAAAATAACAACAAAACAACATAAAAATCTGTCCCTATCCTTATGAAAGACTAGACCATAATAGGGATTTTTGACCTGAATGATGCAACACATTGTGATAGTAACTCAGCTCTGAAGTATTCAGTATATCAGCTGAGAGAACAACAAGAGGTTGGTATGAACCATCACACAAAACCTGTTCAAACTTAACCAGAGGACAGGGTTAGTTATGCAGTCTGAGCAAGCGGACCAGTACCTGTGAAAGTGCTTCTGAGTTACAGAGCCACCAGGTTATCATATGATAGGCAGATAAATTGATTACATGCACATGGTCAATGAAACGGTGCATGCTCATTTATTTTACCGTTTTACAGTGTGCACACAATTGATTAATCTGTCCTTAACTGGGTGTACAGTTTCCACGTCAATACCTCTGATACCATGTGACCCCTGATGGGCTCTGCTCTGAGTTTTGCTGGAGAAAGCTGTATTTTCTTTCTAAAATGAAAATGGGGTTCTACTGATCATTACTTTAACGTGTGATGGGTTTGATCAGCCTCTGGTTGTTGCTGGGCAGAAAAAAAATCTCTTTTTTTTTTGTTTTTTTTAAACCAGTTACTAGGCTCGGCATCTTCTAACTGTCGCTCTGCCTCAAGTGTCCTGTTATCTGATCTTATCACAGTTTGGCTTTGGCATTGTCACACTGGAAGATCAACAAACTTCTGGTTGCATACCCACCCTCCCCCGCCATCCTTGCTCACCACCCCTCAGTGAATTTCATCACCATGATTATCATGTTCACTGTTTTGCAGTAGTTATATAAATTGATCATGTGGATGCATTGTCTTTATATTATAATACTGGGCAGAACACAAGAATGAAAGGAAAACCTAGAGAGCTTTGACATTTGAGGTTTGCCTGTATAATTTAGGTTTATTTGGCTTTCTGTTATCATGGCACCTCTGTGTTTTGTAAATGCACATTCATACAGTATCCTCCTGAAGCTCATAGCTTTATCTCCTTTAACATGCCCACACTGCTTTGGTGCAGTATAGTTGTATAGTCACAGTCATGCTCTCATTCATATTTGTAACCCTGTATGGTGTAATCCAGTTACACACAGTCATTGTTTGGGGTTACTCAGTGTTTTATTTACATTAATTTAAAATTCACTTGTTGCCACAGTTAGTTCTTGACATAGTGGAAGATATAGTTTATATGATAATACGTCCATACAATCCTACGGTGCAATATCTGGATATCCAGGTAAAGAGTAATTGCAATTTATGTGGGTGTGACAATATACTATGGCTCAGTACAATACAAAAAATAATAATATGGATTTGAAGCTTAAAATTGTTGGTAATCATTTGAAATTTAATAACCGAATGCCAGATTTTAATATCATTGAATCTGTCCGATCATTGTCCTACATCAAAACTGCAAAAGTTACTTCAACCAGGTTCAGTCAGTTCTGTCATCCATATTTTGCTGCAAAACACAAGAGTGATTTACTGGTAAGAATAAAAAAGAATTGGAATCACAGCTGGACAGTTACAATTTGCGTCCACTCTGACTTTGATATTTTAAAAAAATCATGAGAGTATCATGTGCATGACGCACATGATACTGAACTGTGAGCTCACAGTATTGTGACACCCCCTAGCATTTTATTGTTATGGGCATTCATTTTGCACCAAGAAATCTGATAACACGGCTAGAGCTTCTAATGGAGGAAAAGAACGTGCATTTCCGTATATGTATGTCTTGATGTTCTTCTGTGTGAACATCTCCATGCAGCTGGGGTGTGATTGCTAAGTTACACTGGCTTTGTTTCCTGGCTGTTCTCCTCAGGTTGTGGTGAATGCCTTGGTGGGTGCAATTCCTTCCATCATGAATGTGCTGCTGGTGTGTCTCATTTTCTGGCTCATCTTCAGCATCATGGGTGTCAACCTGTTTGCTGGAAAGTATTACTACTGTTACAATGAGACGGCTGAGGAGAACTTTGAAACTGATGACGTCAACAACAGAACAGAGTGTTTCGCACTCATTAATGCAAACCACTCTGAAGTCAGATGGAAAAACGTCAAGATCAATTTTGACAATGTGGGTGCTGGATACCTGGCACTCCTGCAAGTGGTAAGAACCTTTTGCTGTCACTTTTGTTTCTAAGTTGTCAGGTGTTTAACCAGTTTTCTCACACACTGCATCTGCCCACTTAACAGGCAACGTTCAAAGGATGGATGGACATTATGTACGCTGCAATAGATTCTAGAAAGGTGAGGTTTCTCTTTTCACTTCATAAGTCTGACTTTTAGATCAATGTGCAGTAGAGTTTCGTATATATTTTCACTTTTAACACTTCACAGGTGGAGGACCAGCCACGCTACGAGGACAACTTATACATGTACATCTACTTTGTCATCTTCATCATCTTTGGCTCGTTCTTCACCCTAAACCTCTTCATCGGTGTCATCATTGATAACTTCAACCAGCAAAAGAAAAAGATAAGATTTATTTTCCTCTCTTTCACGATCTCAGAACACTCTGCCTTGCCGATGAGTGAAAAGAATAGATTTGACATTTTGGAAAATTCGATTATTCGCTTTCTAGATGTTAGTTAGATGATGGGATCAATACCACTCTTATGTCTGTCTGTTAAATATGGAGCTATAGCCAGCAGCCTATTAGCTTAGCTTAGCATACCGGTAGTACAGAGACTTGAAACAAGGGGAAGTGTTCAGGAATTTTAGAGGTCTTAATCCTTGCAGATTTTAACCAAGTTGTTTTTGTCCCTTTACTTTGGGGGTCAGGATATCTTCATGACAGAAGAGCAGAAGAAATACTATAATGCCATGAAGAAACTAGGGTCAAAGAAACCACAAAAACCGATACCCAGGCCTCAGGTAAATTGTTTTGCACTCTTCAAAATCACTGCCAAGCAGCTTTATAATTGTTCATTTCTAACCCCCACCCCCAAGAAAAAAACCAACTCTAAATATCTCTCACTCCATTTATCTTTTTCTCCTCAGAACAACATCCAAGGCATGGTGTTTGACTTTGTGACGCAGCAAGTGTTTGACATCTCCATCATGATCCTGATCTGCCTAAACATGGTCACCATGATGGTGGAGACAGATGATCAGACAGAGGAGACAGAGAATGTGCTTTACTGGGTCAACTTCATCTTTATTGTGATCTTCACTGGCGAGTTTTTACTGAAGCTTTTTGCACTGCGTCACTATTACTTCACTAACGGCTGGAATGTCTTTGATGTCGTTGTGGTCATCCTTTCAATTGTGGGCAAGTATTCAAAATGATTTTTTTTTTTTTATGCTTGGGAAAAGAAGTGTGAAGCAGCTTGACTGGTCAATAGCTCAAATCCTGCCCACATAAATGAGTGGTATAAAGCCAAGCAATTTATTTGGGTTTTGACATATGTGTCTCTAAATTTCCACTGCTACCCCTGTATAATTAAAAGCTTTTCTCATTTTTGAACAGCACAGCAATGTGCTGTTTTTAAACTCAATACTTTCTCCTATCACTCTGAACAGTCTACAGAATATAGACTATGAACAGTTTTTATTAGAATTACTTTCCACAGGAAAAAAACAATTCTCTATGGAAATGGAGACTATGTTCTTTGATTTTTCCTGATTTCTTCCACAATTTGCAGTTTCTTACTTGTGGGCATAACACTATAACGTGTATTAAGTAAAGCATAATACGTCCTATAGCTTAACCAAGCATATGTTGTATCTCTTTGTTCTCTCTCTTAATTTCAGGAATGTTTCTGGCCGACCTGATTGAGAAGTACTTTGTGTCACCAACACTCTTCAGGGTGATTCGTCTAGCTCGTATTGGCAGAATCCTGCGTCTCATTAAGGGCGCCAAAGGAATCAGAACTCTGCTGTTTGCCCTCATGATGTCCCTTCCTGCCTTGTTCAACATTGGCCTGCTGCTTTTCCTGGTTATGTTCATTTTCTCCATCTTTGGCATGTCCAACTTTGGCTATGTAAAATACGGGGCTGGAATTGATGATATGTACAACTTTGAGACCTTCGGCAACAGCATGATCATCCTGTTTATGATCACCACGTCAGCTGGCTGGGACGGCCTGCTGCTGCCCATTCTCAACTACCCTCCAGACTGTGACCCCTTTTTGGAGAATCCTGGCACCCCCGCTACAGGAGACTGTGGCAACCCTTCTGTGGGCATTTTCTTCTTTGTTATGTACATCATCATTTCTTTCCTAATTGTGGTCAACATGTACATTGCCATCATCCTGGAGAACTTCAGTGTGGCCACAGAGGAGAGTGCCGACCCACTCAGCGAGGATGACTTTGAGACCTTTTATGAGATTTGGGAGAAGTTTGATCCTGATGCCTCCCAATTCATCACCTATGCCAAGCTTTCTGACTTTGCTGATGCACTAGAACACCCACTCCGAGTCCCCAAGCCCAACACCATTGAACTGATCGCCATGGACATGCCTATGGTGAGTGGTGACCGCATCCACTGCCTGGACATCCTGTTTGCCTTCACTAAGCGTGTGCTGGGTGACAGCGGCGAGCTGGACATGTTGAGGCAACAAATGGAGGAACGTTTTGTGGCAGCCAATCCCTCCAAGGTCTCTTACGAGCCAATCACCACCACTCTGAGGCGCAAGCAGGAGGATGTGTCAGCCAGAATCATTCAAAGGGCCTACCGCTCCTACCTGGCTAGGCGGGGCTTTGTCTGTAAGCGCAAACCAGCCAATAACAAAGTGGAGAACAGCGGGAACAATCAGGAACAAGAAAAAAAGGAGGGCACTCCCTCAACTGCCTCCCTGCCCTCCTATGACAGTGTAACCAAACCTGACAAGGAGAAGCAGGATGACAACAATGAGGGCAAGGGAGGGAGGAAAGAGAAGGGAAGAAACCAAAAAGACATCAGGGAATCTAAATGTTAGAGCGTTGGATTAATAATCACAGTAATAACAATAAAAATTATAATAATGTAACTTCAAGCAAAGCGAGAGGAAACTCACCCACACAGATGTACAGATTATTTCATTTGCAAGTCAGAAAAAAATAATATTCAGTAATTTTGTTTACAGACTTCATTCTTATATTGATGCCGAGGGAAGCCGCTTGGTCTGTTACTGCTTGAAGACTCTTGAACTTCAGTCCAACCAAACATAATCAGCATACTGTGTGACTTTGTTGTATCCAGACTAATGATCTTAACTAAAGGGAATGAAAAACAGACACGGAAACGTCTGTTGCCCACTTACCACTGGTCTACAGATAAGATGAGTAACTCTACACCAAGAGGTAGAATGAAAAAAACACTAAAGGAATCCGACACCTGGATGCAAGTAATGGATTCCTATGGAAGACAGTGTCATGGAGGAAAAACATGGATGCTGCTTGATGCTGAAGGATTGTCCTCTTAAAGCAGCCAATGAGTGGCTCTGTGTCATTTGGTACTGAAACGTAAAGAGGAGAAAAATGACACACTCACTCTGTAAGAGCAAGCAGAAGGATGACTGGTGAGTGAAAGACACAAATGACAGAGAGCGTTGGAAGTACTTTTTTGTTTTATTAAAGCTAGAAGTTGTTAATTTGAGCAGCAAAAATGCAAACAGATAAAAAAAAAAGAACAATATTTTGCCCATGTCACTTAACTCTTCTACTCATTTTATCTTTGTTATACCCACATCAAAAATGCTTTTTTTTACATGGGCTTTCACACCAATTGGTTAAGGGTCTGTTTATTATGGGGTCAACTCGGGCCAAGGGCTTACATTTACTCAGAAAGATTTCCAAACAAATACATAAATAATTGTGCTTGTTCAATGCATAGAAATGACTTGCATGATGGCATGTTTTGATCAGAAATCTTGCATGAATTATCATAGTCCACAAGACACTAATACTCAGACCACACCAGTGGCTCGACTGTAAGATCGAGACATTGTCAAAATTTGAAAGTTCAGAGTAATTTGTTTAACAAAGATAAGTGATATGGGGGTTGATAATCTAAAATGGATCCGAATTTTTATCTCATTACTCAACACATTTCAAATGACTATGTTTAAACTGTTGCCTCTAAAGACAGAAGAATGGAATATGTTGGTAAATTCATACCACCGTAGAGGATCAGTGGGTGAAATCCGAACAATATTATTTGCTGCTCTGGAGATTTTGAGTGTGTAAGCTGTAGAAATGGATGTCTGCGTGTATCATGGGATTGAAAGGTTTGTTAATTTGGACTGAAATGTTTTCAGGGGCGCAACACTTTGAAACTAAAAAAGCTTATATTTATAATTTGTATGCACCTATGTAATGTTCCATACCATCTGCCTTTGGTTTTGTGTGAGCGGGCATTTTGGGAGTCCTACTGTCAGTTATAAGTGGTTTTTGGGGATTTCACAGGTTATGGCAATCTCCTTTCTATTTCTGATGTTTCTCGATGGGTGGTTAGACCTTTCTGAAAGGGCTGAGAAGGGTTTTGATTATTGTTCAGTTTACGTCATTTGATGCTGTGTATTTACGTGTGTGTGTGTTTGGTTTGTTTGTTTGTTTGTTTGTTTGTTTGTTTGTTTGTTTGTTTTGTTTGTTTGTTTGTTTTTTCCTGATGTAATTTTCAAGTTTTGGTGGGCGATGAGTCTTATTTTACACAGTTTTATAAGCCACATCTGAGATGATGTCGAGGGAAATGGTCTTGTGCTGGAACATACTTGTCGGGTGTTAGCTGTATCCTATTTTAACAAGAAACAGAAAATTATGAATGGGTGATGAGAACATTGTGTGTGGAGAAGCCAAAGAGATCTGCCTTGTTATCCCTTGTTGCCCTTTGTCCATGGAGTGGGATTGGGTGAAGTATGCCCTGCCCATTCTGTTACTTCGCTGTCATTATTAGACAGAGAGACCCTAGAAATGTATGCAATGCTTGAAAAATTCATCCCTTTTTCTCAGGAGATATTATAGATGTACTATTATGAGCTCTGCAACAAAATGCAAGTGAATGTGATGGGGGTATTTATGAAATCATGTTTTACTCTTTTGTGTTTTATGCCATGTTGATGGACAATGATCTCGGCTGGCTGCCTCGTTTCGGCAGCCGCCCGGTCAGGGGCCAGTTTAGCGCTTCCTGCTTATGATGCTTAGAATTATAGGGCTAGAAGCATCTCAGTGAAACAGCAAGATTTCGCTCGCTTGTAACGGCGGCGTTTATATTGATAGCGGATTACATTTGTGGTTAAGTTATTATGGTAGTCTGGTCGAAAATTAATGTCAGTAAACAAAAGAATAATAATAATAATTATAATAATGATGATGATGTTCACCCCAATAGCAATCACAGATACAGGAAACACTGTGAGGAGATGTCATGAGAGTGAATTGGGATATGTTGGTCTGAGCAGCACACTTAATTCTTTCTGAAGCAGAAGTGGCATGCTCAGTGGATAGGCCCCACATTTCAGTATTTATTAACAACAACAAGTGCTCTGAGCCTCTCATTTGCCATTTTTCTTCATATTGCTCTACTGCATAACAAATACCAAATAACCAACAGAGCACTGGATGCATTCTTATGGTACTGTGAGCCTAAGCACCACACCAGAGCTTTTGCACTTCCTGTTGTGCAGTGATGTCACTTCCTGTTGATGAATAACTTCCCTCATCCGTTCTCGAGTTCTACGGTCCAGTTGCTGCATGAGATCTCCAAAATCAGTGTGGGTGTTAACTTGAACCAAATAAAACTCTGAATGATAATGCATAAAAGCTACTGCCGTCCATTTTCTCCAAGATCACCACGGATCTACAGATACGTATTTACAGAAAAAAGCCTAAAAAAATAGACACACATACATCCATTTGGGAAAAAAAAAAGAAAACAAAATAAAATACAGTTCAGGCTATGTTCTATACGGCACAAACTGCAAAAGCTAAGAATGGACTTTTTAAGAAACTATAAATAATGTAATATATTATTTTATTTTAACGGCATGTGTAGTTTTTTGTAAATACAGGATTACTTAAAAAACTACAGCTATTAATCTAACACTAAATATTAATAACCATAAATAGAATGGCTTCCAGCTGACACCCCCTGTCACACTTGTTAGGCTGTGACACATTTGTTAGATGGAGTAGATTTTTTTGAGTCACTTTTCACAAAAAAAAGAGGGGAGCTAAAAGAATCTATGTTAAAAAGCAGAAATTGTATTTAAAACTGTATAAATCAATACGTACATATACAGAGCTATATTACATATATATTATATATATATTCTTTCATATATATATATAGTATATATATATATATACATATATATACACATTAGAACAATGTCTGTAACTCAACTCTCCTGTCCACTCCTTGCATTGAGGTGAAACCAGAACCACAGAGTGTAACTGATCACGCTTCTTTCTTTGTGTGGTATGTTCAGAGAATAACCAAAACTCTGGCCTGCCCAGGATTTCTGCATACCGGGTACCAGCGTACAATGCATGGTGTTGTACTGGCTGCTTCTGAGAATTGTGGAGCCTGCTTTTTGGTGAGAGGATTGCACTACCAGCATACCCTTTTGTACATGATGTCTTGCCCCTAGTTTCCTATATTGTACACACAAAGATATACAGATGCAGACTGACACACATACACACACACACACACATACCCACACACAGTCATAGCATTTTGCAGGCAACTGCTGGTTAACCAGTTTGCCCCAGTAGGAGCCACAGCTCACTTTGTGTGACAAATGTTTGCTCGTTTCAGCTCTAACCCTGCTCCATGTTTCCACTTAACACACACTGCTGCAGTTTGGAGTTGATCTTTAATTTTGCTGTCACTTTCAATATGATATATCTAATGATTTAAGGGTTAGTTGTCTTAACTGTCTGTGTGTTTGTTCATGGTGCAATATCTCTTAACGGCACGTGCCTTTTTAGCTTCCTATTTAGTCTGTCAATAAAATCAGCAACGAGGATCTCAAAACCCATGGGAGTGAATCAAAACGGAGCACGATAGAAACGATGTATTGAGTTCAAAATTAACTTGTAAACTGAAAACTCACCACCTAGATTAGACTGTCTGGACTAACATCTTGTAGAGTCATGTAGTACAAGTGCTCTCTCTGTGTGTTCTGTTTACTGGCTCTTGGGCTAGTAAGAGAACAGCTTGCCTTCTGTTTTACACTTCGGTTCATTTACAAACGTTGGTTTACCAATCGGTATATGAGGCCATTCTTTTGTAGCATGACTGAGATAAATTTCTTTGCTGAAAATAGGCTAACTGAAAAAAAACAACAACAACCTTTTGACTGTCATTATCTCTTGCCACTAATACAGTCAGAGAGAGGACGTGTGTTGCACAACCACATGGGACAATAAATGAGAATCAGTGAAAGAATGTCTTCATTTGAGCACGAATCTATTTCCAAACAATAAAGCAGCCTTCCAGTTACACCTCTGGCTGGTGTCGTTTTTGGGTATAACATGAATGACTGCCGAGAATGTGCTCCACCATGTGTGACAGTGGATGGTTTTGGTTGCTGTTTAACTGCCTCATTTACTGTAAAATTTGAAATGTTAACAATTTTAAGTGGTATAGTACGGTTTGATGCTGGTGATTTAGTTCTTGTTTTAAGCTAATAATCACTACAATTGCTTGTACAAGTTGCAAACATTGCAGAGGAAATGTTGGAAAGCCACACAGGACAGGGAGGGACAGAGACAGAGCAGCAAGACGGAAATACAGTCTTTTTTCACAACACAGAAGACCTCAGGAATATCAAAATCGCACAGTTTTTATTCTTTATGTTCATATTACATTGGTTTATTGGTTCTTGAATATGATTATTGAGTTAATGTGGTTGGGTGTGTCATGGTGCAACATCACTGAGATGACTTTAAAAGCAGGTGTGTGTGTCTGTACGTGCATGTCTTTCTTTCCCCCTTCCTCTGTGTGTGTGCGTAAGGTGGCGCACTGAAAGAGGGAAAGGGTGGTGGTGGTGGTGGTGGGGGTAAGCAGAGACAGCACTGCAGTGCAGATAGATGAATGCAGTGGCCTGGGCTGAGTCAGCAGCATGCTCCCAATAGGCTCAGACTGTACAGTGCACTGTATAGCACCTCCTTACGCACAGCAAGCGAGCAGAGAGAGAGAACAGGCTACAGCAAGAAGATGAAAAGTAAATGAGAACAATGAACAGAGGCACACACAGTAAAAAGACTGGTCTGTTGCTATGGATTTATCCTTTACCTCCTACCTGCAGTGCTGCATGCGTTTAAAGTGAATCACTTATTGTGTACAGTTTGAGGCTTTAACTTACACTGAGCTACTCAACAACATTTGACAGGATATTACTAAATGTATATATAGATATAAGAAATTAACAGCTGCAAACATTATACACATTTTGGGCCGGAAGTTCATGTTAAGTCCACATTTAAGTATTAATATTACATTATTTTAAAGACTGTGTGTAGAAATGTGTTTATTTCCATACTGTACTTCTACATGTTTTGCTTTCCTCTATAAACACCATCAGAATGTCTGCGTGCTGCCATATACACATGCCTTGTCTTGTTTTTCCCCCTTTAGGTTTTTGCCCTCCTTGCATCCATCTGAATTGCAGGACTTAGATGCAGAGGTAGGACGTGGATTAAGTAGGACATTTGTGTGATCTGTTGGGCTGTTTGAGGCGGGAGCACATTTGTGTGAAGGAGAGTGAGGGAAGGAAGTGTGTGTGTGTGTGTAAGGGATACAGAGGGAGATTGTATGTCTTTCAATCAATAATATGTAATCTGCTGTAGTGCTGTGATCAAGTATCTGGGTGAGGTAGTGGTTTTCTTTGTTCACACATGATTTTTCTATTTCTGTGTCAAGTCTGTTCCATCATGCAGAAGACATGTAGAAAAGCAGAGGGGGCATAGAGCAAATAAATCTACGTAGTCTCTGTTTCATTTAGTTCAATCACTGTGCACAAAGGAACTGCATGAGGACAAGGGCCTGACATGTCTGTCTTGGGTTTTTAGAAGGCAACCCCTTTCCCCCATTTTCTTTTATGACCTAGCTGAAGAAGAAAGTATTTAAATGACTTAAATGTTGCTGAAATGGAATGAAAGATGTGACATATTCATGCTTTTAGTGCCTTTTTTTTGTCCCTGGTTTTGCCTTCTGTGCTTTCCATGTGCATAGCCCTCTCTGCCCTGTCGGGATGGGGTTTTTGTTCATCCTTTGCCTCTGAAAGTGTCAGCAGATATCAAAGCCATTAACTTGTATGTTTATCCCTGTAACCTCTCCAACAGACTTCAGTGAAGTGCCTCAAATGAGTTCTTACAGCTATCTAACACCCTCTAGTGGACCTGGAGGATATAACCCAAGACAGGTGTGTGGCTTTCACAGATTAAAGGGACATAAGATCATGTGGACTACTCATTGGTGTGGTGGTGGTATGGTGTAGTAGCTCTCAAATATTATATATAAAATGCACTTAGTTTATCATCTGAATTACTTCATTTAAAAATGAACCAGAAAAATAAATAAATGTAAACATGGGCCTTTAACCTTTGTTGGTTAGCCTGACAAATTCAAGGGCTCAAAATCCCCCTTTTCCTTTTTTTAAGGTCCAACTAGTCATACCATTATACTGCAAGTTCGGTGAGATTTAATTAATACTAATTTAGTATTTAGTATTAATTTGCTTAACTAACTTTAAATGGCAAAGTCGAATTTCATCATTTCATGACGACAACTCTTCAGCTGGTTGCTTTCTCAGGCCCCTGATTTCTCCCAGTCCTCAGGTATCCACTGTAACAGATCCCAACACTGAACTCATGGTTTGAAATGACATCAACAAAATTGGTGACTATCCAATGATTTATTTAGTACATCACTGGTAATTTCTGACCAAAACATTTGGGTGTTGCCACAGGTCCCCCCATGAAGTCCCCAATCCGTGTTTGGTGTTACCTTCAGTGACCGTCCAGAGCTACCTCCCTGCGGTCATTCTGATGACGGCCACTCATTTTTGCCTATAAATGAGTAAATTCTGATGTGCTCAGAGTAACAAGAGGAAGTATTGCTCACATACAGGTAGGTTTTATTTAACTGTAATGTTAGTCAAGTCAGGAGGGAATTCATAGATTTATTTATTTATTTTTAAGAGGAAGTAATATTTATGTGTGTAACTAAAACCAACCACAAAATGTGCTGCAGTAAATGTACGTCTAAAAAGCATTGCCAGCAAATATACAGGAACTTGAGCTCACCATTTTCCTGATATTGATTGAGACAATATTACTTTCTCCAGAGGTGGAAGGAAGGTAGATGTTCTCCAGTATTTATGCTTTATTTTTGAGATACTTTACTTATGTACCCCAAGTACATTATGGTCTAATATATTAATAGCTATAGAGACTACAGATTTTACATACAAAAATAAAACATATTGTTTTACATTAAACTACCCATCATATTTAAAGTAGATCACATTATACCCAGCATCCAAATACAACAATATAATGCCGTATAGTGCATCAGTAATACTCCAATCATGCAATAAATGTAAAAATTCAAAACAGAATTTTGTTAATGCGTTTTAACCATCAGGGCTGGCATTTAAAGAAATGATGTTCCATCAAAAGGTTCAAGTTTTATGCTCATGTTTTCATATAACTTATTTTTGTTATATTTTGTAAATAACTGTGACTTTTTATTAGTTTTTCACCATTAACATTCTCACAGTTATTTCATATAACAATGTACTTCCTAAAGTAACCCTGTAGGTGTCACTATTTTATTTGGTATCTGACTCTGCTGCAGCTGCTGCTGTTTGTGTGAGTTGGAGAGGAGTTCTTAAGGTTTTTGTGGGGGCAGAGACATGGCATTTTGGCAAAGGGACCATGTGCATTTCAGACATAAAAAAAGACATTTAAAGGTAATTAAATGTCCAAGTTGAGTTTAATCACAGCCTTAAAACAGCCGACATGGGTTGAATTAACTGAGCTTTATGCTAGGACCTAAACTTGGGCCTGAGAGGCTGCTGACGTGAGGTCAGTAGATGAGAGTAGGGGCTCAGGAAAAGGCAGGTTTTTAATCAGGATGGCTGGTCTCATGTTTAATGCCAGGAATGTGGTTTGAAGTGTGTTTAAAATGCAAATTAAGTTCTTGGAGTTTATGACAGTACTGCTTTATAAGTTAAATAAGTTTAATGTAAAGCAGTAATGTCAAAACCATGTTTTACTGTGAAGTGTTCAGATGTTGCTGCAGGTTTAGAGCTACTGTGACTGAAAACACAAAGGTTTCAGACATCTGTCACACGCCAGTGCATGCCCTCCGCCCTCCAGACAATAAAGCTGTGGATAGGGGGTGTCCAGTGGAAGAGGGTCAGGCTCTTCTCCATTCTTGTGATCCTTTTATTCAATGCTCTCTTGAGCTTCCTAAGGGTTTTTTTTTAATACAAATAACCCTGTGGTTTCTTACCAATTTTTTTACAAGTAAAAATTTTAACAAATATTATTCACATGATAAATTGAGATTTGTGTAACACTTAATGTTAGAAGTTCATTTCTTTATAATTTCTAGAACATTTACTGGAGAGAACTACCTAATATTACAGTGATTTAATTTACTTTGCTGAATCTCAAGGCAGTTTTTGATGTCCAGAGGAATTTCCTTGAAATACCTTTAAACTCATTTAAACCCAAGTAGAAATTTCTAATCATTAATTGGTTATAGGAAGCTGTACTCTTTATTTAAAAGACTAATAGAGGGTAATTCATTTTAATTAATTTTGATGATTTAAAGTGCACCATCTGAATATCATTAGTGCCAGAATACAGGGATCTTTCCAGGAGACTTCCTAAGAAGTGATTAGGAAAGTGTCATGACCAAATGACTCAATAACATAAAGCAGTGCCAAGATCTGCAGCTCTCCATCACAAATCAAATCATATGCATGATCACTAATGCAAACAATGGAACCAAGTTCACACAGACACAAAAATAATATCTCTCTTTACGGGAAATTTTGGGGTGTGGAAAACATTTTTTTGTTGCTGTTGCAATATTAGGTGAAGTAAAGGGAAGAGCTGTGTTTTCTTGGGGTGGACATTTATTTAATTATTGTCACTTCCCCTAGAACAATATGAAATTGGACCTGGTCAGAATATTTGTAAGTAAAAAATTCCAGCGTCAGGGTCTCGTCATACAGCGCTCAAACCTCAAACATTTTTGAATTTCACAGACAAAAAGACAAATTTCTGTTTTTTTTTTTGGTTTGATATCTTCATTTCCATGACACAACAGTCTTTAGTGAGGTAGACTATAACAGGTCAAGAATTAGAAACATTGCTCCTTAAACTGGCATTTGAAATGACATGAAATAAATATTTCCATGTACAATGTCTTCAAAATGAGGTAGAACTGGTTACAGAGAATGTACAAGATACAACAAAGTTACAACTGAATTACAAAGATAACACTGAAATCCCATTTCTGATCTGCTGGACAAATTCAACTCGACTTACTTCAAGGAATCAGAGTAACACCAAGAAACAGCAAATACTGTTGTCTGTTGCCGTGTTCAAGGTTAATGTAGAGCACATTCTTTGTGTGGTATTGAAGAGCATTTAATTGTTGTAGCTAAGCGCTTAAATACTTTTAAAATCTGGGGGTAGGAATATATCATTATATGCTTAACACCTTTTTATTAATCTGCATTTTTTTTCTTCAGCATAATTTGAAGCAAAATTTGTTTCACACTCAACCACATTCTGAGTAAGTATAATTTTATGAATGTGCTTATATTTCCAAAAGAGGCATTAAAATACTTTTTCAATCACACTGAATTTCAGACTAAATCTGAAGATGCATATCAGCCTAAAATCTTACTATGAAAGGGGATTCACTCTCTGGGCATGCTTTTAGGCAGAAGTTCGTTTTTTTTACAGCTCCCAAAGGGTGTAATTTTGTACAAAATAATTGTATGGCACAATTTATGAAGGGATGAAATAGTGGAGCAGCAAAGCTACAACTTGGTACAAAAAAAGAGTTGTGACTGTACATATTTTCTGACAGTGCACATCCTTTATTTCTGTTTGTCACAATTAACTTCTCCCTTCTTCATGGTGTCAGTTCATGTTAAAGCTAAATTCAAGCTGATTGACAGGTAACACGTGGTTTTAAAATACTGACATGGGAAATGGGAATTGGACACTTTATTAAGACATTTAACAGACCTATTATAGAGCATTTACTGCAGTATGTGTACGTGTTGATATGTCAAACGTTGTCTATCAGGAGTGCTTTGTTTTGACTTTTTGTCCACAAAACCATTTCCCCCACTGCTAACTACACTAACACTTAACATGTCATTCATTTCTCCACCAAAACCTATAAGAGAATTACATCTATACATGAAGAAAATATGTTTCATATATCTAAAAACATCATTGATGTACATTATGGCATGTATTGTCCTTTTAAAAAAAATATCTGAATTACATTCAACATTTCAGGCCTTGGTACAAAAACCTCAAGTTTAATTTCCCCAGAGCTAAGAAATTGTGTGTGTGTGTGTGTGTGTGTGTGTGTGTGTGTGTGTGTGTGTGTGTGTGTGTGTGTGTAGGTATTTTCTACTGTTAGTATCAAAGGCCTTGTAAGTTCATTGTTTCCCTGAAGTGTTCAGAGTATCTTTTGCTCTTTGACAAAGCCATGGCTCCATTTTCATCTTGCTCCATAAAGCTCCTCACAAACACCCTAAGGTAATAACATACATTCTTATTTTTCATCATTCTGAGGTAACAATATTCTTCCTGAGTATTCAATAACACAACTATAAATCATCCTTTTGAGAGGCAAAGGTAAAGAGAATGCATATAAAAAAAGTAAATCCTAGAAGAGAAGCAGGTAGATCTTCATAAAGAATGTAATGTTGAACAAAAATTGTTAGAGGCACTGACTCAGAAGCTTCAGCCTGCATGCATCTCGGTCTGGGGTGTGCATCTGAACAAGCTCATGCAACTTTTAACAGTTTGCTCTGAGTGAATTTTAGCAGTATGCAGATGTAGGCTTGGTTGTTTGTTATTCGCTTGTTTTGTAGATGCGTTTGTAGGTTTGTATATTCATTCTTTCTTGTAATATTTTGAAGACAAGGTATAAACTGGACCAGGTATTATTACTCACAGATTCTTTAGAAAATACACCTGTTCATTTTAGGATTAGCAGAAATCTGCATGTAAACAACACGCTTTGAAGATGATCTGCATATACTCTGTATACTGTCATTGTTTGAATGCTAAACACATTTTAAAATGAACATAAAATCTGACATTATTTCCCCACTCTTTCTTTATATCAAGACAGTTTAAAGGGCGGCTTCATGTCTACTATCATGTAATCATTTGATAAGCAGCTTGGTATGTAGGAACTAGACAAAGACAGTTGTTGTTGAACAAAGTTGTTCAGCAATGAAAAAAGGCTGAGAGCAGGAGGCAAGGCTCCAGCACAGAGATTAGATAAAGAATGAGAAAAAAAAAACGATTAAGGAAGCTGGAAAAAAAAGTCAAGAATACGTAGAAGAGAAAGTGAAAAGCAGGGAAACATTCATTTCTCAAGGCCAAGTGACGGCACCAAGCCTCGGAGTGAGCTGTGTAAAGTAGCAGTGATTGTGCTGAAGTAGTATGGTAATCTCACCATTTCAGTTATTGCTCTCCTAACTTTTTGGTCAGTTCTGATTTTTGTGATGTGGTAGAACATATTGCAGTCAAAGGCCTTTTACATACATAATGGCCACAAATAATTACACCCACTTCTAAATCAGCAACGTTGCAGTGCTGTTGCCACAGTAGCAGAAAGGAAATAAATAGGATCCTGAGAGATACAGACACTCATACATTTAGACTGTCTTCATGTTATCTATGCCGAGAATGCCTCAACCTCACCCCTAAGACTTAACTCAACCTTTCAGGGCAAAAGGCCCCTGTGAATCTTTGGAAAAACATGAATAATGAAAATGTTAAATATGCACAAGAAATGCCAGTCTTGTGCCCTCTTGTGTTTGCAAGTGAAAATAAAATTTTCATTGACAAATCCAATGTTATTCCCCCGAATCTGTCTGCATTAAGAACCCTGGTTGGTTTCAAAGAGTGAGGGAATCCTCTCAAATGCCAACGGGGCCTGTCAGCGGCCTCCAGCTGGGTCCTCAGATCGTGTGTGCGACGCAGGTATCTTCATAGACATTCTCTGCGGCTGAGGAAAGTTGTGCTCCCCTGATACACTCTCTCCTGCTAGGCCTGATGGTGGGCTGTAGTCCCCTGACCTGGCATATGGGGGCGACATCAGGGGCTTTCCGGGTTTGTAGGCCTGTGGATCTGAAGCCGAGCCACTCATATCATAGCCATTGCTGTGCCCGTTGCCGTGGCCTTTGCTATGACTGTTTCCATTGTTGTACTTTCTGTAGCGCGATCCCTCCACCTCTGCGTCCTCCTGTCCTTCCTCTGCCATCTCAAAGGCCTTGCGTTTCAGTGGCCCCCCTGCCTCGGAGCTCCCTCCAAGGCTGTGAGATGTGTAGCTGTAACTCCCCCCCACCATGGTGGGCCTTGGGGCCAGAGGAGTTGGGGCACTAATCCCAGAGGGCAGATAGGAGGCACTGGGGTGGCTGTATCCAGAGGACAGGCTGGTTTGGGGGTAGCACCCTGGAGGGTAGTTGTAGACAGGAGTGCTGGCACTGTAGCTGGGCACAAGAGTGGGTGTGGCCTGCAAAGAGTGTAGAGTGGCAGAGGGAAGTGCTGCACTGGGCTGAGGGCAGTATCCTGATGACAGGTAGGTGCTGTTGTAGGCAGGAGGGTATTCCTGAGATGACGGGGCACTGCAGGAGCCAGCACCACTGTAACTTGGCTCAGAGGCCAAGTTACTGCTCACTACTGTTACACTTCCTGTGGCTGGGATGCCCACAGAGGCAGAACCCACCTTGGCGCCAGTTAATGCCTCTAGTCCAGGATAACACTCCATGCCCTGACCCAGAGCCCAGGGCTCAGATTCAGTTTTCAGGAAAGTTCCCGGGTCTGAGTAGGCTCCTGTAGCAGGGCGTTCATAGGACAGCTCTAGACCGGAGTACTTCTCAGCGTAGCGTTTAAGCAGAGAAGAAGCAGTAAGGGCGGATATGTCGTCACTGGCCCATGGGTAACCTGCGGGGGCATAGCTGCGGCGAGTAGCTGTAGCGTAGGGGTCGTGTTTGTGGGCAGATGGTGGCGAAGTAGTAGAGGTGACATCTAGGTGTTGCTCAGGCCACTGAGATAAAGGGGCGGCGTGCTCCGGAGACCAGTGCATCTTCAACAGACCTACAAGAAACAAGTCCAAAGCAGAATTAGTGCACACAACCTTGACATGATGTATCAGATGTTTTAAATTACATATTTGGAGCACTTTGTCTTGACCAGATAAAGGCTGTACGCCCCATTTGAGGTATTTTGATCCCTCTTTCTTCCAAAACTCACAAGCAAGCTAAAAGCCCATCTTCATGAATATCTGTCCTCATAATCACCTTGGCAAGCTGACTCCTTTCCAGAATCATGTCAGCGCTTAGCCAGTGTTCTTCTACTGAGTCTCATCCAAGCAGGGGACAACTGTTCTAATCTTTATGTGAAGCTGCCAACATAGCCCCCAGCCTGGTCTCCACGGCGATAAGCCTCTATCAGCCTGCGCTCTGCCCTCTGCCTTTGCTTCTCTCACATTGGGGCCATTGTTGTCTCTCTGTGAGTCTTTTAGTCCACAAAGCCACCCCCACCGAGCGTGTGATCTAATTCGGCCAAACCTCAGGGGTCTGCAGGACAGGGGGAATAGAGGGTGGGGTCACTGTGTAGGGGGGGGGTCAGAGTAGTTTTTTCGTTATACTACACAGAGACCGGACCAACACATCTATGAATACTATTAGAAGTGTACTGATTGAGCAGTCAGGAAAAAGTAAGATTTTAATGTGCCATGTGTGATTATCCATGCACTTTTACACAAACAGAGTAATCCACTGGTTTAGTGGTTGTGGGCTTGTCTTTTTGAACTGGCATTAGGCTGACATTCCAGGCATTGCAGAGTATTATTAAACTGTCTTGACCCCAGGCCTGGGCCAGAGGGGCTTCCCTACAACAGTACTGGACAGAGGAGGAAGCCATGGTCTTGATTTCACCAATAGTAGCTGACAAATAATTCCTATGGCAGTATATTGTAGGATGTGCGACTGATGCAATGGCACCGTGAAATGTTCTCTCGATGTATTTGGTGGATAAATGAGCCTTCCGTTACCACAGACAATTCAACTGTGAAACTAGTTTTTGTGACTTCATGGATGAGACTCTTTACAGCTTTTTTACAACTGTGTAAAATTAAAAGTATATCATGATTATTTGAATTACTAAAGCATATTCATTCTTTCCCTCTTTTTGGAAATAATCTTCCTGTTGTAGGAATCTTTTCCACCTCATTTAGAAAATATACACATATCTTGCAATCAAGAGCTAAATGTTGTGATTGCTTCATGAGATAAGCTATGATTCAAAACAAAGGCTAGAACTATTATTTTTATTGTCAATTAATCTGCCAGTAATTGTTTATTATTTTTATTTATTATTATTAATCATGTCAGTAAAATGCCTACAAACTCTTCCTGGAGACCAAGGTGACTTCTGCAAATATCTTGTTTTATCCAACCAACAGTTCAAAACCTCAGCTCATACTGAATTTACAATGAGTCCCAACCAGAGAGTGGTTGATATTTGTGCTAGAAAATGTACTTGATTATCATAATAGTTACCAGTTACTTTCTGTGGATCGACCAATGATGCAGCTCTGTTCAAGACCCTAATCCCTTAATCAAGATGTTTTACTTATTTGGCCAGGAAAAGCAGAAACTAATAGCAGCAGTAGTAGGTGTTTTGGTTTATTCATTATCACACAAACACACACATACACACACACACAGGTCTGGTCTGAAACTGAGTACATGTGGATTATATCAGGTTGTGCCACATGTCCACTCGGACCACCAGATGGGCCTCTAAATGGTCCACATGTTGATCCCTAAATTAAATGATCCTTCAGCCCAATAATCCCACTCATCCAATCCAGGGATCGCAGCGCTCTCGACCGGCACAGGCTCCACCCTGGGTCTGAGAAATCCCTATGCTCTAGGGAATTCTGACCCATCATGGTACCCATCCTGTCTACAAAAACATTGCTGGCACAGACCAGAGAAAGGGCTTATATCCCCACCTTACTCTTATACCTTATACCTTACCTCATATACCATATTCCTATACACTAAGTTTAAAATCAAAATTATATTGTACTTAACCCCAACAAGAGGGTGTTGATTGATTGTACTTCACTGTAAGTCTACAGACCATGGCTGGATTATGAAATAGGTCTACTAGGCATAGACCTGGGGGGCCAAAAGGGTTAGGGGGCCCTAAGCCACAGTGTCTGCTGTGAAGCAACTGTTATTAACATTTCTCATTATTCAGTCAAATGGCTCGGTCATTCATGTCAATATAAAAGCCCCATAAACATGTGATTTGAAGCTATTTGGGTAAAACTGACTTGAAATTCTATTTCTTGTTGAATTTAACTGGAAAAATCATAGATAAATTATTTAAACCTGCTCATTACATTTCCAGTTGTAGGCTAGATAGGAGTACATGTTTTATGTTTTAAAAAATGCGACGTTCAGCTTCAGGTATTCTGGCTACAAACTGGGCACCACTGTTTATGAATGGAGATCATCTTCTCTGCTATATTAGTGCGTTTGACAGTATCATTCTAAATCCAAAAACTAAATTAGATTATAAGTTTTAAAGTAAGTTTGTCCATTAAAAAATCTGAAAAAAGGGTTTATTTTCTTAAATTACAGTGCATCGTAGCATTTTTTTTTCTTGATGGAGTAGTAGATGAGCCATTGGCAAAAACTGTGTTGTGGAATATAACTCTGCCTTGGACATCCTTAACTTAAGTAGTAAAGCTTGTTTGAAATCAGTTGTTGATCTTTTAATATCTGTAATTTGAAATGGTTGTTTTTTTTCTGCTGATCCTATTGAGATCATTCTGCAGACCTAAAAAGCTTTTAGCTCAGTACTAAATGCATTTCATTAATTTTATCAAACATACAAACATACTTTGTCTTAATTAGAGTGTTAAATGAGACTTTCCAGCTGCTATCTGACTGGTTACAAAACCGAAAAACACTGAATATTAACATGAACAAAGTCCATCAGTATGTGAAGAATCAAAAACTTTGTTAAAAAATGCTGTAGCCTTGTGGTAGTATTTACACAGCCATTAAAATCTGAGCATTGTACATGGATACAGCCACACAGAGGCACATTTACGGTCATCAGACTAATACTCACTGGTCATGTTGATTGCAGGCATGAGCCAATCGTTTGCCGCTTTGCCTCTAATCTACTCCTCGCACCCCGTCTTCACCAGATGGTCTGTAATCTATCCAAGACATATTTTAAGTGCAGTAATCTATTGCGTCTGGAATCCTCATCCAAATTCAGCAGAGGAATGTGAAAACTGAACAGGATCACTCTGAGATCAGGCAGTGGAAGAGTGAACTGGAGGGTCTGGATGGGTTAAGGACCAGACTGAGGAAACCAGACTAATGAAGGATTAGAGCACATAAGTCTTATGGGAGTGTCAGCGCTGGGTGACAATCTGACAGTCATGAACAAGAATTAAAGAAGCATCCCTGGTGCTTCTTAGTCCTTATCCTTCCACTAAGCGTGTAATTTAGATGAAGGCTTTATTCCAAAATTATGGAACAATTTGACAAAAATTCAAACCTAATTTGGTTGCACAACAAAAAAATTATGTTTCTGTAACATAAATAGACATTACAAATGTATGGCTACAGAATAAGACCGTTTACAGGCAATGGTAACATGCACATTAAGGCTGGCATCAAATCCTAGCATCAAACTTCCACCTATTTCTTTCTTTCTGAAAGAAAAAAACTATATATATGATACTATAAATATGATACTAAATAATAAAATGACTGATGCATCAAAGCAAAAATAATGGTTTGGTTCTTAAAATCATTGCTTTTTTAAAGAACTGACCACATTCAGTTCACATTATATTTCTTATAGCAGACGTTCTGTCATGTTTTCAAGCTCTCTACAATGTAACATAGTTTTGGTTCTGATTTTACAAAGACTACTTCTTAGCAAGACATTTTTTATAACGTTTAGTATATGATAAGATCGTCATGTTTTCCAGGAAATGTGAATTTCTGGGACTGATTAAAACCTCTTACTGTCCCAGACATCTGTGTTAAAGTGAGGATATTAGGGAGCAGGGTTTGGGTATTAGGAAGGATGAGTGAGGGAGCCCCTAACCCTAATCTAGCATCTCATGTTGGCTTGGGGCTTGGAAACACACCTCCATTCTTGGCCATGCTTGGCTTACCAAGAGACAAAGATGAGCACTAAGCCGACAGCTTTCCTTAATCATTGTGATTATCATACTGTCGACCAGCACCAGTGTTGCCTCTGGGTTTGTCCTCCAGCACTTTGGCTACTGGACACAGATGAATGGAAAGCTCTCAGAGAAAACCATGGAAACAGGAACATGAAAGGAGGTCAGATCTGTTAGATCAGTCAGCTTATATCAGCAGTTGTACACAAAATATGTGTGCTGTACTGTTCCTGCATGTGCCTGTTGTATGTTACCTACCATTCTGTTTAGGCTCTAACCATCCATTGCGTACAGAACTGTTAAAATTGTCTCACTTATAATGTTTATTGATCTTGCGAAATGTATTTTAAGAGCCTCTTTAGTGAAATGCCACTGTAATATAATGCAACATACGCTCACATTTTCCAGTCACACACAAGTACCTGACTGAAACATCTACCATGCTTTTCCTCAGCTTATTATTTATTCTGTATTTGGACACCCAATTGATGGTTGGTGTGTGTTGCAATATTTTCATTGACCAGGAAACGTGGGTTGTGGTTAACCTTAAGCCCTGTTAGTTATGAATGATTTCAGTTGTGATATATTGGGGGAAAAGAATTTTTAAAAAATTATTAGTACCATTCACTTCTCTGCTCACTATGTTCCAAACAATGGCAAACTAATTACAATATGTTTACACCATTTGCAGATTACCCTTTTACACTCAGATGATGATTGTGATTCGGATAAAAGCAGTGTATTTAGAAAACAGAAGAATAGAAGAGCAGTGACGTGTCGTCAGGACAAGCAAGGCAAGCAGTGTTTGACCAGTTAAAGCTAAAAATAGACATCAGTTGGAATGATACTGAAGTGGAAGCACTTTTTCTTCTTACATCTCAGAAAAACATCCTGTCCCATAAAGGATCTGATATTACCTGTTTGCAATCATGGCCCACTAGAGGCCATGGAAGGCTTCTGTTTCTAGACGCTAGGTTGACTGCCTGCCATTGCTTCAATCATTTCTGTCATTTTTGTGGCCATATCCCACTGACAAAGGCTGGGGTTTGTCAATCAGAGGGGGAGCGGCCTTTTTCTGGACATTGCACACTGTGGATAATCTTGGGATCTTTGACGGGTGACTGTCTATAGCTAGCTAGAAATAAGTATGTTTGCCGTTCTGAGATTAGTTATGATGTTGTCCACAGCAGCAGCAGCTCTGATTGATCATCTAAGCAGCCACTGTCGAGGTGTCACTGTAGTAACTGTGCGCCTCAAGAACCTGTGGTATTGTAACATTTACAGTTGTGGCCAAGCCGTTGCGGTCACGTTCATTTACTCTCACATTCAGTTCTCCACACAGACCAGTAATGGCTGTGGTGAAGAAAATGTTAGCACTACAAATGGCTCTCCTAGATGTAAAAGGACCAATTTGTGTGGCATTATTGAGCTGTGAGATGTGTTGAGGCAAGAAGAAAGGAAGGAAATGTGAACATCCCAATCACAACTATCATAATCCTTAAGGTGTCCATGTTGCCTGCAGGGCCACTACAGTTACATATATATTATCTATATAAAGAGGTGCATGTTAGCTACATTTCCCTCTGGGAACCAGAACAAACACCAGAGTTACTTATAGTGTAACTACAATGATACTCACAAAGGTATAAATCAGCCTTGTGTGTTGTGTCTGAGTGTCATAAATTATCCCAATACAAGCAAATAACTCTCCTGAAATCCAAGCAGAGGAGGAGATGAGGTAAAATTGCAGAACTGTGATAAACACTCCTCCTTTTCCTCCTCTGTCCACATCAAGACCTAAACATGGATGCTACATGGCCTCAGGACTCACCACAAAGCAAAATATGCAGTATACGTTGTGTGTGCATCAGTGTGTAAAGCAGAGATTAGGGTGCTTGTAAACAGCAGCCTGATCGATCCAATAAAGAGATGGACTAAGTGTGACCCTCCCAGCTCTCTATCGTGCCATCAACAGCCTCCACTAAAACTGGTTTCAATGCGCTAACCTTTTCCTTCTTAAGGAGTGTTATCATCAATGGTATATATTCAGAAAACTCTGGTACTTTGTATTGCCTAACCACATGCTTTTATTTTTCTTTCAAGAAAACAGGATTATGCAAGTCATGGATGTTTTGTGCGCATCAGTGGAGGCCAGTTTGACTCGTGGTCCATTGCATGGTCAGTATGAGTAATTAGGGGTTAATTAGATGAAAGTACATGTGGGGGAAGGGCTGCCTGGAATGGGATTTGGGGGTTGCGAAGCATCAGAGGTGGCTGGCTGGATGAGGAGTGGAAACAAAAATCACCCTTTTGAAAGGTCCTCTGTTGGTGCTTTTACTCCACTCACAATAAACAAAGACTTACATTTCCTGAGGATGGACAGACACACACTCACCAAGATGCACTCACACGCAGGCTCTAGCACTCCTAAACATGTTTTGTGGTTTTGGTGCAGTGTTTAGCTTCAGCTGGCCAACAGGCAGAGGGACTCTTGGTCATCTATCGGATGAGTCAGGTTGCTGGAATGCCAGGAATCTAACCTGAGATCTATTTACAAAGCACATATCCTCTCCATACGCTCAACACACACACTGTCCACTCCCAGGCTAAAGGAAGGTAGGGAACAAGGAGAGAGAGAGAGAGAAAACATGCTTACTTACAGTGCTGATAAATGACCCAATCAGCTGTTTGCACATTACTAGGTGATTTGTATTCGTTAGAGTTAATTCACAGCACCTTTTGGAAGATCAATACAGAACACAACAGAGAAGAAATTGGATATGAATATACATGGAGTGTGTCAAGATTCCTGTTGCAATGGACAATGGACTGCACACACGTATCACCCAGCTATCCTGCTTGCTTACAGAGCAAATGAGGGTTAGATTGTTATGTAAGCAGTGACCATAGTCTAAAACGCTGAGCATGAAGGAGGTTCTGAGGAGAAAACCCTCCCTGTCCCTCCTCTTTCCCCTTCCCCCTTTTCCCCAGGCCTGCACAGTCCACCGGGCTACACTGCTGTCAGCCAATCAGCTACTGTAACATAATCTGAATAAACTTTTACATATCCCTAACCACCAAGTCATCTCCAACTCCAAATCACATAACCTTTAGAGTCTGAACATGGTTTTTCCACTCAAACACACACATCCAGTCACATAGATTTATTTCAAAGCCCTACTGAGAAACGAGTTTACTTTAAATAATTTTGCTCCTACTTTTCCTCTCATTTCTTATGTTTTGCTTTTCCTTCACTCTGATTTTACCCCAGAGTCTTCTTCTTTTGAGCTACCCTCCTTCTCTCTGTGCTGTAGTAAAGACAGGATTGTGTGTCCGACCCTGTGTGGTCAGTTTCCCCCTCCCCCACTCCTTTAGCTCACACACAAACACATGTGGCAGAGGCTGGCCTGGCCCCTCTTTGCTTATTGTGTCCACTCATATATCAGGCTGCAGCTGACCAGTCCCTCCTCATGTCCTCTCCATCTGCCCTTCACTTTGCTCTTCCTCTGTCATTTTACCACCAGCAACGCAGGTCTTCACTATAGCACCTAATGAGGAATTAAGGTGTGCTACAACTTGCTTAACAAGCTTTCATAATTGCTATGAACGACTAGTGTGTGTGTGTGTGTGTGTGTGTGCGTGTGTGTGTGTGTATGAAGGCGGAGGGCAATGTTTATGTGTTCCTCTATACAGGACTAATGAGAGGCTGTTGACACCATGCTGCTAAGGATCTGGCTTTTATTCACAGAATGGCTTCACCCTGGTAACTGGCTACTAAGAAATGGCTGCAACTGCTCATCCCTCTCTCACACACTATCATCATTATGGACAGAGTCCATAATGAGGTGTGAGTGACTGTGATTACATCTTTATTTGTTTTTGTTTGTGCATGACAAACAATCTGTCAGTGTATGAGATCGGATTAAAGAAAGAAGTTGAGGCTATAAAAACACACACACACACACACACAAATGCCAGTGTAGGATTCTGTGCTGTCCAGGCTTCTGTGGGAAGAAATCTAACATGACGCTGTGAGTCTTTTTGAGGAAGGAATGTGACACACGCACGCTACTAAAACTTCTATCTGCTAAGAAAACTCCTTCATTGTTCCTTGAAACTTCAAGAAATTTTTTTAGACCTTTGTTTGGCTTTGTACCTTAGTGTTGCCCTTTGGAATACAAAATACATGTAGAAGTAAATCCCTTTTGCATTATTCCAATCAGGTTAGTGTCGTAATCCTGTTAAAGCTAATCAATAGCTGAGTCAATCAATATAAACATATTCATCAGCCTGGATAGCAACCTTTCATGATTAGCATATATACAAACTGAGACTATTCTGTGATGTGTCGGTAAGATTGATGTGATTTGATCTTCTTTTACATATTGCAGTTGCAAAAAGATCTGTCAACCATGATATGTAATACTATGACACACAAAATATTGCCAAGTTGTGAGATTCACACTTTAGGAGAAACCTGAAGCAGACAGTTCATCTAGTCTATGTTTTTTAGAAAGTATATACAGATTTTATATTGAAACATATGTTATTTTTGCCTCAGAGAAAGTACCCCCAGAATCTCAGTGTATGGTGGTGCATTCATTGTTATAATCAACATTTAGTGGATCTTCCATTCTCTGAAATCTCTTGAATACAGCTTAGCTACACAGGCTGTTCCACCGTACCGTACTGCTTCAACATGGCCATGTGGATCTGAGAGGACAGACAGTGGCTCTTTAGATGTTGTCTGTTTAAACAAACTGTTACAATAAAATTTTCACATGGAGGGGCTGGAAAAACAGACACTGAACACTTTCTGTGAAATTCCTCAATGCAAAGCCTGGAGACTCAGCTGTTAAAGCCATTAGCATATCTGCCTTCTCAACATGACTTCTCAGAGACCCCACCACCACCCCCAACCCCCAAGCCGCTCATTTCCCTCTACACAACCACAGGAGATGAGTCCTGGACAAAAGAGGAGCCAAAAGAAGAAGGTGTACAGGAAAACAGACACAAACCAAGCTGGGTCATGATATTACACATACAGCATGCCAAACGGGCCATTGGACATGACCATATATAAACGTAATCACCCGAGCGCAGGCAGCGTGTGAAAATGAAATCAGTGCAGACTTACTGTAAGGGGTGACAGGACTGAGCATTCTGCAGTCCTGGCCCCAAGGTGAAGAGGAGAGGACCGGGTCCACTTGGTGCTAGTGAGGGCCCAGCTGCATGCTCCAGGGCCTTCCTGAGCTACTGCTGCTAGTGGTTGTGCGGCTGCTGGTTTGGCTAGTGACTGGTCTCCTGCGCCCCTCCATAGTTCATCTCACACTTCGACACCGCTCCAACACACTGCCACCTGCAGAACGCCCACATGCCAGTGTCAGAGCCAACAGTTACCATGACCATGACTAGGTTGTATATTTTGTAATTTTGTAATGTACAAATGATTGAAAAATGCTCTCACTTTCTTGCAGGTTAAAGGTTAAATTCAATATATATATCAAAAAGACAATTGTGACTATGACTTTTGGCAAATACTTGCAGAAAGCAACTGAAATTGACTGATTGATTTATAATGAGTTTCTCATGCACTCCTTGTGTTTATGTTTGTGCATATACACATGCATGTGTGTGAGTGAATAATCAAGAGAGTTGGAATGCTAAATGCCCTGACAGAGAGGGGGCTTTTACCCTCTGACCACACAACCGCACGGCCAGCGGAGTGAAGTTCCTAATTCTTTGAAGCCACCCGTGTTTCAGCACAAACACTACAAACCACAGCAGCAAAGAGAACTTTGTACTCTTCACAGATAAAGGAAGCTTTCCTGTCTAACACAGAACACATGAGGAAAAATGTGAAGAATGAGCTTAGAATAAGAGAGTGTTTGTAATAGCCCCCTGGGTTGACATTTAGAGGACAAACTAATGAGTATGGCATGCACGTGTGTAAAGAGAAGGAACCGTAGCATGTACAATGGGGTAAGCAGAAGGAACATACATGGATGGCACACAAGAAACAGAGGACAAGGAGCGCTGAAAAGAACAGGAATGTGCAAGAAGCAGCAGAATAATTGTCATTACTGTTGAAAGGAGACAAAAACAATTTTTTTCAACAAGTGAGTTAATGGTTACTGACCTGATCATGCCTGGATCTACTTGATGAGTGGCTCAATTAATGAAGTAATCCACTATTCCAGAGAGTAAAACAGAGGGAGCCGATGTAAATATGTGTGTGACTGGGCGAGCTTGTGTGTGTTATGAGTGTGTGTGTGTGTGTGTGTGAGGCTTGTACTCTCTTCTGGGACCCTATCCTTCTCTCCTACACTCCCTCGCTCGCCCTCCAGCTCCCTTCTCCCTCCCCCTCTCGCTCTCCCTCGCCTAGTGACAACAGAGCAGCACATACATCCCCTCCCCCAACCACGCCACCCCTCCCCCTCCTTCTCCCTCTCTTTTGTTAAAACTATTTCAGCAGGAAGGGAGAGAGAGGGAAAAAGTGACCTATCATGCAGTGTCAGAGAAGAGCCTGTTTCCCCCTGCTGAGTGTGTGTGTGCATGAATTTCTGCATGCATGCTCTTGTGCACATTTGTGTAAGATCTTATTTGCATGTGCGTGTATGCATGTTTTTGGTTGTAAACCTTCAGTCTGGTGAATGAGCATGTGTCACACACGCTTGTGAAAAATAGCGAATTTTCTCCTTCGCTGATCACATGAGAAGTTCAGTTATTGTCAATGACTTCTATTGATCTGGTACATTGATCTTAGTATTTTTGGGAGGGTGGGCTTGAAACAACCATGTCAGTATTACCTAATTCCTCTGGTACCCCACCCCACCCCCCACCCTACACACACACACACACACACACACACATGCACCAGCCTGCACACATGCATGGGCAGCAGCAAATGACCTCCACATTGGCCTCAAACCTTTGATGCAGAAGTGGATTAATTTCTTCACCTGTAATTTATCAGTACCATTAAAATATAAGCTCATGCTGCTTTTATTTCATTTCAATATGTGGGGCTTATTTAACCTCTTTCCTCTAGTACCTATTTTTTGTCTAAACCCAGTCCCTCATACATGGAAACACAGCTGTGGTTCTGCATTTAGAGTTATGGTGTAGGCGGGACAAGCTGGTCCACTCCTCATGTTACCCTGCTGTAAACAGTCAAGGCCCTGCAGGATACCCTCCTTTCGCTTTGGCTGCTCTTAACACCAGGATCTGTCTCAATCACATACACACACACACACACACACACACACACACACACACACACACACACACTCACACACAGGCACATGTTTGACATGTGCGAGCCATGTTTCAGAAAGGGGTTGTTCATGGGACAAACTGTAACTTTCCCCTGTAATTAAATCTTATTAGACCATAATCACACCCCTATGATTAGAAAGCAGAGTTTTAACAAACAAAATGATCACCTCCCACTGTCTTACACTAACTGTACAACATTAGAGAGGGGATAAAGATCTTGTGAACTACCAGTGGACTATTATCTGAGAGTACTATGAGTTAGATTGTTGCCAATAATAGTGGTGGAGGTGAAGGCTTGGTACAAGAGTTTTCATCAGGTGACTCAGAGGAGTAATGGCTAGTGCAGCGCTCAGCTCTTTCTCCCTTACCTGCTTTGCTGACAGACACTGAAAAAAAAAGCTAGGCTGTTATTTTGCAGGCTAGGAAACAATACATCTAAACAATCCCAAACGTGCTGCGGGGGCTGTTCTTTTCATCCCAGAAAAAGTAGGCTGCTTGATACATTCTCACTGCCGAGTCGAAGCCCCCAGATGTGGTCTCTCGTTATGTCAAAAACACCTCTGCATGTAGCCGTGTGGCCCTAAGCAGGTCACTGGGACAAGCAGAGGGACAAAGGGCAGAGGCTGTGCTAATGACAGTCAAACACAAAGGTGCGGCTATAAGCAGGTTGGAGAACAGATTTACTGGCAGAGACAGGAGGGGAGAAATTTCCTTTGCAACTCAACTACTGGAAGAGATATAGCACAAATACACACAGGAAGGCAGATTTCCACACACACATACACACATGTAACGGCTATGCTGGAAATTGGACATGGTAACTCTAACCCTAGGTCCCTTTGGCCCTGTGGGTGGGATAGGTCACATGATAGCACCCCAGAGAAGCTCAGCTGTTTGTCGCTCTAATTCTGTCTCAAGCAGCTGAGCACTGGCCTGCTGCTCCACTGAACTGTCCCAGTAAATAATAATCCCAGTGTGTGTGTGTGTGCGTGTGTGTGTGTGTGTGTGTTTGTGTGTGCGTGTGTGTGTGTGTGTGTGTGTGTGTGTGTGTGTGTGTGTGTGTGTGTGTGTGTGTGTGTGTGTGTGTGTGTGTGTGTGTGTGTGTGTGTCAGAGCAGGGAATGGGGTTAATGATGAAAATAAGTCCAAATCTTTAAAAACCAGACTGCTGTTGCATCTATGGAGAGAAATACCTGAAATACAAATTTCACTCACCAAATATGTTCACAAATGATGTGAGGGATGAATTATGAGACAGAGAGACACAGAGAGAGAGAGAGGTGGGCCAAAACAGGAACAGGAAATCTTTGGAAAAAGCACAGGAAACAAGTGTATTGTGGGTATTGTCTCACACAGGCGATGTCAGTGTCAGCGAACTACTGTGTTTGTATTTGAAGGATAGGGCTGGTGATGTCCTGTATTTTTCTTACTGTTAAGGAATCCTATGACAAAGAAACAATGAACTGATCCAACTAGTAAGCACTGCCTGTGTATCCAAAGCTTCTTCTCCCAGTTTGGGTCACAGAACACCATTGTCCAAAAACCATTAAAACACGCAAAAATGAGCCAGACAGTTGCACTGGGTAACGTGTCCTTTCATTGCAATGACCATGGCTACTGTAGTTTATTCTGAGTTATTCCCATAAACACCATCCTGACTAGGACACTTAATGTGTAATAATCCACGAAAAGTAGTCCCCAGCAAACTCTCTATTGTTTCCTGACTGAGAAACACTTGCTTACAGCTATAGTTCCCATATATTTGTAAGCCATTTTTTAAAGATTTAACTATTCAGTAGGGACCAGTAGGATTGTGGGTGAATGCCATAGACAGGGTAGGGAAGTCAGAAAGCTGAGAGATTTTTTTCCATGTGTAGATAAAAATGCATTCATGTACTATGTATCACACAGAAACTGGAGACAAGCTCATGCTGTGGTACTTACACGAAGGAAGATACACACACTATACTATTAATATTTCTAATGTTGATAATTCTGTTTATTTTTCATTTTTATGATTGTCTTGTCTTGGAAACATGATACTGACCGTAATCCACTTCCTTAAGACAATCAATACAAAGGAGCAGAAAAGCACACTGGCACACACACACGCTTGCACATGTGTGCGTGTGCACACACTAACTCCTCGTGTGTCCTTTCATCTCATCAAGTGCAGAATGCCAATTAGCACTACATTCAGAATACTGTATGTCTCTCAAGGTTAAAAGGAACTGTCGTCACAATGATTTGCAATTACAGCACCAAAGCAGAGACTGTGCATGTCCATGAGAAGCTGAAAGTACAAAAAGTGCAATAATATAAAAGTAAAACAAATAACACGAAGCACAGTCCTTCTGACCAGGAAAAGCAAAAAAAATGTGTTTTATATGTAATGTACTAAAACAGTTGAAACAGCACCTCAAGGAAGCTTACTGCATGCATGCACACACACATGCGCTCTCCCCCTAACAAACACGCACACATCATTGCACACCACATACACACATGCAGCAAAGTGATCCATGTTAGAGTGGCTTATTGTTCTCTGGTATTGAGGACACAATATCCAAGTCTGGTAATAGAGGTTAGATTAATTGCTGACAAATCTGTATTCAGCAGTTCCCTTTCTCTCTGCTTGACAGATTTATGACAGAGATTGATGGAGGGGAGGGACGAGCCGGGAGCCGTCTCTGTTCAGTGAGGAAAGAGGACAACAGCTCAGTGAGTCAAAGAGAAACAGAGGAAAGAAAACAAAACAACAAAAAAGACAAACAGAATTGTTTTGGCTGGATCTTACACATGACCAACAACTTTGTCTTTGAGCTTGTAGGAGAGATGCGATCTCATATTTTATGCTTTTAGGGTTAAGGTAATCAGAGTAATAACACATCTAAAATAATAATAAGAATCTTAGAGATAAATTATAAAATCTTACCTTCAAATTACAGGCTCTTTTTGCAGCAGACATTTTGATCTGTTATAGAAGGAAAAGCACAAGTGTTACTAATAACATTAACAATGGCTCTGTTCTGTTTAAGTGTCTCGGTAAGCCATGACAGTGTGACAGTGGGCCAGCAGGCACAGAACCAGGACCCTGAAACTGAAACAGCTAAATGGAATTAAGCCAATTTGAAATGTTATTATTTACACCTATGATTGTTAAAATAGATTTTTGTTAAAAAATAGCATGATTTAGTCAGCTGCTTCAACTAATATTAAAATTGAGTTAATGCTGAAACTGCAAGCAGAAGCAAGGTTTATACAGTTTTTAACATTTAACATTTTAGAAACTGATACCACTCTTGTGGTAGTTACAGTTCGCAGCCGGTTAGCTTACCTTAGTACAAAGACTTAAAAGTGGGGGAAACAGATAGCGTCTTATGTGTCAAACTATTTCTTGGCCAGTATGAGTTGCCAGGCAATCAGCAGAGACTCTGAGAAGTTGCTCGACATAGCCAAAAATTAGTTGAGCACACAATTCTCTGTGAATCATTAAATTGTACTTTTCACTCATTGGTCTTTGATCAGATTTTTAAAAAGACAAGATATAATGAATCAATCTGTGAGACTGAGATGTGTTGGAAAGCTGATTTTTTCCCCCACTTTTGGACAGAGCAAGGCTAGCTGTTTCTCCATTTTCAGTCTTTGTGATAAGCTAAACTAATAAGCTACTAGTGGTGGCTTTATGTTTACTGCACATGAGAGAGAGATTGATCTTCTCACCTAACTCTCAGCACCAAAGGGCATAAGCATATTTCACTAAAATGGTGAGGTCTTCCTTTGATACAGCTATTTTCATTGTCAACCACTGCTGTAACTAATAGCATTAAACAAAGGCTGCATTCCATTCAGGTGTGTCACTTCCAGGTGTTTTGCATGAGGCTCTCTCTCATGGCTTAGTGGCAACCTCACATGAAACAGAGCACATCATTAATATAATTAGTTACAACTTTGCCTTTCCTGTTATGAAAATCTCCTATTGCCCAGGCGAACTCATGTCATGTGATCCTGTGATCCTGGAATCAGCTCACATGGTTAAAGAATGACAATGAATGAATGAACAATTGAACACATCATTAATGTCCTCAATGCCCACTGATCATTTAGAAAAAAAAGTGCATTTCAGCTGTAGTTGGTTCTTCAGTTCTCTTTCAAAAACAAACAAACAAACAAAAAAAACAAAAAACAAAAAAACAAAAACAAAAACAGGACTTTCACGTGAGCACAAAGGATTTCTTTGAATGCTTAAGTCTTGGAACAGGGACATTAGGGCCAGGGTTCCTCCTCAGCTGATTGGCCCTGTGCTGGCCATGAGCCATAGTGGACCCACATGATAACAATCAATGCAGCGCACAAATAGACAAGCTGAAATGACATTGTGTAAATATAACATATGTATAATGAGACCTTCAATGCTATGTGGAGAATCCAACACAGCTTAACGGATCTGTCTGATTCTGCTGATCTCCGATTCAATATATGTGTTAAAAACCATTTAAAATGTCTTGTCCTCCTGCCTCCTTCCACCTGATGTCACAGCCAGCTGCTTGCCTGATTGGTTGACTCCATAGCCCGCCAGCTGTTTGTAATCAGGAACATTTGGGAGTGAGGATCACATGACGCCCTCAAGGCACACATGCACACATAGATGTATACATACAGAGAGTGTGGTGCATCTTTAACCTCATACCCCTTCCCACAGGCAACAACTTTGCAGTCGGGATCACCTCCAGATGTGCACACTGTGGTCTCACCTCAGGATAAAAAACGGGGGAGGGGTGCGGCACAGGGAGGGAGGGGACAGGCTAATGAAAATGGAAGCAGATTCAAGAGGTTGGGAGGACAGTAAAAGAGTGAGGAAGGAAATTATATTTAGACATCTCATGTGGGTACTTCCCAGGTGGGGGTAAGTGTTCAGCTTCCTTAAAGTGATGAAACTGTCTGGAATTTAAATAAAAATTAGGAGGGAAAAGTCCTCATGGGCAGAACAGGATTGAAATGATTGTGACTCTGCTGCCTCCTTGTGGAACAATGCAGTACAAACATCAACATACATAAAGCTCAGACATGTAAACACAGATTTCAGTGCTAAGAGGTACTCTTAATACTATGCAATCTTTTTTTTTTTAATTAAACCACATGATGCAATAACTGTAACAACAGTTCATTTAATCTGTAATTATTTATTTTCCATTTTTCAATAATCAAAAATTAAATTACACATACATATAAAACATGTAGAATTATTTCGCTCAAGACTAATCATTCAGTGGTTGAAGAGACAAGGCATCGCTCTTGCTATGGCTCCAAGACTATGGGATTAAGGTTCCTGCAGTACAGATGCTCCTCTGCCTGAAAGCTTTATGCTTTCTAACATCTCTCTCTCTTTCGTCCCTTTCCTCCTTTGTCACTCTGACCTTGTCCTTGAAACAGACACACGTCTCGTCTCGTATTCATTAGAAGGACATAGCTTCACACAGTGCACAGTTTTTCACTTTCATCTACACATAAAAATTAAGAAGATAGGGAACATTGGTCTCTTATTGTATTTTTATGTGACAAAGTAATGGCATAATTGTCAAAAATGGGCCACAGTAATGATTCAAAGTTTTTTCTACCTCATTACTGACATTTAAAGGTCTGTTTTTGGTTAGATGTAAGGTGGTCAAAGGTCAAAATGACAGCAAGACAGGAAATGGTAATGTATTCCATGACAGGCACACATGTACAGCACATATTTATACTCACGTACGTCGAAATTTAGGACCTCTCTTGGTCACATGTATACTGAAGGCATTTTACTTTATGTTCATCACACATTCACATATACATTAATGAGTTGAAACTCAGCTTTAAGACACATGATGCTCATTAAAATTACTTCAACATTTACTAAATCAATTATTACTTTTGTTACAGCACATCTATGATCATTGACACTGGATGTTTTAAAGTGTTTTTACAATTTGGTCTAGTCCATTATAGAAGCATTTTTCTATTTTTTTTCTCAATTTACACAGCATTATTTAGGCTACTCTTTTCACACACTCTTGTGTCTTTCAGTATGTATTTACACAATGTATAATATGTAGTCATGTCATTCATCAGTTTAGTTGTGGGTCCTCAGACACATGAAGACTATTCACATTCAAAAATCTGACAGAGAGTCAGAGTAGGAGTACATGACAGCAAACACACTGTATGAAACTTTCATTCTTGTCTTGGAGGAGGTATTACTGTATGTGACGTTACAATGACTGATTACTGTACTCGCGCACTTTGCTTTAAAGTCACTTCAATACAAATGATGGGGACTATGGGGGGGGGGGGGGGGGGGGGGCGCTTGAAAATGGTTATATATATAAAACAATTCACTAATTGATATTCAATTGCACAGTAAAGCAAAGAGATTGTAGAATTTAAACACAAGTAAATTACTCTATCAATTAATAGATCGAACATTTTAAGTAGATCAGTTTTTATTATACTGATTTATTCATTCACTGAAAACTTACTTGAAAGTTTGATTTCAAGGACTTGATTCTAAAGTGGCGAGACTTTTGGATGGTGTTTTAAAGTGAAAATGCCCCATTATTCAGCACTAAGGTGTTTTGAAACTACAACCTCACTTGGTCTGGTATGACCAGTAGCTTTTGGTGGCTTGTGTTTACAAACCTTACGTAGAAATCGCTGTGTAACAAACATTTCTCCTTTATATTTTCCAATTAAACATCAATCCATAATTGTTTTATGAGCAGTTTCAAGCTTTTCACCGTCCCCCATCAAGGAAAAAGGATGTGACAGCTTTTTGCTCTCCATGTAATAACAACCTGTGGTAGTATTTTACTGAGTTCATTCATCAAAGAATGATTTATGTGCTGCAATCTTCAGCCTTTCTCTTTGCTCACTTTGCTTATTACAGTATATACAGAAAGAAAATAAAACATGTTGGGATTTTATATCTAAAAATAAATAACTAATAAATTATTGTAAAATCATTTAATTGCTTAATAGATCTCTTGAAAATAAAATATATCACAAAGTCTTTATCTACAGAAAGTGCAACTACAAATAAAGTTGTTAGTAATTATTGAAGATCATTCATTTACACCATAATCTCTTTACTTCCTTAGCTCTCTGAGGTGAGCTCTTTGAGGCGACACTAGTGTGTGCATCTCAAAAAGGACGGCCCTATCCTAAATTAATTGAGGATGTGACTCTGATGATGCAGAATGAGGGGGAGCACATCACAGCAGAACCTTGTTTGTTCAAACCGATGTCTCAGAAATCAGCATAAAGAATAAGAATCAGTGTCAAAATATGTTCTTTCAGTAGTGTGTAATTGCTGAAATTTTCTTTTTGGCACACGTAATGAAAGTGATTTTAGACTTCAAATGTTTCATTTTCCTGAACAGCCATTATTCCACCCAGAGATATTCCTTGCCAGTAGGTTGCACTGGTACAAAAGGGCCCTGATTAATAAAAAGTTGTGGTAAGGTCAATTTGGGTTGAATTTGGGGGAAATTATTGCTTAAAAGAAACTCCTATAGCCCCCCCAAAACAAGCAAAATAACTATTAATTTCCTGGTCTCAAAGGCACACATACACTATCTCTCTCTTACACACACACACACACACACACACACACACACACACACACACACACACACACACACACACACACACACACACACACACCAGTTATCTGCTCTGGTTTCGCCTGAACTAACGTTTTCCAAAGTGCCTTTGCTTTAGCATTCATGACCTTGTCTGAGGTAAAGAAATAAGACACTGTACTAACACATGACACACATTTGGTTGAACCACCTCCATCCTACACAATCAACATCCATAAAGGGAAAAGACTACACCTCAAAAAACACATTATTGATGCCACTGCTTCAACTGAAGTGGGTCTTCTAACATTTACAGTTTTCAGTTTACATCATCACACAAAACTGACACAAAGTTTTATGCCCCAAAAGAGGATTTGTCTATGTATTACTGAACCTGCAATGTTTTTTTTTTTAAAAAACCTGCCAAATAATTGACCATATCACTATTTTAAAAAATGAACACATTCATGGCACATTAAATAAAAAAGAGACTAGTAGATTTAAGGAATGATGACTAGCCAACCTACTTAGAATAATAAAAAGAACCTGGTTTGTTTTTAAAGGAGCATTTACACTCCATTTTGAAGCCCAACTAAATTTACAGTTGAGAGGTGAAACCTGGGTGTTATTTCTGATGAAAAGGTCAAACAATGGGAGTAGAGAGGTTGTTGTTGTCGTAGTTGTTGTTGTTGTTGTTTGTGAGGGTGTGTGTGTATGTGTATGCACGCTCTTCTACCTTTGTGAGGACCAAAGGAGAAAAACTCCAAAATAGGGACATTCATGTTGGTTCTCACGTTACACTCTACTGTAAATTCATTAGGTATACCTAGATAAAACTAATGCAGTCTTCAGTTTATTCCCATCGTACGGGGAATAGAAAATATTAAAAAGACGTCTCAGTGCAGCTGAACAGCTTTGCAAACCACAGCCACCATAAATTACCACCGACTCAACTCTTTTCTGAAACAGTTTCAACAAAAACTGAACATTAGAAAATTCATGAAGGTAGGACTTATTGCATGACTGTTGTGTTAGACTGAATCTGTTTTAGCTGGGTGTACTTGGCATGTTCTTAATTTATTTCAGTGCTGAAGATCAGTTTACAGTTATGGCTATGGCTAGCTCTAGTAGTAAAAGAAAAATCCAACCGACAGGAGAATTTACAATGGGGTGTTTCACTGACGTAGGGGAGTAAAGTTGATATTTATAGACACACATCAGCTCATATAGCTTATTCTATATGAGCTAAAAACAAACTATCCAGACTTTTTGGCTGACATTTTTGGAGATAGACCAATGATACTGAAATGCTGACTGACTGACTTACAGATTGGCTGGGATGTAAGACGTTTTGTGATGTTACATCCAAATGAGTTATATAAGCATGTCTGGCTTCCGGCTGTGAATCAGTAAATGTCCATATATTTCAGTGAAATCACCATGGCTGCAAGCAGCTATCACAGTGTCCCTGCTGTTGTTTCATTATTTACTGTCGGTGGAGCAGCTTCAGGATTTGTCTTTAGATTACACTATCAGAGTCTGCCTCGCTGCTTTCCACAAATTAATTAAAAGTGAGCTGTTTGATAGAATCGAATTCTCACAGGTGAATGCTGTTATAGAAGACAATGGCTTGAGGTTTCATCCTTTATATCATCCTTCAACCTCACAACTAAGATGGAAAGACAAAGGCAGTGCCCACTGCCCAGTGCTTGTCACTAATAGCTTCTTTCTTCCCTGTCTGGTTCAGCAGAAGTAGAAGATGATGACGATTGAGATCAGGGAAGGGCACCGGTCGGCTGGTTAAGACTGATGTTGGGGCTTACTGCTGATGATGAGGTTAAAATGAAAATAAAGCCCCAAGAATAGATGATAATGATGGAAAAGGAGGCTGAAGTTAGGGTTAGTTTCTGGACATGCAGTCAGAGTTATAATCGAAGTTAGCATTGAATTTAATTTTGGGGCTTTGGTTTAGGGAAAAAGATTTGGAATACAGTATATATTAGTCTAGTCTAGTCCTCACAAAGATAAAAGAAAGTGTATGCATATGTCTATCTGTACGCAAGTGTAATGCACCCTTGTCTTTGAGTGTTTGTGGACTATGTGTTGCAGGTAGCTGGTAGAAATCATCAAGACTTGCTTCTCGAAGCACTGAAGTTGCTGACAGTTGTGTCAGTCGTGCTAAATCGCAGTGTCCTGTGGTCCAGCACTACAGTCAAATGACAATGTCGAGTCTGCCAGGACTGTGGTCATCCTTTACTCATCTATGAACGCGATCCCTTCAAACCTGCAGAGTAAAATATACAAACCCAGAGTTAAGACAACACAGAGCACAGTTTGCTGTAATTTGCAAGTACAAGTCAATCATGAAGTATTGGAGCAACAACTGGAAAGCACAACAGAAACGAGGAGTATATAGTAGGAGTATTTTCACAGTGGAAGGACGAGGAGAGAGAGCGAGAGAGGGTGTGGCCTTGCCTTCTTAGCAGCCACAGGACGAGAGTCCTTTTGATTGGTGTTGAGGGATTTCC
This sequence comes from Toxotes jaculatrix, assembly GCF_017976425.1. Lineage (NCBI taxonomy): Eukaryota > Metazoa > Chordata > Actinopteri > Toxotidae > Toxotes > Toxotes jaculatrix. The sequence continues at coordinate 14,061,805 of NC_054396.1, read as the reverse complement.
ACACGGTGGTTTTAGACATTTCATCAGATATATTAATGTCAGAGGGGTCACACCTGAGGAGCAGGGAGAGGAGAAGGAAGGTACGATTAAAGAGCAGAAAGGGGAGAGAGGAGGGTGTGTTGGGGTTTTGGGAGCGCTCTCAGGATGTTAGTACTCACAGGGTGTACTTGAAAACAGACCGCCACACACTAAACAAGGCAAACACGCATACAGATAGACAAGAACATTTCTCTAGTCTTACTACTGTGATTATCTGGTGTCCACCTTGTCGGTTTCCATTGTGTGTAGGTGTATCTGTACTCACCTGGGGTCATGTGCTTTAAGGGTCTGAGCAGGCTTGCTGCTCTCCATGGGAATCTGAATAGTTGTTGTATCTTCCTGCTTTGCACTGAGCATAACCTGTGATTCCTAAAAGACACACACACAATAAACATATGCAGCCAATATTTACACATTTGTCTGTTTTCATCTGGGCATTAAAATATTTACAGTACCTCTTGTATCTTTTTGGAGGCATCATCAAGATTTTTTTTCTTCCATTCAGGCATTAAATCATCCAGATAACTTAGTTCTCGCTTAGAGAAGCACAAGTCCAACAGTTTGCGGACGAAAACCAGAGCGAGCACCTGCAGGCACGAGAGGGAAAAAAAAGCTGTAACTTAAAGGGAAGACATTGAGAAAATGGTGAATAAAGACGGGATGTTGGCAGTGATCAACTCACCATCATGGGGAAGATGATAGCAGCAGGTGAAGTCTTGATGACCCAGAGCAGCACCAGACAAGTGAGCTGGGTGAGAGTGAACAGGTGTACCTTCCTCAAGGGGACGTGGCGCAAGTAGATGAAGTCCGGCTGGTGCTTTGCTGGCATGCCGAACAGCTTCAGACGGTCAAAGAACTGAGCAGTGATAAAGTTGAATGCAGGTGGTTAGGAAGTTGGGGGTGGGGGGTAAGAAGAGAAATGAATTAATGAGAGTGGAGCAGCGAGACAAATGGTGAATATGGCAAGAGAAAGGAAGTGATTATGAATGACAAATTTAGTGAGATAGTTTGGACAATTAACTGTCAGACCTCACTGAATTGCAACAGAATTAATGAGATCAAGAAAGGGCATAACAGGGACAGCCAAATTAGTAAGAGGCTGGGATGGAGAGGGCAAGAGAACATTTTGAACATTTTGAATTTGATTTGCTTCCAACTGAAGAAATAAGCATAAATATAATCAAAGCTGAAAACATATCTGTTCACATGCCAATGTGATTATAATGTAACACAAATTATACTGATTGCATAAGATTTGATTGTAGAAAAAATACTCCCATTGACATCTTACAGGATGTTGTTCCTTTGTCAGATTTATATGTATATGTCTGTGTATGTCAGATTGCATGTTACCTGGATGCCTTTTAATGAAGAAGCTCCCATGTAAAGGAAAACACCATACAACACTGGCATAGGAATGAACTGAAAAAAGAAACCAACACAGATCAGTGAGCTTTCATGTCATTTCATGCTTTTACTCCACTGATTAAAGGTCCCAGCCAGAGGGGGGCAGCATGCATAGTTTGTCTGACCTACCTGCAGGGCTCCGGTCATGAACACAGAGCAGCCCATGAGCAGGAAGATGACAAGGCCAGTGAGTCTCTGCTCTCTGATGCCAAGGAAACGGGGTTGCTCTCCTGGAGCCGAGCTCTCTGACTCCAGCTTCAGACTGTTGACGTGAGAGATGGACAGGACAGTGGCTGCTACAAACCAGGGCAAGCCCATGATGGAGCAAACCGCCAGCATCACCCCCACCATCAGCAGGTCCAGATGGTACCCACAGCCTTTCTGCAAAACCCAGAGAAGGACAGATACAGGTTGACAGAGAAGCTATGCAACGGACAAATAAAAGCTGTATGATCTGAATGTTCCTTGCCAATAGTTTGTGTTCCTTGCGGTTGATGATGACGGCAGTTATCTGCTGGTCCATGAAGATAAGAATGGTGCAGAGGAGAGCGGGAATAGAGGCTGCCAGGACTGTCCACCATGGGTTGCGTCCTATTGGATTGATCAGCCAACCTCGATCATCTCTGGTGGGCTGGAGGAACACATTATAGAGGAGTCAGGCCATGATTCAACCAAAGACCTTTGGAGTTCTATATCAAGGTTACATTATTATTTGTGTTTTCTATTTACCTGGAATTTACTGGGAACCTTCAGCTTCTGGGAGGGTACTCCAATGGCATAGTCAAGCAGAACCATAACGACGATGGTGAGAAACACTGCAAAGTCACTGATCATGGACCGCACCTGGGCATGAGAAATAGCAACACTCAGAAATCATTGGTTAATAATATGACATGTCAGGATTGCCAGTGCTAAGCACTACCTTAGTAAGCAGTCAGTGTCTGATTACCTTGGTGGGGAAGTAACGACTAGTCTTGAATTGTTTGAGAAAGGCAGACATAAAGAAGGTGGAGAAGAACAAGATGGTAGACCAGAAGAGAACATCTGGGGTGTAGGGGCCATGGTGGCCACACGTGGTCCCAACAAATTGGCCGTGCAGACTGAAACACTCCTGTAGAGATCCACAGATGTTATATTGGAACAAAAGTGACTCAGATGACTCAAGGCGAAATAGATCAAAAGACTGTTTTATCTAAATGAACAGAAAGAAAGAGTCTACAAAGCAGAAAGAAAAAATAACACATAATACAGGAGAAACAAGACAAGTCTTTGGTGCATTCAGTTATATACACAGCAGTGAAAGGTTAATTGATTGAATGTCCTTGTTAGTGTTTGCAAAGAGGTTAGCTGCTCAAGGGAAGGTGAGGGGGTTAGTTGAATGTTAACAAAAGTAAACACTCTGGAGCACATGCAGTGTGTGCTATCATGCGAAGGTTACACTGACATTAGGCATCATGAGGATTGTGGGAGTGTGTGTGTGTGTGTGCGTTTCCACATAGTTATGTTACCTTGACAGTAAGGTTGGCCCAGGGTACATCAGACGCTGTGATGTTTTTCTCACTCCATAGACCTAAGGTTTTGTCACTGGGATTATCAGGTTCTGCACACCTACAGCTACAGAGAAAGAGACACACACGCAGGGAAAAATCAGTGTACACTGGCTGACTAAAAAATGATGAGTTCACTTGCTTTTATCTCTTAAATTAGGCCACACATAAAGGGCACTGTATACAAGGATGTGATCTGAAGGCCATTAGAGGAGGGCATGGGCAGAGAGGTTGAAAAAAAAAAACAGTGAAACAATGAACAATGAAACAATGAACATGCAGGTGAAAGCAGGAGGAAACCAGTACTGTGAACACTGTTTTACTCACTACGCCAATGTGAGTTTGTCCAAATCGCTGTGTGTGTTGAAGGGGTAGATTTCTCCAAGGTGGAATAGCTTCTCCAATGCCTCATAGATGAAGATGAGGCAGATGAGGGCAGCAAAGGCTTCCTCTGTGAAGCGAGTGATGTAGCACACCAGTGAGCTAGCATCTGTGGCAACCAACAACAAACACAGGAAGGCCGTCCACAGGCCAATGCAAGTCCTCAGTGACAGATAGGACAGGTCATAGTCCCTAAAACGAAAGAAGAGAAGAGAAGAAAGACATGACTGTTTAGCAAAACATATCCCATGGCAGTGATGAGAAAAATGGACAAGTTGTTTTAATACTGAACATACTTGCAGAACTTGAAGAGGATTTTCTCAAAAACCAGCACAGGACCAGTGCTGCCCAGAATGGTTAGAGGCTGACCAGCAAACAGAGAATAGGCCACTCCCGTCATAGATGCACCAAGTAAGGACTCTATGGCACTCTAGGAGAAATAGTGGCAATACAGAGAGTAGGTTTTGTTTGCTATACAATATTCAGTAATGTGCTATTCTGAATTCATAATGTTCTTATCACACTGCAGTATGTGAGTACAGTATGTGATTGTGCTCTTACAATGCGTCCCTCTGTCGCCTCCCCTAGCAGCCCTCCAAAGGTGATGACAGGAGACATGCAGGCACAGTAGAGGAAGAGGAAAGAGGCCACACACTGGAGGCTCAGACCGTCCTTAAAGTCACTCAGATAAAAAGGAGCTTTCCTTTTGATGTCCAGTATCAGACCACCAAACAACCTGACCATAACACACACAGTGACAAGATAGGGTCATGTCAGTTTATTACATTTGAAACTGGCTAGCATGAAAGTCATGCTGAGGAAGTCTAAGATCATTTCCATTGCTTCATTGTGGCACCGTTTCACTGTTGTGTTTGGCTGAATGTTTCAAACCTGTTTTTCAGAAGTGAGCTTTGTTGGACCTATAACACCCACCAGTGATGTCGCAGGGTCCTGGAGTACACACTACATCACAGCAACAGGGTGAGTAGTTAAACCACTGAGGGTTAGCATAAACAAGATTTTCAGGGGGTGTTACTGTAACATACTCTTAAAGAAAATGAAGTGAAAAATGTTTTGGTGCATGATTGCCTTCAGGCTGTGATGGTTGCCACTTGCTTTCCCCAACTCAGCTCTTGACAAATCCAAATTTAGAATTTGTGGCCCCAGCAACTGGCATGGTGAGTATTAAACTCAGCCTCAGACTGTGACACATCCCTCAGGAAACATAACTGGTGCCTCCTCCACGTTTCCATAGGCTGTTTTAGCATATCTTTACATTAATCAGTTGTGGAGTATAACATCTTGTGTTTTGACATCTGAATTTGGCTTCCATATTTACCATGGATTATAGCACACATTACTGAAGCAACATGCCTGTGTAATAAACCTCCAAATGGCAGATTACCTTCCAGTTCTCTGCAGCTCTGGCCCATGGTGTTCAGCATGTAGTTCCTCCTCTACCTGGCAGGCTGTGCCGTTAGGGACTCCAGGAAGCTTTCTTTTCTCCTGCAGACACACAGTGACAGTCCAGGCACAGACAAAAATCAAACAACAGCTTTACACTTTGCCTGTACAGCCACTGTAGGGTTTACTGCACCAAACCAACATTGTAGCTAAAAGTCAAACCTGAAAAGCAAATCTCTATATCATCGTAGTTGTGTACCTGAGAGGGAACATTCTTAGGAGGTTCGATGCGGATGGAGGGGTCCCACTCTCCTGGTGGCAGGACAGTCACCTGGTCCAGGAATTCATCTATTCCTGCCAGCAGGTCACTTCTGTCCTTTGCCTTGTATGCTACATCATGGAAGATCTGGAACAGAGAGAAGTGAATGGACAGAGGAAACTTGACTCCTCATCTTTGCAAGACAGATGTTGAATTTTAATTTATATAAATTTTCTGAAGCTAGATTTTAATTGGCACAGCTCTTACCTCATCTGTCATGATGGTTGCCATGGACCGTCCAATTTCATGGTATTGCTGAGCCTTTCCATCCGGGCCCAGGAGAATGAAGAGGAACCTGATATTTGTCAGCAGACAATTTCAAGTATGTCAATTGTTCCTGAATTATTGAATTTACATAATTGGATTTTATAACTAAACCACTGTTTATAGTGTTGTGGCTGTCTACCTGGTAGGTATGGGCACCTCAGTGAGGCCGGTGAGCAGCACGGCGGGGGAGAGGCGGACGAAGGCCACAATGGGCCTCTCAAGGAAGTCCAGCTCTCCCACCAACACATTGGAGGCCTCTGCACCCTCTGGGATCTTCTTCATGAAGTGCAGATCCACCTGTGGAGACGAGGCAGAAGTTAGTATTGATTATGATTACAAAAGACATTGATTACTGCATTCTTACTCTAGGAATTTTGGCAATCTAACCATACATAAAGCTCTCCCATTACAGGTGCAGCCTAATGCCAGAGAAACCAGATAGCATTTGGATATTAAAGATAGATAGCAGTTGGATATTAAGCTGTACATACATACACTCATAAACCCAGGTGGAAGATAATGGCTATATGGAAGCTTTTATCTGTGTCCTGTGTGGCCGTGCTTTACAGTCTCTCAGTGATGGGCTGCTGCTGCTTTAGGATCTAAGTTAAACAAATGTAGTTCCCCTATTTTTTCATAGGGGGCACTGTGCGACCTAGTTGATTTTGCTGAAAGCACACCATGAATTGATTACAGAGTGATAGAGCTACATGCATAGAGCTGGTGGCACAGTACAACCGAAAGACATCTAACACTCCTTTTGTCCGATGTGTTTTATCTACACTCTTTATCTACACTCATTCTGTTGTGGTCTTCACAGCATCCATCCATTCACATGAACAGTGTGCACTGAGGAAATGCACACATCTGTGAGAAAAAAAAACACAACGTGCTTGTTTACCTGTCCAGCACCATTCTTAGCAGGTTCTGTAGCTGGAGGAGGCTGAGGAGATGTAGCTGTGTGTGGGTGTGCATGGGCATATGTATACATGTTTGAGAGAAAGAAAGAAAGACAGAGAGAGAATCAGAGTCAGTACATATATTTATTGGCCTGCCAAGAGCAAAGTAAAAAAAATGGTATTCTGTCCCATTTGTGCTTGCTTGTGGTATATACAGTATGAAACCCACCTGTCAGATGGGGCTCTGACTGTTTGCGGGTTCCCTCTGTGATGGAGCGTACGATAGGAATGAGGTTTTTCTTCTTCTCGTTCTGGTGGTGGTGTCTCTTCAGCAGAGCCTCACGTACCTTTATTCTCACGCTGTCATCCAGCTCATGGGACGCCTCTTGGTGGTCCAGCACCATGTCTGCAACACACAAACAAACCCATAAATCCTGACATCAGAGTATCATTGGACTATTTCATATTAGTGGCAGCATAACAGGTTTTATTTAAACAAATTCATGCAATTGACTCTGACCAGAGATTTAATTCATTTATAATCAATGAACTCTATTCTTAACACACATGGTTGATTAGGAATCCTACCTTCATGTATCTATAAAATACTTGATTTCCATTAATTGCTGCTTTTAAAGTGAATATGCAATAATCTGCTCACACATCTGTCGATATGCAAAAGCTCAGTGCAGAACAGAGGGTGTGTGTAGGAAGGGCTGGGTCAATATGTGTCCAACATATATGGTCATGTGGGACTGCAGAGAATAATCTGCTCTCTCCTCCTTCACCCGGTCCTTCCTTTTTTTGTACTGACTTGCTGAGTCAGCATGGGATCCTTCCTTCCTTCCTTCTTCCTTCCTTCCTTTGCTCCTCAACAGTCAATCAGGCAAACACACACACACACACATAAACACAATGCGGTGCCTGCATTCATTCTGAGCACACCTCAAGGCCAGCACTAATGTGTTGAGCTCAGTGCAAGTATAATCAGCCATGTTAACAGGGCCAGTGGCACAAACAGGCCTGTAATTGAATCAACTCATAATATACATCTAATGTAGCTTCCACTTATACTTCACTGGCTAGAGACAGATCAGGTTATTTTTAATTTCAGACTGCAACAGCAGCTCTGCTTCCTCCAGTCTATCATCTGACAGACGACCATCAATTACTCATAATAAGATACATTCAGTACTATCTCATCATTCTCAAAGAACTGGTTGCACGCAGCCTCTCTCTCTTTATTGCTGTGTTCACACACTCTGTTGTTGTGAATGAACAGTTAATGGTGTTTTTAATCAAGCAGGTTACATTTTAACAGAATTTCAGTATTATTAGCCAAATGTCAGACTTTTTAAAACCTTTGCTATAGGGGTGGTGAAGAAAATCAGTTATTGATTAATCGCGAATATATTAGGGACGATTATGACGACTTTTTGTTTTTTTGTTTTGTGGTACACTGCAGTGACTCTCCAGCTACTGGCTGTCATACAGGATTTAACCGCAAGGCGGAGCTGTTGACTAACAGTCATGAGAAAACAACCTGTTACGGAGCCAGCGAGCGAGTTTACGAAGCTAGCGAGAGGAGAGGCGCGTGAAATGGACGAAGGAAAAACATTAACCGACAACCAACCAATCCATCCAGCTCCATCTGGGCTAAAAGTGTGTGGATGCATTTTGGTTTTCATGACAGTTGTTTTAAACACGTCGACAGGACGTACGTTGTCTGCAAACTTTGCCGCATTAAGCTAAAGTACTGTGGCAACACTAGCAACGTGAGGGCTCCAGGTTCAAACCCCGGTCTGAGCTCTTCTGCGCGGAGTTTGCATGTTTTCCCAGTGTCTGCGTGGGTTTCCCTCCCATAATCCCCAAAACATGCACCTTAGGTTAACTGGCTACTGTACACTGTCCCTAGGTGAGTGTGTGCGTGTGTGGTGGTCTGTTTTTGCGTGTCGGCCCTGCGATTGACTGGCGACCAGTCCAGGGTGTACCCCACCTCTCGGCCGTAGTCAGCTGGGACAGGCTCCAGCTCCCTGAGACCCTGACGGATCAAGCGGTATAGAAAACGGATGGATGAGGGCTCACATGTCGCGCTTCCATTCAGAGGAGGCTGCGTGGGCTAAAGACAACCGCCTGAAGCCTCATTTCACCGAATCAACGTACTCTCCACAAGGTGACGACAAAATTAGCCCTAGTGAAAGACTACATCTAAAACGAGTTAATAAATAAATACTAAATTGGAAGTTACAGCTATACTATACAATACTGAAGGCGCTTTGAGATGTTTCTCAATAAAAAAAAGTTGAGTAATTCAGCAGCTGACTAATTTTTTAATGGTGCAATACGTTTATGGTGTATTTTGGGTGATTGTTGTCAAATGAAAACTCAATAATCGACTGGTAATCGAATCGAGACTTAAATAATCGTAATCAAATCGAATCAGGAAACTGGACCGATTAACCACCCCTACTTTTGGCCAACTTGCACATAACCATTTGCACTATTCAGCAATCTGCAATTTTCATATATAAATATAGATATATTTTTTTGTTTTCCATATGTTTTCCATATATTTATATTGTAGTGAAAGTTTATTTAACTGGTTTTGTTTAGACTGTTTATTTATATTGTAAAATGCACATTGCTGAGAGAGAGAAACAATATTTCGATTCTCCTGTATGTCTGACATATGGTGAATTGACAATAAAAAGCCTTTGAATCCTACTTTGCTGTGATAAGGGCGTGGGGTTTGAATTATTGGGAAACCAAATTGATGTGTAGAACAGGGAGAACAACCTTCAACCACACCGTCCGTGAAATGTAGATTTTTGTCATATAGTTATATAATAAACATGTAAATAAATAAACAACTTTTCTTCCTCTCTTTTTTCTAACCATGTTGGTTACCATTTGGAGTCCAGGTGCTGCTGGCAGGAGTCACATGGAGAAGAGAAGGTGCGGTGGAGAGTCGGAGAAGAGGAATGATTGGAGACAACGAGGCTGTTCACATTGTAAACCTGTCACACTCTGACCATGAGAAAGACAGAGTGATGGAGAACCTTGACCCTTCTGGTTTTATCCCTGTTTGCACTGTATGTATATGAACTCTATACATATGCAAATGATACTTTTTATTTGCTTACTATGCTACTCTTTGTGTGTGTGCGTGTGTCTGAATCATTCCTGCTGTACAGTATCTATCTGTTTTGTCCAAGACTGTTGTCATTTTCACTCTTGTGGACGTGCATGGGCAGCACTCATCCAGTCATGTGCGCGAATGCAAATACAGGTGCGTAGTTAATTGCAGGCTTCTATACAAACGAGTCTGGATTGTGGTAGCAGCTTTGTCTAATAGTAGATTTTATGCAAATTGGGTTCAACAGAAGTTCAGCAAATCTCTTAGGTCAGCTGCGTTATTCTAGTACAGCACAGCCAACCGAGTGTGGAAGTGAAGATACACAAATATAAGGCTTGTTCACCTTCATCACTCAAGCAGAGCCTAACACTTGTGTGCTGTAGTGCTGCATGGCATTGGACAATTAAATGCTTGTTGTATGATGACAGCATAACAATAAATTATCTGAAAGTCAATGAGGGCTTTTCTGTGACTGACAACTTGACTTTGTGTGTGTGTTTCTGCATCCAGCACAATGATAGTGCTCCCCTCGGGTCTGTTTGGTATTTGTGTCTCCTCTCTGCGGAGGATGAACGGATTTGTAATATATATCCAACGGGCATTTTGTCTGAGATATAAAGCCTGTTTTATATCAGTGAATTTAATATTTACTCAAGGACAGAGGCAAAAAGTGGTTTTAGAGAGCAAAAAAGAGGAAGACAAGAAAATTAATTGTGCAGTCATATATCCTTTTGAAGAAGCAGCTTCTTCCACAGGGAGAATGGATGGCTCAGACACAGCTTGTGACTTTTTCCACCGCTTTCTGTAGAGTACTAAAATGATTGTAAAACCGGCCCTCGCTCTTTAACATAGCACTGAGATGCTTTATGTACTGAGACGTTTTATACGTAAGCTGGAAAAGTTCTCACCGGCAATCTCTTCGATGCAGTCGGCATGCATGTCAAGCAACACGCTGCCATTGATGATGCAACTGCGGAGCTCAAACAGGCTGTGGAGGGAGAGAGTAGCAACGTAAGGCTTGCTCCACCTCTCCCCGCCGTCCTCCACGTCTTCCTCAAACTTCAGCCACCTGCAAAGGTAAAAACAAGCAAGAGATCAGTGTCCTCTGAATGATCTGAATGTATCTTTGCCCATGATGAATAATAAATTATTTAAAGAATTATGTTTAACGTAGAATAAGGTAGTTTACTTGCATTTCATTTGAACATTTAATAAGATCTCAGACATTTTGTTTGCAATTCTCCTAATTACATGTTTTCTCTGACGTGCGTTGTCTGTCAGTAGCAGAATCTATTTCCTGCTCATGTTTGGTTTTCTTGTTGTCTCTATTTCGGCCAGAGTTTCTAAAGGATTTATGGGGCTGATGTGGCATAAATCTTTGTCTCTGACTGGCTGGTCCTATGTGACATTAATCATGTGATCACTTCACAGCTGCTCTTTAAATGTTACCTCCCAGAAATTTGATTAAGGCCCAGATCAGCTCAGTGCAGATGAGAGTTGGAGACCACTAAACCTTAAAAACCTTCCACACAAACAAATCAGCTTCACCTCTTTTACATTGTGGTTTAGACCATTTCTTCCCAGGAAAGATCCTTTGACGTAAATGTCAACCACACAATATGAGGGAGAGGTCTGACATCAGCCTGTGAAACTGAGATTTGGCATTTGATTGGCATGAATGAGATCACAGCAGCATTTTTTAAAAATGTCTCTCTTTGGAGCCCTGAGCAAACCAACCACAAAAATGATCCACTAAGCTTTAAATGTAACTACCACTTTTACACGTCCCTTTTCATAGCTGTGCAGCTGCAGAGCTGTCGAGCGGTGAGAAACTTTATTGCCAAGAATTGTTGCCAGCAGCTCCCAGAGGAGATCCTGACCTGGCTGTTTCCTTCCATTCAGCATCCTTGCCATCCTTCACACAGATCTCATCCAGCTCAGTGAACAGCTCGTGGGCCACATGTTCAGCATCCTCCTCTGTGCCCAGAATGAACTGGACCCTCTGGGACGGTGTATCTGATGAAGTGAGAAGATGTGAGGGAGGGAAGAGAGTTGAGCTGTGCTTCCCAAAAGACTAACCCTTTTAAATGACTTCTTGATGCAGGTAAGACATACAGGCAAGACACAGTAAACACACACATGCTTGCAAACATACACAAATATTTTTTACCACATGCACATACACACATGCAATACGCTGAGTAGTTTCTGCTCTTTGGTAGTTAATTAGTGGCCTTGTCAATTTTAGCCTGGAGTGCTGTATGCGTGTGTGCGAGTTTGAAGCGCCCACAGTATTGATAGGCTTTGTTTAACAACCACTACCTCCTCTGTGGGCGTTGGATGTGCAAGTACACATGCATGTTCTACACTGAAAAAAATACTAGATTTTAAAAGTAAATGGCACTGTAATTAAAGGGGTAGCCTAATAAGGGGTTTTGTGCAGGCATATTTGTGTGTGTGTGTGTGTTACCATGACTGGAGGTGGTGGTCTCAGTTTCCTCACTTTGTTGTGTTGCGATACTTCCTGCTCTTCTCTCTCTCTTGCGGTGGCGGGAGCCATGGGCCTTGTGGTGACGATGGCTCTGCCTGGGCATCCGAACCCCCACAAACAGAGTCCTGTGGCCTGGAGACAAAGGCAAGAGAAGTCCTTTATTAGTAAGTAAAGCTTTTATACACTTCCTTATTGTCTGTTTTGCTTTATTGTAACATTTTCCTGTAATACAATCATTATTGTCTACTTTGTGACTCAGAAGTCTCTTTACAGTGTCAGTGTTTCACTACTGGTTTGCACTTGAGTCGTTTCAGCGCAACTAATGAACTATTTGATAAATAAAATCCATTTGGAAAAACATAAAACCAGATCATGATCATATCAATGGCCATTAAGGTTCTGAAGAGTCAAATAACTGCATCATATGGGGGTACAGGTGAGGATATAATAAATAGTACATTATAGTACTATTATATACAAATTATACACTGTATGGATACTAATCTAATAAAGAATAAACCCGTCTGTTGTCTTCAGATGAGCCTCAGGCCTTCGTAAACCTCTGTGGACAGTTTTCTATTTTAGTTTTCTGCAGCCATTTGTAAGCCTGTTTTGTCCTTTATTTCTTTGCCCAGTTATCTGATGAAGGTCCCAGCCAGCATGTCATGCCTGTCATATTTGAATACATTGTTTTCTTTGGCCTTGAGAGATTCACAAGGGTTTGTTTTTCTTTTTTATAGACTGAAACTTTACCAGAGGTTGTTTTGAACACAGGCATTTAGTCAGTTTTTTGGTAACTCTAAGGAACAAATCCTGGTTCTGTCTGGTTGTTTGGAAGTTTTTATAACATGTGACTGCTACTTTTTTTTTTTAGAACTCATTGAAAATTGGTTTACAGCCAGCATACATGACTTTCTTGTTATTAGAATTTAGTGTTTGTGTAGTTTTGTCCACTCTCAATAAATAAATACACAAGTTAGTTTCATTTCAGCCTTCCTGATGAGATGATTTAAAATCATAATAAGCTGAGGCTAAATCTGGCACCTTCCTGTATTCTAGATGAAAAAACTAACAGAACAGAAGAATAAAAGAGAATAGAATTGGGGTGGGAACTGTTAATGGGGTGAAGCAGAGCTGAACAGGGTGCACTGTGGTCTCTAGGCTCAGATGGTTAAAGTGACTGAAAGTGAAAGCCATTAAACTGACGGTTAGGTGTTGGTCTAAAGCTCCACAGGGAAAATTGGGGAACAGCACTCTGCTTCCTATCCCACATTAGTCTCAGCCGCTGCCATCTGTAATTATCATCAGTGCATTCAATGTTGGATGCAACATACTGTGATAACAAGAGGCTGAATGTATGTGACACTGACAACAATGGAGCTGTTATTTGAATATCAAAGCAGAGACTTCTACAATTAAAGAGCGAACAATCAAAAAATTTAAATAGTTGGTTTGACAAATTATGAGTAAACTGGAATGAGAGTTTTTTTCAGTGACATTTAGGTAGTTTGATTGTGTGTGTGTGTGTGTGTGTGTGTGTGTGTGTGTGTGTGTGTGCATAACTAATATCTTTTGGGGTGCAACGAGGATCCAAAGCTGCTGAGCTGCAGCCGAGAGTCACTGAATGTGTTATTATCCCCGCACGAAAGTGATAACATGGGCCAAGTGACGCATACACACACACCTGTTCCACTACTGTGATGACAGATAACCCCCACACCCCCCTCCCCTGAACCTCCACTGATTAGATGGAGGATTCATTATTAATGCTCAGTTCTATTCATCTCCACTGGAGAAGGAGACAACATCCCCAACACCTCAAAACAACTCCCACTGTAAAATATCTACACACTCATACAGACACACAAACGCACAAATTGGATATGACTTAATCATGCAGAAAACTTAGATCCACCACACTGTTTGGTCTCATAAAATATTCAGGATATATGTGGTCGTAGGAGATCTGCTGAAGGCTCAGTGAGGACAGGTCACCTGTTGTGTAAGATAGTTAGATGCAGTGTACTACTTTTAAAGAACAGATATTTTTCTTGAGTAGTTACATCTAGTTCTATTCGTTATGCATTTGTTGTTGCCAAGCCACTGTTTGGAAAACAACAATGTGTTTCTGGAAGCTGATAATCAGCAAATAATGGAGCTCTGCAATAGAAATGCAGAAACAGAGATATCTCTGCTTGCTGATCCTTTAAGTAAATGAGCCAAATCCATACAGATCATTTAGTTAAAGGGTAAATCAGCAGTAAATCAGTTTTAGCTGCACGATAGTTTGATGGATAGTTGCTCCTCTGGCCACTCTGTAATCACTGATACACCCGCAGAACATTTCCTTCCGCTGTAAATGGCAGAACACCTGCAGTGACATCACTGACTCAGGCGTGGACAGATGTGCAGTGTAGCTGAAAGTCTGAGCCTTTAGAGAGCCAAGCAGCAGCTTCAGTGTTCAACTATGCTTTGAAGAAACAAATTTATCCCTCTGGTTGCACCCTTCAGTTTTCTCTGTGTGACAGTGACTAAATGTGAGAATGAAACAAAATCGTATGCCATCAAAAGCATCTGAAATAATCACATTCATACTCGACACTTGGGAGTTTTAACTGAAGGGTTTGACTACTTTTTCCAGCTGTGCAGGGTACTCACCTTCTAGTTCCTCCTTCTCATAGTGGATGTTCAGTACTGAGCTCGTACCTCCCTGGTCTACCACCACCTCCTCATCTGGCCTCTAATGGACACACACAGACACAAAATACATGTGTAAGGGTAATGTTACTGTTCTTGCCAGTGATTTTCAGTGCAGAGAGCAAGTTTCTTTACAGTGCCCTCTGTCCACCGCAGGCATATTTTTCTTGAGGAAATGTTCAACTGCGTAAAGCCTTGAGCCCTCCAAGATCAGTCTGCGAAAGAAAACCTGAAAGGTCATCGTGTCCAGAAGTTTAAAGACAAACCACTGGCACTGTAACAGAGCCACTTATTGGCCAAATTAGCACAAGCTTTTCAACAATGAGTTTCAAATTCCAGACAGTCTATTCTCAGACTGTCTGGCACGGACACACGGCAAAGGACAGGCAGGCATGCACACTCACACATTCATACAAACTCACACACACACACACACACCAGAGGTAAGTAAACAGAGTAGGAGTGAGTTGGAGAATGTGCCAGGCTCTACTATCCAGGGGAAATCAAATCAAATCAAATTAGCAGAGTGCCACATCCATCAGTGGAGATGCTGTTGGCACACTGCTGCAGGATGTTACTGTGTGTTACTATCCCCGTGATGAGTCTTTCTCAGAAACAGTGGTGGGAACTCGTGTGCGGTGGTGTGTGTTATCCACGGTTGTGTATCAGTCCTATGATCATGAGGGCAGAGGACTGCAGGAACCACTATGGTGGTACTGGAGTTACCGTGCTGCTGCATTGTGTTTGCAGTATCTCACTTCATGCTTCAGCACAAGTGCATTCAATAGTAAATCTTTAATTTCTAATTTCGAAGAGCCTCTGGCAGGCTGTTAAAAACAGTCATTGTGTACCACTGCAGCAAAGAATAAATCTGTTCAACTCATCACTTGATTTCAGGCAGAAATTTAACCTTTGACACATGCAGGATCATAGATACATGTGGATGCTGGATGCTATATATGTGAGCACAGTATATAAAAGTCAGCTAGGGCTCCTACAAATAAAATCAATAGCAAAAATATATATATATAAATAATGAAAATGGTTAAGAGGTGTCTGCCAACAAGATACAAGGGTCTTTGACTAACTGCACACACTGGTATATAAATGCAGCTCTTCACATAATAGATGCTTCCACCCACTCTATATGAACACATGAGCTGTATGTACTGGATGTGTTTCTATGAGCGAGTGCGGTGGATGCAGAATTGGCTGGTAAATTAAATTCTTGGTAAATCTGACACCCACTCTTTAAAAATGACTAACAAGTTTGCACAAGGGTTGAACTTCTTGGAAAAAAAAAAATCAATCCGGAAATTAAATATCTGTGATGACTAATTTCTGATGGACAGACGCAGAAGTGGAATATATTAGAGAGGTTTTGCTCAAAAATGGAACACAGAGCAGAGCTGTGGTAATTTAATTATTTGGCTAGTTAATGAGTAACTTAGCTAAACCGTTTATAGTGCCTGGTGTACATATCCTGCAGTGACAATGCAGACCTTTTAACACTACCATTAAATAATCTGATGAGTTAGCCTTAAGCTCGACAGTTGTGCATGTGAAGTATGTGTGTATATGTTTTTGAGTGCTTCATGTACATTGGAATGACGACAGTCTGTTCAGCGTGTCTTCTTTAAAGGGTGAAAATAGAGAGGCAAACACTACAATCTCTGTCTTTTACTACACTGTTGCCCACAACGTTGGAATAATTTTGTTTGTCAGACACGTTCCTCTTTTTATTCCTATTTCTACACATCAGTAATGTGTTTGGAAGAGACTGATCAATAAAGTTTTGAGAAGATATACACTTTATCAATCAAGAATAAATCACATTGTCACAATCATTTCGTGAGAAGAGGTGAAATATTTTTATTCCAACTTTATGGGCATCAGTGTATAATTGGACATTCCAATATCCAGCGAGTACTGAATGCAGTGCTCACTGTGGCTTGGGCTGCTACATGATGGTCACAGAGGCACAAATAATTGGAATTTGTCTTCCTTAAGTGCTATTGGAAATAGCTTGAAGTTTGTATTTAGTGGAGTGGAAATGAAATGTCTGTCAGAGCAGCATGTGGGAGCAGAATCCTCATTTATTCTGGTGAAAAACGTTATGGTGGAGCTTAAGAGAAACCTGAAACCATCCATCCTGTTAATGAAAATGATTGGTCCTTTTATTAAAGCTATTCAGGACATAAGCTTACATTTGCACTATGACTGTGTGTATTACTGTAAGATGTGTGTATGGAGCAAGAGCGAGCAGTGATTTTTCTTAGTTCTCTCGGGGTTTGGCTGATAAAACACCACACACAGTTTATTGACATAAAAAAATCCCACTCTTGAAACATGCTGGTTTCCGCCTGCAGTTATAAAATGTGATAAATGTGATAGTGCTCTGTATGTGTGTGTGTTATCTCTATTTCAGACTGTATTTACATGCACACTAAAGACCCTAAGCTATTTTTTATCTTCACTCTCGTTTCCTTTAGTCTCTCATCGTTGCTAAAAACTGAACAGCTAAGCATATTAGCACAAGACTGTGACAAGAAAACTAATTAAGATGCAGTACAGCCAGATACATTTCTTACCTTATAACGAGCAAAAATTCAAACCCAACTCTGAAAAGCTTTCTGTTACATTTCATGCCAGCCCTTCTGATATTGGCCCAGACAGTCATTTATGATGCACACAATAGTTGAAAACAGATTTGGGATCCCAAGACATCCACTTAATTCACAGGGGTGGGTGGCCTGGCACTGCCTTCTTGCCTCCTTTCACACTCTCTCCACCATATCAGTGCTGTGGGATTTCTTTCTGTTTCCATGACTGAGCAGTTCTTTATCCCAAGACAATTCTGTTCTTTTAAAGAATAAGGCCACTTAATTAGGAAGTCATGCTAGGGCCAAACACTGGATGTGACTCATGGTTTTATAATTATGTTTACACAGGGGATGGAGGTGTGGTGACAGAAAAAAAGTTTTGTGACTATGTGTATTTACATGTAACAGCCTCCTATCCTTGTCAAAGTGCCCCTAAGCAAGGCACTAAAAGAGTATTTAGTCAAATGGAGGTGCTCACTAGATTTAATTAACAACATTGTGTAAAAGCTGCTGAAAAAAATGTGGCAATTGTACATAAGTACATAATATAAGTACGTATCCATTGTTAAGGAATATTGTCCATACTCACATCCACTGGCCAAATCTCCCCCTACAATCCCATGTAACCCTAATTCTCTGTCTCTCTGTCTCTCTCTCTCTCTCTCTCTCTCTCTCTCTCTCTCTCTCTCTCTCTCTCACACACACACACACACACACAAATGCTTGTTTTTGTACATTTGTGGGGACCCATCATTGACATAATGAACTCCTTTGCTCCTTACTCGAACCTTAACCATCACATCTAAATGCCAAACCCTAACTTGTAACCTAAACCTAATTCTAACCCGACCCCTCAAACAGTCATTTAAACTTGTGGAGTCCAGCATTTTGGTCTGTAAGACCCCACGAGTATAGAGGGCTCCCAGTTAATCGATAAACGGTAAACTCACATACACAGTGTTATCAGTCAGTGCAGCTGTGCCTGGTGAATTAGGGCTTCCGCGCAGTGTGTGGGTTCAAACTGGAGGCAGTCGGCTCCATTAGAACTGAAGCTTTACAGAACATATAGACACACAACGAGAGAGAATGGATGAGACAGAGACAGAGAGAGAGAGAGAGAGAGAGAGACTCTAAAAGCTCTTTGTCCCAGAGAGGACGCCAGACCATCAGATCATCAATTAGTTTGCATCCATTTGGTGCACACGCACACACACACACACATACACACACACGCTCATTCAATAGCTATAACTACAGAGTGGCCGAAATCTTCTTTTAGGCCATCTTTTATGGGTGAGATCAGATTACAATACTGTATGTCAGAGCCATGATTATGGTGTTCCACCTCCTGAGTCCCTGCTTTTCATAATACAATATGACTCACAGCCCGTAGTCATCCTGGTCACAGTTCACTAAGAGCGCCTTCTTAATGGCAGCTTCATGTAGGTATGTGTTATTTCAACAGGTTAATGGTTCCCTGTC
Organism: Toxotes jaculatrix; assembly: GCF_017976425.1. Taxonomy (NCBI): domain Eukaryota; kingdom Metazoa; phylum Chordata; class Actinopteri; family Toxotidae; genus Toxotes; species Toxotes jaculatrix. The sequence continues at coordinate 14,043,133 of NC_054396.1, read as the reverse complement.
ATTTACAACTCACTTCTCATGTCACATTAAGTGCTAGTTAAAAAGCTCACATGGCACTCAAAGTTTTGTTTGCTCTCCCTGTGGGTGAGCACATCTGTGACCCTCAAAGCATGCACATGTGCGTGATTTTCCACCGACAGGGCAGATAATTTGTGTTTTTGCTGCCTGCCTCTATCTCCTGGCAACTGTCCCCCTGTTCTTCACTCTCGTTTTCTAGCTTTGAATTAGTCACAGGGCTCGGGAGGGTTTATGACTCAAAAATAATTTTCTACAAAGATTACCGCCACAGCAGCAGCATGGAAGTCCACAGCAAGCCCCAAAATGGCTGCCTGTCCTTGAGTTTCTGTCCTTTACTGGCTTCTCAGTGGTAACCACCCATGGGGAAACCCACACTGAAGCTGCCCTGTGGCTGGAAATGAAAGAAGCACACGACAGTGCCAAATCAAAGGGCTCAAGGGTACTGGCATTTGAATTTGAAAAGAGAAAAATTAAGATTTATAGGAGCACTGAATTCTTACAAACACTTTGACATTTTGCTTGAGTTTTGCTTTAGTAGCGCATAACAAATAGATTCAGATTCAGTTTGGCCCTCCAGATTCTTCCAGTATGATGTTAATGAATGTTTTGTGTATAATCCCTCTCTCTCTCATTTTATTTAGTTATTGACAATAAAGTCATCTTACATAAACTAATCCCTCTACTCAGTGCCTTTGTGTATTTTTTGGCCCTTCTCACAGATTCACATGATGAAGACTTTAGACACCTTAGTCTAGCGTCTCAGCATGTTAAAGCCAAAAATAGAAAGATGCTATCACTCGCCTACATTTGATAACTAAACAAATACAAGATGCATTCGCTGGCAGGGCAGATTGTCCCAGAAAGATGTTAGATTCCCAGAGCAGAACTGAATAGTACAGTCGCACACAGTGTCCTACTTATGATGCTGATAAACCTCCCTTTGATGCAGAAAATTAACAAAAAGAAATAATCATACATCAGGCTGTTGTTTTATGACCTAAAAACTTTTTTTTTTTTTTTTTTTTTTTTTTTTGCTTTGTACTTAATTTTTCTTTCCTGCATTTTTCCCTTCCTTCAGGTGCTGAGTTCATGACTCTGGAGCCCAGGAAACCCATCAACACTGCTGTCAGTAAGCACTTGCACTTCAAAATTTCCTGGAGATAAAACATGTTTTTCTTGGCAGCAACTTCAGGCAAAATCAGAAGGTATTATCAAAGTGCATTACAGCGAAAAACATTGAACTGATCGTCATCCTGAACAAATAGAGCAGCAATGATTTGCATCCCAGTCTCCTGACTGAGTGGGGCAATCAATGTGCTGAGCCAAATGCCCTCTCACACCATCAGGACTGTGAGCGGGGCCAGCCTCCGAGAACTGAGGCCTGGTGGTTACTGTGAGGAGGCCTGAAATCCAGAGGGATATCTGGCAAGACACCTCGCAGACACTGACTAGTCTGTCAGAAATTATACTTGAGTGGGCACATTCTGTTGTTATAAGAGCAAGTTAGTCAAGGAAGCTTTTCACTCTGTATGAATATAAAAACTACATCACCAGTGAGAAGAACAGCACTGCAGAACAGTCAATGGTAGATTCATAAAAGTGCATCCATGATTCAGCAGCACGGCGTGGGCTTTCGAGTCTCTATATGTTTGTCACTGCTGACTTGTTACAATGACCTCTTTCACTCTAACAAAACACTTGTTGAGTATTTCTCTTGAGACAACTTCCACTACTCCTCTTAATAGTGTTTCTTTGCAGTCTCCTATTTTTATCTGCCCACATCACCACCACGTCCCCTCCTCCGTCCAAGCTGACCCCTCTCTCCTCCCCTCCCAAAAGCACTCTGAATTGACAGCAGGGACACAGATCCTGACTCAGACAACTAGGCCTGTCACTTCCAGGCTGGTCTTTGTGTCTGAGAGCCACGCTTGGTGCTCAGTGCCACAGCCGCAGGCTAACGCCACCCCTTCATAGCACTGCGTTGTCACTAATCTTACGTAGAGACACATGTGACAGTGCTTCATTCAGACGAGAGGTTGACATGAATGGTTGAAAAGAAGAGGTCATGGTGAAAAAGTGAATCAGGAAAGAGATAGGATGAGAGGGGCGGCTGTTTTGACTGCTTCGGCCCACGGGTAGCATGAGTCATACGCACCTTTTTCAATACCACACACACACAGTTCTGCCTCTCCACAGTCCTCGCTGTCTGATTGTTTTCCTTCTAGAAAGATTACTGTAGCCTTAGCTGGTTTTGTGGGTAAAGATGGTAACATATAATATCATTAAAACTGCAGAAAATTGAGACAATATACAGCTTAAGAATATTGTGACAGACACTTAAGGGGGTTAACTCTTAAATGTGTGTATTTAGTTGAGGGGGAAAAAATCTGGACATTATCTCTAGATTAACTAAATCAACCACCGTGTAGTGAATGCACTCTACCTGGTAGCCTTTATTAGCCTAGATGAATTGCAATTTACTCACATAAACAGTAAGTATTTGCAGCATGACATACTCAAATATACCACTTCTGATGTTGTCACTCTCAGAGTTTCAAACATTAAACGTAAAGGTTTACATTCAACTTTTTGGTCATCCGTTTCAACAAAGTGCAAACACGCTGAGGACTTCTTTGACATGTCAATTAGTTTGGAGCCAACTCCCAGTAAATGTTCAGTAAATGTTAAACAAGTTATGGGTTAATCCTGGAAGGATGATGTTGCACTTTTCACCATATGAAATCAACACACTCATTCTGCTGACTCTTAGGGAGTTTAAAACTGTGTGTGCTTTCAAACTAATGAATCCCATTAAGTGGTGGCTTTGGGCATGCTGCTTTCCTGTAACAGTTTTGTAACTTTTAAAACTTTAAATTGAGAGTTTTGAGACACTTTTCACAGAGAACTCTGAATTATTAAATCAGATGGAGATTTGTGCAAAACTGGAGTGTTATTCTTTAAAAATACACATTCACTCCTCAGATAGGTGGCTGTCGCTTGTGCTCACAAAATGGACTGTGAGCCACAAAACTGATTAAAATGAAAGCTTGGGAGGGATGCCAAATATCTACCATAAAAGGGAACTGTAACAGTGTGGTGTTCAGAGGACTTAAAGCTGAGACAATTTTATGATGTGTAGTGCCAAAAATGATCACTAAACTGGAACTAGAGACACAGTCTTACTGTATCAGATCTAATATTAACACTATCAAAAGCTGTAGACTCTCAGATGTACAACAATATATTATTTTCCAAACTTTCTGATCACATTCTTGAAAACATGTAATGACCCTCACATTGGTACGTTTGTGCCAACTACATATATGTAGCGCTTCTCACTGCTTTAGGCTCAGGTACAGAACAGTATTGTATGTCATTGCACTGTTGTGTGATATGTGACTGTGTCTGTGTGCTTAGTTTTGCTGTTTGTTCTACCAGGGCTTATTGATTTCCAAGCACCTCAGTATGGTTATAAATATGAAGAGAATCTGTGGTGTAATTGAAGAAGTAGGTCCTCCATCGATACAGTGCTTCTCTGTGGTCAAATTATCAATACAAAGCATTATATTGACTGTTGCCTTGGCAGTTAAGGAGGAGCAATTCAGCATTAGATGTATTTAACCATAAACATTATTTCTCTTGGTTTTTGCTTCGTATTAGATTTGCTTCTCTCTGACACAACACTGTTCTCATCATCTCATCTTTTAATTTAGTTGTAAAGCATTGCTAATGAGTTTTCTTTCACCTATGCTCCATGTTCACACAGCCTCACCTTGGAAATGCTCATGTAAACCCTGATTTTCTGTCCACTAAGCAGCTCAGCTTCTTAACTCAGAGGCACCCAGAGGTGAAAACTAATTACAATATCTACCTGACAACTGAACTTCAACTTGGGGTATTGGTACTGCATGAATAAGTCTTTTGTCAAGTTTTATTACTCTAATATTAGAAGCTAATTACGTTTAAAATGGAAATATTGTACTTTTAACACAACATTTATAGTATCTTAGCATGTAAAAACGTAAATAAAAAAACATAATAACCCCCCCAAAATGCGTGCATTGCTATAGATTAATCTGCTGAAACAACCAGCAGAAGAGTAATCGAATCAAATATCTAGGCGATCAATTTAGCTCATTTCTTCTGGAAACGATGCCAAACATACTCTGGTTTCCAGTGTCTCAGTTGTGAGGATTTCCTGATTTTCTGTGTTTAATGCCACTCAAACTGAATGTATTTGTGTTAAGACATCACCTTTAGGAATTTGTAATTTTACAGTATTTTCTGACATAAATATAAATAAATAAATAGTACCGTTAAGCTTAGGATCATAATAAATAATAGCCATAAACCATAAATAATTTAGCACTGTGGATAGGTGCTCTTCTGCATGAGTACTTCTTCTTTTGATACGTTACATTGCTAAAATTTGCCAAACTCTTAATCAAGTAAAATGCTGAATGCAAAGCATTTACTGGCAGGCTAATTGATTTTTTTTCCATCTTCATATTGTTGTTTTTACTCCCTCAAAGGATGTGAAAACCTCTCCCAATTCCTGGAACTTCTTCGGCAAACATTTCGCCAGATTTCAGGTGAAGAGAACAGCAAAGATACTGGTGCACACTGACTGACCAGACTGCTACAGATGTGGAGGAGAGACAAACTTCCAGGTTGTCTAAGTTGGTATAACCCTAATGTTTGAAGAGTGGGGCTCCTTGGCAATTTTCCCTCCCTGTCTGAGAGCTGTTAATCATATCAGAGACTTCCCAGCTCACCTCTGGTTCTTCTCCATCTGTCTCCTGCCCTCAGACAGGATGTTATTATAACTCAGCATGATAACGTGACTGTGTTAGGGTAGGATACATTAAGTCCTTCAAGCTATGATACAGCACGCCACGGTAGTTATGATCAAAGTAATATTAGTGCATGCCAGCTTGAATAAACATCCAGCTAGTGTGTTCAATTGTCTATTTGTCCTTACTGATTCCTCGTTTCCCTCTGTCTCCTCAGTTCACTGAGTGTCTTACAATGGACCACCCATCAACAGGACATTAAGGACCGAGCCGTTTCCCCCTTCAAACCTCGCTTCACCACAGGCTGCCCCCCCCACCCCAGGATTGGCTCATAAAGAACACGTATGGACACTCAGCACCGTATGGTTGCACAGTGAGAGGATGGCGTCAAGGTCATTTGAGGGTAAATGAGAAAATAACACCCCGTCTTAGCGAGAGTCCGCTGAAAATCCACCACACCGTCCCATTCTTGTTATTCCCCGCACACATGCGACTTGGTGAGGGTGCAGTTGACATGTTAATACGCGCGGTGTTTAAAATGTGTCGGTACCTAAATCTCTAATCTGCGGCACTCTCACAGTGATTTATGATGTGTGCTTGAGGAACAGTTCAAAATAACTGAGACCCCCCCTCAGTTCATTGCAATGTGATACGCTCTCCGGAATTACTGCACGTGTTTGCACCTCACAATAACAATAACAATATCAACAACATCCTACGCATACAGCAGCATCCTGCAGGGCAGGAGACATAGCACAACTTAGCATCTTGAGATAACATCTATTGAGTCCTCTGAGACACAAAATGTACAGAAAAAAAAAAACTATTCTGTTTAAAACACTGCAGCAAGAAATGATCTGCATGGAGAAATGCAGCAGTATCAAAGAAACAGGTGATCGTTTCTGTCATTAAATAGTTCCTAAAAGGTGACACAGTCCATCATCCCAGCAGCAAATTGTGAGTTTCTGTTTGAGCAGAGAATTTCGAACAGTTGGTGGAGCTTGTGCCCAGCCTGGGCTGTGCTGTTCCACCGTGTCAAAGCAACGTGCCATGAATTAGACATTTAAAAGGACACTTTACCTGGTAGCTCAGTATGCTCTCGGGGTCGTTGACGGGCATGCTCGTGGCCTTTGGGTTAACCTGTTCAGTCTTCACGGAGTGTAAAGGTGAGACTTTCCACAGGGTCTGATCAGCCTCTCTGCGCTATCTAGAGGACGATTATATTTTTAAAAATTTTTGAAGAGAGCAGTCACGAGTTGGAGACAGCAGCTACTGCTGTTTCTGCAGACATGTTGAGGGTAAACATCTCTTCCAGATTAGGAAAACGGTAATAGGATAATTTTGCCCCCCGTGTTATGATGATTTCCCAGACGCGCTTCCAGCTCCCATCCCTCCCGTCCTGGCTGTGGGAGCAGGATGCAGAGAGCATCACTGCAGCCTCAGCCAATCAGAGCGCAGAGGTACACAACAGGCTGCGACGCACTGCTGCTATCCAACACAATAAAGCCAAGACCATACGCTTATAGAGGTACTTCACTCTATATAATGTCTGGTTTAATGAGCGTTTCAGCTGCTGGACTGTGTCCATTGTGCACAGCGAATGGTTCAGTTCTTTCCCTCTTTTACATTTGCTGGCACACAACACAGTTACACTCTGCACCCAGCTATTTAAAATCAATAAAACGATCGACTATATGCTGACAAATGTCACAATCCAGAAAAAAACTGTACATTTACTCGTGGTTACTTTACTTGCTTATTTATTTTCTTTAAAATGGCGACGAGTGGAAAAAGTACTAAGATCCTATACATGAGTATAGCAACTGTAGCAATACCACAATTCAAAAATAAGTTGCAATTAATAGTCCTCCTGCATAAAAACTTTACTTTTCTGCTTATACAGAAGTATAAGCAGAAAAACATGTTTACAGTGTCAAATGGGAAAGTACTAATTGTGCAAAATGTCCCCCTTCTAGGTTTATATTATTATGTTTTAGTATATAATTGCATTATTACTGTTATTGATGCATTAACATGTAACTAACACTATAGAGAAATGTTTAACTACTCTATGTAGAGTTGTGCATTTCCATCTATCATATTGTATTATATTTTATAAAATGATGCTATGTTTAGTAATACAAAAATAAAAATCTGTAAATTAACTAGTCACTATGGCAATAATATTTTAACCTTCATTTATTCTGGGTAGTTTCACTGAGAGGCAACTTCACTTTTACAGGAAAGCTGAACAGTTAAACACATTCACGCAGCCACAGTCTCACCTGCTGGCCAGTGAGCAGCTCCACTGGGGCGGTTGAGGTTAAGGGCCTTGCCCAAGGGCACCACAGTGGTGTTAAATACATGCACCAGAGAAATAATTACCACAAATGTATTCTTGAAATTTAGTGGAATAATGTGTATATAAAGTACGCTAAAAAAAATAAATAGGCTATAATTTAACCCACTTATTTTCCAAACTAGGACAAATGGACTTGGTTGTAGATCTAAAAAAAATCTTTTACCTCTCACCCAGGAGGGTTCCTCAGTTCTGACAGACTGGTTGGGAGTCCCAGGTATTTAATCTCTGTGGGGTCTTCATCATGGTCACTAATGTAACATTTGTAAATGTATGTTTGTAAACTGCTGAGTCTCGACCGTGAGGAGTTGCCCCTTCCCGTGTTAAGCTATGCTATTGTTTAGTTTCTCATAGCTATAAGTCTGTGCATTCCTCACTGCATTAGACTGCACAAAGTAGATTGCTTTCGGATGGACATGTTTCTGTCTGAGTGTGTCGCTGGGTTTGAAAAAAACAGGGACGCGGCGCTTATTAGATCCCTCTGAGTTTCTTCATATTAATTCTAAAACAAGACATGAAGTTCTAATATAGTCTCCAGCAGTGAAACATGAATGCAAAAGCGAGCAGTAAAAGGGGAAACGAGAACCGCGACATAATAAAGCTGACTGATCTTGTAACAAGCCACAACATAGACTACAAAAAAAAAAACCTTGGATGCCACCTTGTGGTATGTTAAAGAATCGCGTAAAGTAGGATACATGTTCGTTATAATCCATACACATGGCATGCAGCTCCTGTGCACATGTCTGACAGTGTGACAATGAGTGCAGGCTTATTACTGAAGATTCAGGGCTGGCAGTTTCTCTTTAACCACTGCAGACGGTCGCCTATTTATATGGTAGTAAAACAAAACAAAACAAAACAAAAACAAACAAATACAAAACAAAACAAAACAAAAAAAACAAACAAACAAGAAAAAAAAAACTGAGCAACAAATCACATCTAATGCTCTCCACAACATCAGCTTCATCCTGAACTATGTGGAATAAAACAGATATGAGACTGTCCACCCGCCACGCAGTCAAACATCTGATTGGATTTACTTCAGCAGGTTGACCCTCCCCAGCCTCTTGGTCCCCACAGTTCACCGAGCACCGAGCTCAGATTGCAATAAGATATGTCCACACAAACCGTGTAACGTTGTGTCGCGGCTGGTTTAATTGTTCTTGTGCATGTCACCTACACGTGTAAGCTACACTGCAACTGATAGCGTCAGATAAGTGATCCACTTTCTTCAACGCATGGCTAAAGGTGGTAGATTTTTTACTTCGACCTGCATGGCGTCCTGTTTCTCCTGGGTACGGTTGTTATGGCAACTATAAACATTATGTGGGAGCATGCATGGTTGTTATGGGAACTGTCTGCGGGAGCATGAAGGAAGCAGGACTGAGGGAGTCTATGGGCAGAGTGGTCGGGCCATAGGGGAAGTGACAACATTAGGTTTGTATATTAATATTCAATATTTAATATGTAAAATCTCAGCTGTTTGTGTTGGACGTGCATTTTAGAAATAGTTTTTGTGCATGAAGAATCGCTGAACAGTGTGTTGGTCAAGTCACGGTCGTTGCACCTTGGGTAATCTATCTAAGTGTCTACGTGCTGTTTATTTTTGCTCAGTGTACAGGCTATGCACTCACGCCTTTTGCGCATGGGTATGTTAGTGAGAAGCTATGACAGCCTCAGTCAGCTCCGTCCAGATTTAGATGTCTGCTTGACCCGATTTACATCCTTCTTCAGTACAGAGACAAAGTAAGTGCCACGTGCCAGCCTATTTATAGTTATGGCTTTCTATCTATCTGCCACTACTATACTCTGATCAGTATGAATAAATCTGTACAATTTTATATCCTATAGTATGATGATATGAAAATTATTGCTCTTCATAACATCTTTCTGCTGCCAGAGAACTGAATACATCACACTGATCATCTGAGAGGAGAACTTTAAAAAGTAAAATGCAGCAAATGCCAGGTAAGAGCAAATGGAGATCTGCATACATTTATATAAATATTCTTCGGACACACTTTTATTTATTTATTTTTTTCTCAGTCTTACAATCCACAGTCGCTCCAGTGGAGGGGAGGTTGCGCCGCAGTTTGCCCAGCCTGCCAGCGATCAAGCCAGACAGGTTGAAAACAGCTAAAGTGTTGGTGGAGAAAGCAGTCAAGGTGATTATGGTGATCTGGTACAAACCAGATTTCACTGTAACCCCTCTTTGGGGTAAATCTATGAGTCTTTTAAATTCCCCTTTTTCATTTTCAGTTGAGGAAAGTGTTTTCAGTGCAAGGGCCTTACCCTGTGATCCGTTCTGCCTTATGGGCCCGGGGGTGGGTGGAACGTCGTATGCCCCAGCCAGTCCAGAGAGCACCCCACTGCCATGGCGATGAGGAAGAGGATGGTGATGATGGTGATGTCGGTGCTGATGCTACCGGTGAGACGAGGAGCTTAAAAAGACAAAGTTGTTAGACCATACATTAGTGACTGAAATACTGGGACAAGCGTGTGTGTGTGTGTGTGTGTGTGTGTGAGATTCAAGGTTTTGAACACTAGCAAAATATAAGGCTTCTCATTTTCAAAAATAAAATTATGTCACAATTAAAAGACTGTTTTAATCATCCATATTTTGTTTGTTTGTCCATCCAATGATTTCAAATTTGTCTCAAAGAAAGATCAGCAAGATTCTTGTGTAGCTATCAAATCTAAACGTGCCTGAATTAACGTATATGTAATCGGAGAACTAGTTAGACAGATACCCCTTCACCTGATAAATGATACATTGTGTACCACATTACAGGCCTATAACATGGACCCCTGCCCTTTATACACAACCCTGTACACACACACACACGCACACAACTCATCCCTCTTTACTTATCTGTTTTCAGAGAGAGTGGATGAAGGTGAGAAAGAGGATAACCTTGATGACATGTATGACCTCATGGTAAGAAAACATTTGAATGAAACCACACAACTTGACACTGACATCTTGCACAGCCTGAAAGCAATTGAATGTGTGCAGTACATCACTTACTTCCAAGTGTCTTTTTTCCATGATGCTGTACTTTCAGGCTCAGTTGGCTCGCTAACGTAACTTTGCCTTAACTTACTCTAGTCTCGCCTGGTTCGAAACGAAACAACATATTTCTACTGGACAACACGACGGGATTACATCGACTGTCGCTCCTTACGGAGTGACCAAATGACCAATCACTATGCAAACGCTGGAACCTTTACCACCAAGGTCCCATCTCTAAGAGTTTGTAATGATTAACTAGCAAAAATGCAAGTTACTCTTCTTTGGCCATAGGTCAACTACTCCTCCCTGTCTCCTCCTATGTAAATAATTCAGTTTCTTCCAGGTGGGGCTCTGCGTGAACCTGCGAAACCTTCAGTGGTTTGATACAGCAAATCCTGACACCTTCTTCCCAAGATGCTACAGGCTTGGGGCGGAGGATGAAAAGCATGCATTCATAGGTCTGTTGTATGGCTCCATTAACACGTAGGCAAAAAGCCTTTCTATCATAGTTTCAGTAATGTCTCTAGGTGTGAATGGAACATGGAAAAATCAATTTGGATAAAAGATGAATGAAACAGCAAGTGTAAATGGAAGTTTTAAGGTGATTTGTCACTGTGTTATATTAACATCTTAACCACACCTGTATGTCCTTTCTGTCTCTCCTTCTGTTCACTGTGAAAACCAAGAGGACTTCAGAAGGACAGCTTGCACCAGCCTGCTGCAGCATGTGGTTGAGACAAATAGATGGAAGAGTGAGGGAGCAGAGGCCGGGGAGCAAAAAGCCAAAAGCAGCGTTTCTGAAAGTAAAATAAATAAATAAAATGTGTGAAAATGTCATGACAAGAAGTGCAGGACAAGGATAATGCAACAAATTCATCTCTCTTTCCACAGAGTTGGATAAAGTGGAGCGTGGATTTGTTGGTCCAGAAATTATTGACACAGCTTTACGAGTGTGTCAAGAATTTCTCAGTGTTTTAGAGCATAGTGACATTGATGTAAGTGTGGAAAAAGCCCCTGCAGTGGAGGAACAGCAGTGGGCAGAGTTTCTGCAAGACTGCTACATGGTTGTGCAGTGAGTATGTTTTCCAGGAGCTTCTTGGGTTTGCCAGAACGATCCTAGTTAGGTCAAACTTAATTTATCTGCAGCACTGACAGTCCAATTCAGCTTATCAGATTAAGAGAGGTCGTTAAAAACTGGAGAAAAAAATCAACTTAGTTTCCATTACTAGAGGTTCAGAAGAGTGTCAGAATTATTACACACAAGGTACATACAGTATGTATATGATTTTAAAGAGATCCACTTAACACTAGAGTTGATGTTAGGACTCAGGTTGGGAATTGATACAGGGTCAAAGAACACTACTGCCTATTTTAGATTTAAAAAGTCAGCAAATAGAAAGATGACTTACTGTCTGGAGTAAAGTATAATCATACGATTTTATTGATATGTACATTTATAAAGTCGATCTGCAATTCTTATAAAATGTTTTCATATAGTGAAGGTGCATTGATCAGGGGGAGCAGTGTGTTCGTGGAGCGCTGCCAAGCCATGTTAACCAAACTGCAGGAGGTTTGCCCTCAGCTGGACACAGATGGACTAAATAACATCTGGATCATCAAACCTGGTGCCAAATCAAGAGGGCGAGGTGAGGCTTTTTTTCTCAGCAACACAACAGTTACCTGGTTATACACTGTCCTGCTGTTTTATTCTGAATATTATGGAACTAATGTGGCCAGTGACCTGTGTAGATGCTACTATCTTTTCTATTCAGTTCCGGTGTCTTTTTTTTCTGTTCCATGTCACACCAACAACCAACATGCAGGCATTATCTGTATAAACCGCCTGGATCAGATTTTGGCACTCGTGGACACAGACAGAGCCATGAGCAAGGAAAGTAAGTGGGTGGTTCAGAAATACCTGGAACGTCCTCTGTTGGTCCACGGCACCAAGTTTGACCTCCGTCAGTGGTTCCTGGTCACCGACTGGAACCCTCTGACTGTGTGGTTTTATAAAGAGTGCTACCTGCGCTTCTCCACTCAGCCCTACTCAATAAAGACTCTGGACAGGTCAGACAGAGGGTCAAACAAAGAAGATAAAACTATGTACTTATATTCTGGCTAAATAGACCTGTTTTATTCAAATCACACTTTACAGTTATCTTCATGGCCTTACCTCATTTCATTATTTTCCTCAGCTCGGTCCACCTGTGCAACAACTCCATCCAGAAGCATTTCCAGCCATCTCGCGACCGCCATCCAGGTGTGCCTCAGGACAATATGTGGTCCTGCTCTCAGTTTCGGGCTTTTCTGCAGCAGCAGGGCTGTGGTGCAGAGTGGGAGTCGGTGGTGGTCCCAGGGATGCAGCAAGCGGTGGTCTGTGCCCTGCAGACAGCCCAAGACCTGGTAGAGCCCCGCAAGGCAAGCTTTGAACTCTATGGAGCAGACTTTATGTTGGGCAGAGATCTGAGGCCTTGGCTCCTAGAGATCAATGCCAGTCCCACTATGGCCTGTTCCACTGCTGTGACTGCCCGCCTCTGTCCCGCTGTGCAGCTGGACACACTGAGGGTTGTGCTGGACTGGCGGACTGATTGTAGTGCTTACACAGGAGGCTTCCAGCTAATCTACAAACAGGTGGGAATACTGTATATCTTCAGGCAATAGATATTTATTTCAAGGGGAATTCCATTGAATAATAGATGCTGCATCAAAAGCATTTATTTGTTTTATCACCCTCCCAGGCTGCAGTTGAAGTTCCTCAGTATGTGGGCATGAACCTGCTGGTGGAAGGAGCCCCCATAAGGCGATCCAGACCTCTCCTTCATAGGCAGACTGTTATTTCTAATGCTCCTCTCACTATCCAGTTCCCCTCAGACCAGATATCTTCAGAGGAGGTGGAAACAACACATAAACCATCAGGTCAGAAGCCCCAAGCAGTTGCTGTTTTTCGCCATTCAGGCAAAGAGAACCGAGCTATTGGAGAGAAAAAGAGGCAGCTGATATCAGTATCTCCAAAGAGGGTGTGTGAAAGGAGAACAGACATTGAGAATACCCAGAATACCTCCTGTGTTCGCAGGTCCTGTCGAAGTTTGGTGTCTGAACAGCCTTTGGTGGTACGCATTGAACCTCAGAGGAAAGCACGACGTTTGGGTTTGAGTTTTGGTGCCAACGGGGCAACTCTAGTCCCACGGAGTCTTTCTTTATCCCTCAGCCCCCCTCACAGCATGCCACATTGTAAAACTCAGCCCAGTCCAGGCCATGGATCACGCATCTCCAGATCCTTTCTTCCCCAGACAGCTTTTGTACCCCAGCAAAGGACTTCTACCCGTGTCTGTCCTTCACTCCAGGGTCCCCTCCCTGCCCTAGAGATCTTTAGCTTGCAACCAAACATTGTGGCTGGAACTGTTGCCTGTCGTAATCCAAATTTGTCCTCTCATCCGAGCCTCCACAAGCATTACTTGTTCCTTCATTCTCATAGGCAAAGCATAGCCAAATGTAAAGGAGACTGCACTGGGGAACATAAACACTAAAGGTGTTGTGTGTTAAGATAAGATAAGATAAGATAAGATAAGATAAGAGAATCCTTTATTAGTCCCTCAGTGGGGAAATTGCATTTAGCAACAGCAGGGATACAGTACAATAAGTGAAAGTGAGATATAAGTAAGAGGCCAATATGGCCAGAACAAGATTTAAATAAGGTAGAATAACTATGAGACAAGAAAATAGCTGCTGTAAAAAAAATTAAAAAATATACCTACATAAATAAATAAATATGAGATGGAGATTGTTGAGTTGAGTGACTATAGTACACAAATATTGCACACTAATAACTGGGTTATTGCACATTGATGTATGGTAATCAGTATGTGTGTTAACAATGTTCGTTATAGAGTCTGACAGCAGCAGGAAGGAAAGATCTTCTAAATCTCTCCTTCACACACCGAGGGTGGAGCAGTCTGTCACTGAAGCTGCTCTGCAGAGCTGACAGGACGTTCTGCAGGGGGTGGGACTCGTGGTCCAGCATAGATGACAGTTTTGCTAGGACCCTTCTGTCTCCAACCTCACGCACTGAGTCCAGAGGACAGCCCAGGACAGAGCTGGACTTCCTGATGACTTTGTCCAGCTTCTTCCTCTCCTTCTCAGTTATGCTGCTGCTCCAGCAGACTACACCGTACAAGATGGCTGAAGCCACCACAGAGTCATAAAAGGTCTTTAGGAGTGTCCCCTGCACACCAAAAGACCGCAGTCTCCTCAGGAGGTAGAGCCTGCTCTGTCCCTTCCTGTACAGTGCATCTGTGTTGTCAGTCCAGTCCAGTTTGTGGTTTAGGTGAACACCCAGGTACTTGTAAGAGTCCACTCTCACAATGTCCATTCCCTGGATGTTCACCGGTGAGGGGGCAGACCGGTGTCTGCGGAAATCCACCACCATCTCCTTGGTTTTCCCTGCGTTGATGAGGAGGTGGTTTGGCCGACACCAGTCCACGAAGTCCTGCGTCACTCCTCTGTACTCTGCATCATCGTCATCGCTGATCAGGCCGACGATAGCAGAGTCGTCAGAGAACTTGAGCAGGACACAGCCGTCCGTGTTGTACACAGCCGTCCGTGTTGTGGTGATGAAAAGCAAACAGTAGGAAGTGTTGTTGGTTTTGTCAGCAACAACATTGTTATTAATCTATTATTTAATGGACTGCAGCCTAATGAACAACAAAGGTTAAACACTTCGGCACCTATGTCTCAAATTTTTAAGTGATTATACCTTTATTGAGATTACATTCCCAAGTGTGATCATTTTCAAATCTAGAAGTTTTTAAGTGGTATATTTGAATGATTTCTGTTTCAATGTTGTGCTAATTTTCATTAAAACTGACAAAAACAGAGTCTCCATTGTGGTAGATTCTCAAAGGTGACGGCAGAAAATTATATTCACTGGTTTCATCTTTTGTTGACAAATAGATATTACTGATAGGATGTAGGTATTGTAAGTCCCCAGCAGGTGGCAATAAAGGTTTAATGATCTAATGGTACGTTTACGTCAAAGCCTTGCTGGGAGAAGGAATAAAAAGGCAGGACAGAATTGGCTGCCCTTGTCTAGAAGCTGGTACACGTTATGCAATGACTTTTTAATCAGACATTTCTGTCTTTTTATAAAAATAAAGTAAAAATGTAAAAATATCTTGTATACTTAAGTAAAAAGATGAGTAAAAAAAAAGTAGGCCCTTGCTTGATCAACAGACCTTACATGTGGACGCCAAATAGTTGACCAAATAATTTATTATTTAAAAAGTTTTAAATGACTGAATTAGTCTGGGTGTCTGCCTGAAGCGCATGGCCAAAATAATAAACTACTGAAGTTTTGCCCTTAATTGGACAGATTGACAGAAATAGACACAGACAGGAAACAATGAGGGAGGGAGTGATGGGTATGACGTGCAACAAAGGTCAAACGAGATGTTGTGGTTATATGGTATGCATCTCAACTACTTGGCCTCCATGACCCAACTACTGAGAAATCTTAAAGGTACTGTTTAACTATAAAAAAAAAAACATTAACCCAGCTGAGAAAATGGGTAAGCTACACCTCAAAAATCAGCTTGCAAGTGGTGTCTCTAACAGCAATAAAACACGCAATCCCCTGCATCAAGAGACTGTTAAGAAGAAATCAATGACATTTAGGATGCAGGGCATGGCCTCACACTGTGGTTTGTACTAACAAACCAAATATGGAATACAACAACACTCCCACGGCTCAGAAATGACAGTGGAAACAATTATAATATGTGGCTGAAGAGTTTATGATGTTGGGGTGGTGTGTTGATGTCTGCAGCATGAGATAAATTTATGATTGTGAGTGCTATAACATTGTTGAAAAATGTGATTGCACAACACAGGTTATAGTGATATGTTGTAATTGTTGTGATTTATGCTTCTATGTTTTTGACGGACTTCTGCAGTGTGCAGAGTGTAGTGCCGGGTGTGTAAATATAGAGACATATCACAGTTCTGGGATAATTGCCTTTTATATTGAATCAAACAACCAGTAAGACACATGGGGAATGTCTCCCCGTCATGCAGATGGATCCTGATTATTGCCTCAGGGGATTAACTGAAACTGTTAACATTCATGTGTGTTTACTTGTTTTAGTGAGCACAGACGGTTAACCAGCAGGAGAGACGGGCTACAGCGCTGCCATTACATAAGTGTTCCCTGTGACATGAATGTTTTGGTGCTGTGAAAGAACTAAATCCGGACAGATTGAATTTCATTACTAGATGTTTTCATGCACACTCTCCTTCTCTTTCATACACATACAGTCAAAGAAAATTTCCACGGGAAAAAAATACTTTATTAATACACTTATATAATGTATATCAACATTTATAGACAAAATATGTACATCAAACATCTTTCATGTAGGTCCCAAAATATAAAATCTCAAGTACCTCTTTCTATAGAAAACTAGTCCTCTGATAAAACTTTTACATTCACTTCTCTCCTCCTCGCTCCTTTGACTCCAGTATTCATACGCAGTACAGAGAATGAACATCTGAGATTAATCGGCTTTTCACAAGTAAAAGGCAACAGCAAGAACAAACACCAGGTTTGACTTGAGCAGAAACAGATGTCGAGTATGCAGACCAGGTCCAGCATAGTGCTACAGTATGTACACAGTTTCTGAGTACACAACGTACAATTGTCCACACTCTGCCCTCCCTCTGATTCTCCAAATGGACAGAGTGCAAGAACAGGTATCAAAAATAGAAATGTACAAGAAGTCTATGAACAATAATTACAATGAAACTCCATCTCAACTGTCTGTTTGTTAACGAAAAACAAGACTTCTCATTCAGTGTGGTCATGTGGTGGCCCATTCCTTCATCCATGCATTGGGTGTATTATTCTTGTCTGTACACACTTAGGGAAACCCTTGTATTTTATGATGCCAGTTATCATAGTGTCTGATTCAAAGGGCATTTTCAGTGATGATAACGGTGACCTACAGGACACAGGTGACAAACTTTGGGTGAAATATTACCACTAACATTTGGTGCAATGATTTCTCTCTAGAGTACAAAGATGGCATGTCTTTATCTCAACAGCTACAAGTGAGATGCATCAGTGTCATCGGCGTTTATACGTTAACAGCAGCATCTAAAACATTTCTTTCTTTACATTCAACCAAGTGTGTGTGTGTGTTTGTGTATATGCAGGGCAGGTCCAGTTTATATGATACATTTGCACTGAGTAATATCACTGAGCATTAGACATTCAACCAGAGCTTTGCATCCACCGAGTGTGGACAGATGCCGCCACCCCTCCTACCCCTACATCTCTCCTTGATAATTTCTACAAGCCCTCTCATTTGCTTTCTGTCCTCCAGGCTGAAGAACAGAGGAGAGGAATGAGGATGGATTATGGACCTGCTCAGTTTTCTTCTCCCTCCTACTACTGTCTCTGCTCCTGGGTACTAGAACAGGATCATCTCTTCATCTGTTCTCTTTTGATCTCTCAGTCTTTGGTTTCCAGGTTGAGGGGTGGTACCTGCTTTAGTGCCTGAAGCAGGGCAGGGGAGTCCATGGGGGTCTGAGATATGGCTGGGGCTGGAGAGCCTCCCCTAGGAGACAACACTAGCTGAGGTGGAGGCGGTCTTTCATTGGACATGGCAGGTGCGGAGCCTCCCATGCCAGGGTAGAGCATGGGCACAGCCCCGGGGTACCAGCATTTCTCCAGCATTGGCAGGTAGGCTGCAGCGGAGGGCGGAATGAGGTAGAAAGGCATGCAGAGGGGATGTGGAGGAGGTGGATGGTTGGGGGATACGCTCATGTAACTACCGTAGCCGCTAGAGGACGTTGACGACTCCCCACCTGAGAGCAACTCATCTTCAGACGACTCCACCCGGGGTCGTTTGTGGCGTGGCTCATCATCCTCCTGCTTGATGCTGGAGCTCTGCCGCTCTCCAAGCGCTCGTTTCAGCTGACTCTCCTGGCCGTAATAATCTGGACGTCCCTGTGGTGCCCCAGATTCATTCTTCTCCAGTTCCCCCCCATAGCCGCTGTCTGTATCTGTGTCACTGCCACTCTGCTCACCGCTCGGAGGAGCGTACGCCCGCTGGATGACAGGCACACAGTTCCTTCCATAGCCCTCGCTGGGTTTAGGGGGTAAGCTGGTGTGCATCTCCTTGTGAGGCTGCCGCTGGTGGTAGGTAGGGATTTCCTCGTGTCGGGGGCTGAGAGGGGTGCGGGGTCGGATTGGACTTTGCAGCACCTCTGCAGCCAACTTGTGAAGGTGGTTGATCACATGGGACGGCGTGAAGTCTCCATCAGCCTCATGATTGGCTAGATATTGAAGAATCTCCTTGGCACACATGTGGAAGCCAGAGCAGAACATTTCCTCTGACTTCTCCTGGCTGACAGGAGCCTGTTCTGTAAACACAGCAAGATATACATACAGTCAGAGATTCTCTAATTTTACATATACATAGAATTTTGCTGAATTTTAGTCTCTTTTCCAACATTTTTAGCTATTTTTGGAGATATTCATTTGCATGCAGCTCTACATATTTCTGTCATTGTTTATTCATCTTGATAATTTGCATTCTGTCTTACAAAAACACCTTGTTCTACATGAATGTGAGTGTATGCGTGCATAAGTGATCTGCAACTCACCAATTTGCATGCCATTCTGTAGAGCGAGGATCTTCTGCTGCTGTTGCTCCAGAAGAGAGGTGAGGGCTTTCACATGCTTGAGCGTAAGCTCTAAAACCACAGCCTTCTCCAGATGGCCCAGAGTCTGTAGGAGACGCACACAGTCAGCACATCCTCACCTCTTACATAAGACATAAGAACTAAGCTTTACTATCCACGTATGCATGATTTCTAATATTATTGTGGTCAGTAACACAACAGCAGCAACCATCAGGCAATGTAATGACTGGGACATGATTATTTTGATATAATATAATATCCGTTTCATAAATAATATCCACTCTGGTGTATTAATTATTTATATATATATATATATATATATATATATATATATATAACTACATTTAATTTGGACTGGATTGAACTAATCTTTTCAAAATCCCCACTTTACATGACAGACATGACAGATGACACATCCCTTAGTAAGAGCTGTCATTCACAGACTGCTGACGCACTCAGCACAGAGGATGTAATACCACTGAACAGCCACTCGATGGTGCATGCCTCTCAACACAGCGAATCCCAGATTTATCCCTCCCAGCTACAGCGTGAACTTACCGTGAGTTTCAGGTGCTCTGGTAATAAATCTTTCAGCTGCGCGATGCACTCGTTTATCCGGTCACGCCTTTTCTTCTCAATAAGTCTGTGAGGCAGCTTGTAGGTTTCCTGCAAGATAAACAGCATTGTTAGGTAACTTGATCTGATCCGAGAGCAGAGCACACAGACAGTTCTTTATGATCGGCGGCAGTCACAGATAGGGAGGTCTCCAGGAGTTATGTCATAGCAGAAATTAGGTCAGCCATTTATGGGACTACAGGACTACTACCAGCCTAATTCTTCCCTTGTAGTTCACAGCCTTTGGTAAAAGCTCTATACATAAGCTCTATAACTTAACATGGTAATAAACAAAAATAATAACGGACCTTGCTCTCCTCTCCTCTCTTCATGCCCCGCCTGGGTTTATAAACATACATCGGGTAATCCATCCTAAAGGAACATAAAGCAACAAGAACAATGAGATATGAGGTGACGGTTTGGGTGAAGTGTATGAGACTGAATAAATAATATAGACCAGTGAACTGAGACAAAGGCTACAGAATATAGTAAAGATATTTTTTTTCAACCTATACATATAAGTATAACTTACCCCTGCACGTCTGACAGATCAGCCTGGTGTTTGGACAGAGGAGGTGGTTGCGCGCTTGGAATTCTCTCCATTGTTTTTACTCCAGTTACGCAGTTAAAGCCGAGGTACTTTTCCAGTGCCGTCACAAATAAATACGCATAAAACAAATTGTAAAGCAGCAGTTTTGTGAAATGCAACAAAATGCTTCAAAAATTATAAAAAAAAGTTCAAAATGCTCAGTAATTTGTCATTGTTTAACACTAGTCTAAATCATGTAAAGGTTATTTTTGGGTGTGAAAATGGTTTCAAGTTAGTCCTTTCCGATTTCCACGCCGTGGTCCCGCAGCAGAAGATAGGCAACCCTCTTGGTGGCGCGTTGGGAAAGTGGGGGAGGACAGAGCGACGAGTTAAATAAACCCTCTGACTCTCCGCTCAGCCTGACCTACCTCCGTCACATGAGGTTCACGTGTTAAACGGCGCTGTATCCTCGGCGGAGGGACGGCCCACTTTCTACCGATAAGGAGCCTCAGTGGGCGGACGGCGGCGGACGTCAGAGCGGAGGGAGGCGCGTGTCGGATCCCGTGTACCACCATGCTGAAGTGTATGGAAACAAGGCTGCGCGAGCCACGGCACTGGGAACGTGCTGGCAGCATTTAAACAGGGCTGGGGCACGGGAGGCCAGTGGATGTGGCACCTTCTGCTAATAAAAAAGAAAGTGAAATAACACAATTTAGAAACAATTTAAGCCATAGGCATAAATGATACTGTGCGGGATTATTATACAGCACAGAAATATGACAGAATTTCATGAAGTGCAAGGAAGTAACCTTCAGCTGAGTGCTTTATGAGTGATATGTGGAGGTGGGGAGGTTTTAACAGTAACAGCATACATTATAACATTATTCTATTACCCATGCATTTTGTCTCACAGAATAAAGCACGTTTAATTGCACGTTGAATATTAAACTATTAATATAAAACCACTGAATAACGTTGTCCACTGAGCACAGAGCTTATAATGTTTTTATTATTATTATTATGTTGTTGTTGTTGTTGTTGTTGTTGTTGTTATGAACGAGCAGTCTATTACACACTATTTCATCTACATGTCTGCAGAATGCAAGTGGACTGCAGTATAAACAGTGCCGTCACGGCGGGACAACCACGTGCACCTGTGCGTGGATGAGTGTGTGGAGTCCGTGCTTGTTGTCGTGAGGCGGTGCCGGCTGTCACGTTGATCTCCTCATGGCCCCGGGAGCCTGCTGAGCGCACAGGGCACATCCAGCTCATCCAGCACACGGCAGCTGCACCTGTCTGCTGCAGGCTATGAGCAGAGATCACAACATGGCAGCCTTTTTTTAACGCAGATTTTCATGAAATACATTTCTTAATGAAATGGTGTGCGAAGACAGGTTTGCTGAAATATACGTTACATGATTCCTGACAGTCTACTGCAAAATATCTCTAATGTTAAAGCGAATTTAAGAGCACAAAGACCTGGATCAAATGATTAAATGATGAGCACCTAACAAATTCAATACACAAGGACCTTTCCAAACTCAATAAGACCATCACAGATCTATTACAGCTTAATGACCTATAATCAAGGACAGGGGCGGGCTGGGGTTGAAATTCAGCCCGGGAGCTTGGTTTGGAGAGGCCTTTTACCCGATCGCACAACGGACGTAAGTGGAACTGTGATTTTAACATGAGCACGTAATTTGCAATATAAAAACAATCTAATGATATACATGATATACAGTCAGTAGAGTGTACTAAAGTAAGCTACATATGCTCACACATACTATACATACTCAAGCACTGTTTATTTAAAAATTACTACTGTGTGTGTGCGGAGAACAGAGGCAAAAAGGCAAAATTCTGTTCAATTTCTGCTTTATTTGGTAGTATGAAAACATGGAAAAGAAGATGCTTTGTGTGTTCCTTGCTTGTGGTTTTGCTCAAATAAAAGCAATTAAGTGTGTGTGTGTGTGTCTGTGGCTTCTTTCTTAATTTACCCTGCTGGTATTTCTTGTTTTCTTTTGACAGTTTGATGACTGACTGAGTGGCTGAGCCAATCAATCGTTCATAGACTGTATAAAACACGGACGTAGCACCTGTGACGTAGCACCTGTGACGTCACCCATTGGGTGGCTAATCAGCTAGGCTAACAAGCTAAGCGGCAGCTAGATGCAGCTACACGAAACACAGCGAGCGCGCGTACCTGAAAGTCAAACTATAATGCCACAGGACTTGAAATAATAATTATAATAATAATAATAGCCCTAACCCTTTTTTGGGCATATTTTGACACCTTATGGCCGTATGACACTTTTCATGACATTTTGAGGTCTTACTAAAATATGACTTTTTCGGCATATTTTGACGCCTTACGGCCGTATGACTCATTTAATGGCATTTTGAGGTCTTTAAAAAATATTACTTTTTTTGGCATTTTTTGACGCCTTATGGCCGTATGGCGTTTTTTGTGACATTTTGAGGCCCAAAAAAATTTGACTTTTTTTGTCCGATTTTGACGCCTTACTATACTATGACGTTTTTTATGACTTTAGGATGTCAAAAAAAAATTTGACTTTTTTTTTGTCAGATTTTGACGCCTTACTATACTATGACGTTTTTTATGACATTTTGAGGTCCAAAAAAAATGTGACTTTTTTTTGTCCGATTTTGACGCCTTACTATACTATGACGTTTTTTATGGCATTTTGAGGTAAAAAAAAATTTGACTTTTTTTGTCCGATTTTGATGCCTTACTATACTATGACGTTTTTTATGACTTTTGGATGTCAAAAAAATTTTTGACTTTTTTTGTCCGATTTTGACGCCTTACTATACTATGACGTTTTTTATGACATTTTGAGGTCCAAAAAAATTTTAAATTTTTTTGTCCGATTTTGACGCCTTACTATACTATGACGTTTTTTATGACATTCTGCGGTCAAAAAAAAATGGACTTTTTTTGTCCGATTTTGACGCCTTACTATACTATGACATTTTTTATGACATTTTGAGGTGCAAAAAAAATTTGACTTTTTTTGTCCGATTTTGACGCCTTACTATACTATGACGTTTTTTATGACATTTTGAGGTAAAAAAAAATTTTGACTTTTTTTGTCCGATTTTGACGCCTTACTATACTATGACGTTTTTTATGACTTTTGGATGTCAAAAAATTTTTTGACTTTTTTTGTCCGATTTTGACGCCTTACTATACTGTGACGTTTTTTATGACATTTTGAGGTCCAAAAAAATTTTAATTTTGTTTTGTCCGATTTTGACGCCTTTCTATACTATGACGTTTTTTATCACTTTTGGATGTCAAAAATTTTTTTTGACTTTTTTCGTCCGATTTTGACGCCTTACTATACTATGATGTTTTTTATGACATTTTGAGGTAAAAAAATTTTTTCACTTTTTTTGTCTGATTTTGACGCCTTACTATACTATAACGTTTTTTATGACATTTTGCGGTCAAAAAAAAAATGGACTTTCTTTGTCCGATTTTGACGCCTTACTATACTATGATGTTTTTTATGACATTTTGAGGTGCAAAAAAAATTTGACTTTTTTTGTCCGATTTTGACGCCTTACTTTACTATGACATTTTTTATGACTTTAGGATGTCAAAAAAAATTTTGACCTTTTTTTCCCGATTTTGACGCCTTACTATACTATGACGTTTTTTATGACATTTTGAGGTCAAAAAAATTTTTGACTTTTTTTGTCCGATTTTGACGCCTTACTATACTATGACGTTTTTTATGACTTTTGGATGTCAAAAAAAAAGTGACTTTTTTGTCCGATTTTGACGCCTTACTATACTATGACGTTTTTTATGACATTTTGTGGTCAAAAAAAAATGTGACTTTTTTGTCCGATTTTGACGCCTTACTATACTATGACGTTTTTTAGGACATTTTGAGGTAAAAAAAAAACGTGACTTTTTTTGTCCGATTTTGACGCCTTACTATACTATGACGTTTTTTATGACATTTTGAGGTCAAAAATGTTTTTGACTTCTTTGGTCCGATTTTGACGCCTTACTGTACTATGACGTTTTTTATGACATTTTGAGGTCCAAAAAAAATTTGACTCTTTTTGTCCGATTTTGACGCCTTACTATACTATGACGTTTTTTATGACATTTTGGATGTCAAAAAAAATGTTGACTTTTTTTGTCCGATTTTGACGCCTTACTATACTATGACGTTTTTTATGACATTTTGAGGTAAAAAAAAATTTGACTTTTTTTGTCCGAAAAAAACGCCTTACTATACTATGATGTTTTCTATGACTTTTGGATGTCAAAAAAAATTTTGACTTTTTTTGTCCGATTTTGACGCCTTACTATACTATGATGTTTTTTATGACATTTTGAGGTCAAAAAATGTTTTGACTTTTTTTGTCAGATTTTGACGCCTTACAATACTATGACGTTTTTTATGACATTTTGGATGTCAAAAAAAATGTTGACTTTTTTTGTCCGATTTTGACGCCTTACTATACTATGACGTTTTTTATGACATTTTGAGGTCCAAAAAAAATTTGACTTTTTTTGGCCGATTTTGACGCCTTACTATACTATGACGTTTTTTATGACATTTTGAGGTCCAAAAAAAATTTAACTTTTTTTGTCCGATTTTGACGTTTTTTATGACATTTTGAGGTCAAAAAATGTTTTGACTTTTTTTGTCAGATTTTGACGCCTTACTATACTATGACGTTTTTTATGACATTTTGAGGTCCAAAAAAAATTTAACTTTTTTTGTCCGATTTTGACGTTTTTTATGACATTTTGGATGTCAAAAAAATGTTGACTTTTTTTGTCCGATTTTGATTGTCCGATTTTGACGTCCGATTTTGACGCCTTACTATACTATGACGTTTTTTATGACATTTTGAGGTCCAAAAAAATTTGACTTTTTTTGTCCGATTTTGACCACTTACTATACTATGACGTTTTTTATGACATTTTGAGGTCAAAAATTTTTTAGACTTTTTTTGTCCGATTTTGACGCCTTACTATACTATGATGTTTTTTATGACATTTTGAGGTCAAAAAAATTTTTGACTATTTTTGTCCAATTTTGACGCCTTACTATACTATGACGTTTTTTATGACATTTTGAGGTCAAAAAAAAAATTGACTTTTTTTGTCCGATTTTGACGCCTTACTATACTATGATGTTTTTTATGACATTTTGAGGTCAAAAATGTTTTTGACTTTTTTGGTCCGATTTTGACGCCTTACAATACTATGACGTTTTTTATGACAATTTGAGGTCCAAAAAAAATTTGACTTTTTTTGTCCGATTTTGACGTTTTTTATGACATTTTGGATGTCAAAAAAATGTTGACTTTTTTTGTCCGATTTTGATTGTCCGATTTTGACGTCCGATTTTGACGCCTTACTATACTATGACGTTTTTTATGACATTTTGAGGTCCAAAAAAAATTTGACTTTTTTTGTCCGATTTTGACCCCTTACTATACTATGACGTTTTTTATGACTTTTGGATGTCAAAAAAAATTTTGACTTTTTTTGTCAGATTTTGACGCCTTACTATACTATGACGTTTTTTATGACATTTTGAGGTCCAAAAAAAATTTGACTATTTTTGTCCGATTTTGACGCCTTACAATACTATGACGTTTTTTATGACATTTTGAGGTCCAAAAAAAATTTGACTTTTTTTGTCCGATTTTGACGTTTTTTATGACATTTTGGATGTCAAAAAAATGTTGACTTTTTTTGTCCGATTTTGATTGTCCGATTTTGACGTCCGATTTTGACGCCTTACTATACTATGACGTTTTTTATGACATTTTGAGGTCCAAAAAAAATTTGACTTTTTTTGTCCGATTTTGACCCCTTACTATACTATGACGTTTTTTATGACTTTTGGATGTCAAAAAAAATTTTGACTTTTTTTGTCAGATTTTGACGCCTTACTATACTATGACGTTTTTTATGACATTTTGAGGTCCAAAAAAAATTTGACTATTTTTGTCCGATTTTGACGCCTTACTATACTACGACGTTTTTTATGACATTTTGAGGTCAAAAAAAAATTTGACTTTTTTTGTCCGAAAAAAACGCCTTACTATACTATGACGTTTTTTATGACTTTTGGATGTCAAAAAAATGTTTGACTTTTTTGTCAGATTTTGACGCCTTACTATACTATGATGTTTTTTATGACATTTTGAGGTCAAAAATTTTTTAGACTTTTTTTGTCCGATTTTGACGCCTTACTATACTATGATGTTTTTTATGACATTTTGAGGTCAAAAAAAATTTTGACTATTTTTGTCCGATTTTGACGCTTTACTATACTATGACGTTTTTAATGACATTTTGAGGTCAAAAAAAAAATTGACTTTTTTTGTCCGATTTTGACGCCTTACTATACTATGATGTTTTTTATGACATTTTGAGGTCAAAAATGTTTTTGACTTTTTTTGTCCGATTTTGACGCCTTACAATACTATGACGTTTTTTATGACATTTTGAGGTCCAAAAAAAATTTGACTTTTTTTGTCCGATTTTGACGCCTTACTATACTATGACGTTTTTTATGACTTTTTGAGGTCCAAAAAAGTTTTGATTTTTTTTGTCCGATTTTGACGACTTACTATACTATGACGGTTTTTATGACATTTTGAGGTCCAAAAAAATTTTGACTTTTTTTGGCCGAAAAAAAGGCCTTACTATACTATGACGTTTTTCATGACATTTTGAGGTCAAAAAAATTTTGACTTTTTTTGGCCGATTTTGATGCCTTACTATACTATGACGTTTTTTATGACATTTTGAGGTCAAAAAAAATTTTGACTTTTTTTGGCCAAAAAAAACGCCTTACTATACTATGTTGTTTTTTATGACATTTTGAGGTCAAAAAATGTTTTGACGTTTTTTGTCAGATTTTAACGCCTTACTATACTATGATGTTTTTTATGACATTTTGAGGTAAAAAAAAAACTTGACTTTTTTTGTCCGATTTTGACGCCTTACTATACTATGACATTTTTTATGACATTTTGAGGTCAAAAAAAATTTTGACTTTTTTTGGCCGATTTTGACGCCTTACTATACTATGACGTTTTTTATGACATTTTGAGGTCAAAAAAATTTTGACTTTTTTTGTCCGATTTTGATGCCTTACTATACTATGACGGTTTTTATGACATTTTGAGGTCAAAAAAATTTTTTGACTTTTTTTGGCCGAAAAAAACGCCTTACTATACTAAGACTTTTTTTATGACAGTTTGAGGTCAAAAAAATTTTTGACTTTTTTTGGCCGAAAAAAACGTCTTACTATACTATGACTTTTTTTATGACATTTTGAGGTCAAAAAAATTTTTGACTTTTTTTTGCCAAAAAAAACGCCTTACTATACTATGACTTTTTTTATGACATTTTGAGGTCCAAAAAAATTTTGACTTTTTTGGCCGATTTTGACGCCTTACAATACTATGACGTTTTTTATGACATTTTGAGGTCAAAAAATTTTTTGACTTTTTTTGGCCGAAAAAAACACCTTCCTATACTATGACGTTTTTTATGACATTTTGAGGTCAAAAAATTTTTTGACTTTTTTTGGCCGACTTTGATGCCTTACAATACTATGACGTTTTTTATGACATTTTGAGGTCCAAAAAAAATTTGACTTTTTTTGTCCGATTTTGACGTTTTTTATGACATTTTGGATGTCAAAAAAATGTTGACTTTTTTTGTCCGATTTTGATTGTCCGATTTTGACGTCCGATTTTGATGCCTTACTATACTATGACGTTTTTTATGACATTTTGAGGTCCAAAAAAAATTTGACTATTTTTGTCCGATTTTGACGCCTTACTATACTATGACGTTTTTTATGACATTTTGAGGTCAAAAATTTTTTTGACATTTTTTGTCCGATTTTGACGCCTTACTATACTATGACGTTTTTTATGACATTTTGAGGTCAAAAAAAAATTTGACTTTTTTTGTCCGATTTTGACGCCTTACTATACTATGACGTTTTTTATGACATTTTGGATGTCAAAAAAAATTTTGACTTTTTTTGTCCGATTTTGACGCCTTACTATACTACGACGTTTTTTATGACATTTTGAGGTAAAAAAAAAATTTGACTTTTTTTGTCCGAAAAAAACGCCTTACTATACTATGACGTTTTTTATGACTTTTGGATGTCAAAAAAATGTTTGACTTTTTTTGTCAGATTTTGACGCCTTACTATACTATGATGTTTTTTATGACATTTTGAGGTCAAAAATTTTTTAGACTTTTTTTGTCCGATTTTGACGCCTTACTATACTATGACGTTTTTTATGACATTTTGAGGTCAAAAAAAATTTTGACTATTTTTGTCCGATTTTGACGCTTTACTATACTATGACGTTTTTAATGACATTTTGAGGTCAAAAAAAAAAATTGACTTTTTTTGTCCGATTTTGACGCCTTACTATACTATGATGTTTTTTATGACATTTTGAGGTCAAAAATGTTTTTGACTTTTTTTGTCCGATTTTGACGCCTTACAATACTATGACGTTTTTTATGACATTTTGAGGTCCAAAAAAAATTTGACTTTTTTTGTCTGATTTTGACGCCTTACTATACTATGACGTTTTTTATGACTTTTTGAGGTCCAAAAAAGTTTTGATTTTTTTTGTCCGATTTTGACGACTTACTATACTATGACGGTTTTTATGACATTTTGAGGTCCAAAAAAATTTTGACTTTTTTTGGCCGAAAAAAAGGCCTTACTATACTATGACGTTTTTCATGACATTTTGAGGTCAAAAAAAGTTTGACTTTTTTTGGCCGATTTTGACGCCTTACTATACTATGACGTTTTTTATGACATTTTGAGGTCAAAAAAAATTTTGACTTTTTTTGGCCAAAAAAAACGCCTTACTATACTATGTTGTTTTTTATGACATTTTGAGGTCAAAAAATGTTTTGACGTTTTTTGTCAGATTTTAACGCCTTACTATACAATGATGTTTTTTATGACATTTTGAGGTAAAAAAAAAACTTGACTTTTTTTGGCCGATTTTGATGCCTTACTATACTATGACATTTTTTATGACATTTTGAGGTCCAAAAAAATTTTGACTTTTTTTGGCCGATTTTGACGCCTTACTATACTATGACGTTTTTTATGACATTTTGAGGTCAAAAATTTTTTTTGACTTTTTTTGTCCGATTTTGATGCCTTACTATACTATGACGGTTTTTATGACATTTTGAGGTCAAAAAAATTTTTTGACTTTTTTTGGCCGAAAAAAAGGCCTTACTATACTAAGACTTTTTTTATGACAGTTTGAGGTCAAAAAATTTTTTGACTTTTTTTGGCCGAAAAAAACGTCTTACTATACTATGACTTTTTTTATGACATTTTGAGGTCAAAAAAATTTTTGACTTTTTTTTGCCAAAAAAAACGCCTTACTATACTATGACTTTTTTTATGACATTTTGAGGTCCAAAAAAATTTTGACTTTTTTGGCCGATTTTGACGCCTTACAATACTATGACGTTTTTTATGACATTTTGAGGTCAAAAAATTTTTTGACTTTTTTTGGCCGAAAAAAACACCTTACTATACTATGACGTTTTTTATGACATTTTGAGGTCAAAAAATTTTTTGACTTTTTTTGGCCGATTTTGATGCCTTACAATACTATGACGTTTTTTATGACATTTTGAGGTCCAAAAAAAATTTGACTTTTTTTGTCCGATTTTGACGTTTTTTATGACATTTTGGATGTCAAAAAAATGTTGACTTTTTTTGTCCGATTTTGATTGTCCGATTTTGACGTCCGATTTTGACGCCTTACTATACTATGACGTTTTTTATGACATTTTGAGGTCCAAAAAAAATTTTGACTTTTTTTGTCCGATTTTGACCCCTTACTATACTATGACGTTTTTTATGACTTTCGGATGTCAAAAAAAATTTTGACTTTTTTTGTCAGATTTTGACGCCTTACTATACTATGACGTTTTTTATGACATTTTGAGGTCCAAAAAAAATTTGACTATTTTTGTCCGATTTTGACGCCTTACTATACTATGATGTTTTTTATGACATTTTGAGGTCAAAAATTTTTTAGACATTTTTTGTCCGATTTTGACGCCTTACTATACTATGACGTTTTTTATGACATTTTGAGGTCAAAAAAAATTTTGACTTTTTTTGTCCGATTTTGACGCCTTACTATACTATGACGTTTTTTATGACATTTTGAGGTCAAAAAAAATTTTGACTTTTTTTGTCCGATTTTGACGCCTTACTATACTATGACGTTTTTTATGACATTTTGGATGTCAAAAAAAATTTTGACTTTTTTTGTCCGATTTTGACGCCTTACTATACTACGACGTTTTTTATGACATTTTGAGGTAAAAAAAAAATTTGACTTTTTTTGTCCGAAAAAAACGCCTTACTATACTATGACGTTTTTTATGACTTTTGGATGTCAAAAAAATGTTTGACTTTTTTTGTCAGATTTTGACGCCTTACTATACTATGATGTTTTTTATGACATTTTGAGGTCAAAAATTTTTTAGACTTTTTTTGTCCGATTTTGACGCCTTACTATACTATGACGTTTTTTATGACATTTTGAGGTCAAAAAAAATTTTGACTATTTTTGTCCGATTTTGACGCTTTACTATACTATGACGTTTTTTATGACATTTTGAGGTCAAAAAAAAAATTGACTTTTTTTGTCCGATTTTGACGCCTTACTATACTATGATGTTTTTTATGACATTTTGAGGTCAAAAATGTTTTTGACTTTTTTTGTCCGATTTTGACGCCTTACAATACTATGACGTTTTTTATGACATTTTGAGGTCCAAAAAAAATTTGACTTTTTTTGTCCGATTTTGACGCCTTACTATACTATGGCGTTTTTTATGACTTTTTGAGGTCCAAAAAAGTTTTGATTTTTTTTGTCCGATTTTGACGCCTTACTATACTATGACGTTTTTTATGACATTTTGAGGTCAAAAAAATTTTTGACTTTTTTTGGCCGAAAAAAACGCCTTACTATACTATGACTTTTTTTTATGACATTTTGAGGTCAAAAAAGTTTTTGACTTTTTTTGGCCGAAAAAAACGCCTTACTATACTATTACGTTTTTTATGACATTTTGAGGTCAAAAAAATTTTTGGCTTTTTTTGTCCGATTTTGACGCCTTACTATACTATGACGTTTTTTATGACATTTTGAGGTCAAAAAAATTTTGACTTTTTTTGGCCTATTTTGACGCCTTACTATACTATTACTTTTTTTATGACATTTTGAGGTCAAAAAATTTTTTGACTTTTTTTGTCCTATTTTGACGCCTTACTATACTATGACGTTTTTTATGACTTTTTGAGGTCAAAAACATTTTTGACTTTTTTTGGCCAATTTTGACGCCTTACTATACTATGACGTTTTTTATGACATTTTGAGGTCAAAAAAAATTTTGACTTTTTTTGGCCTATTTTGACGCCTTACTATACTATGACGTTTTTTATGACATTTTGAGGTCCAAAAAATTTTTGACTTTTTTTGGCCGATTTTGACGCCTTGCTATACTATGACGTTTTTTATGACATTTTGAGGTCAAAAAATTTTTTGACTTTTTTTGGCCGAAAAAAACGCCTTACTATACTATGACATTTTTTATGACATTTTGAGGTCAAAAATTTTTTTGACTTTTTTTGGCCGAAAAAAACACCTTACTATACTATGACTTTTTTTATGACATTTTGAGGTCAAAAAAATTTTTGACTTTTTTTGTCCGATTTTGACGCCTTACTATACTATGACGTTTTTTATGACAGTTTGAGGTCAAAAAATTTTTTGACTTTTTTTGGCCGAAAAAAACGCCTTACTATACTATGACGTTTTTTATGACATTTTGAGGTCAAAAAGTTTTTTGACTTTTTTTGTCCGATTTTGACGCCTTACTATATTACTATGACGTTTTTTATGACATTTTGAGGTCAAAAACATTTTTGACTTTTTTTGGCCAATTTTGACGCCTTACTATACTATGACGTTTTTTATGACATTTTGAGGTCAAAAAAATTTTTGACTTTTTTTGGCCGAAAAAAACGCCTTACTATACTATGACTTTTTTTATGACACTTTGAGGTCAAAAAATTTTTGACTTTTTTTGGCAGAAAAAAACGCCTTACTATACTATGACGTTTTTTATGACATTTTGAGGTCAAAAATTTTTTGGACTTTTTTTGGCCAATTTTGACGCCTTACTATACTATGACGTTTTTTATGACATTTTGAGGTCAAAAAATTTTTTGACTTTTTTTGGCCGAAAAAAACGCCTTACTATACTATGACTTTTTTTATGACATTTTGAGGTCAAAAATTTTTTTGACTTTTTTTGGCCGAAAAAAACGCCTTACTATACTATGACGTTTTTTATGACATTTTGAGGTCAAAAAAGTTTTTGACTTTTTTTGGCCGAAAAAAACGCCTTACTATACTATGACTTTTTTTATGACATTTTGAGGTAAAAAAAAATTTTTGACTTTTTTTGTCCGATTTTGACGCCTTACTATACTATGACGTTTTTTATGACATTTTGAGGTCAAAAAAATTTTTGACTTTTTTTGGCAGAAAAAAAACGCCTTACTATACTATGACGTTTTTTTATGACATTTTGAGGTAAAAAAATTTTTTGACTTTTTTTGGCAGAAAAAAACGCCTTACTATAATATGACTTTTTTTATGACATTTTGAGGTCCAAAAAATTTTTGACTTTTTTTGGCAGAAAAAAACGCCTTACTATAATATGACTTTTTTTAAGACATTTTGAGGTCAAAAAATTTTTTGACTTTTTTTGGCCGAAAAAAACGCCTTACTATACTATGACGTTTTTTATGACATTTTGAGGTCAAAAACATTTTTGACTTTTTTTGTCCGATTTTGACGCCTTACTATACTATGACGTTTTTTATGACATTTTGAGGTCAAAAAATTTTTTGACTTTTTTTGGCCGAAAAAAACGTCTTACTATACTATGACTTTTTTTATGACATTTTGAGGTCAAAAAAATTTTTGACTTTTTTTTGCCAAAAAAAACGCCTTACTATACTATGACTTTTTTTATGACATTTTGAGGTCCAAAAAATTTTTGACTTTTTTTGGCCGATTTTGACGCCTTGCTATACTATGACGTTTTTTATGACATTTTGAGGTCAAAAATTTTTTTGACTTTTTTTGGCCGAAAAAAACGCCTTACTATACTATGACTTTTTTTATGACATTTTGAGGTCAAAAAATTTTTTGACTTTTTTTGTCCGATTTTGACGCCTTACTATACTATGACGTTTTTTATGACATTTTGAGGTCAAAAAGTTTTTTGACTTTTTTTGGCCGATTTTGACGCCTTACTATACTATGACGTTTTTTATGACATTTTGAGGTCAAAAAGTTTTTTGACTTTTTTTGGCCGATTTTGACGCCTTACTATACTATGACGTTTTTTATGACATTTTGAGGTCAAAAACATTTTTGATTTTTTTTGGCCGATTTTGAGGCCTTACTATACTATGACGTTTTTTATGACATTTTGAGGTCAAAAACATTTTTGACTTTTTTTGGCCAATTTTGACGCCTTACTATACTATGACGTTTTTTATGACATTTTGAGGTCAAAAAAATTTTTGACTTTTTTTGGCCGAAAAAAACGCCTTACTATACTATGACTTTTTTTATGACACTTTGAGGTCAAAAAATTTTTGACTTTTTTTGGCAGAAAAAAACGCCTTACTATAATATGACTTTTTTTAAGACATTTTGAGGTCAAAAAATTTTTTGACTTTTTTTGGCCGAAAAAAACGCCTTACTATACTATGACGTTTTTTATGACATTTTGAGGTCAAAAATTTTTTGGACTTTTTTTGGCCAATTTTGACGCCTTACTATACTATGACGTTTTTTATGACATTTTGAGGTCAAAAAATTTTTTGACTTTTTTTGGCCGAAAAAAACGCCTTACTATACTATGACTTTTTTTATGACATTTTGAGGTCAAAAATTTTTTTGACTTTTTTTGGCCGAAAAAAACGCCTTACTATACTATGACGTTTTTTATGACATTTTGAGGTCAAAAAAGTTTTTGACTTTTTTTGGCCGAAAAAAACGCCTTACTATACTATGACTTTTTTTATGACATTTTGAGGTCCAAAAAATTTTTTTGACTTTTTTTGTCCGATTTTGACGCCTTACTATACTATGACGTTTTTTATGACATTTTGAGGTCAAAAAATTTTTTGACTTTTTTTGGCCGATTTTGACGCCTTACTATACTATGACGTTTTTTTATGACATTTTGAGGTAAAAAAAATTTTTGACTTTTTTTGGCCGATTTTGACGCCTTACTATACGATGACTTTTTTTATGACATTTTGAGGTCAAAAAATTTTTTGACTTTTTTTGGCCGAAAAAAACGCCTTACTATACTATGACTTTTTTTATGACATTTTGAGGTCCAAAAAATTTTTGACTTTTTTTGGCCGATTTTGACGCCTTGCTATACTATGACGTTTTTTATGACATTTTGAGGTCAAAAATTTTTTTGACTTTTTTTGGCCGAAAAAAACGCCTTACTATACTATGACTTTTTTTATGACATTTTGAGGTAAAAAATTTTTTTTGACTTTTTTTGGCCGATTTTGACGCCTTACTATACTATGACGTTTTTTATGACATTTTGAGGTCAAAAAAGTTTTTGACTTTTTTTGGCCGAAAAAAACGCCTTACTATACTATGACTTTTTTTATGACATTTTGAGGTCCAAAAAATTTTTGACTTTTTTTGTCCGATTTTGACGCCTTACTATACTATGACGTTTTTTATGACATTTTGAGGTCAAAAATTTTTTTGACTTTTTTTGGCCGATTTTGACGCCTTACTATACTATGACGTTTTTTATGACATTTTGAGGTCAAAAATTTTTTTGACTTTTTTTGGCCGATTTTGACGCCTTACTATACTATGACGTTTTTTATGACATTTTAAGGTCCAAAAAATTTTTGACTTTTTTTGGCCGATTTTGACGCCTTACTATACTATGACGTTTTTTATGACATTTTGAGGTCCAAAAAATTTTTGACTTTTTTTGGCCGATTTTGACGCCTTACTATACTATGACATTTTTTATGACATTTTGAGGTCAAAAATTTTTTTGACTTTTTTTGGCCGAAAAAAACACCTTACTATACTATGACTTTTTTTATGACATTTTGAGGTCAAAAAAATTTTTGACTTTTTTTGTCCGATTTTGACGCCTTACTATACTATGACGTTTTTTATGACAGTTTGAGGTCAAAAAATTTTTTGACTTTTTTTGGCCGAAAAAAACGCCTTACTATACTATGACGTTTTTTATGACATTTTGAGGTCAAAAAGTTTTTTGACTTTTTTTGTCCGATTTTGACGCCTTACTATATTACTATGACGTTTTTTATGACATTTTGAGGTCAAAAACATTTTTGACTTTTTTTGGCCAATTTTGACGCCTTACTATACTATGACGTTTTTTATGACATTTTGAGGTCAAAAAAATTTTTGACTTTTTTTGGCCGAAAAAAACGCCTTACTATACTATGACTTTTTTTATGACACTTTGAGGTCAAAAAATTTTTGACTTTTTTTGGCAGAAAAAAACGCCTTACTATACTATGACGTTTTTTATGACATTTTGAGGTCAAAAATTTTTTGGACTTTTTTTGGCCAATTTTGACGCCTTACTATACTATGACGTTTTTTATGACATTTTGAGGTCAAAAAATTTTTTGACTTTTTTTGGCCGAAAAAAACGCCTTACTATACTATGACTTTTTTTATGACATTTTGAGGTCAAAAATTTTTTTGACTTTTTTTGGCCGAAAAAAACGCCTTACTATACTATGACGTTTTTTATGACATTTTGAGGTCAAAAAAGTTTTTGACTTTTTTTGGCCGAAAAAAACGCCTTACTATACTATGACTTTTTTTATGACATTTTGAGGTAAAAAAAATTTTTTTACTTTTTTTGTCCGATTTTGACGCCTTACTATACTATGACGTTTTTTATGACATTTTGAGGTCAAAAAAATTTTTGACTTTTTTTGGCCGATTTTGACGCCTTACTATACTATGACGTTTTTTTATGACATTTTGAGGTAAAAAAATTTTTTGACTTTTTTTGGCAGAAAAAAACGCCTTACTATAATATGACTTTTTTTATGACATTTTGAGGTCCAAAAAATTTTTGACTTTTTTTGGCAGAAAAAAACGCCTTACTATAATATGACTTTTTTTAAGACATTTTGAGGTCAAAAAATTTTTTGACTTTTTTTGGCCGAAAAAAACGCCTTACTATACTATGACGTTTTTTATGACATTTTGAGGTCAAAAACATTTTTGACTTTTTTTGTCCGATTTTGACGCCTTACTATACTATGACGTTTTTTATGACATTTTGAGGTCAAAAAATTTTTTGACTTTTTTTGGCCGAAAAAAACGTCTTACTATACTATGACTTTTTTTATGACATTTTGAGGTCAAAAAAATTTTTGACTTTTTTTTGCCAAAAAAAACGCCTTACTATACTATGACTTTTTTTATGACATTTTGAGGTCCAAAAATTTTTTGACTTTTTTTGGCCGATTTTGACGCCTTGCTATACTATGACGTTTTTTATGACATTTTGAGGTCAAAAATTTTTTTGACTTTTTTTGGCCGAAAAAAACGCCTTACTATACTATGACTTTTTTTATGACATTTTGAGGTCAAAAAATTTTTTGACTTTTTTTGTCCGATTTTGACGCCTTACTATACTATGACGTTTTTTATGACATTTTGAGGTCAAAAAATTTTTTGACTTTTTTTGTCCGATTTTGACGCCTTACTATACTATGACGTTTTTTATGACATTTTGAGGTCAAAAAGTTTTTTGACTTTTTTTGGCCGATTTTGACGCCTTACTATACTATGACGTTTTTTATGACATTTTGAGGTCAAAAACATTTTTGATTTTTTTTGGCCGATTTTGAGGCCTTACTATACTATGACGTTTTTTATGACATTTTGAGGTCAAAAACATTTTTGACTTTTTTTGGCCAATTTTGACGCCTTACTATACTATGACGTTTTTTATGACATTTTGAGGTCAAAAAAATTTTTGACTTTTTTTGGCCGATTTTGACGCCTTACTATACTATGACGTTTTTTATGACATTTTGAGGTCAAAAAGTTTTTTGACGTTTTTTGTCCGATTTTGACGCCTTACTATATTACTATGACGTTTTTTATGACATTTTGAGGTCAAAAACATTTTTGACTTTTTTTGGCCAATTTTGACGCCTTACTATACTATGACGTTTTTTATGACATTTTGAGGTCAAAAAAATTTTTGACTTTTTTTGGCCGAAAAAAACGCCTTACTATACTATGACTTTTTTTATGACACTTTGAGGTCAAAAAATTTTTGACTTTTTTTGGCAGAAAAAAACGCCTTACTATAATATGACTTTTTTTAAGACATTTTGAGGTCAAAAAATTTTTTGACTTTTTTTGGCCGAAAAAAACGCCTTACTATACTATGACGTTTTTTATGACATTTTGAGGTCAAAAATTTTTTGGACTTTTTTTGGCCAATTTTGACGCCTTACTATACTATGACGTTTTTTATGACATTTTGAGGTCAAAAAATTTTTTGACTTTTTTTGGCCGAAAAAAACGCCTTACTATACTATGACTTTTTTTATGACATTTTGAGGTCAAAAATTTTTTTGACTTTTTTTGGCCGAAAAAAACGCCTTACTATACTATGACGTTTTTTATGACATTTTGAGGTCAAAAAAGTTTTTGACTTTTTTTGGCCGAAAAAAACGCCTTACTATACTATGACTTTTTTTATGACATTTTGAGGTAAAAAAATTTTTTTGACTTTTTTTGTCCGATTTTGACGCCTTACTATACTATGACGTTTTTTATGACATTTTGAGGTCAAAAAAATTTTTGACTTTTTTTGGCCGATTTTGACGCCTTACTATACTATGACGTTTTTTTATGACATTTTGAGGTAAAAAAATTTTTTGACTTTTTTTGGCAGAAAAAAACGCCTTACTATAATATGACTTTTTTTATGACATTTTGAGGTCCAAAAAATTTTTGACTTTTTTTGGCAGAAAAAAACGCCTTACTATAATATGACTTTTTTTAAGACATTTTGAGGTCAAAAAATTTTTTGACTTTTTTTGGCCGAAAAAAACGCCTTACTATACTATGACGTTTTTTATGACATTTTGAGGTCAAAAACATTTTTGACTTTTTTTGTCCGATTTTGACGCCTTACTATACTATGACGTTTTTTATGACATTTTGAGGTCAAAAAAATTTTTGACTTTTTTTGGCCGAAAAAAACGTCTTACTATACTATGACTTTTTTTATGACATTTTGAGGTCAAAAAAATTTTTGACTTTTTTTTGCCAAAAAAAACGCCTTACTATACTATGACTTTTTTTATGACATTTTGAGGTCCAAAAAATTTTTGACTTTTTTTGGCCGATTTTGACGCCTTGCTATACTATGACGTTTTTTATGACATTTTGAGGTCAAAAAAAATTTTTTTGACTTTTTTTGGCCGAAAAAAACGCCTTACTATACTATGACTTTTTTAATGACATTTTGAGGTCAAAAAATTTTTTGACTTTTTTTGTCCGATTTTGACACCTTACTATACTATGACTTTTTTTATGACATTTTGAGGTCAAAAAATTTTTTGACTTTTTTTGGCCGAAAAAAACGCCTTACTATACTATGACGTTTTTTATGACATTTTGAGGTCAAAAATTTTTTGGACTTTTTTTGGCCAATTTTGACGCCTTACTATACTATGACGTTTTTTATGACATTTTGAGGTCAAAAAATTTTTTGACTTTTTTTGGCCGAAAAAAACGCCTTACTATACTATGACTTTTTTTATGACATTTTGAGGTCAAAAATTTTTTTGACTTTTTTTGGCCGAAAAAAACGCCTTACTATACTATGACGTTTTTTATGACATTTTGAGGTCAAAAAAGTTTTTGACTTTTTTTGGCCGAAAAAAACGCCTTACTATACTATGACTTTTTTTATGACATTTTGAGGTAAAAAAATTTTTTTGACTTTTTTTGTCCGATTTTGACGCCTTACTATACTATGACGTTTTTTATGACATTTTGAGGTCAAAAAAATTTTTGACTTTTTTTGGCCGATTTTGACGCCTTACTATACTATGACGTTTTTTTATGACATTTTGAGGTAAAAAAATTTTTTGACTTTTTTTGGCAGAAAAAAACGCCTTACTATAATATGACTTTTTTTATGACATTTTGAGGTCCAAAAAATTTTTGACTTTTTTTGGCAGAAAAAAACGCCTTACTATAATATGACTTTTTTTAAGACATTTTGAGGTCAAAAAATTTTTTGACTTTTTTTGGCCGAAAAAAACGCCTTACTATACTATGACGTTTTTTATGACATTTTGAGGTCAAAAACATTTTTGACTTTTTTTGTCCGATTTTGACGCCTTACTATACTATGACGTTTTTTATGACATTTTGAGGTCAAAAAAATTTTTGACTTTTTTTGGCCGAAAAAAACGTCTTACTATACTATGACTTTTTTTATGACATTTTGAGGTCAAAAAAATTTTTGACTTTTTTTTGCCAAAAAAAACGCCTTACTATACTATGACTTTTTTTATGACATTTTGAGGTCCAAAAAATTTTTGACTTTTTTTGGCCGATTTTGACGCCTTGCTATACTATGACGTTTTTTATGACATTTTGAGGTCAAAAAAAATTTTTTTGACTTTTTTTGGCCGAAAAAAACGCCTTACTATACTATGACTTTTTTAATGACATTTTGAGGTCAAAAAATTTTTTGACTTTTTTTGTCCGATTTTGACACCTTACTATACTATGACTTTTTTTATGACATTTTGAGGTCAAAAAATTTTTTGACTTTTTTTGGCCGAAAAAAACGCCTTACTATACTATGACGTTTTTTATGACATTTTGAGGTCAAAAAGTTTTTTGACTTTTTTTGGCCGATTTTGACGCCTTACTATACTATGACGTTTTTTATGACATTTTGAGGTCAAAAACATTTTTGATTTTTTTTGGCCGATTTTGACGCCTTACTATACTATGACGTTTTTTATGACATTTTGAGGTCAAAAAAATTTTTGACTTTTTTTGGCCGATTTTGACGCCTTACTATACTATGACGTATTTTATGAAATTTTGAGGTCAAAAAATTTTTTGACTTTTTTTGGCCGATTTTGACGCCTTACTATACTATGACGTTTTTTATGACATTTTGAGGTCAAAAAAATTTTGACTTTTTTTGGCCGATTTTGATGCCTTACTATACTATGACGTTTTTCATGACATTTTGAGGTCAAAAAAATTTTGACTTTTTTTGGCCGATTTTGAGGCCTTACTATACTATGACGTTTTTTATGACATTTTGAGGTCAAAAAAAATTTTGACTTTTTTTGGCCGAAAAAAACGCCTTACTATACTATGACTTATTTTATGAAATTTTGAGGTCAAAAAAATTTTTGACTTTTTTTGGCCGATTTTGACGCCTTACTATACTATGACGTTTTTTTATGACATTTTGAGGTAAAAAAATTTTTTGACTTTTTTTGGCAGAAAAAAACGCCTTACTATAATATGACTTTTTTTATGACATTTTGAGGTCCAAAAAATTTTTGACTTTTTTTGGCAGAAAAAAACGCCTTACTATAATATGACTTTTTTTAAGACATTTTGAGGTCAAAAAATTTTTTGACTTTTTTTGGCCGAAAAAAACGCCTTACTATACTATGACGTTTTTTATGACATTTTGAGGTCAAAAACATTTTTGACTTTTTTTGTCCGATTTTGACGCCTTACTATACTATGACGTTTTTTATGACATTTTGAGGTCAAAAAAATTTTTGACTTTTTTTGGCCGAAAAAAACGTCTTACTATACTATGACTTTTTTTATGACATTTTGAGGTCAAAAAAATTTTTGACTTTTTTTTGCCAAAAAAAACGCCTTACTATACTATGACTTTTTTTATGACATTTTGAGGTCCAAAAAATTTTTGACTTTTTTTGGCCGATTTTGACGCCTTGCTATACTATGACGTTTTTTATGACATTTTGAGGTCAAAAATTTTTTTGACTTTTTTTGGCCGAAAAAAACGCCTTACTATACTATGACTTTTTTTATGACATTTTGAGGTCAAAAAAATTTTTGACTTTTTTTGTCCGATTTTGACGCCTTACTATACTATGACGTTTTTTATGACATTTTGAGGTCAAAAAATTTTTTGACTTTTTTTGTCCGATTTTGACGCCTTACTATACTATGACGTTTTTTATGACATTTTGAGGTCAAAAAGTTTTTTGACTTTTTTTGGCCGATTTTGACGCCTTACTATACTATGACGTTTTTTATGACATTTTGAGGTCAAAAACATTTTTGATTTTTTTTGGCCGATTTTGACGCCTTACTATACTATGACGTTTTTTATGACATTTTGAGGTCAAAAACATTTTTGACTTTTTTTGGCCAATTTTGACGCCTTACTATACTATGACGTTTTTTATGACATTTTGAGGTCAAAAAAATTTTTGACTTTTTTTGGCCGATTTTGACGCCTTACTATACTATGACGTTTTTTATGACATTTTGAGGTCAAAAAAATTTTGACTTTTTTTGGCCGATTTTGAGGCCTTACTATACTATGACGTTTTTTATGACATTTTGAGGTCAAAAAAGTTTTTGACTTTTTTTGGCCGAAAAAAACGCCTTACTATACTATGACTTTTTTTATGACATTTTGAGGTCAAAAAAGTTTTTGACTTTTTTTGGCCGAAAAAAACGCCTTACTATACTATGACTTTTTTTATGACATTTTGAGGTCAAAAAAATTTTTGACTTTTTTTGTCCGATTTTGACGCCTTACTATACTATGACGTTTTTTATGACTTTTTGAGGTCCAAAAAAGTTTTGATTTTTTTTGTCCGATTTTGACGACTTACTATACTATGACGGTTTTTATGACATTTTGAGGTCCAAAAAAATTTTGACTTTTTTTGGCCGAAAAAAAGGCCTTACTATACTATGACGTTTTTCATGACATTTTGAGGTCAAAAAAAGTTTGACTTTTTTTGGCCGATTTTGATGCCTTACTATACTATGACGTTTTTTATGACATTTTGAGGTCAAAAAAAATTTTGACTTTTTTTGGCCAAAAAAAACGCCTTACTATACTATGTTGTTTTTTATGACATTTTGAGGTCAAAAAATGTTTTGACGTTTTTTGTCAGATTTTAACGCCTTACTATACTATGATGTTTTTTATGACATTTTGAGGTAAAAAAAAAACTTGACTTTTTTTGTCCGATTTTGACGCCTTACTATACTATGACATTTTTTATGACATTTTGAGGTCAAAAAAAATTTTTTGACTTTTTTTGGCCGATTTTGACGCCTTACTATACTATGACGTTTTTTATGACATTTTGAGGTCAAAAATTTTTTTTGACTTTTTTTGGCCGAAAAAAAGGCCTTACTATACTAAGACTTTTTTTATGACAGTTTGAGGTCAAAAAATTTTTTGACTTTTTTTGGCCGAAAAAAACGTCTTACTATACTATGACTTTTTTTATGACATTTTGAGGTCAAAAAAATTTTTGACTTTTTTTTGCCAAAAAAAACGCCTTACTATACTATGACTTTTTTTATGACATTTTGAGGTCCAAAAAAATTTTGACTTTTTTGGCCGATTTTGACGCCTTACAATACTATGACGTTTTTTATGACATTTTGAGGTCAAAAAATTTTTTGACTTTTTTTGGCCGAAAAAAACACCTTACTATACTATGACGTTTTTTATGACATTTTGAGGTCAAAAAATTTTTTGACTTTTTTTGGCCGATTTTGATGCCTTACAATACTATGACGTTTTTTATGACATTTTGAGGTCCAAAAAAAATTTGACTTTTTTTGTCCGATTTTGACGTTTTTTATGACATTTTGGATGTCAAAAAAATGTTGACTTTTTTTGTCCGATTTTGATTGTCCGATTTTGACGTCCGATTTTGACGCCTTACTATACTATGACGTTTTTTATGACATTTTGAGGTCCAAAAAAAATTTTGACTTTTTTTGTCCGATTTTGACCCCTTACTATACTATGACGTTTTTTATGACTTTTGGATGTCAAAAAAAATTTTGACTTTTTTTGTCAGATTTTGACGCCTTACTATACTATGACGTTTTTTATGACATTTTGAGGTCCAAAAAAAATTTGACTATTTTTGTCCGATTTTGACGCCTTACTATACTATGACGTTTTTTATGACATTTTGAGGTCAAAAATTTTTTAGACATTTTTTGTCCGATTTTGACGCCTTAGTATACTATGACGTTTTTTATGACATTTTGAGGTCAAAAAAAATTTTGACTTTTTTTGGCCGATTTTGACGCCTTACTATACTATGACGTTTTTTATGACATTTTGGATGTCAAAAAAAATTTTGACTTTTTTTGTCCGATTTTGACGCCTTACTATACTACGACGTTTTTTATGACATTTTGAGGTAAAAAAAAAATTTGACTTTTTTTGTCCGAAAAAAACGCCTTACTATACTATGACGTTTTTTATGACTTTTGGATGTCAAAAAAATGTTTGACTTTTTTTGTCAGATTTTGACGCCTTACTATACTATGATGTTTTTTATGACATTTTGAGGTCAAAAATTTTTTAGACTTTTTTTGTCCGATTTTGACGCTTTACTATACTATGACGTTTTTTATGACATTT
Organism: Toxotes jaculatrix; assembly: GCF_017976425.1. Lineage (NCBI taxonomy): Eukaryota > Metazoa > Chordata > Actinopteri > Toxotidae > Toxotes > Toxotes jaculatrix. The sequence goes on along the minus strand of NC_054396.1, from coordinate 13,999,207 downwards.
TGAGGTAAAAAAAAAAATTGACTTTTTTTGTCCGATTTTGACGCCTTACTATACTATGATGTTTTTTATGACATTTTGAGGTCAAAAATGTTTTTGAATTTTTTTGTCCGATTTTGACGCCTTACAATACTATGACGTTTTTTATGACATTTTGAGGTCCAAAAAAAATTTGACTTTTTTTGTCCGATTTTGACGCCTTACTATACTATGACGTTTTTTATGACATTTTGAGGTCAAAAAAATTTTGACTTTTTTTGGCCTATTTTGACTCCTTACTATACTATGACTTTTTTTATGACATTTTGAGGTCAAAAAATTTTTTGACTTTTTTTGGCCGAAAAAAACGCCTTACTATACTATGACGTTTTTTATGACTTTTTGAGGTCAAAAAGTTTTTTGACTTTTTTTGGCCTATTTTGACGCCTTACTATACTATGACTTTTTTTATGACATTTTGAGGTCCAAAAAATTTTTGACTTTTTTTGGCCGATTTTGACGCCTTGCTATACTATGACGTTTTTTATGACATTTTGAGGTCAAAAATTTTTTTGACTTTTTTTGGCTGAAAAAAACGCCTTACTATACTATGACTTTTTTTATGACATTTTGAGGTCAAAAAAATTTTTGACTTTTTTTGTCCGATTTTGACGCCTTACTATACTATGACGTTTTTTATGACATTTTGAGGTCAAAAAATTTTTTGACTTTTTTTTGTCCGATTTTGACGCCTTACTATACTATGACGTTTTTTATGACATTTTGAGGTCAAAAAGTTTTTTGACTTTTTTTGGCCGATTTTGACGCCTTACTATACTATGACGTTTTTTATGACATTTTGAGGTCAAAAACATTTTTGATTTTTTTTGGCCGATTTTGACGCCTTACTATACTATGACGTTTTTTATGACATTTTGAGGTCAAAAACATTTTTGACTTTTTTTGGCCGATTTTGACGCCTTACTATACTATGACGTTTTTTATGACATTTTGAGGTCAAAAAAATTTTTGACTTTTTTTGGCCGATTTTGACGCCTTACTATACTATGACGTTTTTTATGACATTTTGAGGTCAAAAAAATTTTGACTTTTTTTGGCCGATTTTGAGGCCTTACTATACTATGACGTTTTTTATGACATTTTGAGGTCAAAAAAATGTTTGACTTTTTTTGGCCGAAAAAAACGCCTTACTATACGATGACTTTTTTTATGACATTTTGAGGTCAAAAAAGTTTTTGACTTTTTTTGGCCGAAAAAAACGCCTTACTATACTATGACTTTTTTTATGACATTTTGAGGTCAAAAAAATTTTTGACTTTTTTTGTCCGATTTTGACGCCTTACTATACTATGACGTTTTTTATGACATTTTGAGGTCAAAAATTTTTTTGACTTTTTTTGGCCGATTTTGACGCCTTACTATACTATGACGTTTTTTATGACATTTTGAGGTCAAAAAAAAAATTGACTTTTTTTGTCCGATTTTGACGCCTTACTATACTATGATGTTTTTTATGACATTTTGAGGTCAAAAATGTTTTTGACTTTTTTTGTCCGATTTTGACGCCTTACAATACTATGACGTTTTTTATGACATTTTGAGGTCCAAAAAAAATTTGACTTTTTTTGTCCGATTTTGACGCCTTACTATACTATGACGTTTTTTATGACATTTTGAGGTCAAAAAAATTTTGACTTTTTTTGGCCTATTTTGACTCCTTACTATACTATGACTTTTTTTATGACATTTTGAGGTCAAAAAATTTTTTGACTTTTTTTGTCCTATTTTGACGCCTTACTATACTATGACGTTTTTTATGACTTTTTGAGGTCAAAAACATTTTTGACTTTTTTTGGCCAATTTTGACGCCTTACTATACTATGACGTTTTTTATGACATTTTGAGGTCAAAAAAAATTTTGACTTTTTTTGGCCTATTTTGACGCCTTACTATACTATGACTTTTTTTATGACATTTTGAGGTCAAAAAAATTTTTGACTTTTTTTGGCCGATTTTGACGCCTTACTATACTATGACGTTTTTTATGACATTTTGAGGTCAAAAAATTTTTTGACTTTTTTTGGCCGATTTTGACGCCTTACTATACTATGACGTTTTTCATGACATTTTGAGGTCAAAAAAGTTTTTGACTTTTTTTGTCCGATTTTGACGCCTTACTATACTATGACTTTTTTTATGACATTTTGAGGTCCAAAAAATTTTTGACTTTTTTTGGCCGATTTTGACGCCTTGCTATACTATGACGTTTTTTATGACATTTTGAGGTCAAAAATTTTTTTGACTTTTTTTGGCTGAAAAAAACGCCTTACTATACTATGACGTTTTTTATGACATTTTGAGGTCAAAAACATTTTTGATTTTTTTTGGCCGATTTTGACGCCTTACTATACTATGACGTTTTTTATGACATTTTGAGGTCAAAAACATTTTTGACTTTTTTTGGCCAATTTTGACGCCTTACTATACTATGACGTTTTTTATGACATTTTGAGGTCAAAAAAATTTTTGACTTTTTTTGGCCGATTTTGACGCCTTACTATACTATGACGTTTTTTATGACATTTTGAGGTCAAAAAAATTTTGACTTTTTTTGGCCGATTTTGACGCCTTACTATACTATGACGTTTTTTATGACATTTTGAGGTCAAAAAAATTTTTGACTTTTTTTGGCCGAAAAAAACGCCTTACTATACGATGACTTTTTTTATGACATTTTGAGGTCAAAAAAGTTTTTGACTTTTTTTGGCCGAAAAAAACGCCTTACTATACTATGACTTTTTTTATGACATTTTGAGGTCAAAAAATTTTTTGACTTTTTTTGGCCGAAAAAAACGCCTTACTATACTATGACGTTTTTTATGACATTTTGAGGTCAAAAAATTTTTTGACTTTTTTTGTCCGATTTTGACGCCTTACTATACTATGACGTTTTTTATGACATTTTGAGGTCAAAAAGTTTTTTGACTTTTTTTGGCCGATTTTGACGCCTTACTATACTATGACGTTTTTTATGACATTTTGAGGTCAAAAACATTTTTGATTTTTTTTGGCCGATTTTGAGGCCTTACTATACTATGACGTTTTTTATGACATTTTGAGGTCAAAAACATTTTTGACTTTTTTTGGCCAATTTTGACGCCTTACTATACTATGACGTTTTTTATGACATTTTGAGGTCAAAAAAATTTTTGACTTTTTTTGGCCGATTTTGACGCCTTACTATACTATGACGTTTTTTATGACATTTTGAGGTCAAAAAGTTTTTTGACTTTTTTTGTCCGATTTTGACGCCTTACTATATTACTATGACGTTTTTTATGACATTTTGAGGTCAAAAACATTTTTGACTTTTTTTGGCCGATTTTGACGCCTTACTATACTATGACGTTTTTTATGACATTTTGAGGTCAAAAAAATTTTTGACTTTTTTTGGCCGAAAAAAACGCCTTACTATACTATGACTTTTTTTATGACACTTTGAGGTCAAAAAATTTTTGACTTTTTTTGGCAGAAAAAAACGCCTTACTATAATATGACTTTTTTTAAGACATTTTGAGGTCAAAAAATTTTTTGACTTTTTTTGGCCGAAAAAAACGCCTTACTATACTATGACGTTTTTTATGACATTTTGAGGTCAAAAATTTTTTGGACTTTTTTTGGCCAATTTTGACGCCTTACTATACTATGACGTTTTTTATGACATTTTGAGGTCAAAAAATTTTTTGACTTTTTTTGGCCGAAAAAAACGCCTTACTATACTATGACTTTTTTTATGACATTTTGAGGTCAAAAATTTTTTTGACTTTTTTTGGCCGAAAAAAACGCCTTACTATACTATGACGTTTTTTATGACATTTTGAGGTCAAAAAAGTTTTTGACTTTTTTTGGCCGAAAAAAACGCCTTACTATACTATGACTTTTTTTATGACATTTTGAGGTAAAAAATTTTTTTTGACTTTTTTTGGCCGATTTTGACGCCTTACTATACTATGACGTTTTTTTATGACATTTTGAGGTAAAAAAAATTTTTGACTTTTTTTGGCCGAAAAAAACGCCTTACTATACGATGACTTTTTTTATGACATTTTGAGGTCAAAAAAGTTTTTGACTTTTTTTGGCCGAAAAAAACGCCTTACTATACTATGACTTTTTTTATGACATTTTGAGGTCCAAAAAATTTTTGACTTTTTTTGTCCGATTTTGACGCCTTACTATACTATGACGTTTTTTATGACATTTTGAGGTCAAAAATTTTTTTGACTTTTTTTGGCCGATTTTGACGCCTTACTATACTATGACGTTTTTTATGACATTTTGAGGTCAAAAATTTTTTTGACTTTTTTTGGCCGATTTTGACGCCTTACTATACTATGACGTTTTTTATGACATTTTAAGGTCCAAAAAATTTTTGACTTTTTTTGGCCGATTTTGACGCCTTACTATACTATGACGTTTTTTATGACATTTTGAGGTCCAAAAAATTTTTGACTTTTTTTGGCCGATTTTGACGCCTTGCTATACTATGACGTTTTTTATGACATTTTGAGGTCAAAAAATTTTTTGACTTTTTTTGGCCGAAAAAAACGCCTTACTATACTATGACATTTTTTATGACATTTTGAGGTCAAAAATTTTTTTGACTTTTTTTGGCCGAAAAAAACACCTTACTATACTATGACTTTTTTTATGACATTTTGAGGTCAAAAAAATTTTTGACTTTTTTTGTCCGATTTTGACGCCTTACTATACTATGACGTTTTTTATGACAGTTTGAGGTCAAAAAATTTTTTGACTTTTTTTGGCCGAAAAAAACGCCTTACTATACTATGACGTTTTTTATGACATTTTGAGGTCAAAAAGTTTTTTGACTTTTTTTGTCCGATTTTGACGCCTTACTATATTACTATGACGTTTTTTATGACATTTTGAGGTCAAAAACATTTTTGACTTTTTTTGGCCAATTTTGACGCCTTACTATACTATGACGTTTTTTATGACATTTTGAGGTCAAAAAAATTTTTGACTTTTTTTGGCCGAAAAAAACGCCTTACTATACTATGACTTTTTTTATGACACTTTGAGGTCAAAAAATTTTTGACTTTTTTTGGCAGAAAAAAACGCCTTACTATACTATGACGTTTTTTATGACATTTTGAGGTCAAAAATTTTTTGGACTTTTTTTGGCCAATTTTGACGCCTTACTATACTATGACGTTTTTTATGACATTTTGAGGTCAAAAAATTTTTTGACTTTTTTTGGCCGAAAAAAACGCCTTACTATACTATGACTTTTTTTATGACATTTTGAGGTCAAAAATTTTTTTGACTTTTTTTGGCCGAAAAAAACGCCTTACTATACTATGACGTTTTTTATGACATTTTGAGGTCAAAAAAGTTTTTGACTTTTTTTGGCCGAAAAAAACGCCTTACTATACTATGACTTTTTTTATGACATTTTGAGGTCAAAAAAAATTTTTGACTTTTTTTGTCCGATTTTGACGCCTTACTATACTATGACGTTTTTTATGACATTTTGAGGTCAAAAAAATTTTTGACTTTTTTTGGCCGATTTTGACGCCTTACTATACTATGACGTTTTTTTATGACATTTTGAGGTAAAAAAATTTTTTGACTTTTTTTGGCAGAAAAAAACGCCTTACTATAATATGACGTTTTTTATGACATTTTGAGGTCCAAAAAATTTTTGACTTTTTTTGGCAGAAAAAAACGCCTTACTATAATATGACTTTTTTTAAGACATTTTGAGGTCAAAAAATTTTTGACTTTTTTTGGCCGAAAAAAACGCCTTACTATACTATGACGTTTTTTATGACATTTTGAGGTCAAAAACATTTTTGACTTTTTTTGTCCGATTTTGACGCCTTACTATACTATGACGTTTTTTATGACATTTTGAGGTCAAAAAAATTTTTGACTTTTTTTGGCCGAAAAAAACGTCTTACTATACTATGACTTTTTTTATGACATTTTGAGGTCAAAAAAATTTTTGACTTTTTTTTGCCAAAAAAAACGCCTTACTATACTATGACTTTTTTTATGACATTTTGAGGTCCAAAAAATTTTTGACTTTTTTTGGCCGATTTTGACGCCTTGCTATACTATGACGTTTTTTATGACATTTTGAGGTCAAAAATTTTTTTGACTTTTTTTGGCCGAAAAAAACGCCTTACTATACTATGACTTTTTTTATGACATTTTGAGGTCAAAAAATTTTTTGACTTTTTTTGTCCGATTTTGACGCCTTACTATACTATGACGTTTTTTATGACATTTTGAGGTCAAAAAATTTTTTGACTTTTTTTGTCCGATTTTGACGCCTTACTATACTATGACGTTTTTTATGACATTTTGAGGTCAAAAAGTTTTTTGACTTTTTTTGGCCGATTTTGACGCCTTACTATACTATGACGTTTTTTATGACATTTTGAGGTCAAAAACATTTTTGATTTTTTTTGGCCGATTTTGAGGCCTTACTATACTATGACGTTTTTTATGACATTTTGAGGTCAAAAACATTTTTGACTTTTTTTGGCCAATTTTGACGCCTTACTATACTATGACGTTTTTTATGACATTTTGAGGTCAAAAAAATTTTTGACTTTTTTTGGCCGATTTTGACGCCTTACTATACTATGACGTTTTTTATGACATTTTGAGGTCAAAAAGTTTTTTGACTTTTTTTGTCCGATTTTGACGCCTTACTATATTACTATGACGTTTTTTATGACATTTTGAGGTCAAAAACATTTTTGACTTTTTTTGGCCAATTTTGACGCCTTACTATACTATGACGTTTTTTATGACATTTTGAGGTCAAAAAAATTTTTGACTTTTTTTGGCCGAAAAAAACGCCTTACTATACTATGACTTTTTTTATGACACTTTGAGGTCAAAAAATTTTTGACTTTTTTTGGCAGAAAAAAACGCCTTACTATAATATGACTTTTTTTAAGACATTTTGAGGTCAAAAAATTTTTTGACTTTTTTTGGCCGAAAAAAACGCCTTACTATACTATGACGTTTTTTATGACATTTTGAGGTCAAAAATTTTTTGGACTTTTTTTGTCCGATTTTGACGCCTTACTATACTATGACGTTTTTTATGACATTTTGAGGTCAAAAAATTTTTTGACTTTTTTTGGCCGATTTTGACGCCTTACTATACTATGACGTTTTTTATGACATTTTGAGGTCCAAAAAATTTTTGACTTTTTTTGGCCGATTTTGACGCCTTACTATACTATGACGTTTTTTATGACATTTTGAGGTCCAAAAAATTTTTGACTTTTTTTGGCCGATTTTGACGCCTTACTATACTATGACGTTTTTCATGACATTTTGAGGTCAAAAAAATTTTGACTTTTTTTGGCCGATTTTGATGCCTTACTATACTATGACGTTTTTTATGACATTTTGAGGTCAAAAAATTTTTGACTTTTTTTGGCCGATTTTGATGCCTTACTATACTATGACGTTTTTTATGACATTTTGAGGTCAAAAAAAATTTTGACTTTTTTTGGCCGAAAAAAACGCCTTACCATACTATGACTTTTTTGATGACACTTTGAGGTCAAAAAAATTTTTGACTTTTTTTGGCAGAAAAAAACGCCTTACTATACTATGACGTTTTTTATGACATTTTGAGGTCAAAAAATGTTTTGACTTTTTTTGGCAGAAAAAAACGCCTTACTATACTATGACGTTTTTTATGACATTTTGAGGTCCAAAAAAAATGTGACTTTTTTTTGTCCGATTTTGACGCCTTACTATACTATGACGTTTTTCATGACATTTTGAGGTCAAAAAAATTTTGACTTTTTTTGGCCGATTTTGAAGCCTTACTATACTATGACGTTTTTTATGACATTTTGAGGTCAAAAAAAATTTTGACTTTTTTTGGCCGAAAAAAACGCCTTACCATACTATGACTTTTTTGATGACATTTTGAGGTCAAAAATTTTTTTGACTTTTTTTGGCCGAAAAAAACGCCTTACTATACTATGACGTTTTTTATGACATTTTGAGGTCAAAAAAGTTTTTGACTTTTTTTGGCCGAAAAAAACGCCTTACTATACTATGACTTTTTTTATGACATTTTGAGGTAAAAAATTTTTTTTGACTTTTTTTGGCCGATTTTGACGCCTTACTATACTATGACGTTTTTTTATGACATTTTGAGGTAAAAAAAATTTTTGACTTTTTTTGGCCGAAAAAAACGCCTTACTATACGATGACTTTTTTTATGACATTTTGAGGTCAAAAAAGTTTTTGACTTTTTTTGGCCGAAAAAAACGCCTTACTATACTATGACTTTTTTTATGACATTTTGAGGTCCAAAAAATTTTTGACTTTTTTTGTCCGATTTTGACGCCTTACTATACTATGACGTTTTTTATGACATTTTGAGGTCAAAAATTTTTTTGACTTTTTTTGGCCGATTTTGACGCCTTACTATACTATGACGTTTTTTATGACATTTTGAGGTCAAAAATTTTTTTGACTTTTTTTGGCCGATTTTGACGCCTTACTATACTATGACGTTTTTTATGACATTTTAAGGTCCAAAAAATTTTTGACTTTTTTTGGCCGATTTTGACGCCTTACTATACTATGACGTTTTTTATGACATTTTGAGGTCCAAAAAATTTTTGACTTTTTTTGGCCGATTTTGACGCCTTGCTATACTATGACGTTTTTTATGACATTTTGAGGTCAAAAAATTTTTTGACTTTTTTTGGCCGAAAAAAACGCCTTACTATACTATGACATTTTTTATGACATTTTGAGGTCAAAAATTTTTTTGACTTTTTTTGGCCGAAAAAAACACCTTACTATACTATGACTTTTTTTATGACATTTTGAGGTCAAAAAAATTTTTGACTTTTTTTGTCCGATTTTGACGCCTTACTATACTATGACGTTTTTTATGACAGTTTGAGGTCAAAAAATTTTTTGACTTTTTTTGGCCGAAAAAAACGCCTTACTATACTATGACGTTTTTTATGACATTTTGAGGTCAAAAAGTTTTTTGACTTTTTTTGTCCGATTTTGACGCCTTACTATATTACTATGACGTTTTTTATGACATTTTGAGGTCAAAAACATTTTTGACTTTTTTTGGCCAATTTTGACGCCTTACTATACTATGACGTTTTTTATGACATTTTGAGGTCAAAAAAATTTTTGACTTTTTTTGGCCGAAAAAAACGCCTTACTATACTATGACTTTTTTTATGACACTTTGAGGTCAAAAAATTTTTGACTTTTTTTGGCAGAAAAAAACGCCTTACTATACTATGACGTTTTTTATGACATTTTGAGGTCAAAAATTTTTTGGACTTTTTTTGGCCAATTTTGACGCCTTACTATACTATGACGTTTTTTATGACATTTTGAGGTCAAAAAATTTTTTGACTTTTTTTGGCCGAAAAAAACGCCTTACTATACTATGACTTTTTTTATGACATTTTGAGGTCAAAAATTTTTTTGACTTTTTTTGGCCGAAAAAAACGCCTTACTATACTATGACGTTTTTTATGACATTTTGAGGTCAAAAAAGTTTTTGACTTTTTTTGGCCGAAAAAAACGCCTTACTATACTATGACTTTTTTTATGACATTTTGAGGTCAAAAAAAATTTTTGACTTTTTTTGTCCGATTTTGACGCCTTACTATACTATGACGTTTTTTATGACATTTTGAGGTCAAAAAAATTTTTGACTTTTTTTGGCCGATTTTGACGCCTTACTATACTATGACGTTTTTTTATGACATTTTGAGGTAAAAAAATTTTTTGACTTTTTTTGGCAGAAAAAAACGCCTTACTATAATATGACGTTTTTTATGACATTTTGAGGTCCAAAAAATTTTTGACTTTTTTTGGCAGAAAAAAACGCCTTACTATAATATGACTTTTTTTAAGACATTTTGAGGTCAAAAAATTTTTGACTTTTTTTGGCCGAAAAAAACGCCTTACTATACTATGACGTTTTTTATGACATTTTGAGGTCAAAAACATTTTTGACTTTTTTTGTCCGATTTTGACGCCTTACTATACTATGACGTTTTTTATGACATTTTGAGGTCAAAAAAATTTTTGACTTTTTTTGGCCGAAAAAAACGTCTTACTATACTATGACTTTTTTTATGACATTTTGAGGTCAAAAAAATTTTTGACTTTTTTTTGCCAAAAAAAACGCCTTACTATACTATGACTTTTTTTATGACATTTTGAGGTCCAAAAAATTTTTGACTTTTTTTGGCCGATTTTGACGCCTTGCTATACTATGACGTTTTTTATGACATTTTGAGGTCAAAAATTTTTTTGACTTTTTTTGGCCGAAAAAAACGCCTTACTATACTATGACTTTTTTTATGACATTTTGAGGTCAAAAAATTTTTTGACTTTTTTTGTCCGATTTTGACGCCTTACTATACTATGACGTTTTTTATGACATTTTGAGGTCAAAAAATTTTTTGACTTTTTTTGTCCGATTTTGACGCCTTACTATACTATGACGTTTTTTATGACATTTTGAGGTCAAAAAGTTTTTTGACTTTTTTTGGCCGATTTTGACGCCTTACTATACTATGACGTTTTTTATGACATTTTGAGGTCAAAAACATTTTTGATTTTTTTTGGCCGATTTTGAGGCCTTACTATACTATGACGTTTTTTATGACATTTTGAGGTCAAAAACATTTTTGACTTTTTTTGGCCAATTTTGACGCCTTACTATACTATGACGTTTTTTATGACATTTTGAGGTCAAAAAAATTTTTGACTTTTTTTGGCCGATTTTGACGCCTTACTATACTATGACGTTTTTTATGACATTTTGAGGTCAAAAAGTTTTTTGACTTTTTTTGTCCGATTTTGACGCCTTACTATATTACTATGACGTTTTTTATGACATTTTGAGGTCAAAAACATTTTTGACTTTTTTTGGCCAATTTTGACGCCTTACTATACTATGACGTTTTTTATGACATTTTGAGGTCAAAAAAATTTTTGACTTTTTTTGGCCGAAAAAAACGCCTTACTATACTATGACTTTTTTTATGACACTTTGAGGTCAAAAAATTTTTGACTTTTTTTGGCAGAAAAAAACGCCTTACTATAATATGACTTTTTTTAAGACATTTTGAGGTCAAAAAATTTTTTGACTTTTTTTGGCCGAAAAAAACGCCTTACTATACTATGACGTTTTTTATGACATTTTGAGGTCAAAAATTTTTTGGACTTTTTTTGTCCGATTTTGACGCCTTACTATACTATGACGTTTTTTATGACATTTTGAGGTCAAAAAATTTTTTGACTTTTTTTGGCCGATTTTGACGCCTTACTATACTATGACGTTTTTTATGACATTTTGAGGTCCAAAAAATTTTTGACTTTTTTTGGCCGATTTTGACGCCTTACTATACTATGACGTTTTTTATGACATTTTGAGGTCCAAAAAATTTTTGACTTTTTTTGGCCGATTTTGACGCCTTACTATACTATGACGTTTTTCATGACATTTTGAGGTCAAAAAAATTTTGACTTTTTTTGGCCGATTTTGATGCCTTACTATACTATGACGTTTTTTATGACATTTTGAGGTCAAAAAAAATTTTGACTTTTTTTGGCCGAAAAAAACGCCTTACCATACTATGACTTTTTTGATGACACTTTGAGGTCAAAAAAATTTTTGACTTTTTTTGGCAGAAAAAAACGCCTTACTATACTATGACGTTTTTTATGACATTTTGAGGTCAAAAAATGTTTTGACTTTTTTTGGCAGAAAAAAACGCCTTACTATACTATGACGTTTTTTATGACATTTTGAGGTCCAAAAAAAATGTGACTTTTTTTTGTCCGATTTTGACGCCTTACTATACTATGACGTTTTTCATGACATTTTGAGGTCAAAAAAATTTTGACTTTTTTTGGCCGATTTTGAAGCCTTACTATACTATGACGTTTTTTATGACATTTTGAGGTCAAAAAAAATTTTGACTTTTTTTGGCCGAAAAAAACGCCTTACCATACTATGACTTTTTTGATGACACTTTGAGGTCAAAAAAATTTTTGACTTTTTTTGGCAGAAAAAAACGCCTTACTATAATATGACTTTTTTTATGACATTTTGAGGTCAAAAAATTTTTTGACTTTTTTTGGCAGAAAAAAACGCCTTACTATACTATGACGTTTTTTATGACATTTTGAGGTCCAAAAAAAATGTGACTTTTTTTTGTCCGATTTTGACGCCTTACTATACTATGACGTTTTTTATGACATTTTGAGGTCAAAAAATTTTTTGACTTTTTTTGGCAGAAAAAAACGCCTTACTATACTATGACGTTTTTTAAGACATTTTGAGGTCAAAAAATTTTTTGACTTTTTTTGGCCGAAAAATACGCCTTACTATACTATGACGTTTTTTATGACATTTTGAGGTCAAAAATTTTTTGGACTTTTTTTGGCCGATTTTGACGCCTTACTATACTATGACGTTTTTTATGACATTTTGAGGTCAAAAATATTTTTGACTTTGTTTGGCCGAAAAAAACGCCTTACTATACTATGACGTTTTTTATGACATTTTGAGGTCAAAAAAAGTTTTGACTTTTTTTGGCCGAAAAAAACGCCTTACTATAATATGAAGTTTTTTATGACATTTTGATGTCAAAAAATTTTTTGACTTTTTTTGGCCGATTTTGACGCCTTACTATACTATGACGTTTTTCATGACATTTTGAGGTCAAAAAAATTTTGACTTTTTTTGGCCGAAAAAAACGCCTTACTATACTATGACTTTTTTTATGACATTTTGAGGTCAAAAAATTTTTAGACTTTTTTTGGCCGAAAAAAACGCCTTACTATACTATGACTTTTTTTATGACATTTTGAGGTCAAAAAAATTTTTGACTTTGATTGGCCGATTTTGACGCCTTACTATACTATGACGTTTTTTATGACATTTTGAGGTCAAAAAAAATTTTGACTTTTTTTGGCCGATTTTGACGCCTTACTATACTATGACGTTTTTCATGACATTTTGAGGTCAAAAAAATTTTGACTTTTTTTGGCCGAAAAAAACGCCTTACTATACTATGACTTTTTTTATGACATTTTGAGGTCAAAAAATGTTTTGACTTTTTTTGGCCGAAAAAAACGCCTTACTATACTATGACTTTTTTTATGACATTTTGAGGTCAAAAAATTTTTTGACTTTTTTTAGCCGATTTTGACGCCTTACTATACTATGACGTTTTTTATGACATTTTGAGGTCAAAAAAATTTTTGACTTTTTTTGGCCGATTTTGACGCCTTACTATACTATGACGTTTTTCATGACATTTTGAGGTCCAAAAAATTTTGACTTTTTTTGGCCGATTTTGAGGCCTTACTATACTATGACGTTTTTTATGACATTTTGAGGTCAAAAAAATTTTTGACTTTTTTTGGCCGAAAAAAACGCCTTACTATACTATGACTTTTTTTATGACATTTTGAGGTCAAAAAATTTTTTGACTTTTTTTGTCCGATTTTGACGCCTTACTATACTATGACGTTTTTTATGACATTTTGAGGTCAAAAAATTTTTTGACTTTTTTTGTCCGATTTTGACGCCTTACTATACTATGACGTTTTTTATGACATTTTGAGGTCAAAAAGTTTTTTGACTTTTTTTGGCCGATTTTGACGCCTTACTATACTATGACGTTTTTTATGACATTTTGAGGTCAAAAACATTTTTGATTTTTTTTGGCCAATTTTGACGCCTTACTATACTATGACGTTTTTTATGACATTTTGAGGTCAAAAAATTTTTTGACTTTTTTTGCCAGAAAAAAACGCCTTACTATACTATGACGTTTTTTATGACATTTTGAGGTCAAAAATTTCTTTGACTTTTTTTGGCCGATTTTGACGCCTTACTATACTATGACGTTTTTTATGACATTTTGAGGTCAAAAATATTTTTGACTTTGTTTGGCCGAAAAAAACGCCTTACTATACTATGACGTTTTTTATGACATTTTGAGGTCAAAAAAAGTTTTGACTTTTTTTGGCCGAAAAAAACGGCTTACTATACTATGACGTTTTTTATGACATTTTGATGTCAAAAAATTTTTTGACTTTTTTTGGCCGATTTTGACGCCTTACTATACTATGACGTTTTTCATGACATTTTGAGGTCAAAAAAATTTTGACTTTTTTTGGCCGAAAAAAACGCCTTACTATACTATGACTTTTTTTAATGACATTTTGAGGTCAAAAAATTTTTAGACTTTTTTTGGCCGAAAAAAACGCCTTACTATACTATGACTTTTTTTATGACATTTTGAGGTCAAAAAATTTTTTGACTTTTTTTGGCCGATTTTGACGCCTTACTATACTATGACGTTTTTTATGACATTTTGAGGTCAAAAAAAATTTTGACTTTTTTTGGCCGATTTTGACGCCTTACTATACTATGACGTTTTTCATGACATTTTGAGGTCAAAAAAAGTTTTGACTTTTTTTGGCCGAAAAAAACGCCTTACTATACTATGACGTTTTTTATGACATTTTGATGTCAAAAAAATTTTTGACTTTTTTTGGCCGATTTTGACGCCTTACTATACTATGACGTTTTTCATGACATTTTGAGGTCAAAAAAATTTTGACTTTTTTTGGCCGAAAAAAACGCCTTACTATACTATGACTTTTTTTATGACATTTTGAGGTCAAAAAATTTTTAGACTTTTTTTGGCCGAAAAAAACGCCTTACTATACTATGACTTTTTTTATGACATTTTGAGGTCAAAAAAATTTTTGACTTTTTTTGGCCGATTTTGACGCCTTACTATACTATGACGTTTTTTATGACATTTTGAGGTCAAAAAAAATTTTGACTTTTTTTGGCCGATTTTGACGCCTTACTATACTATGACGTTTTTCATGACATTTTGAGGTCAAAAAAATTTTGACTTTTTTTGGCCGAAAAAAACGCCTTACTATACTATGACTTTTTTTATGACATTTTGAGGTCAAAAAAATTTTTGACTTTTTTTGGCCGATTTTGACGCCTTACTATACTATGACGTTTTTTATGACATTTTGAGGTCAAAAAAATTTTGACTTTTTTTGGCCGATTTTGAGGCCTTACTATACTATGACGTTTTTTATGACATTTTGAGGTCAAAAAAATTTTTGACTTTTTTTGGCCGAAAAAAACGCCTTACTATACGATGACTTTTTTTATGACATTTTGAGGTCAAAAAAGTTTTTGACTTTTTTTGGCCGAAAAAAACGCCTTACTATACTATGACTTTTTTTATGACATTTTGAGGTCAAAAAAATTTTTGACTTTTTTTGTCCGATTTTGACGCCTTACTATACTATGACGTTTTTTATGACATTTTGAGGTCAAAAATTTTTTTGACTTTTTTGGCCGATTTTGACGCCTTACTATACTATGACGTTTTTTATGACATTTTGAGGTCAAAAATTTTTTTGACTTTTTTTGGCCGATTTTGACGCCTTACTATACTATGACGTTTTTTATGACATTTTAAGGTCCAAAAAATTTTTGACTTTTTTTGGCCGATTTTGACGCCTTACTATACTATGACGTTTTTTATGACATTTTGAGGTCCAAAAAATTTTTGACTTTTTTTGGCCGATTTTGACGCCTTGCTATACTATGACGTTTTTTATGACATTTTGAGGTCAAAAAATTTTTTGACTTTTTTTGGCCGAAAAAAACGCCTTACTATACTATGACATTTTTTATGACATTTTGAGGTCAAAAATTTTTTTGACTTTTTTTGGCCGAAAAAAACACCTTACTATACTATGACTTTTTTTATGACATTTTGAGGTCAAAAAAATTTTTGACTTTTTTTGTCCGATTTTGACGCCTTACTATACTATGACGTTTTTTATGACAGTTTGAGGTCCAAAAAATTTTTGACTTTTTTTGGCCGATTTTGACGCCTTGCTATACTATGACGTTTTTTATGACATTTTGAGGTCAAAAATTTTTTTGACTTTTTTTGGCCGAAAAAAACGCCTTACTATACTATGACTTTTTTTATGACATTTTGAGGTCAAAAAATTTTTTGACTTTTTTTGTCCGATTTTGACGCCTTACTATACTATGACGTTTTTTATGACATTTTGAGGTCAAAAAATTTTTTGACTTTTTTTGTCCGATTTTGACGCCTTACTATACTATGACGTTTTTTATGACATTTTGAGGTCAAAAAGTTTTTTGACTTTTTTTGGCCGATTTTGACGCCTTACTATACTATGACGTTTTTTATGACATTTTGAGGTCAAAAACATTTTTGATTTTTTTTGGCCAATTTTGACGCCTTACTATACTATGACGTTTTTTATGACATTTTGAGGTCAAAAAAATTTTTGACTTTTTTTGGCCGATTTTGACGCCTTACTATACTATGACGTTTTTTATGACATTTTGAGGTCAAAAAGTTTTTTGACTTTTTTTGTCCGATTTTGACGCCTTACTATATTACTATGACGTTTTTTATGACATTTTGAGGTCAAAAACATTTTTGACTTTTTTTGGCCAATTTTGACGCCTTACTATACTATGACGTTTTTTATGACATTTTGAGGTCAAAAAAATTTTTGACTTTTTTTGGCCGAAAAAAACGCCTTACTATACTATGACTTTTTTTATGAAACTTTGAGGTCAAAAAATTTTTGACTTTTTTTGGCAGAAAAAAACGCCTTACTATAATATGACTTTTTTTAAGACATTTTGAGGTCAAAAAATTTTTTGACTTTTTTTGGCCGAAAAAAACGCCTTACTATACTATGACGTTTTTTATGACATTTTGAGGTCAAAAATTTTTTGGACTTTTTTTGGCCAATTTTGACGCCTTACTATACTATGACGTTTTTTATGACATTTTGAGGTCAAAAAATTTTTTGACTTTTTTTGGCCGAAAAAAACGCCTTACTATACTATGACTTTTTTTATGACATTTTGAGGTCAAAAATTTTTTTGACTTTTTTTGGCCGAAAAAAACGCCTTACTATACTATGACGTTTTTTATGACATTTTGAGGTCAAAAAAGTTTTTGACTTTTTTTGGCCGAAAAAAACGCCTTACTATACTATGACTTTTTTTATGACATTTTGAGGTAAAAAATTTTTTTTGACTTTTTTTGTCCGATTTTGACGCCTTACTATACTATGACGTTTTTTATGACATTTTGAGGTCAAAAAAATTTTTGACTTTTTTTGGCCGATTTTGACGCCTTACTATACTATGACGTTTTTTTATGACATTTTGAGGTAAAAAAAATTTTTGACTTTTTTTGGCCGAAAAAAACGCCTTACTATACGATGACTTTTTTTATGACATTTTGAGGTCAAAAAAGTTTTTGACTTTTTTTGGCCGAAAAAAACGCCTTACTATACTATGACTTTTTTTATGACATTTTGAGGTCCAAAAAATTTTTGACTTTTTTTGTCCGATTTTGACGCCTTACTATACTATGACGTTTTTTATGACATTTTGAGGTCAAAAATTTTTTTGACTTTTTTTGGCCGATTTTGACGCCTTACTATACTATGACGTTTTTTATGACATTTTGAGGTCAAAAATTTTTTTGACTTTTTTTGGCCGATTTTGACGCCTTACTATACTATGACGTTTTTTATGACATTTTAAGGTCCAAAAAATTTTTGACTTTTTTTGGCCGATTTTGACGCCTTACTATACTATGACGTTTTTTATGACATTTTGAGGTCCAAAAAATTTTTGACTTTTTTTGGCCGATTTTGACGCCTTGCTATACTATGACGTTTTTTATGACATTTTGAGGTCAAAAAATTTTTTGACTTTTTTTGGCCGAAAAAAACGCCTTACTATACTATGACATTTTTTATGACATTTTGAGGTCAAAAATTTTTTTGACTTTTTTTGGCCGAAAAAAACACCTTACTATACTATGACTTTTTTTATGACATTTTGAGGTCAAAAAATTTTTTGACTTTTTTTGTCCGATTTTGACGCCTTACTATACTATGACGTTTTTTATGACAGTTTGAGGTCAAAAAATTTTTTGACTTTTTTTGGCCGAAAAAAACGCCTTACTATACTATGACGTTTTTTATGACATTTTGAGGTCAAAAAGTTTTTTGACTTTTTTTGTCCGATTTTGACGCCTTACTATATTACTATGACGTTTTTTATGACATTTTGAGGTCAAAAACATTTTTGACTTTTTTTGGCCAATTTTGACGCCTTACTATACTATGACGTTTTTTTATGACATTTTGAGGTAAAAAAATTTTTTGACTTTTTTTGGCAAAAAAAAACGCCTTACTATAATATGACTTTTTTTATGACATTTTGAGGTCCAAAAAATTTTTGACTTTTTTTGGCAGAAAAAAACGCCTTACTATAATATGACTTTTTTTAAGACATTTTGAGGTCAAAAAATTTTTTGACTTTTTTTGGCCGAAAAAAACGCCTTACTATACTATGACGTTTTTTATGACATTTTGAGGTCAAAAACATTTTTGACTTTTTTTGTCCGATTTTGACGCCTTACTATACTATGACGTTTTTTATGACATTTTGAGGTCAAAAAAATTTTTGACTTTTTTTGGCCGAAAAAAACGTCTTACTATACTATGACTTTTTTTATGACATTTTGAGGTCAAAAAAATTTTTGACTTTTTTTTGCCAAAAAAAACGCCTTACTATACTATGACTTTTTTTATGACATTTTGAGGTCCAAAAAATTTTTGACTTTTTTTGGCCGATTTTGACGCCTTGCTATACTATGACGTTTTTTATGACATTTTGAGGTCAAAAAAAATTTTTTTGACTTTTTTTGGCCGAAAAAAACGCCTTACTATACTATGACTTTTTTAATGACATTTTGAGGTCAAAAAAATTTTTGACTTTTTTTGTCCGATTTTGACACCTTACTATACTATGACTTTTTTTATGACATTTTGAGGTCAAAAAATTTTTTGACTTTTTTGGGCCGAAAAAAACGCCTTACTATACTATGACGTTTTTTATGACATTTTGAGGTCAAAAATTTTTTTGACTTTTTTTGGCCGATTTTGACGCCTTACTATACTGTGACGTTTTTTATGACATTTTGAGGTCAAAAACATTTTTGATTTTTTTTGGCCGATTTTGACGCCTTACTATACTATGACGTTTTTTATGACATTTTGAGGTCAAAAAAATTTTTGACTTTTTTTGGCCGATTTTGACGCCTTACTATACTATGACGTTTTTCATGACATTTTGAGGTCAAAAAAATTTTGACTTTTTTTGGCCGAAAAAAACGCCTTACTATACTATGACTTTTTTTATGACATTTTGAGGTCAAAAAATTTTTAGACTTTTTTTGGCCGAAAAAAACGCCTTACTATACTATGACTTTTTTTATGACATTTTGAGGTCAAAAAATTTTTTGACTTTTTTTGGCCGATTTTGACGCCTTACTATACTATGACGTTTTTTATGACATTTTGAGGTCAAAAAAAATTTTGACTTTTTTTGGCCGATTTTGACGCCTTACTATACTATGACGTTTTTCATGACATTTTGAGGTCAAAAAAAGTTTTGACTTTTTTTGGCCGAAAAAAACGCCTTACTATACTATGACGTTTTTTATGACATTTTGATGTCAAAAAAATTTTTGACTTTTTTTGGCCGATTTTGACGCCTTACTATACTATGACGTTTTTCATGACATTTTGAGGTCAAAAAAATTTTGACTTTTTTTGGCCGAAAAAAACGCCTTACTATACTATGACTTTTTTTATGACATTTTGAGGTCAAAAAATTTTTAGACTTTTTTTGGCCGAAAAAAACGCCTTACTATACTATGACTTTTTTTATGACATTTTGAGGTCAAAAAAATTTTTGACTTTTTTTGGCCGATTTTGACGCCTTACTATACTATGACGTTTTTTATGACATTTTGAGGTCAAAAAAAATTTTGACTTTTTTTGGCCGATTTTGACGCCTTACTATACTATGACGTTTTTCATGACATTTTGAGGTCAAAAAAATTTTGACTTTTTTTGGCCGAAAAAAACGCCTTACTATACTATGACTTTTTTTATGACATTTTGAGGTCAAAAAATTTTTTTACTTTTTTTGGCCGAAAAAAACGCCTTACTATACTATGACTTTTTTTTATGACATTTTGAGGTCAAAAAAATTTTTGACTTTTTTTGGCCGATTTTGACGCCTTACTATACTATGACGTTTTTTATGACATTTTGAGGTCAAAAAAAATTTTGACTTTTTTTGGCCGATTTTGACGCCTTACTATACTATGACGTTTTTCATGACATTTTGAGGTCCAAAAAAAATTTGACTTTTTTTGTCCGATTTTGACGCCTTACTATACTATGACGTTTTTTATGACATTTTGAGGTCAAAAAAAAAAATTGACTTTTTTTGTCCGATTTTGACGCCTTACTATACTATGACGTTTTTTATGACATTTTGAGGTCAAAATTTTTTTTGACTTTTTTGGTCCGATTTTGACGCCTTACAATACTATGACGTTTTTTATGACATTTTGAGGTAAAAAAAAAATTGACTTTTTTTGTCCGATTTTGACGCCTTACTATACTATGACGTTTTTTTATGTCATTTTGAGGTCTATGCTAATACACGTTTATTGTGGGAATAGTTATCATTAATATGACAATAATAATAATGTTTTAATGTTTTAATATATTTTATTAATATGAAATAATAATGATTGTTTCATTTAAATAATAGGCTCTAAATAAATTTCTCCCAGAATTCCACCAGACCCTGCAGCTCCACCTAAAACCTCTCTATCTGAAACAGTCATCCACCACTTCCTGTAACAAATATTAAAGTTCTTTAAAAAAATTCTTAACATCATTTTAGATTGTAATTTCAAAGAGTTGTAACGTTAATGCTAACTTTTAAAATGAGTTTTGGTGGATTTCTTTTGGCTTTATTTCTTATGTAGTATGACCTTAAAAGATTATTATTTCAAGTGCTGTGGCGTTATAGTTTGTATGGAACTGACCTTCAGGTACGAGCGCTCGCTGTGTGTTTCACGGGGTCAAGCTAGTCGGATCGGACTCGGGGACTGTCGTGTGGTGGGTGTACACTCCCACTAAAATCCAAGATGGCGCAGCTCAAATGCCCATGGTTTGGTCACAAAACCGACTCCCCGAAACCATTGGGTGACATCACAGGTGCTACGTCTGTGTTTTATACAGTCTATGAACCTAACGTTAGACTGGGATGATTCCGCACCGCTGGACTGGGTGAAACTAATATTTTGCATAATAAAGGAGGATACGAATGGCCCCTCCCAATTTGAGCTGAGATGATGTTTCTACTGAAATGTGATTGGCTCAGCCACTCAGTCATCAAACTGTCAAAAGAAAACAAGACGAGCAGGGCAAATTAAGAAAGAAGCCAGACACACACACACACACACACATACACTTAATTGCTTTTATTTGAGCAAAACCACATGCAAGGAACACACAAAGCATCTTCTTTTCCATGTTTTCATGCTACCAAATAAAGCAGAAATTGAACAGAATTTTGCCAGTCTTTTTGCCTCTGTTCTCCGCACACACACACACACATACACACACACACACACACACATACACACACACTAGTTTTAATTTTTAAATAAACATAGTGTTTGAGTATGAATAGTATGTGTGAGCATATGTAGCTTACTTTAGTACACTCTACTGACTGTATATCACATATATCATTAGATTGTTTTTATATTGCAAATAAAGTATTCATGTTAAAATCACAGTTCCACTTGCGTCCGTTGCGCGATCAATTAAAAGGCCTCTCCAAACCAAGCCCAACCAACCAATCCCAGCCCACCCCTGATCAATCGAGACCAAAAACAAAAAAATGTACCAGGCTGTTTTTTTAGGCTGTAAAATTGGCTATTTTAGCATGGGGTTCAATGGAGAATTGCTCACTTCTGGAGCCAGCCCCCAGCGGCAGCCGAGAAACACGAACGCAGAAGTGATCCTCACTGCTGAAACCTACAACTCCCCCCTTGGTTACGTTCCACTCTGTGCCACCTGCGGCTGCAAGGACACACTGCTGCGGTACACTGATACTGCATTTTATAGGGTAAAAAAACGTTCCGACAACCGGCTGGGAACAGACCGGCCGTTCAGGAAACCTCCCGAACCTCCCAATGGCTAGCCCGTCCCTGATCAAGGATAATCACCCTAATACACTAACTGTTTGTAGATGTCACCTGTAAACAAGAAGTGTGGCCTCACTTTTTGGGTCACAATCAACAGCATACAACACCTTAAAATTGCCATCAGTCCTGTCAAGATCCACAAATTGTTCCTCTGCCAGTTGAAGTCAGACTGGATTAATGACCCCATTATGAAGCTGGGTTTTGTAAAGCTGTGAGCAATTATATCTATCGCAGAAGGAATTATGATGTGATTGGAAAAAAGACATTTCCCCCAACTATTTTTTAACCACATGTCCCTCAGAACTTTGCCTGGAAACCACATTCAGCAAGATCCCTACAATCATATGAACTCATGCCTAAGATCTTTCTAGAGCAATTGATTGATTGCAAAGACTTCTTTTCAGGATAGGAACACAACATCCAGTTTGAATATATGCTTTTAATTAAAAATGTTTTTTTTATGTATTTCTAATCACAATGAAGTTTGAATTTTGACACAAAATTCACTAGAGGTAAATATTGTATTTAAAGGCTGATTTTGATGTTTTCTCTGTGTTAATTGGAGCTTGTTCATTATTATCATATTATCAATCTGTTTAATATGACAAAATAAGGAAAGAAAGTAGTAGCTGTCACAGAGATCATGAGTTGTTCTCATGAAATCTGTGACACCAGCCTCGAAACACTGGCTGTCATGACACAAGTTGTAGGGCAACCAATTAAACAATTTTCTCATAGTTTCAGAAAAGTTGTCTCTTTCACAGCAGGAAGTGATGGTTTTCATTCTTACTGAAAGCTTCAAAAGGCTCACATCCTATGACCACAAGAGTGACTTTAACTAAAAGGTCTGTTAGGAAATGTCTAGAGTGTAGTAAATTAAATAGAAATGGGATGGGCTACAGGATACAGTAATTATAACATGGACGTAGCACAGGTCACAGTGATTTAGCTATAATTAAATAACCACAACAACGATGTGTACATAATCTGGGAAAATGTAAAACAATTTAAAACTGAATGAGACTTTTAGAAAACCTGACAATGGTATCTTTATTTCAGTTCACTCGTAGATCTTTTAGCATTCTTGGAGAATATTGGGGAAAACACCTCTTGCTTGCCTCTTTCTTGTTTTCAGGAAACCACAAAATATGTGTCTATTCTGTGGGACAAAATGCTTGGGTAACGAAATAATGTTATAATGTACACTGTTCAAACCTATAATTGGATATAGGCTTAAGCTGTTAAAATATTCCTGATGTGATGAATAACCACACTGAGAAATGGAATGGAAAGATGTGAGAAGTGTAACAACAGGCTATTTCAAAAATATTTTAAGCGATTAAAAATTTCTTTACATGTTAAAATGTAGGTTTGTCTTTAGGCTTTTCATTAATGTCACTGCAACACTTTAGATGAATGGCAGTGTTCTTATTGCCCTTAGTCTCACATATGTTCTGGTCTTACTCTCTTCTTCCATGAGGACGAAGATACTGTTAAACACTTACCATCAAATTTTTTTACACACTTGTTTATTTAAATAGACTCCAAGAATGGAATGTACAATTCAGACACAAACCATCTATTAGTATAAAAGTTCAGTTTGGTCAAGCAGCACTCCAACTGACATCTTTTAGTTCATCTTTTCACACACACACACACACACACACACACACACACACACACACACACACACACACACACACACACAGTCAAACAGTTATTCTGTTGTGGATCTTTAACAAAGTGACCAACCGAAAAGTAACAATTACTTGTGTGCTACAGAAAGCATCAGTGCTTTAGGACTAAATGAATTAAAAGAAGATTAAATAATTCAGTGCACAGTTGAATAATAAATCTAATTTACTGTTGCTCCCAGAATCCTTTAAGTCTGGTTTTGTTTGGTTCTGTTAATGGTTTGTTATCTAAAGTGTCCTGGAACAAGTAGAACCTTCATGTGAGATTACAAAGGATCATGAAAGAGATTACGAATTCTTGCCCTTATGATAAAAAACAAAACAAAACAAAAAGGACCAAAAAAGAAAACAACACTGTAAGGTTTTCTAACAGCATTTTAGAAACATCGGAAAATAAGGTGAGTTCTCAGGATTGTTTAGAGGGGTTGTTTGTCCCCATATTTTAAATAAATGATAATATAATTTCAAATACAAAAGCAAATATCAGTTCCCAAAAATAGTTAATTCTTATTTTGACATTGCATATTATTCACTATTCCTATTGCTGTCAGACAAAAAGCAAACTATTAAATAATGTGTTGTGGCATTCAAACAAACCTTCAATCCACACGTGACCTGAGTTTGCTGGTGCAACACTGAGGATTAAAACCTCAATACAAGGCCACTTGAGAGGAAAACTCCCTAAGGAACAATGGCTGAACTTTGGCACGCTGTCAGTGTGGTACAGAAGGCATTCAGGGTATTAAAGCTGAAGTCAGTATTTTCATCTCCTAAACCTACAGGACTGGCTTCGCAAGTCCTGAGGCACTTGGTGCACACTCCACCCACACAGACACATCCGCATTGGAGACCATGAGTAACATACTCAGATAACTTTCACTTCACAGACACTCAGAAGCACGTATGTTGTAGAAACACTTATTGTAGGAGTATCTGCTGAAGTATACAGTAAGACACTGACCTAAATACATACTAGAGACAGATAAGTTTTGGCATTCTGCTGTCTAACGTGGTACACTGTCAGGAGTGCTCAGGCACTAGTGAAACTGGCCCCAGGAACCCTCAGGCAGGCTGCTGGGGGTTGATGTTCATGTGAGGGGGATGCCCAAGGAGACCGATTCGTTGCTTCTGCTTCCTCTGCTCCGTCATCTGCAAGGAAAAAATGAGAACAGTATAAAGCTGAAATTTCCATCGGCAATCACCTTTGTAATCTGGAGCGGATTTCTGTGATCATGCGGTAGTTTAAAGCTACCCTGTGGATTTTTTGACCAATAGCAGTGCTATAGAGCACAGTTTGTACAAGTGGATCTCTGTTTTGTTCGTACTGTATACGTGCAGGAGGATGCATATGCATGCCCCAGAGCACGCTGCTTTGTTTAACGCTATTCTATTTCTACAGCGGAATATTAAATGAAACGTCACACTTTTCCTGTAAAAATTCAAGGCAATAGAGTGTCCCTTAATAGTGAGACATTTCAATTAACTTTGGTTAACCTTTTCAAAGGACAGCCATCAGAGTTGAACATGTTTAACTTGTGCTTGAACAGTCTCAACCAAAGTAAAACAGTGTCTCAAGGGCTTATCACCCAAGAAGGTTCTTGGTCTGATTTGACTTCATTTGGCACCCTCAGACTAGCGCTCAGTAGTCGCCATTTTGACAATAATGATGATGATATCAGTGTCTGGAGGTCCAAGACACAGACTTCTACAAAGAAGGGATTTGTATGCTCCACAATTGCTGGACCAGGTGTGTAAATTAAGGAGGGGACTATGCTGGAAAAAGAAACATGCTAAGTTTTCAAAAAGTGACTCCTTCTACCTTAGGCCCTGAATGTATGAATCATCCCTCGCAGCTTAGGTTAGGTTGTCTGAGTCACTAGTTCCATTATGATGACAGTACAACTGTCAGCAAGCAGCTCCCAATAACTCCTCCCATGTTACTGTTCATTATAATGTGGTGGTCCGGGGTAAACAGTGACGTGTGTGTGGTCAATAATGTCCCAGTGGCTGAACATTAAAAAATAGTCTCAGTTTCTATTTTGCTATGGAAGCAAAAGAGAAAGAAATCACAGGTGATGTACTACAGAATAAGGGAGTGCATGATTTACTGTCACATGATATACCTGCTCCTTGAGCTCAGTCAGCTGTCCAGACAGGTTGGCCACCAGCCTCATGGTCGACTCCAGCTTCTCCTGCAGGTTCCTGATTTCATTCTGCTCACCCTCTGCATCACTGCTCACCAGTGACATGGCACGCATCCGCGGAAACCAGTCCAGGTTATGCTCCTGTGGTCCATCAAGAATATCAGCCACTGATGTTTCTCTTTTTTTTTTTTTTTTTTAGAAGTTTTGAAATAGATTTACCAGGGAGTTAGTAAAGCTGGAGTTGTGTCAAATTAAGTATTGGTAATTCTAAAAGGAAGACATTACTGTTTGGCAATCAAGTGCTTAAATGTGAACTCCAAATGACACTGGTCTATGATCTGTTTTTCAGAGGAACAAGCTTTCACTGAACTATTGCTACAGACTGAGCACATACTGTACTTCAGTGGAAATTGACAGTGACTCCTTATCATACTATAATCAGTTTGAGGATTTGAACGTGGCTTGTTTCACTGACTTCCTGTTTATCTGCACTCATCTGTTTGTGTCATTAGATGTGCGTGACTGGCATGTCTGCCAGTTGAGATTAGAAAAGAGAAACAGATTACTGTACTAGGGTGTGTGTGACTGACCAGTGACAGGTCTGACACGGCTGCATGGCCTGAGGAACTCTGCTTGATCATAGTTAAGGCCCAAAAAAACATGACACAAAAGGAAACATCCATCATACTAATCTTTCATTCAGGATTGGGTATGTGTCAATAGACAAGGGATACATTAATTCCATAGAATGAGTGCTATGAAATGGTGAATGTACAAGGGCGAAATGTATAAGTCATCAAGCAGTGAAGGAAGGAACTCCAATAACCTCAATAACCTCCAAGACAGTGGAGTGGTCTGATATTACAATTAATCCATTTACAATAGGCAAATGCATTATCACCAGTGGAGGTGGATGTGTGTTTTTAGGATTTGTCTGTGCTTTATGTTTACCTTGATCATCTCAGCCACGTAGCTCTCAGGGCCTGTGTACTCGGTGGAATCTTTAACTTTTACCAGTACAATAAAGAACAGGTAGTGCCACATGTTGTGCTCCTCTTTGATGTGCTCCTCAAAAGTCACAGTTTTGTTGTCAAACTTGTCCCGCTCCAAGCCTGCAGAGGGGTGATGACACACATTATTTATGGTATTAAGTTACGTTTCAAGGGCAAAAAAGAGGAAAAACAGGGGGAAACAAAAACAGAAGAGGTTGGCTTTTATTTGATTAGTTTCTCTTTCACATCACATTTTCACATTAACATTTGAAAAAAAAAAGATACCTGACCTTATGGAAGGGATCATGCCACTTTGTATGAATAAATTACTGAAAAGTGGCAACTATATGAGAAAATAGATTAGTAGTAAGTTTTATTTATTCAGGAAGTCTCACTGGGGGAAAGATCTCTTTCGAAATAAAGACTTGAGAAAAGACCATAACAAAACACACTCAAAGGAACAAGTGCCTCTAACTGAAGTTTGTGTTGCAGTTTACTCAACTAATAAAATGCACAGCAATGGAAACCAGTCTTTCCCAGTTCAGAGCTGGTGTGGGGAACTTTTATAGCTACCCTATCCTGTGATTATAGATAACCTATCCTGTGATCTGAATAGGAAAATTGCATTCTTATGGTTAAAATTGGGTAAATGAAGATAAATAATCAAACAATATGTAACATTGTAAGACTGTGTCTAACATCCACAAAGAGAACAACAGCTCTAAGTATATATGATTTAAAACACAGCAACTATAGAAACAAACTAGATTTAGTAAAAAAAAAAAAAAATGCTAAAATACATAGCAGGACAGAGTCGCTTCCATGCAAGTATAAAGCAAGGTTCTTAAAAAAAAACACACACAAGCATATCCACACTAAATTATAGGTTAAAGCTCCATAAAATTGAGCATCACCTAAGACAGGCTGTCAAATGACTGGAGCTAGTGTTGTGTACTTGAAAGAGATGAAACAGCACATTTGTTGTGTTTTGCATTGCACTGCAGACAGCAATGAACAGTATGCATTTCCTATGGGGATTTTTTTTTTTTTAGGTGGATTTGACAATCAAAATACCTGATAAATGTGGCCGGTCCACTAAAGTTCACTTAACACTTCAAAAGTGAACTCTACATTACTCTACAACGTATATATATATACAACAACTCCAAAATTGCTGAATATGACAGTGGAATTTTCAGTCTTTGTTCTTTGCATTTCTGTCTTTAGGAAAACTATTGGCCATTAAAAATAAATATGCATAAATCAGTGTCTTCTTCTTTAAACTAAGTGAAAAAAGGTTGTTTTTGAAACGTTCCCTTCAAGTGCTTACAGCACGCCTCATTTGATTGTATGTAAACGGTAGAAGGCTACTGATGTACAAATGGAGAACAGACAAGACACAGGAATAAAAACCCTCTGGGGCTTGATTTAAGTAAAAAGTGGCTGACTCAATATTCAGACCTATGTTACAGGACACAACAGTATGAAAATTAAACCAAGCATAGCAAATTCTCGTCAACGACTGGTAAAGGATGACATGTTTAATGATCCATAAATTTGTCCCTTAACACGTAATGCCTCAAGAAAAGACGTCAGCCATTCCCAGATTTTAATTCTGCTGTCTGTTAACAAGCTCTTGTTCCGCTTCTTCCATAGAATGTGGAGGATGCCTTTTCACCGTAGGATTGAGCCTGATTCATTGAACAAAAATACATTCAGCTACAGGTAAAAATCAGCCTTCATGCGTAGGAAGTTCATGACGTACATCAATCACTGGCTACAGACCACAAAGATCTAAAAACTAATACACGGCTGTGAGAGGGATCGATGGCTTATAAAACCAAGCTAGAGAGCGGAGAGCCTCTTAAGCTCGTGTAGATCGGCTCCTAATCTCTGCATCTCCTGTTCCCTCATGGTCCTTCTGGAAACCATAGAGACGGCAGCTCCCCCTGTGGCCTGGCCTTATTTAATATTGAGTCAGAGCTGATGGCTGGCTGGGTGACATAATACTGTTCTCATTCCATATGCTTACCACTTGTCCTGACTGCCTGACCCAACATACGCACACACACACATGCTCACAGCATGTACTGCCGGGTTCACACACATTAAGATGCACACACACACACACACACACACACACACACACACACACACACACACACACACATACACACATACACACACACATACACACACACACACACTACATTGGCTCAGCAGCATGCACTTATTTAGACACTCACAAACGTACATATAAGGAAATGCAGATGATGCTAGACAGAGGGACACAGTTTGGGCTATCATTGAAGTTGCACAAAACATATGGTATGAAAATTAAGTGTGTGCGTGTGAGTGAGTGGGAGAAAATGTCTGTGCGTGTGAGACAGACATGAATTATGGAGGCGAGCAGAGCAGTGGCAGGAAGCCCTCATGACTCAGCCTTCTTTGGAACGACAGCAAAGTGAGAAAGGGGGAGGAAGGGAGGAGGGGGACTGCAACAACTGCCCACACCTTTACAGAAACTTACTTTACCGAAACCACAAATATACCAAGTAATCAAACGATCTGAGAGGGGAATTTGGGAATTAACCAAGTGACATTAGAAGGATTATGGAAGAGTACCAATGACGCAAAGTCTTTGAAACACAGAGCCCTTCCTACAACAGAGCCAAGGCTAGCAGGGTGCCCTCATTATTAGAGAAGTCATCCCGTCACTGGAGTTAGAGGTTTGATTCCCATGACAATATCCTTAGGAAAATATTTCAACACAAGCTACTGATATATGACTGAGAAAGATGTGACATATAAGAGATAAAAACTATAATAAACAGATTTTTTCAGTGCTATTTCACAGAGTCCATTTGTTCATTTTGTCTGAGGAACAGTTAAAACAACTAATTCTTTAGAAGCTAGTCAACTTTAGAAGGTGCACCATGTGGTAACTGAGTGGTGAAAAAAAAAAAAAATAGGGAGCCTACAGCTGCTCCAACAACAAATCAAATGGGCAGTCTCACCACAGATGAAGCAGGTTGTCTTCAGCACTTCTTCTTTCTTCTGTTTTTCACTCCTCAGGTCGGCAAAGGTGTCGATGATAACACCAAAGATGAGGTTGAGGACAATGATGATGACCATGAAGAAGAACAGCAAGTCATATATAACTCTGGCTGCAAACAGTGGCTCCTGTGAAAGAATCAGGAAACAGGGTTAAATGTTTAGTACAGTCAGTTCTGTCACTGCCAATTTAGAGGTAGAGACTAGAAACTTATCTTACTTACTTACGAAATAGATCGTAGTAATTATTTACTTTTATGTGACAACAGAATGCTAAGATCTCATATCATGGGGGACTGAATGGAGATTGTTCTATTTAAATGCATGTCCCAAAGGGTAGGTCTTTACATAAACATATGCTGGGGATAATGTTATGAGTCTAAAAATGAGGTTAACCTTGTTTATCATGGATGTTAATGGAAACACAAGACCACTGGTGTGACCTGCTTATGGTGTGGCCAGATTAACTGCCACAGTAACAGAGATGGCAGAAAGTCGGTCAACTCAATTCTGCTTGCTTAGAAAGATATTACGGGTTACAACTCAATAGAAAAATGTTTATTTTACATTCTTAGCCACTGGCTGTGCAATGGACTTGAGTGTCTTATACATTGGTCAATTTCATTGACTTATTTTCCATTTTTGGGTAATCCTCTTCAAACGTAATGAAGTGAGCCTGAAGGGAATTACCCTGCAGTGACCACCAGCCTAATGCAGTCACACAGTCACACTCAGTCACACTCAGTCATTTAGGACAAGCAGCAATGCCACCGTGTCACTCATGTGATTAAACGGTTGACTGCTATTTTTCCTCGTTAGTTTAAGTGAGCAGCCAGCAAGACTTTCTGCAAGGCTTGAACTGAGTTGTGAATACGTGAGGCAGACATTCACATCCTCTTTTGACATCATTAGTGGTTGAGCCTGAATTCAGTGGAAATCTATTTTGAGGTTTAATTCTCAAACAAGGCGGAGGCAGTGCAGCTGTAAGGAAACATTGTGAAACCTCCATGCTTTTGAAATAAAAACAAGTTCAGCGCGAGATGGGCTCATAGCCAGCTCACATGACCCATGCTGCAGCTGGGGGAGCTACACCCTGTTATCCCACACACACACACACACAGTCAGGAGCCTAATCACAGTTGCACGTACCTCTTTGGAAGGTTTGCGGAGAACATCCCCAACACCCCCTCCACTCCTCAAGCCGTGACTCAGCACAGTGACGATACACATCAGTAAAGAGTCGCACGTCCGCTCCACGTCACTGTCCTCCTCACTGTCATTCCCAAAATCTGAGGAAGTGCAAAGGAAAGTTTTAATCCGTTTATTTATTTGGCACAAGGAGTCTAAGAGCCTGTAAAAAAAAAATACAGCTTCTTTATCACTAGCAGGTGATAATATGCAGTATATTGTCTCAAACAGATTTGGTTTTAGTGGCCCCATTTTTTTTTTTTTTTGCTGTCTCCAACTGAGAAATTATATCAGGTCCACTAATACATAAATATGTTCTTTCTGATTTAACATTCAACATTTCTGCAAGCATATGCTTCTACCATCATGAAGGTCCACTGAGATACAGGGAAAAGATGGAGGTCATATGGGTGTAACACAGTTACTTTTATTCAGATGATATGGGGAGGTAAAGGATTGCATACAAGACAGTGTGATGCATAAAAATAAATCGGCTAAATGTTTTTTTGTCCAATTGAACTTTCATAAGTGACTCATAACATATTCAAGATGCATCGAGTGTATTATGACATTTTAGATGTACCTGAGATGTAATTTTACAGTGTAGAGCTTAGTATTATCTTGTTTTTAAATATTTTCTTTGATTATAAATAACTATTACTGATCTGTATAAGTGTACAATTTGATAGCCTTGTATTCACATATAAATATAAGGTTTCATCTGCTATTTGGACATAAATATCCTTGGCTTAGTTGCAGAACTTGATATCTGTTGAAACCTTGTTTACATGTTTTGGTTCACAGTGTGAATGCGGTTAGCCAAAGCAAAAGTATTTTTGTTTAGCTGGAATGTGACAGCAGCTTTAGTTAAATCTATTCTGAGACAGACAGGGAAAAACATATTAACATTTCTGAATCTAATTTCATAAAGTTTATAGGTCCTGGCACAATAGTTAAGACTATTTACAGTCAAATGATGGACAAGATCGAACATACTGTATCATGAGCCCCTTGCTAAATATGTTTATTATTGTCCACAGCATTTTGACATATGCCTGACAATGTTTTGGACTACATCTTTACCTCTAAATGATAAATTCCATCAAAGTGGGCTCCTCATGGCTCCATAGCTTATGTTACCCGAATGAACTGAGGCTTTCTTGATTTTGACGTCACTAAATCTTAGAACAAACACAACCAAAGTATCACTGAGTGAAAGATAAGTTTACTGGATATCTCCACACATCCTGACGGACAGGAAGTTCGCAGGCAGTCAAACCTTTTTGGGATGTTTGCGCTGATGTCACATGAGGGTCAGTGAGGTCACATGTGAGTTATTTTTGTCAATGTAGTCCCATGATTTAAAGTGTGACTCAGTGTGAAAATGCACCAGGAAACAGTGAAATGCCTTGGCAAAAACATCCCACAGTTTTCTTTTCACTCACCGTGATATGACAAGGCCAAGGATGATTTCCCAGTATTTCAAATAGCTTCTGCAATAAATGATTGTAACTTCTGTCCTTCTCGACATCATCACATCACTCCAAACCCTTTCTACAGAAAATGATTTACAACTACTCCCCGAGGCCCAGGAACATGAAATCAAGCCTCAACCTCAATAAATCAGTTTGTTTGCAAATACATTAAACATCCAAAGGAGGGTCTTTGCTCTTTACACCAAGGTCAGCTTAGGCAGCATTTGATTCAAGGCTGTGTGTCTGCCTCCCCAGTCTTCACAAATTAAAATCTCTGCAGCCCAGTTCTAACCTCAAACTAAAATATACCATATTATAAACTGATGTTGTTAACACTTTTTGTTTAAGTTTAATTCATGACAAGAAATCCACACAACACGAAACATGTAAATATTACAATCTAGACTTGACTAGAGTGCTTTAAATTAGCTACAAGATTAAATTTTCAAGCTAAATACACGGGGAAAAAAAAGTGTTGTGGTTCACATTACCTTCCTGCGGCATCACTGTCGTACAGTTCTCACCATTCTCTCTGTGACATATTTCTTCAGGCAGAAACTCGTTAGCCAGACTGGCTCCACTTTCTAGGAAGTAGTAGATAGTTCATACGTTTGCTGGTCTTTTCTAAACAAAGCACTTACAATCTGCAATTTTTCACAGAGATTTTCAAATCTTAGAAATAAATTGAGCTTCTCCTCACTCGTGGTTGCGTTGGGAATCCGATCCACCTCCAGGATGAAGTCGTCTTTGAAGAAGATGTAGCCAACGATGGAGAACAGGTAGACCAAGATGAGAGCCAGCACCGCGGTGAGAACAATGGAGCGTCCATTACGTGTCACACTCTTTATTACATTCAGCAAGGTCTCCTCTCTGTATACAAGGTCAAACAGCTACAGAGATGCAAAACACACATTAAAAGGATGTACAATCAAGGCAGGACCAAAGGCTCAGTATGTAGCACATTCCTTGTAAAGTGACATGATGTCTCTCAGAAGGCAAAATAAGAATATGTAGGGTATTAATTTAGATTACATATGTTACAGTATCCCTTTTATCCCTTATAGTATGAGCAGTGTATTTTGAATGTGAAGTTAAAAAAACATGAACATGACGTGGCTTTTAGGCTTTTTTCCTCTTGCTCTGAATCCCCCATTTTCCCAATTTTTTGTATCTTGGTACTCAAGATCAACATATATGGCAGTGTGTTGATGTGGTGCATCTGCAGCGGAGCTGCTTGGACCCATGTGGATGGAAAACATCTCCAAACACTGGGATATTAAGTCTGACATGTTATAAAGCAGACTTGAGGCACCAGCACACAGCACTTAAATACCACAACAACAACAACAACAGCAACACCATTACAGCACCAAATAAGGCTACCTCTGACTTGCTAGCAGGATATGTCCTTGAATGCACCACGATGGAAAGCTAGGGCTACATTCTGAGAGAGCAAAAGTTTTTCACACGTGGTTTGACAAAAAAAACACCTGTTGCCTCCATATTTCTTAACAGTACTACCTGCCT
This sequence comes from Toxotes jaculatrix, assembly GCF_017976425.1. Classification (NCBI taxonomy): domain Eukaryota; kingdom Metazoa; phylum Chordata; class Actinopteri; family Toxotidae; genus Toxotes; species Toxotes jaculatrix. The sequence continues at coordinate 13,964,868 of NC_054396.1, read as the reverse complement.
GTCTTCATCTTGTCAGTCTGTGTGTGTGTGTGTGTGTGTGTGTGTGTGTGTGTGTGTGTGTGTGTGTGTGTGTGTGTGTGTGTGCAAAGGTGTTAAACCATGCATTCAGAACATGTGCGTATGTGCAGCATATGTGGGCTTCTCTCACCAAAAGACTGTAGAAAAAGACGTGAACAAACACCCCCAGACAGCAGATGATGAGGTAGATGAGATGGTAGAGAAACTCAAAGTCCATCACCATGGCTTTGTAGCCTCTTGTGAAGGTTCCTCGGTTCCCCACAAAGCTTATCAGGAAGATGATTTTATTACACACCTGGAAGATAAAGTCAGTCTCTCTTTAATAATTAGAATCCAGGATAATCAGCCATTCATCATTTCAATATTTAATTTCAACAACTGCTTTTGCTGAGGGCCGTAGGGCAGAAACTAAAAGTATTGACAGCAAGATGGTAGCTTTTAAGGTAAACGAGGACACAATAATTGCGTTTACATGCTCCTACGTAACCTGGTTATTGCCAGCTTTCTGGAGTAACTTAATTTCTTATATGTCATGTAAACGAGAAACCAGGGTAAGGGATTAACAGAAACCCGGTTAACAGGGCTACAGTAGATACCTGCAGGAGAAACGTGACTTCTTGGTCATGTATACGTTTAACCGAGTTTCAATTGTTTTTTTTTTTTTTTACAAGTCTGTGTGTAACTTATAATGACTTTAGACAGAGAAAGCATCATTCTGACTGCAATGGTGAGGGATGAAAGGAAAGGTCATCAGCAGTACATCCTTTTATTCAGAATAATGAAATCTAAAGTCTGAAAGAGAATGAATGATGAGAAAAAAAAACAAGATATTTTTAAGTGAGGTCATTTTTGCAGTTTAAGTAGGGTTAGTTCACACACTTGCAAAGAAAAAGAAAAAACACAACACTAAGGTCAAAAACACATCCAGGGAGACATTTGACTTCTAGCCAGCTGCACGAAGTAACCCAGTTACTGCAGTCCATGGTAACATGCTCTCTGATTTCCTGCCTTAACCTGATAACCTGTTTTTTTGTGGACATGTGAACGTAGCAATCGAGGAGAGAGGAGAGATGATAAAGGTGTGCGCAAGACTTGCTTTTGCTTGTGTGTGTGTGTTTAAGAGCCCATCTAGTGTCACACTCTCTCTAGGGTTCAGTGATGAATTTCACACCCCATTACACAGCTAGGCGCTGGCAGGGACAACTGCAGGGGAAGGGGGCAACACCACTCAGACAGGCTATGGGCTTGCCAAGTGGGCATGAGAGTGAGTGAAAGTTGAAAGAAGAACTGGAACTAGTGTGGCTGAGGTTTCTCAGTGTGTGAAAGTACATACAGTAGTGCCTGTAAATGATAAAACAGAAGTGCTGAGTTTTTGGCCTTCTCCCTCTGGGGAAAATTACTAATAAACCATGCTCTCACACATTCTCTCACACTCAGTAGAGACAAGACAAGTTTAAATGGATGGTTCACCAAAATAATAAAATAACAAAAAAAAAATCGTACTTGCATTAATGGGATCCATCCATGCAGATAGTTTTGACCTAATTTGTTCTTATTTGGAGGTATTTGCCGGAGATTTCTGCTTTCACCTCAATACAATGCATGTAAATAAATCATTTGAGGTGCTCACACACCGACAGCATTTGCCATAGGGAATATCTCCTCTGTAATTCCAATAAAAACTGTCTATGCAGTAACTTAGTGTGGATTACAATAACATATAAATAACAGAGAATTGTTTAAAATCTGGCCATACAAATTTCAAAGAGGCATATCTCAGAAGCTGTGCAATTAAAACCAAAACTAACTACATGACTAGATTGCACTGCTAGTACTTTGGATGAACTGACCCTTTAAAGGAGACAACTCACATTAAAGGCACCCAGAAGGAAAAGGGTGGGCTCCAGGCCAACAGAGAAGATGAGGCGGAGGATGGTGACAATGACCAGGGCGCGGATGCCCAGCGGCTGGGGCATGATGATAACGATGACCAGTGTTGCCAAGACTCCCATCCACAGCAGTGCAGACAGGTGGGAATCCAGCATACCTGCGTACGATAAATGCACAAACACACACGAGGAGACCAGCTGCATTAATGACTTCCACTGTTACACAGTGAACTTGCCATACATGGAATATGTAGGCATTATGTTATGAGGATGACAGTGCAGTTTTCAGCTTAAATGAGGCCTTCTCCAGATCCACAGATTTTTAACTGGCTTTCACTAACCTCTGCCTCTCAGGCAAGCCTTGGGCCTTCATTAGTGAAACTCTGAACTCAAAGAGAGCCTGTTACATAACACTCAAAAGTATATGACATACTTTTTTTGTGTGTGTGCACACTAGGCTTTAGCGAGAGCCTACCTGATGCTTCCCTTGATCCTGGGGCAAATCCAGGATTAGTGTCCTAGTCAGGGGTTTCATGTGGCAACGTGTCACTCAGGCTAAAACCCCTGACCAGGTTTGACCAGCCTAAAAAACAAGGCCACACCCAACCTGCTGCCTGTGTAACTTACCCATTTAAAAAAAAAAAAAAAAGAAAAGGAAAGAAAAAAATCACAGGACAGACGTGTGTGTGCTTTATGTTTTTGCTCTCTAAGAGCAAGGGACACAGAACAATTTCAGAAAACAGAAAAGAAAAATAAATGAATTTGTTGCTGTTAAAAAGGTAGAAAGATACAGTGAAGGAGAAAGAGAAAGGAAAAGAGTTGCAGTAGATGAGGAAGCAGAAGGGGAGTGCTGCAGCTAAGGGAGTCTTTCTCTCCTCCTTTACTTCCTTTCTTCCCACCTTCCTTCCCTCTGTCTCCTTCCCTCCTTCTAGTTTTCTCTCCCTCCCAATCCCTGTGGAGATCACATGACAGGTGCCACTTACATAACAGCCGTCTCTAAAAATACCTCAGCTGAAAGATTCATGAGGAACATGCAGGGAGCAACACACAGCTCTAGTAATGTGGCAGACTGAAAGAGCGTTGCTTTCATGCACTCACAAACTCTGCGCCTACCTCAGATTTCAATTTAATGTACGGGCAGATGACTGTGTGCAAACATCTGTAAAGTCAACGATGGAGAGGGCTGCAAGAATGCACAGTCTGCGTTTAAGCATGTGGTATGAATGTGTGGTGCTAACCAAAGCTATTCATCAAAAGGCAGGCAGTCATGCATGCAGGCAGAACACACTGACCTAGATCTCCTGCTCTTATAACCCTCATTCAAAAGCCCCAAGCAAAGAAGGGAGGAGAGCGGAGAGAGAGCAAGCAGTGTGTGTGTGTGTGTGTGTGTGTGTGTGTGTGAGAGAGAGAGAGAGAGAGAGAGAGAGAGAGAGAATGCAGGGGCACAAAGCCATAAAAGTTCCTTTTTAGGCCAAAGGTATGCTGGTGTCTCACGTGATGATGTCTTACACATAAACCCAGTTCCAAGGAAGACTGGAAATACGTTCAGCCCTTACTCATGCTGCACACTCACTTTCTTTTGTACAATCAACAATGGCAGACAAAATGGAATTTTAGTGTTCTCATTAAGTTAAAACAATGATCGTATTAATTATTTTATACAACTGTATTTGGTGTTCTGTGTTCTGCTCTGATGGCATTTCCTACACCTTTTTGGAATTCACAACAAAATGAACAAAATGCTGCATTTTTTACTACTTTTTACTCAGGATGTACAACAACTTTAAAAAGATGTTTGTAAACTTACAGTTTGTAACTGGTTCATTTTGAATAAATTTAATAAAACTTTAATAAAGAGGATTTGGCAGCTGTGTTTGGAGTGTAAAACATGATATATGACCTGTTTATGATCACCTGATATGTCATGTATGACTTGTCTCACATGAGCCAATGCAAGCTCTGTTTATGGAACATTAAATTGCACAGGGCACTCCTGTGTTTGTTGTGGTCTCCATAGTACTGAAAGTCTAATATGAGCTCAAGCTCTGTCTATGTTAGGGTGTGTCTTAAAACAAAAGTAGAGGAATTCTCAGGTCCTGCTCCTAATCCTGGTCAGGTGATTAGAAGTCAGAAGATCAGAACATTGTGGTAAAAGGAGATCAGTGGGTCATTGTTGATGCCTGGGAGAAGGATTAAGAGTCAGCTCTTCAAAGTCTGTCTCTGTGGGTGGCTGCACCATGTGATATGCCTTTCCAGATAGCTGCTTGTATCAGAGTGTGATGTAAATGTAAAAGAAAACAACTGGAAAAAAAAGATCAAAACATAAACTTGGTACAACCTGAAATGGGTGACACAATATGGCACTGAGTTGGGTTGATAATGTTTTCCTCCTTAATCTCCAGTTGTGTACTGGGGCTTTATTGGCGGCTGTGGCAATTGTCTTATCCGCACATGTCATGTCAGTACAGGTTGTAAAATTTATTAAGAGCATACTGTAGTAGAAAACCTGGCCAGCAAGCCCCTATTCTTCCTGTTTTGCATTGCTGAACGGCTAACCTTTGTCTGACCCCGTTCTCTAGAGCAGTCGGAACACAGGAACAGTGCAATACATAAAAAATATGCCTCTGTGATGCTGCATCAATACAACATCAACATGCATGAAAGAATTCACTGTAGAAAGAGTAAACATTTCATATGCATGAAAGAGTGACAGGTGTCCTCGCCAGAACTAAGCTGGTATCTACCTCATAGTGAAATGTGTAAAATACTAAAAATTACAATCACTGATCTCATGCAAAGTGAGATCTATTAAAAGTGAGAGTAACATTTAAAACAGGATGTGAGTATGGTTCATTTTGTTTATTTTTAAAAAGCTGTTCTGACTCTAAGGTGTCATGTGTGACTGACCTCCATGTACTCCCTCCAGGGGGTAGAAGAAGCAGACCAAGAGGTTCATGAGCACAGCCAGGTTGAAGGAAACTGTGCTCCACACTGATATATTTCTGGAGCACCAGTAGAGCACTGGCTGGGCTGGAGGGAAAGGCACAGTGAGACATTATAATACAGTACATCTTCAAAATCAATCACATACAATACGATTTAGGTAGATTTTGACCATAAAAGTGTAAAATTTGTAAAATTGATGCTAATTCCAAGATCCCAAAGTGTCAGTGTTTCAGATTGCTTGTTTTATCTGACCCGCAGTCCAAAAGCTAAAAGATGTTAAATGAAAATCATACAAAACACAGAGAGAACTTAAAACATCCTAGACTGTTAATAATGGATGTTAAAATGTTGATACTGAAAATAAAGTTTAAAAAGGTAAAATATGCCATTTAGACCTTTACTTCAGACACATAATCTGACTTTTAATAAACTACTGTATTTTCTGTCCTCTGCTTTTAGAGGAAAAGAAAAACAGATGCAGGGACTTTTCTCTGTCTATACCCTCTTCTCAGTGAGAGACAAAATATGGCTTTGTGTGGGTATGCCGTCTTGTATGTGCGTGAGCAAGTGTGCTCTCAGTTGTGATTCATATGGTTACTGTACAAATGTTTCACGGCTCAAAGAATGTGGAAAGCCCCTGTCTGCTTTTAGACAGTGGAAACATGCACACACATAACACGAACACACACAGGATGACAATGTTAGCCCTGCTGTCAAGTTGGGGATACGCATCATTCCATCTATTTTGCATAGCCGCTTATCCTGTTCGGGCGCGCAGGAACTGAGTTCTATTTCCAAATCACCTAACCTTCACGTCTTCGGACTGTGGGAGTACACCATAAAACGCAGACGCACGGAGAACATGCAAATTCCACACAGGAAGGCCCCAGCTGGCCCGCGGGCAAAGACCAACCACTGTGAGGTGACGGTGAGCTCATCTTTGAGTCACCGTGCTGCACCCGAACTGAGGATGTACGCCACATTAACGAAGCATCCTGCTAGAATGAAGCTTTGCTGCTACTTGCTAAATACTTTATGGACAGACTTTTCCCACCACCTCCCACTGTAGTTTCTTTGTAAGAATAGTCAAATGGTTAAGGTGCAGGGATCTTTGTTGCTTGTCATTCCCTCCTGTCTGCCTTGATACTGTCTGCTATGAAATAAAGGCAAAAAAGAAAAAAAAAAATCTAAAATCAACATGCACAAAAAGAAACAAAGATAAATATCAGTGATATCTTTTGCGTTCTGCATTATGAATATTGCTGAAATAATTAGTCAATAAACTGATAAGCTAAAATCAGCTTATCAGCAGAAAATTAACCAACAACGGTTTTGACAATTTAATTACAATTTAAATAATTTATTTAGCAAAACTGCATTGGTTGTTTCCTCTTAAGGAAGTAAGGACTTGCTGCTTTTTGCAGTTTTATGTAATTTTAAAATGAATTTTGTTCAGTAAATATCAGATTTAATGTTGAAAGGCCATCCTCATTTTTTAAAATAAATATTTTATAAATCAGTTACTCCATTATTTGAAAGAAATTCTGTCAATTCAATAATTAAAATAAATTATTTTAATTATCTGTACAAGTGGTCCTGTATTATGTGACTTAAGTAACAAAAATATTAGTAATGTGCATTTAAACTCGTGCTTGTTACCTCCTCACCCTACCTCTGAGTTTCTTCTGCCAGTTCATCTCATTGAAGAGGTCCTCTGCTCGCAGGAAGAAGTCGTTGATCTTGCTGCCCTGCTCGTCTCTCTCCGTGGTGTAGTAGACTCGCAGCTTTGACTCTGAGGTCAGGAACTCGCAGATGTTGGGGACAGGGAACACTATCTCCTCCATTGTACGGTCCTGACGCACAATCTGAACAGAGGGACACACAGTCATCTCCAAAGATCTCCAGGGAGCAAACACCCTGGCCTCTGCAGGCCCTCACGGGCCTCATTTGTGACTATTTCTGTGCAAATACACAAATAAACATTTTGTTTTATCATTCCTATTTATTTGTGTTGCTTGTGTAATTCTCTTAGAGAAGGCTCCAAGTTGTTAATACTGTTTGACATGGGTTGCGTGTTATGACCTCTATCTGAGCGGTGTGTTTGGCGTAGAACTCCAAGGCCTCATCTCCCTCTCCACTGGCCCCTCCAGGCTTTAACATCATGGACAACTCCTTGTTATGACGCGCCAGCTGCATGAAGGACACACAGTCAACAACATGTGTGTCTCATCCCAGTCTTGCATGAATGGAGCAATTCATTAATTATTTTTTAGAATTATATAATATTGTGTGTCATGCTGTGCAGTTGGGAAATCAACATGGGATTCTGGAAAACATATTGCAGAGATGATTGGCAGACCTGGTGAGCTAAAATGTAGATGTTGTGTCCAACATTTCTGGGTGAAGCAGCGTCATGTTCCTCCTCTTCCCCACTATCCTCCTCCTCCTTTGTGTCTTCGAACTCTACCTCTCCCTGCAGATAGGCCTTTTTTATCACCTCCACCTACACAGACACACACACATGCCCACACAACTTTACACATTTCACAGAATAATATGTGAAATTATTGCTCTGTGACACAGTGCAAGCTCAGTGGCTGTTGCATTGTAGCTATTAAAAGGAGCTGAGAAAAGGAAAAGGTGCACATCATTTCCTCACCAGTTCTTTAGGCCTCATGTTGTACAGGATCCTCTCAGCATTCTCGCTGTCGTGGCGGCTCTCCATGATGGCGAGCAGCAGCTTGGATGCATTGTTCTGAGAGTGAAAAAGACAGAGAGGAGGCAGAGGGAGAGAGAACTCCAAGATAAGAACTTAAGCTCTGTCAGTTTCTTCATCCAAGGAAAACAGCCAGAGACCCTGGTGCTTTAGGAAAATGCACTCGACTGCTGTTTGTCTTGGCACACGTGCACAATAGCAAGATCAGCTCAGACGAATGAATGTCCTGCTCTTATACTTGTAGCCTGTTAGTGATATTTCATCCTGCTGTGAAAGGAAACTACCGTAGTTTTTCTTTTTCGGCTTGGGACCAAATATTTGACCCGTTCCCCACTGTCAAACAAAGACATAGATCCTTCCTTGACTCCACTTACCCCAACCAGCCGACTCACCTTGAGCTCTAACACCAGGTCCATCCGCTTTTTCCCAAGTGGGTTGATGTCATTAAGGATCAGAGCGATGATGATATCAATACCATTTGACTCGTGAGTGGCAATGCAATTCTGGAGGGAGAGGAGAATAAAAGATGTATGAGAGAAGCCGGAGGTGACTTAGTAAAGTCCTACGTATTGCCTGCGGTGTAGTCACTTGTGTACCTGGTTTTCATGGCAGGGGCCCTGGCAGTACTCTGTGAGACTCTCCAGAGTTTGGTTGATGAGGGCCACGTTCTTCTCATTGATGTACAGTCCCAGCAGACCGAGACCCCCTGTGGTGCTGCCACAGATACAGTCTAAGAACTGCAGGGTCTCACACACAAGGTTGTAGTTGTTCTTGTTGTTTTGACATCGAAGGAAGTTCTGAGAAGATAAAAATGATTGGGGTTGACAGGTAAGTGTGACTGTGACAAGTCTGAACTAGATACACACTCTGAGTAATCAACCAATCAAAACCACATACAAGCACAAAGCATTAAAGTAATAGTTTGTCTAACAATTAAAATATGCCACTAACTGCTCATTCCTCTGTTACTAAGAACTTAGTGGAAAGTTTCAGAAAACAGAAAGTGACTTTGCAGCAATATTTCTGTTTTAGTCCACATCACAACTGTTGAACTTGACTATCCCTTGGGAAGACTACCACTGTGCCAGCACTGACTAACCTTAAAAATCTCACTGGTGAGCTGTACATGTTTTGTTTTTCACCACAGCTCAGGGGAGTTTTCTGCGTTTTAAACTAAACAATGTTTTGGGCTAACAAAGTAAAAGATAACAAGGCAAGTGCTGAACTTTTGGACCAACAGTAGAATTACTTCTGTAAAATTTCAACGAGGATAACGTCTCTCAGAAACAACTATCGCTGAATGGAAGTAATTGAGAGGAATGTTAATTTAACATTTAAGAATATTCATTAGAATTAGCTTTCTCAATAAGATATTCATCTTTTTTTCAAGGGAGCCTAAGAGAGCAAGAGGTGAACCATAAAAAACAACTTGAGTCTGTAGAAACTGTATAATTCAAAATTAAATAATATTTTAAGAAACTGTATGATGAAGATTGCACAATTATTTTAATTATCAAGTAAAACATCTGCATCTGGCATCACTCTTAGGTTTGCGTAATGCTCTAAGTGCAATAAAATCCTCCAGCTGCATTCTCTCTAGAGCTGATCCTAAGTAACTCAAAGCCGCCCTTCCCAGGCTCACTAAAAGAGCAAGGCAGAGAAATTAGCAGGAGGCTCTGTGAACATGAGAACACAAGAGGTGGAGCAGGGACTTTTATATATCTATAAATAAAGATGTACCAGAGAAGCCATCTAAAGTCGGATATGACCTCTCATACAAATGACAATGAAGATAAACAGACCCGGCCTTTGTTATAAAACTTAAAGACTGTGTCTAAAGTTGGCCATGAAGAAGCAAAATCATGTATGTATAGGATGTCACAACTATCAGTAAGATGAAGATTGATACTGTTGCGTAGTGTGATCTGTTTTAATGGCTCTCTGTAAAACTAGCAGGGTCTGACGCTCAGTCTCTCCCACCTGCAGGTCACGGTTGTGATTCTCACAAAGAAGCTGGAGGAAGCGAAGAATAGGCTGCATGATAACGATCACAAAGCTCATCTCTCCTTCGTCCTGGTTCTTGTCCCCGCTGCTGGGTTGGCCGTCTACCGAGGTGAAGTGGTCCTCGGGGTCTGCCTCACGCCGGTAAGAGTTAAAGGCCTTCTTGGTGGCAGACGAGGCCTCTAATAGTTGCTCTCTCACATCCTCAGTCATGACCACTGCTGAGTCTCTGGCTACACAGATACAGGCACCAAAAGAGGGACTAAGGACACAGTTGATTCCCACACAATCATCACATCATAATTCCTCTTTCTATTCTGGTTTTGCAAACAAATTTGAAATTTCCAGTTCACAAACTAAAGCTTGCCTTAGAATCTATGGGTGTTGACATCCTTATATAGAATAATACAATAGATTGTGACAGGTGACCTCTGACCTTTTTTGCGGACAGGGACGTCTTTCTCCTGGCTGTCATCATCCCTCTTCCTGTTTCCCAGGTCACTGGTATTTACTGTCACGGTGGCTTTGATCTCCAGCTGAGCCAGCTTCATACGGTCGTAGAAAACCCGGAAGAACTTTTCTGATTTCTTGTCCTCTGTCAGACGGCAAAAGAAGGAACGCTGCATACGAGGGACAAGACGAGAAAGTAGAGATTATTGATGTCAGTGTCTGCCAAGCACAGTGAACAGCACGATGCCAAGCACGATGAATACCTGGCGTCAAACTGTGATTTTAAAGTGCCAGGTACTGTGAAGGAAATGTGCAGTGCACATTTGAAACTTGATGATGATATAAAACAAAAGCTAAAACAATCAATTGATTAATCAATTAGTCAATCCCCCAAATATTAACCTGCAACTATTTTTATAAGCAGTTAATCATTTCAATCATTACTCAAGCAACAGTTTAATGGCTTAATGATGGAAACAATTACTAGTTTTAATGATTAAATGTATAGTGATCTAATGTATAACAAAAAACACCAACTGTATTGCAAAATAACAACTTTATTTTACCCTCCAAGTTTGTATTATGCAACTGATTAGCTGTTCTGAGTGCAGTGAACTGAGGGTAAAACCTGCAAACACGATGTTGGAACAGAAGATGTGGACATGGATTTGGCCTGAAATAACCTGAAGTATCCACCATTAATATTTTTAAAATTCTGTCTATGCTCGCATATTCTATGAAATCTTTACTCCGAACAGCTAACAGTAGAAAATGAATCGTCATTCAATGTGAGAAAAAACGAACTTGACCGGAGCCTCACAAAACATTATATAACTGTGGTGATTCAGGTCTGGATTTACTGTGATGAGAGGGGTTTAAACGCTGCAGTTATTGCTGTGGAATGGGGTCATGCAGAATTAGAACACTTTCGAGCCTGCGAGCGCAATGCATACACCGTGTCCCAACCCACAGGGCTGTTGTTTTGATTATGTAAGAGCTGTTATCTACTGCAGCCTATGGAGAGACTTCGACCAGCCGTAGCTGCCTCACCACACTAACGGGGTGAAAAATGACAGGAGAGGGAGAAGCCTGGCCTACTTACACAGATAAGAGAAACAGAGATGGTGGGGAGTGGGAAGAAAAAAAAAAAGCTAGAGGCGAAAGACAGATACCAAAGAGGGAATAAGGGAGTAAAAAAAAAAAAAAGGAGGAAAAAAGCAGATGATTGAGAGAGGGGAAAGGAGAGCCAGAGATAGGGAGGGAGAGAATGTTATCAGACAGTATCTAGGCCAGTTCTCAAAGTTTGTTACATAACCATCTGTCTTTCCAGGTTAGATGTAAAACTGGGCTACTGGAGGAAACAAATAAATGATAGTCACAAGGTAATTGTTTAGCAAAACCGACAAAACAAGCCTTGTTCCTCCGACGCCAGGGACACTGTCTGCGGATGTATGTGGGCGACTGTGAGGTCTATGTGCATTGGAATTTAATGTTAAACATCCTGCTAAATCTTTTCATTGAAAACTAAAAATAGTGACCAACCCATTAAGTAGCCAAACAAGAGAGTGTATGCAGCTTATTAACGAAACACAAAGCAGAGCTAACACAATTTTGAAGCCGTGTGTTTTTTCCAAAGAAACAATGACATAACTGTGTGCTTGTGCCCCAAAGCAGATTCCAGAGCCTTGTGCCCCACCCCGGCCCTCCACCACTGAACAGCAGTCCTCCTGCACGTACGCACTCTGCCAACACTCAGGGACGAGGAGATAGCAACGTGGGGAGGGGCTGCCGAGCGAAGGCCATCACGCAATAAACAACTTGATGACAGAGTGCAGAGTGGGGATTAGCTGCACCACTGGCAACCCACTCACAGCTCACAACTCACAGCATGCCTGAGGTGGGAAGGGGCAGTAATGGTCATGCCTGTCTATCTCTGCTCACATAACTCTTTCCTCCATCAAGCGTGGGCCTGCAGGGAGGGGGTGAGGAGGGGTGAGGAAGGCAGCGCACAGACGGTGAAGCATGAGGTCCAGAGCCAGGATAAAACACATCAGTTAAACCAGAGCAAACTGAGGGAAAAGGACTCTCCACCAAACCCCCCCTCTCCAACCTTTACCATTACATAACATGCACACACTTGTACAGTACAAGCACACGCAAGCTGGAGAGCTCATACGCTAATACACCCACTGACTTTTACACTCACAAAACTAGGTCAGCTGTCTCCGGCATAGGCACATGCCAATTTAGAAAGGACACACCCACATATCACACATGCTCAGCAATACAGTATTCTCTCCCAAACTCTGCAACTGCCAACTTTATTATTATGTAATCACATTCATTTTCCAGTGCCTATCCTTTTCTTACTGTCGTAGCTGTCATCTCTATGATACACCGGGTTTGAGATACTGCATTCAGTCTCAGTGTGCAGTCGGGCTCACAGGGCAGGCTTGGCAGAACAGGCACCACCATGCCAGCAGGTGTATTTCATCTTATGGATCAGGGCTAGCTGAGCTATTATATTTCACTGTGGTAGAGGTAAGTCGTTTGACTGATGGTGGCTGGAGGGGAATGTATTGGTCATGCAAGAGTTATTAATGGTTTTGTCCTGCAGTGAAAGTTTTCACTTACAGCAGCAGACTCAAAGTGTGTGGTTTTTTTTTTACAGTCTGTTTCTAAGAACTGAGCAGAGTTGAGTGGGTCGAGTGAGTCACTGAAATAAAGACAAAGCCTGTACATAGGGATGGAACACCACAGTAAAGAAAGTCACCATAGCAAACTTTCATTTTATGGCTTCTTTAGAAATGTAGGTATGGTTGCACCTTCCTGACAATGAGTCAGAAGTGAAAAACCTAAACTTTCATGTCTAACCACATTGATGCATCTGTAGTGTTTCGATGCTGGTCCTTACACACTTGGTAACGAAATCTGTGCCGTGGTATCAAGACACCATCTGTGTTTTGATATCACTTGAAAAGCAAGGACAAGAGTGGCATGATGGAGGGATGACGTTATGGATGAAGCAACACATGGTGGTCAAGTAGAGAATGGAGTGATAGCAGCAGAGGAGGATGAAGGAGGGAGAAAGGAAAGGGACAAGCATCTCAGGGGCTCCCTGTAGTGTTGAGTAAACACAGAGCCTGTCTGTATCCATGGAGACAAACCCTGAGTGGAATGAGACGGAGAGGAGCGGGATGAGGTGGGGGCGGACAACACTGAAAAACAAGGTCATAGCGCTTTCCCTTCTCTCCTTCCGTTCTGCCACTTGGCATCAACAAAGGGATGTTATGTAACAGCTATTTATACCCGTGCTCCCTTTTCCCTCTCACCCTCCCTCTCATGTCAGGCAGCACCACATGCAAACCAAATGGAGCTGCTGCTCTGCTCTTCTCCAAGTCCCTTTCCTCTTTTGCTTTACCTCTTTCTTCCCTCAGATCAGCCACTTTCCTTGTTATTTTTGCAGCTGAATGAAAGTGTGTCTACTCCACTGTAGTTTTTTTTTTTCTTACAACACCAGTGAAATGCACCTGCATTGCAAGTGTTTTGGAAGGAAACAGAACAGCATGCCATGCGTTTACACTCCAGATGGCTGACGTGTGAAATGTCACAACACAATTTACAGCTGTCTGAGCTCTCTCATTGCTGTCACAGAAAAACTGGAATGTGACTGAAATAAAGAAGAGTGGTGAGGAGTCAAGAAAGCACTAAAATGCACTGTAAAATATCAATAGTTCCTTGGACATCTACAGATTACCTTTGCATGACAGCAAAAGAGGAGTGTGCGTGCGTGTATGTAAAGGAGAGAATGTGCATGCAATCTTGAGATATTCTGTGTGGTTTATTTCTGTGCGCTATGTAGGTCATGAGTAAATAGTTAACTGTGTTACGTGAGAAACAAGATATCCGAGACCCAACAGGGAGCTGAGCTGGGTATTACAAATAAAGACAATGGCAAAAGACAACTTGTATAATCCTTGCTGTCCTTTCTTGAAGAGAGAAGTGGGCTTTTTGGTGGTTTTGAAGCTTCATGAATTCAGGTACAGTGTGCAGATGCCTGTGATAAAAGCCAGGGTTTGCTTACACCGCTGACAATTTTTAAGAATTTATCCAGTAACCTAAAGAACACAAATATTTGGACTACGTGGTATGTTTCTGACGCTGAACACAGAGAGGTTTTTCCTGCAAAGAAACCTCCTTTTTCAGGATAAACTTAAGAATGCCAGGTTGAGAGGAGCTCCAGTTTCTCTTCAATCCCCTCTGTGTTCCCCCGTCCCTCCGCCTTCTCTCCCCACTGCCCCAGTTCCGGAGGCCGAGCATGACCCAGTTTGGGCCGGCAAGAGAGCACGAGGGAGCAGGAGAGAGGCTGGAATGTTTTGAAGGCTGAGACATTCCTCATTGTTCATTCACACAGGCCTTATGTAACACAGACTGATCACGTGACTCAGCACTGCAGCAGTCGTGGGAAGCCAAAGCATTATCTCCGCCACAGTGGCTTCCTCGCTCTAATCTGATTATGCAAGCCTCGTGCTTACACAACAGCACGCAGACGGACAGACAGATGGAAAGACAGAGAGATCAACAGACAGAGCAACAGACAGAGACATGAAAAAGACAAGCAGAGAGAGACAGCTAAGAGACAGAGAGGTTAATTTGCTCAGGTTGAAGCAAACTGGGAAAGAGGATTCATTTACTTTGCCTAATGCACACGTAAAACAGTCCAAAGTGGAAAAAAATTATTTTACTACACTGTAGACTACTGACATCACTATCATCTGGCCTGGCCATTGAGACAAATGATATACTGCTAGATATGAGGGGGAGAAGAGCCGCCCTGGTAACATACATGCGGCACACTGACCCACATACTGTAGATCCTCTAGTAATGAAAACTTGCATCCATGACACAGTGTATTGTTTTTGCTGGTCCCACTGTAGCAGATAATCTACAGATTCACTGTGGGATAAGCTGACCCTTAACATAGATAAAAGGCCATTAAATCAAAACACTGCAGATCAGTTACACTAAGTAGAACAGATAAATATATAGTTTGCTCTGTAAGAGTCGAGAAGATCACAGCAGTTAAGCTGTTCAACAATAGATGGCAGATTCAAAAATGTTTTTACAGTTTTCTTGATATAAACGTGGGGTTAACCGACCTGGATGGTGGTATTTCCACCTTCCAGCAATGCAATAGCCAGGAGGATGCTTTCTTGGAAGACCCGGTCACTGGTGGTGTTCATGATGAGGTCGATAACCAGGTCAGAGGCTCCCTCTTTGTCCAGGTGACACTGTACTTCTGCCAGACTCATTTCACCACGACTGAGGCCCCCAGGTCCCCCTAATGCTGCATGACAGAGACAAGACAATAAGCCAAATAAGAATCCAGCATCTTCGGTATATGACATATGAGACTAACAGTCAAAAAGAAGCTAAAACTGCAACTATTGGCAGTAAACTAAAGCATTTGCTGGTAATTAGCAATGAAAATGAACAAATAACAAAAAAAGACAGCAGGATAATCAGCTATTTAATGTGTTAGCAGCACATTAACTATTTTAGCTGCCCCTTGAACTGAAAAAAGAAACAACAAAATAAAAAAGATACTGCAGTTCCTTTATCAAAAAGTGAGACCTTCGTTTCACAAAAAAAAAAAAAAAGTTTTTGCTTGAGTCCATTTTTGTATTTAATAAAAAGCTTGAAGCTGCAAAGCTTGTTATGTAGATTTGACACAACACTGCACAGTGCAACGTCAAAGTCAGGAAAAATACATCATTTCTTTAATCATACAGAGCTAGACATTTATTGATCCTAGTAAACATAAAGTATACACACAGTATAAATAAAGATTTACTTAAACACGCCACAAGCTCACTAAGATTTCCAACTAATGTGACGCTAACCCTGTACTAGGCAGTGTAACCACACACAGTTCATTGTACGTGACTTTGCGTGCACATCCCCCCCAAGGCCCCAGCTTCAGGGTACATATGGAATTCTCGGCCTGGTTCTTGTTTCTGCAACAGGTGCTAGGGCTGTTTTCACAGGAAGTAGCAGCCTGTCACCTAGCAACAGTGAAAAGTGGATCACATAAGGAAGGGCGGGTGGGACCACTTCCTGTGGTCTCGAAGTTTGCCAACATCTTGGTGCACATGGGAGGGATGGTGAACTGGGAACCAGGGTGATTTTCTCTCTGTCTTTCATTTTAGGTACAACAATATTTGTCCAAACATGGCAACATCTGGGCCTTTCATCACAACTGTATAATATATATAATGTGCATACATTATGGTGTCACATAATGAATGTAAATATACTGCCATTTGTACCACAGCATAAACAAGCCATTCTGGTTACTAGGTGACCAGAATATGGCCGCATTTAATCTATATGAAAATCAGACACATACCACTGGCACCAATATGTCCTGTAAAATCTATATGCTGATTAAAAGCTTCATATCAAAACCAGTGGCTCAAATCGAAGGAGAAATGCTGCACAGAGATGCATTGCTTCAGTATTTTGACTGCAGATAGTAACAACAATGACCACGTTATCAGGTAGCGATAAGAGTGTTGTGCTCTGCGTGCTCAAAGGGCAGCTCACAGCACAACTCTGGAGCTGATAACCGGCTCAGGGCCAGACAGAGTCCCATCCTTATATAACATTATTGAGAGAACCTTGCTTTACTACGACTTCAGGGGCAGGATCATTTTGGCTAAACAAAAGGAAAAGGTTTATCTAGACTTTGTCCCTTGATAGTAGTTGTAGTCATTACTGTCAGCAAAGTCATGTTTCTTTTTGGCATTGGACTTTGGTTACTGCTTCACAGTAACATCAGCTCGGCCAGCGCTGCTGAAATGAGTGTTTTCATGGCCTTGTGTGCACCAGCTAAACTACACTTCCTGCAGTAAAGAATCAACAGCAAACTTCTGTGCTGGGTGTTGGAGATGAGCAACAACAGTCACGCTGTCCCACCTGATTGGCTTTTGCCGGGTCCTACCGGACTGAGGGGGCCATTTGTAAATGACGTCAGGCTGTCCCTCCGCCCACCACTCCGATGGAAGTTGCCATAGTAACGGTTCACCAGAATCTGTCTCAGTGCCTCGCCCTACGAGAGGAAAAGGAATTGAAGGATGTAATGACGTTACGTCAGCAATGTGGAGAGAGGAGATGTTGTATAACAGGGAAACATGCATCACCAGTGATGTTTACCGTATTTTAGATCTCCATAAAGACAATAAAACACCCCGACTTCGGGAAATGATAGCCTGCCTGCCATTATGACGATGCTCAGTAATTCTGTAATGACCTGCATGTCAACTTTTCAATTTAAATATTTGATTTAAAGAATTCTTAAATTTCTATGCAGAAAATGCTTGCAGACACCTAACCTAAAGGTTATGTAATTTACCACCCACATTGTTATTGTTATCATCAGCAGCAGTGACCCTGTGTAGTGACAATGTGAGGTCCTGGTTTTCACTTAGACAGTCCTGGGGCCAGCCCTCCCACACTGTGACTCATCCACCGTTGAGCAGTCAGCAGCACGACTTTGCCGTTGTTATGGCAACCGCAGCCCATAGCTACCTGACAGACCTCCCATAGGATAAAGTGAAGGAAATGAAAGAGAAGGGTTTTTGTATGCGTGTGTGTTTGTGCGTGATTATGTGCAAATCATTGTCAACTGTGGGTGGTCCTTGACAGACAACAGTAGCATTATGTAAGCTGTGCTGCCATAGTTATGCTCCGGGGGTCAGGATTAGTTAATGTAGGAGGTGTGAAGAACATCTCAACTCATCTTTTATTGGCAGGAGGTTAATCAACTGTATCTATTGTGTGTGACAGCACAGCACGATCAGCTGTAGTCAGAGGATGACTTCCTGGTCTCATTGGAGAATACTGTCCTTTTTCTGAAGTCTTGAGTCATGAGCCAAACCTTTGTGGCGTCCTGTCTGGATGTTATCTAAACCGTCAGTACAAACCTGGCCTGTACCAAGGATTAGCAGAAACAATGAGGGCTCTGAATAAAACACCAGCGACCCTGACTTCTGGTTAGGGAAATTTAAACAGCAACTAAATACCTGCTGAACATACCTGCTTACAAAATAATGTTCTCCTCTCTGAGACAGTAATTATATATTGATGAACTTCAATCAATTTTGTTACTCTGGAATATCAATATTGGAACCGGCCTCTTTAACAGAAACACCTGAGGCTCTGCAAAGTCACTGCATTGCCAGAGACACCATTAGAGAAAAAAGGCAGAGAAAAATATAGCATGAAAGTTCGAAAATTTGGATCCCCGTGCGTGCTTGTTTGGGTGTGAGAGCCAGGTGGTTATGTCTCACAGTACTTGAAGCAGTGCAGAACAGTGATTAGGAACACAAAAGGCAGGGGAAAGGTAATGAGTGTTTTTTTTTTTTTTTTATTCATAGTATGACTGCTATATGTGTAAAATGTGTTATTTCACCATGAATCTCTGTGCAGTGAGCTGCCATGCTGTCATAAGTACCTACCCTCTTCTGGTCTGCCAACAGCTTCTCAGGCTGGTTCTGATCCAGCTGCTGGATGCAGTGAAGAGTGTGAGCACAGTGGTCCAACAGATACAGACACAGGGTTAGTGTTCATGCAGCACAGAAAAGGCAATTGTCAGGTTAATAACCACATCATGTATCTATTCAGCTGTTTTAAGTGGCCATGCAAAGGTCTGCTATTGGTGAGTTGCCATGCATTTACTACTATGTTAGAAACCAGGGAAACATTACGGTTGTGAAGGGTTTAGAGAGCAGAGACAGGAGATGTGTACAGTGTTGACTATTAATACTATACAGGACAGTGTGATTGGATCTTTGTTTTCTTGTTTTCTCTCTTTGTTCTTCATTTTCGTTGCTTTTCATTTTTCAAATTGTAGTTTTAAAAGAGTAGTTAAACATTTTGGGAAAAGCGCTGATTTGTTTTCTTGCTGAGAGTAGATGAGAAGATTGATCTGGCTCTCATATCTGTACAGTAAGCATGATGCCGAGGCCAGCAGTTGGTTAGCTTAGTTTAACATAAAGAATGGAAACACAGCTAGCCTGGCTCTGTTCAAAAGGTGACAGACTATGGCAACCAAGATTTCTAAAGCTTGCTATCTAACAAGTCATATCTAGTTTGTTCATTAAAACAAAAAAGGGCAAAAATGATAAGTTGTGGTTTTATGGGGGGGGGGTTTCTTGACCAGGTACAGTGACTTGTGCAAGAGTACATGCAAGAGAACAAACCGTCTTCCCAAAATGTCTAACAATTCTTTTAACATTTGAGGAAAAACACAAAAACTGAGCAAAAACTGAAATCACACTGGAACTGGGATGAGTAATCACAAGATGAGCCGTTCTCTCTTTGAGCCAAGTTATAAGCAAGATGAAACATATAATGATCAAATATGGACAAATGAGATATACCCCATATTTGTCTTTAAAATTTCCTTTCTCATGAGCATTCGTCTGTCTCCAAACTCAGTACATCTTTGTACAGTATGTGTTCACCAAGGGAAAAGGAAACTTGTAAAAGGCAATGCTCCACAAAAGTCGTTACGTAAAAAGACACACTAGGAGGGGCAGAAGAGGGGAGAGGAGAGGCGAGGGGCAATGGGGTTAGAGTTACATAATCACCCCAAAAGGAACCAGGCCACTAAACCAGTGACACAGAGCTGCTTACGGTGGCCATCTGTCACCAAAAACACAGAGGGCAAGAGACAGAGAGACCAGTGAAATACAAGGAGGGAGAGAGAATAACAAACACTTAGAGAGATGGTTTTCACACTCTGCCAGTTGGACTAATCTCCTTGTCAGCCAAGGTGAAGGGCATGATGTAAAGTATGTATCTACACTTGTGGGTGTATTTACTTTTGTTATGTAGGTTTGCTTCTACATGCACCAAATATATATAATACCAGGGCTCTTCTATATAATGTAATGACTCTGGTAGGTACTTTTCAGAGGTGTGAACTTGAGCCATATCAGTCAGACTGACGTCACACATCTGATGTCTTCAACTTAACTTGACCAAAAACAAAAATAACTTGCCTTTGAACTTGCCAGTGACTTATGCCTTTACTTAGAATTTTGCCTTTTGACTTATTTGACTGAACAACTCAGCCAAGCACAGAGATTAAACATGAAGCTTGTTGATGTTCGGCGAGGCTGTCGTACAGAATGGAAGAACAAGTTACAAGATCTACCTCGGTTGGTCTCTAAAAATACCCATCGCTTGCAGAATTGACAGATTGATTGATAGAAATGAGACGGAGAAGATCTGAACATTTAGTTGGGCAACATGATGCACTTTAAGCACCGGTACAAGCTAAAGAACACCCTGGATGTCCCTCATGTAGCACATCTAACATTGGATCAGTGGGGATATTGTATGGATAGGACTATTTGTCTTCAGCTTTGTGACAACACATTTACATTTTTTCAGATACAGTACTTCAATTAGTTATTTAGTGTTTTTTAGAATCGGAATGATGAGAATTTTATGTGGGGACAAAACAGAATGAGACAGAATTAGAAAGAGAAAGTGACAGAGAGACAGGTGTGAAAGAAGAAAGGGGAAACACAGAATATACTCACATAAATGCTTTGGAATAAACAGAATGCAAATGATGTAATTTCAGCACATTATATAAAACCTACACTATTGACTTGGCCATGGATCCTGTGGGTCTTGTGCAGTTTGTGGTTTCTAATATTTCTAAAATATGTCTCAAACTCGCTTTTTACAAGCACAACATCTGATAAGATTTCACCTGAAAACAACATCATAGTGCATCAGAGTTCAGCAGCAGGTCAGGGGGGTTCCATGCTCAGTACTCACGCACTGGAGGTGCAGCATCTCCCACAGGTCTGTGGACATTGCCTCACTGTCACCACATTAAACCACAAAGCAAGATGGTGATCAGAGTAGATATGTGCAGCTAATCGCCCCCAGTCTGACCACAGACACCACAGAGCAACCCCTCGCAGCTGCCACATCCGTCCTGACTATAGTGCACTCCACTAAACTGGAAACTCCCTGGGGCAAACCCCTGATCAGTCTCATACCTCTCAGCTCGACAATAGAAGAAATATATGTGCACACACATGCACACAGAGTTCATTCTACTTTATGTTGAGGTGTTTTTTCTGAAAGTGCATAAATAAACATGTGTTTGTGTCTTTGCGGGCTGAGACTGAGTCATGTTTAAACCAGTGCTGAATGACATGAAGGCTGGGTTTTACCACTCGCCTGCTTGTTATGTGACAGACAGAAAAGCAGACTAAATTAAAAGACTCTGCTCTGTCATTTTCATTGCAGATGACCTACTTCTACACCAGATGTGTAAAATGAATTTCTGTCTTGACCAGAGTGGGCAACGCACCGCGGTGGATGTGGTAGAAAATCTGTTAGGTAAATAAAAAAAAAAAAGACAGAAAAAAAAAAAGAGACAGATGTTATCCTGAAATCTAAAAGTCAAGAGGAAGATTCCTTTTCTTAATCCGTCCACTGAGCAGCTTGCCAAGTGAACAAACAGAGAGGTGAAAGGGATGAAACATGACTTTTTTCCAACATGGAGGGCTTGCATAACTGCTCTGACTTAGACCACACACACATGAGGCCAGGTAAAGAGGATAGCCTGAGAGTAAAAGCCCAACACTGTGTGTCCTGAACTCCTCTGGCTCTTACATAACTCTGACAGCCAAAGAGCAATGAATTTAGCTGATAATCACTTCCCTGACATTTAGGGGTGGTATGCACACATTGGGGAGGTCAAAAATACAACTCCTGCTATTATTTAGTGCCTTGCTAAAACTTACACTATAAAAACCCATTGCATGTGACCCATATAAGCCAAGTTTCCTGTTAAAAAAGCTCACATATTCACACTGTTTTTTTTTTTCAATCATATGCAATGCTATTCTGCCTTACTCAAAGGGCAACAGAGAAGACAAGAGCCAACTACGCACTTTCATATCACACCTACGCAAACATTCACAGCCAACTTCATTAAGTTTACACAGAGTGGGTGTGTGTTTGCATCCACACGAGAAAGGGTGTGAGTGGAAGCGGGGAGGATCTCGTGTAGTTGAGGAACTCTGTCACAATGATTTAATGGAGCCAAAAAGGAGAGAGAGAGAGGAGACAATAAATATGAAGATTGGCACATGGAGGAAGAGAAACAGGTTTCCTCCCAACTGCCACTTCTACACCAGAGCTGCTTTTCATGTGTAGACAGACAGAGATACAACACTTAACAGGTGTGTGTAGGGATCGTGTCTGTCTCACACGCTCATGCAAATAGCCCTTCACCCTCGTGCCCACAACTTGCATTTATGCACACAGGTGTGCGCACAAACACGTACACACACACACATAACGGCAGTGTGGGTAAACAGCTCCTCCACACTTTTATTGGCAATTACTGCTGAAGGTCACACATCAGAGGAGGGGCTGAGTTCCAGGAAAAAAAAAGCCTGATTCTTATGTAACCTCAGCCCAGAATTGGCAGGGGCCCAGGAATCGTGCAGCTTGCAGGCAAGGAAAACTAGGACACAGCCTCAATGACTGCCACAGCCCCTCATAGCCCCACACATTCATTTATACCCACATATACACAGCCCGCACACAGTCACAGTGCCCCCTATTGGTGCCTAAAGTAGACACAAGGGAAACACCCCACAAAAAAGCTGAACATTAACACAGACAGTATGACACTGGCACGAAAAGGAAAGAGAGGGAAGAAAGTAACATGACTTTTATGGCTTTATTATCTTGGCAATGCGTTTTGTGGAACATGCACAGATATAGAACACCAACTATATATCATTAGGTTGCTATCTTATTTTCCTTTTTTTATGAGTATTTCCTTTGTGATTTATATAAGCCTGTGCTTGTTGGCCAATCTTTTCACATCTGTTATCTGTTTTCATGTTTGTGTGATTGTAAAATCAAATGTGACAACTGGAATCAGCTGTCACATTGACTTTTACTTGATATGGTGAACACTTTGGCATGTAAACGTCCAGTGTGAGGACAGCGAGCAGACACAAACGAAGCAATGGCAGCTGGCCCAGCCAGCAAGTGACTCACCTTCGAACCTGGGATAACACAACTTTGTTGAGCAACACGCAGTCAGCCATAGTACACATTTCCCTATCTCTCTCTCTCTCCCTTTCTCACCATTTTTAGTTGATCCACATGATGTTTTATGGCCGACAGTGCAACAGGTGTGGAAGACAGAACCAGTCCACCACTATTTGTTACCAGCTGTGCCTAGAGAACCCCACTAACTACAGCACACAGCCGCAGCAGCTGTTACAGTACAGTTACAGAACAACTACTAGTGTTACTCAGACATAATAGACAGGAGCTGAGAGGAACAAGGGCATGAATACAAGAAAAGGAGAAACAACCTTAGGCATATCCATCTCATCATCAAACGCCCTGAGCTGAAAGAGAACAGAGGGTTTAGGGGGTTAGATAACCACAAAGGAAGGAGGAAGTTAAAGCAGAGGTCAGTGATACAGCATGGCATGTTAGTTAAGTGAGTTAGGTCTGTGGACATACTTCATTTCAGCAGTTTAGAAGAAATGGTCTTTTTTTGAATAGAGTGAGCAGACTTAGTGACGTCTCACAGTGGTGACTGTGGCTGAAAGAAGTTCTAAGAAGTGACTCGTCCTGTCTTGCTGACTGCAGAGGTGAATGTGACTCTAGGGACAAACCAAGTCCCTTCAAAATAAGGGTACTCTTGGCAGTTTGTTTGTGTGCGTGTGTGAGTGATGCAGCATATATGTGCCTGATGTTAAATCATAGTACCTATCATATTGCTTTTTTTGTCTTAAGACTTTGCAATTGTTGATTACGTTTGCATTTTCAGTTTAGTTACAGTATTAAAGACTGGTCCTTTATAAGGGGAAAGGTAAAAAAAAAAAAACTAATATACTGTGTCAAAAATGTACTGTAGGATAAATAAAACCTAGGCTTATTTATATTTCCTTTAAAGTTTCAATCTTCCTCATACATATTCTACATTTATACAGAATCAATCTGAAAAACATATTTCAGCAATTAGATTTATACAACATACAGTTAAGTCATACTAGTCATGACAGTTGAATGTCTCATCCCTCTATGGAAATACATGATCTCTGCCATTGGCAGCTTATCCTACCTTCTCTCCATAACCCCGGTCCTTTGTCATCATCTCTCGCAGAGTTTGCAGAACTTTGATGCACAGTCTCTCCTCATTTTCCTCCAGCAGCTGCTTGGTATGTTTGATCAGCCTGAACAACGAGATTAGTTCATAGGCCTCATTTGTAAATCCAGTTATTCATATATCAGTGATAAATTATGGAGCTATATGAAGTGCTTACTTGCATATGAAACCCCCACTCTCACACTTCTTGCGTGAGTCTGTGTTTTCAGGGAAGAGCAGCTCAGGCCGATGGAGCACGTCCACCAGAACTGACAATTCAGCCTGGACCAGTGGACGCAGACGGTCCTCGAGAGCTGACACAATGTCCTGCACCCCAGACAAAGAAACAGCCTTAGCACCTGCGTAAATGTTCAATCTCGAATGAAGTGCGAACACACACACACATATACACCGTACCTGCAGCCTCTCGATAATGTTTCTGTAGTCCCGTGAAGCAGTCACAACAGAGTCTCTGCGGGCAGCGTTACGTGCAGAAAGTCTCCAGCTCATGGCTGTTTTCTGGACAATGTTGTTGGATTTCACAAACAGGTTGTTTACTTGATTGTCCAGGTCCACTGGGATGGCTATAGCTCTGCCTTTGGCTGACAGGTACACACACACACAGACACACACACTGATTAAGAGTATGGCCTTGTGAGACAGGCATTTTTAGAAGTTGATGTGAGTGGTGAGATGGGTGCTGTATCGATCTTACCGACATCTGAGAGCACCTTTATACAGTTCTCGACAGAGCCCTTCTGGACTGGGATCAGCCAGTTACAGTGATAGACCCTGAACACTGCCTGCAACAGCTGCACAAAGACTGGCTGCCTGGTCTGAGAGGACGATAAAAAAACAAGGCAGAGTGGCTACAGATTATTATATCTAGCTGGAAGTAACTTCTCTAGTCATGAAAGAAAGAGAAATGTCCCGCATTAAAATGAAAGATACCCATCTGTCATCTACAGCACCAACAGTCTGGACCATAGGCTTTGTGTTTTAGTACCACACATACACACACCTCTTTGTGTGTGTGTGATATAGGTGACAGCACCTGTAGTGAGACCAGCATGCTAACTCAGTGGTGTTTTGTTACTTTTCCAAGAGACCCATTAATCCCTGAGCAGACATTTGCCCAAATCTAGCCAAGTGAAAATCAGTTTCATTGTACCTCCTTGGCAGAATGCTCACACATACAGTACATACAGTCAATAACAAGGCAACAAATTTTATTTTACACCCAACAAGAACCAAGCAACACCCAGCTCAGTTTTCCCTGCTGAATTAAATTACAACAAATACCTGAAATATTTTCCCCAACAGAGACGCCTGCAGCAGAGGATACAAGCAGTGAGGAAATTAAACATGCACAGATGTTTAATCAAGATGCATCATGCTCATACTTCCAAAAACATTGTTAAACATTTCAGAGCCAACTGTCAATCCTGGAGACATGCAAAATGTTCTGCAGTATAATGGAAAACTTACTTTTGTAAAAACAACGTGATCTTGTTTGTTAAAAGTGTGAGATGATAATTGCTTCTTTTGTGAGTTGACCAAAAGTATTACTATTGTCTGAACAGGTCATAAAGTTATTAACAAAGCACTGAAAATATATATTTTGTGAATAAAAGATTATTTCTGTGAATCTTTGAAAAAATGTTTTATATGACAAAAAGAGGAACTTTTTGTATGTCTACAAAGGAAATGATCAATCAGCACAACAGGATGCCAACAATCACAATCACAACTAACGGCTCTTAACTTTGTAATATGCGATTAGCTCTACCAGACCATGACTAACACAACTCTGATGAACACATACAGATGGGAGGAGAAGATGAACGTTTGTTTCCTTAACCACTCGCAATGATGTTTATCGGAAGAAAAAATTGGTATAAAAAACTCCACGGTTGCACTGATTCATTTGGGGATGCACGTGCATGAAAATAACCATAGTGGATGATTTGTGTGTAGAATCAGGCTTTCCATGTATGAGTTTCTCTGGGGAGTTACACTATTTGTTTAAAATTACACAGGGCAACTAATACATTTTCTATCTGTACTTAATTTTTTTCTGATGGCCACCTAAAGCATGACATGATTATTAAGATGGAGGTTATATGTAGACATAAGGAGAGATGAACCCCTGATGATCAACCATCTATCATCTGTTGCACGTTATCGCTCTTTCTTAGAAAAGCCCCATCCCCCCATTTTTCATTTTCTTTTAGATTAGCAAACAGCTTAATGGTTGGGGTATGGTATTTTAAAGACATATTCTAAGAAAGGTGACCTTTCACCAAGAGAGTTCACTGGACATTTTAGGCACTGTACTCTCTGAGTCAAAGGTCATGACAAGCCCATAAGGAGAGTTTATAGCAACAGATTTACTGCTTTTGCTAACATCTACTAATTGGATTTACATTCATTTAGCACATACCCTTGCTTAGTGCTTCATACAGCAGCTGTTACATAGCTGTAGTTACATACCTGCAGGCTGGTGCTCTGGTCAGAAAAGGGTGAGCTGAAAAAAGTTGTCACGATGCTCATGACTGTCTCTGTCACATAGCGCTCCAGAATGGTGTCCGCATGCTTGCGATCACTTGTATTGTTGCACACCTGGAATCCCCCAAAACACAACAAAACGGCTCATCGTATTTTAAGCATTATTCTATCTCATTTCCATAGAGCTGTGACTCTTCCCTTACCCTGCAAATATCAACCAGGAAGTTCTCAAAGAGTTTCCACATGTGGTTGGAGGTGTAGATCTCCTTCATTTCCACCTCAGTGTCCACATAGCAGTGGTTCAGGAAGTTGATATAGGCAATCTTCACCTGAAAGGTTATGATGAAGGTTAAAGCAAAAACATGGTTCCAGTCAAGGATGGGTGATAGTCAAATACAAGAAAGTTATATTAGTGGTAGTATTTGTTAAGGGTGGGAAATAAAAAAAAAAAAAAAAATCAGTAAACAATCCAATAATGACGCTTTATGGAACACAACTTTATTCACAAAGTGTCTGGTACCAACTGAAGCTGTCTGTCAGTGTCTCACCTCAGGGATGCAGTCCTCATGGGTGACCACCCGCACTATGTCATCCAGTGGCAGGAGGGAGTTACACTTGATCTCGGTGTACACGTTCTTCCCCTCAGTGCAGACAGCCAAGAGCTCCACCAGGTGAATGTGGTACATCAGAGGACTGTTTTCATCCATGCGGTCCCGCTCTGATCGCATCATCTGGACCAGTGTTTGGAAGGAGGCGCGGTCATTATAGAAGACCAAAACATCTTCGCCAGCATTCACCAGCTGTAGGAAGAAACAAATATACACGATTATATCAGGACATAAGGAGCCCGTGGCATAGCTGCTACACAAAATGAACACTGCAGAAACAAGGGGTGACCTCTGCCATGACAATGTCTTGACACTTCTTGATGAACTTGTTCTCTGCTTTGACGATAGTCTGGAGAAACTTGAGGTACTGGACGTTGCGGCCATGTGTCTCAATACAGTGGACGAAATGCTGAACCACACGCTCATTGATCTCACTGCACAGCTGGAAGTTGTTCATGAAGATATGCTGCATGGTGATTGCTTCTAAAATCTGGACAAGAGCAAAAAAAAAAGGGGGAGAAGCATCAGAACAGAACGTAGCTGATTAAGGTCAAGATCAGTGATTAGAGCATGACTGCTCACCCCTGGGTTGAGAAAAAGATTGATGTGCTTGTGCAGCAGGGCTTGGTTCTGCTGGTTTCCGGCACAGAAGTTCTGTAGGAACTGATGGGCGAGCTTCATGATGTCCTGCATACGCAAATCTTCTCCCTGGAGGTGAAAATGATGTGAAGGTTTATCCACTTGCACACACAAAAAGGATGCCACAGAATAACATTTCATAAAGCCATACCTTCTCATAGGGGATCTGAAGGAGCTCAAGGACCACCGCATGAGCCCCCATGTTCCTCAAAAGTCTCTGCTGCTGTTTCTTGCTCTTCCTACCTGACAGACCTTCTTGGACGCACAACCTGCTGAGCCGCAGCAGGATCTGACAGGGAACAGTAAGACAGAAAGAAGATGCAAGGAAGCAAGATATAAAAAAAAGTCTTTGTGCTAGGGCTATATAACATAATTTGTAATACATAACTGGAGTTTGTTAACAATACAAGGGAGTAGAATAATTACCTCTTTCACCACTCTGTAGTTGTAACTGCTTGTACTTTCTGCCTTCTTTGGTTTGTCTATGCCCCCAGAGTCTCCCTACAGAAAAACAGAAACAGTGTATCAGAGAACAAAATCTTACTGTAGCAAAGATACTACAGAGTGGAGCTTGATTCTTTTGATATACAGTATACCACACCGTTTTATGCTCTGGCTCAGTGGACAGCCCGTCTCCTGTGTCCATGCCTTCATCTGGCCCCTGCCTCTTGTACACCCAGAGCTCAGACTTCTCTACAATAGAGCGCAGCTGGTCCAGGTCTGACTTTATTTGCTTGTAATTTTCCACATCTTGGCTGGTGACCAACAACTGGACCTGTTAACACATATGTTCAGCTACCAGTTTACTGGGAACACCTAGTTAAAACAAATGCAGTCTGACATGACAGTCCTGCCATAAATCCTTTCTTCATGAAGGCTGTAATGTTCAGTTTTTGTTGAAACTGTTTTGGATATTTTGGAGGATGCAGTTTGTGGTGATGTTGAATTGTATTGCGTTATGCTGACAGGCGCATCTGTTTTTTTGCTCCCCAGCCCCCTTAATGTCATTGATGGTAGGATAAATAACAGGAACACCACTTAGTTCAATGCAATATAGTTCAACATCATCAAAAAATACATCCTCTAAAATGACCACAAAGTTGAATCAGTACTTCTTTAAAATAGTTTCGACAAACACTGAACTTGTCGTGGGAACTTTTTATTTCAAGACTGTTATATTAGACTGCATTAGTTTTAGCTAGATGTACCCAATAAACTGTCAACTGAGTGTATTTGTTGCAATATTGAGCAACTAGTACTTGCATGAATAACTGATGAGCTGATATTTTGCAAGTCATGTGGGTAAAAAGACTCAAGTGCACCTACAGTAATACAAATGGTATCCTTGATGTGGTATGAGTTGTTCAGGATACCTGCTTAAAAGCTTGCAGAACTTCCTGCCTTTGGCTGAAGTGCCTGAAGAGCAGATGTAGGGCTCTGGACACCAAAGGAGGATAGTCATGCATAGTTAAGTGGAGGAGGACCCTCAAGAAGGTACGGCCACCATGATCGTCCAGGTCCAAAGGGGTGTTCTCTTCACTGCAATCACATTGAGAACGCATTCACAATGAAACATCCCCTTTTGCGTATTTTGTGATTCTTTCTTTATTGAGACTGTGGTTACCTTCCACCAAATATCCCCTCTGCCTGCTCTTCTATATGTTCAAAATCCAAAGCCCCTGGAATCACAAGAATTTTTTTTTTGTAATGAACACAGTGCATTTCATTGATCATGCCATTCGTGTAAAATGCAGCCATATAGTCATCTGACCTGGCATATTGTTTGGTCCCTCCACTGCTCCAGTTACAGATAATTCACTCTGCGAGTTACTCTCATCAAACTCCCTCTTAAATATGGACAGCAGACAGGAGATCCTGTAGTCCAGGCGGACATTCAGTATGAACTGCGTAACAAGACAGACAATAACAGGGGTTAAATGTGAATATGTTGGGGGATGGATGGGTCTGATAAACTGTGTGTACTGTATGTACAACGTCTACTTTATGCTTGTACATGAATCAAAGGATGTTCTTGCATGTTGTTCACCTGCAGGATCTCGATGATCTTCAGCTTGGTGTCCATGACCAGGATGTCCTGTTTCTCTGGTTCAGTCTGGGTCTTGACTGTGTCTCCACTCGAGCTGTTGTTGGAAGTTGTGGGAAGGAAGCCACCTCCTCTCAAGACTACTTGAGACATCAGCTCCCCGACACCATGAATGGACCTTATCACGTTACTACCTGGAAACATGCACACACGCAGACACACACATACGCACAGATCAGCTTTATGTCCATGAAATATTTGGTTCTCCATTGACCACCACCCAGGGCGTTCATACCTTTACTCTCATCTCCTTTGTCCAGTTTGTTGAAAGGGAAAACTGTGTTCACATGGACACAGTCTAGAATAGCCAGTAGGATCTTAGTGAGTCTCAACAGGTCACTGAAGTTGTAGAAACCAAAGTAAATCAGGTTCCTGGCCAGATTCACCACCTAAAAAGGGAATGTAAGTACATTATGTTGGTTTGCCAAAGCCAACCTTACAATGTGACTACAGTACTATAATGAGAGTGTTATTATTTATACAGATTGTGCTTGACTGACCTCAAATGTAAGCTTGTTCTTCTCTTTATCTGCAAAGGGGAAGCTCTGACATACCACATCTCTCAGATAGTTCTCAACAAACTCCATAGTCTGTGAGAATCGCTCCTTAATTTCATCTTTAGATGTTCCATCGTTGTCATAGCTACAATAAAGCAAACAAGCACAAATGAGTAAACAAACAACAGAAAGTTGTTCTCTGTGTAAGAGAAATATTCTACAATTAACATCTATTAAATCTGTCCATCCGCTCACTCATCAATGGCAATCTCCGAGGGGATCTCAGACCAGAGTCGCGCATATTTGACAGGCGTAACCTGCTCCTGAGGGTCACGATCTACATGCATGTGAAGCATCATGCGACAGAAGGATGCTCGCAGGTCATAGGGCAGGTCTTCGTCCGACATGCATCGTAAGATCAGGTCCACATCCAGCTGGCCAGAGATCTTGTTGATTGCCAAATACTGACGGTCCAAACACATTCTGGCAAACAGGTTCAGCTGGTACCTGTGGTGGTATACACAGGCTTAGACTGACTGTGAAATTGTGATATGTGCTTAAACACCCCAAACATGAGCTGTTTTACCTTCACAGGTGAACCATAAAGTCATCAGCACCATTGGCTGACTCTGCTCCAGCTCAAGCTTAAGTCAGACAGGGGACTAACATTTATCTTCTTTATCCCAAAAAACCAAATGGAAAATAAAGTCCAGTAACTACCTGTAATAACTGATCACCTCCTGATCCTCCTTCTGGCCTTCCTTGGCATCCTGGGCCAGCTCCCTGATGCTCTTACTGCGGATCTCTTTATTGCTGTCCTTCCAGAACAACCACACTTCCTCTTCATCTTCCTCTGACTCCACAGAGTTCTCCCCGAGTGGCGCACCCTCGATTTCAAATCTCGACAGCACCAATCTGCAGAAAGAGTGCGTATGTTAACCTGATGGAAATATTTGGGAAAGCAACAAATTTTAACAAAAGCACTAGAATTAGGATACAAAGACTCAGAAATGATGTGATGAGCCTTGCACACATGCCAACACCAATGCAGACGTGTCAGAATATTTAATATATTCCACTAGGGCTGCAACTGACAGTTATTTTCACTACTGATCAATCTATAAAATGACATTTCCAGAGCTCAAAGTGACTTTTTCTGATATTACAATAGTCAACACATCAAACAGAGGAAAGCAATGAAAACTTAAAGATCTATCAAAACAGCAGATACATTTACTTTTAATCAGTCATCTAATCATTTTAGCACAATATCCTTTAACTCTTCTTTACACCTTTGTAGGAAATGGATTTGCCTGGTGGCTTTAAAACAGACTAATAGAAGTGGGGAGTAGTAGTAATAGTAGTAGGGGAGAAGAAGGAAATAAGTGAAGGTAGAGGACTCACTTTGTTTCTATGAGGATGTCTGCGTTAGCTGGGTCCAGCACTGCGTTACAGATGAGCTCCTGTGTCACAGGGATGGACTTATTCATTGACACACACAAGTCTGACAGGTAGTCCAAGAACCTGGACACATGCACAAACACAAGATATGCAAAATTCAATCATCCATTTCAACACACACACAAAAAACCATAAAAGATCAACTCTGGCACCAGAATTAAGTCAGCCTGCATAAAATGTAACATCCATCCAGTGTGCCATCGTAACACGGTGCCAAGACTAATGACCACACATTCCAACACATTTTTTTTTTTTAATTTGATCACCACGTTGTCCTGAAGGTCACATCGGTGCAATATACTCAAGATTTCTTTTATCTTCAAACCAAATGCTGAATGCCCTTATTTGTCCTTGTGTGCATGGATGTACAGAGGATAAACTGTGTGATCAGGATATGCAGATCACGGTATAAAGATGCACTTTAACAAATTATCCTGCATTAAATTGATCAGTTAATACTAAACTGTTTTATATTTGATTCTGTCTATTGGCCAGATCTTCGTGTACATGGTATACAGACACACAGACATTCACACAAACCTTGGCTCGCGGTTCTTGCGGACCAGGCTAACAAACGTGTCAATCTCTGCAGCAGTGATGTGTTTCTCCAGCAGCTTGCGGTTGTTATGGAGCAGAGCTGTGATCGTGTCCTCTGCCAGGACATCATAACCGATCTGTTTCTGCATGAAGCGAAACTGTTTGGCAATATACTCCTGTAGGACAGAGAGATAACCAGCTTGAACACACACACACGCAAACCAAAACAAGATGACAGAACCACTGCATAATTACACAGTAATGTGTTCAGAAGAAGTCGAAGGGAAATGCAAATCAGATTTACAGGTATTCGCTATAGCATGAGCTCGTACCACACTGTGATTTACTGTATTCGCATCAGCAGAAAATTTGATAAAGCGTCTCATGAGATGAGCTGTGCATACTGTACAGTAAATTCAGACCTTTTGTTCTGATATCTCATATCAGTGCAACTACAGTGCAAATGCCTCTTTCACTTTCTATAAGGTTTAATCTAGGAAATCTGGAATGTACCTTTATATAAACTCCAGTGGCACATATGCACGTCATACAGTGCCACTGTTCTTAAAGCAGATTTTTAGGGCCGACAAACTGTACCTGGTTCTTGCGGTAGTCCTGCTGAGAGTGACGTAAAACCCGGTAACACAGGCGGCAGATGTGTCTGAAGGGGGCATGACGCTGGTCAGCCAGCTCCTCCAGTCGTAGCATGGGCCCATCCCCACTGTCTGTGAAGGGAGCCTGCAGCAGCTTGAAGATCTGAATACACAGATAAGCTTGTGACAATTTTTTCCCCATATTGAAGTTAAAAGCCTAAAGAACATGCTGGTACAGATAGCAGGCTTGATATCCATGCCACTTTGGGTTACGATAAAGAGCGTTACAAAGATCTGAAAAGGGGGTTAAGAGGAGTTCAGTAAGGTTCAAACCAGTTCATGTTCAATGGAAAGTGTAATCTAAGGTGTGTGTTCTAAATGTTTGCTGTATTGAGACATTACCTGTTTCAGAATATTCTGTTCTCTCATGAGTTTCTGTCGTTCTCTGTTTGGTTTGTTGACCATGATCTCTAGAACATCCTGTCCATTGTTGGGAATGTCCACAACAAAGAACACCAGATCCTCCAGAAGCTTGGTAACCGCTCTGTTTGTACATGAAAACACACAAACACGCAAAGCAATAACTCGTGAGTCTCTTGTCTCCTATTTAGAAATTAATTAATCTGGCACCACCATGCTTTCTCTACCTCCTCTCGTTCTGTGTGATGGTGCCTTTTTCCAGCTTTCCAGCAATAGAGGCCAGCACTTTACTGGCATCATTAGCAAAGTCAAGGTCTCTCACTTCAGCCGGGGAGACAGGCACAATGGCAAAAGCCTCTTTGTCCTCTTTGAGGGCAGATGTGCCAATCTTAAATCAGAAAAGAAACGTACAACTTTGTCATCTATCAGAGAAGTACATCATTCACATTGGGGAGGAAGCTTTTACAGCTGACAACAGTTGGTTTCGATTTTTAATGCTGGTCACTCACGCGCAGCATGACAGGTTTTTCCTCTTCCTTGTCAATGGGTTGGTTAGTGCTGTGGACCCATGTATTGGTGCACAGGTGTCTGAGGCGCACATATGAGTTCCTGAAAACACATTTTAATATTGTTATTTATGTTTGCATATTGTTTGGAGCCCAAATACTGGACAGTATATATTGACTCTTGAAACAACTAAAGTCTGAAATGGTACACAGCATTTTCAGTTAAAGGTTGTCAATTCAGACAATAAATACAAACACTATTTGATGCTATTACTAGAACTAATACTAGAACATGAGTACTATTGTTTTTCTCAAGCATCCCTAAATTGCACAAACCCCTTGCTACCAAACTAAAGACATTACAGAACCATATATAAAGCAAAATACAAACTCAAGCAGTCCTCATTCATAACCATGTTATAACATAGGCAGTGGTGGAATAAGTATACAGGTGTTCTACCTAAGTAAGAGCATCAATACTCTATAACAAGTAAAAGCCCTGTGTTCAAAATTAGAGTAAACGTATAGAAGGATTAACAACAAAATGCACTTTAAGTGCTTTCAGACTCTTTTATTATTGTATATTTAATAGCATTGGATTATTATAATGGGTGCAGTAACATGTAAGGAGCATGTTAATGTTATTTATGGCTACAAGTATCTCAAGATTACAGTACTTAAGTAAATGTACTTTGTTGCTGTCCACCACTGAAAACAGGAACAGGTTTTCATGTTTATCTCTGATTATAGAACTCAAATATTTTTTTTCTGCTTGGGTACAGAACAGGGAAGATTAAAATCTTGTTTCTTGCAAGTACTTTGAGTATAAATGGGAGCAAAGAATAATTTTGTTTCTGAACAAAGCTAGATTGTTCGATTGGTCCATCAGTGAGAGAGTTCACATTTCCGTTTTACTTCTGTAAGTATGGTCAAGAAGTTGATGATGTATATGTGAAGCCAAAGTTCATGAGAAATTCATGCTCAAGTCTTATGCTTGTATTTTAGTGGTGGGTTGTGTTCCAACTTTAGAAGATAATCTCTTCGACTTAAATTAAAGCCTTAATTTCACTTTGTGATTGGCTCTCCTTAAAAGGTAACTGTGTCAAAGAGGAAATATGCTGCTTGCAGTGTAAATGTTCTGTATGAATTTCAGTCAGGAATGACTAATGATGATCCGAAGACTTAAACTAAAGACTATTTTTGTAAAACTAAAATAGTAATAATAACATTTTCGAATCGTCACACTCCTCCACAGCTGACCCACTGATCACTATACAATAACAGTTTTTGTTTTGGTTTTTTTTTTACACAAGAAGCACAACAGCTTTAACTCCAAGCTGCAGCAAGACCCTATGAACTCACATGAACACATCACATCTGTGTGTATTTACAACAGCTTCCCCTTCCTTCAGCTGTTCTAGTGAAAGTTACAGTATTTCTAATAAAATACTGTGAGCCTGTGGTGTCACAGATGTTAATTTGTCACAGATGTGAAAGAAATCCATTTTCACTGCAAACAAGCACAAACGCATCTGCTCACACACATACACACATGTGGGTCGAGCCAAAAGTCTCATTTGTATTTACTGCAATATATTAGTGTGAATTTCCTTATCTGCGTTACCATCATGAACAAGAACCCCACCAGTATAACCAGTGTGATATTGTTCATTGTGAGTAACAGTAAGTCACACATTCTTAACTCTTTTGCAGCCATACTGAGTTGAGTTAATATACAGTGGAAGTCCCCTTCTCGTAATGTGTCTGTTGTTTGGTTTTCAGTGGAAAGAGTGACAGACCAGGAAACAGAGCATGTCCCTCTTTACAGTCATATCTGTGGTAACACAGGTCTGAGCTGGCTGGAAACACTTCACCACCTCATTGCTATGGCCTTCCTACCTGGGTACTAGTGAGTCTCCCCCTCTTAAGGTGGTAGGATCGAGTTCAAATATGGAGGAAATGTCATTTCCATCAGGAACAGACACGAGAGTGTACATGACTTTGTCCTGGACATTTCTCAACCGGGCCCTTAAGGCTTCTTGTTCTGAGTCCAGCTGGAGAGAAAGGTGAACAAACACTTAGATTAGAAATTGCCTCCTATAACCACACACACATGCTCACTGGCGACAGAGGTTACCTGATGTGCTTGTGTGTCAAGATCAAGTCAGGCATGTCACTGACAGGGTAAACAATTACTGTGAAAAGATTTCTGGGAGTTGGCTCAAGATGGTGAAAATGAAATGCAGTGGATGAGGCGATGTCTGTTAAAAGACCTCTATCCTCAGTGGAGCACAAGTTGAATTTTCCAAGTAAAATGTCACGGTCTTAATTCAATAAGCCAATTACAGTTTCCAGAGAAGACTCATGACTCAATCGCTTCATCAAATCAGTCTGAGCTGCGAATAGATGCAATAAAAAAAATAGATATCTTGGTTAAGTTAGTTGGGTCCCATTTTAAATAAGTTGTGACAATACCTCTACGATACTTCATCTTATTTGGATACATTTTCAGGTTAATTATTGTTAGTAAACTCAGGAGCAGGCTGACTGAGAGCCAGACCTCGGTGTGGTGTACAGATGTGAACACCTTCATGCTGAGAGTCACAGTTAGTGCACTGAGCTGTGGAAAAGAACTGAAGAGCCAAAACAGAAAGGCGCATTCACAGTGCAAGGCTGCCATCTGCTGGTCGCTGAACTGCAACACCTTCTTACTCTGCAAAAATACATTCAGCCATCTACTGCTGAGAGTTTTATCAATGAGTTTACATAGTGTAAAGCATACATATTGTGACCAGTCTCAACAGCGTGGCTGGTATTAGTTTCACCTTGTGAGTCTGTATGTGTGTGTGTCTCTCTGTGTCATCATAGCAAAATGTGGTCCCACTACAGCAAAAACTACAACAGAGGTGTTTTTGAGTACGATGGCAGGTGTTAAATTAAGGCTGGGTTCAAAAGGGGTGTGGTCCGAGGAAGGACACTGAACAGTCACTAACATTTAATGGTGACTGTTACATATAAATGCTATAACCACATTGCAGATCTTTTAGCATGGCTTACTTACTGAAGAGCGGGACTCCAGGCACTCCTCTTCATACTCTGGATTCACCTACAAAAATACAAGTGTTTCACCACCTGATATAAAAAGCTAGACTAGGTATTGTCTGGAACACATGTGACTATAATTTAGTCTAAATGACTGTTTTCTTGGTCTTAAAAGCTGCTTCACATTAAGTGGCTGTGTGAAATGAACAGTGAACCTTCTAGTCTGCCTCTTCCTCTCAACACTTTTTTTTTACATGTAAAATACCTTAAGCACCAAAGGTAGTTCCTAAAATATGACCAAAATATATCAATATACAGTATAATAATTAAGTATAATTTGATTTAATTTTGTGAGGGTTGCCTTGTTTTAATTACAGACACTCAAAACACAGCGGTGGACTAACCTCGGCAGCCAGGTAGTGTCCAGTGGCCAGGTGTTTGAACCTAAACAGGCTGTTCCAGTAGCCTGCCCCCCCTCGACACGGATCATGCTGCACAACCTGATACCGGAGCACACAGCAGTAAAATCTTATCCCAGTGCATCCAATTTATTATACAGGTGCTGATATAAAGAAGTGTTACGGAACAGACTCACAGTCCAGCTTTATGTTTACTGCATTGAAAAAATAGCTACACTCTACAGCACATACCACAATCAGCACAACCAACTCTAAATATATTCTTCCCCACCTCGATCTCCCATAGGGCTTTGCTGCTGGTTGCCGAGGTAGCTGACTGCCGTCCAGTAGTGCGAAGAAAAACATATTGTTTTCTCCTGTGATCGTCACATGTGAGGAATTTCTCCTGTTCTGCATGAAATAACCGTACCACGTCACCCTGGAAAGAAGAACATTTGTTACTACCAGAACTATTCAGCTTTACCTTAAATCCAACCTATTACTCTGAGACAAACATTTAAAAAGGAAATATTTATTCTTATGGGTCTATAGCACATTTCATATTACACAGAATCCATCCACTGTAAAGCCAGAATCTATTCTAATTAATATTTACTCATAGAGTAAGATGTTTGTAGACTGGACTGACACCAGTTTCTCTAGTCTACTGTGGTTGGTGTAATGTAGAGCTGTAAAATGACCAATAAAACACAATCTGATCTATGAAAGACTCAGCTCTTATAAGGGACAGTAAGCAAAACTTACAGTTGGGAAAATATATTTTTTCAATGAGAGAAAATGCCAGTAAATTATAAAAATTATGGACATTTTTCATAAATGATTTCATTATTGTTGTATTGGACCTGCTGTATCTAAGAAGATATATCTATCTGTTGAATTGGCTATATAATGTGTGTTGCTCAAAAGCCCTAATAAAAAGTGATTTAAAAGAAGAAATAAAAAACAAGCTAAATGAGATGTTTTTGTTTGGCAGCTGCTGTGAGACAAACCCCTTTCAGGATGATCTCCTGATTGTCGCTCCATTTCATAAACAAGACAATCTTCCAGCTGGTGTTACAGTTGACCGAGTTCACCTGAAAAACAAACAATCAGAGTTTGACGTGACTGTAGTTCTCCTGGCAGCACTTCTGCACAGTGGGAGCACAGCAGCAACATTTCCAAGGTTAATAGAATAGCTTTAGTGCTTGTGGAGTTTTATTTTTTTGTCATCCCCTAAACTCAGACAAACTTATTCAAGCTCTTTCTTTAATTTGAGATAGGAGATGAGTATCTTGTCTAACTAAACTTTCATATTAATTAATTATATTAATTAATTTATAATGCATATTCATTTAAAATTTTGACTTTTAAAATGCATGACAGCCAAGGCAGCAGAAACAGTATTTTAATAACTTAATTGTTAGGATCATGTACTGCATGTCAAATACAAAACTAAAAAAAATGTTTCTACTTGATGACATCCACCATTTGCGCTTACATTATCATGCATCTTTAAAACTGGTTGCAGGGTCATAAATAAGGAATAAATGAGTTTCTCTCACTGTTCATAAACAGGAAAAAAAATGGCACAAATACCTTCAACTGTCTCAGAGTTTCTAAAAGACAACCGTGAGGCCCTCTGTTATTAATAAAATAACAGAGGTAATGTTGTTAAGTAACACAGAGCAGCTTAAGTGTTGCGAGACAGAAACAGCACAACCCTCCAAATGCAGTGTTAGCTTTATCCTACTGCTCAACTGTGCTGAATCAGGAGGGCAGAGGAACAATCCTACACTGTTTCACATCAGGCAGCTAATAACCAAGCAGAGGTTATGAGAAAAAACTCCCATGGAAACATCTAAGGAGCGAAGATGAGTTGAAGTGGCTCAGTCAAACCTCATTGCATCCTGGATTATCCACAAGCTGATGTGTGCTGGCATGGAGCGGCTGACCAGCATTCACAGGGTTCAGGACCACTTTGTCCCCAATCACCACCTGCCATCACACACACACACGCAGGCACACACGCACACACGCACACACACACATAAAATACAAAAACACGAAACATCCTGACATAAGCAAAGCTTCCAAAGAGGGACTGCAGGGTCAGTTAGATTTAAAACATTCTCACCATAATGCACATATTGAACTCAATCTGGGTTCCACAAATAACAATGACTTGTATTTTATTTTTATTTTAAATTTTATATTATTGAGTTTCACTTAAATGCATTGAATGATTTAGTTCAAATAGATTTGCTGTATTTAGTCAGGGGGTACTGTATGGAAACACAATGTGTATGTCCTCCCTAAGCAGACTGCAACACATTCATCACATACTCAACTCTGAATCCCTAACATGAATTTAGAGAAGGGCAAGAGAGCTTCAATATCCATTTGCATGTCATTGCCTTCTTACTATTTTCGGCAGGTAGGGACTGACTCCAATTTTCTTTTTGTCCAAGGTTTGCTGCTTAGGCCTTGTGCCATACCTACTCTGAAAGGAGCTTAGCAGAGAGGCCCGGTCTCTGACGTGGTTCATTTTGTCCTTGGGCACAAGCCCACTACTTTCTGCCGCAGGGAAGAGGAGTGGTTGCCAAAAAGAGCTTTGTGATCAGGTAAACACCAATTGGGTGCTGGCACAGGCCCTTCCAGGGATAGACGTGATCAGATAGATGCCTCAGACTGAGGTTTGGAATGGTAAAGAAGACCTGTGCCCTCGAGATCTGAACCTTGATCCTGCAGTCTTTACCTTACTATGATAATTTACTACTGTATGTGCAAATTAGTGACTATAGTAGTACCTATTAGTACCATAAAAATGAACATCAGCAATTGTATTTTCAAATGAAAAATACTGTGTAGTGTTCCCGCAATGCGCCATAGTCCCAGAATTATACACATGATGACTCACACTGTCCCCAATGGAGCGTAGTTTGTAGAAGGGCTGTATGTAAAACCAAGAGCCCTCATTTCCTGCAGTGTCTAACATCACTCTCATGGCATTCTTCTCTAACAGCGCAGGCAGACGTTTGTTCACAGTCAGGTATTTGTTGCTCTTCAGGTGGAGGAGCTGAGCAGAGACAATATACAGTGTAAGACAAGACAGACAGATACATGCAACACGGTACAATCTACAGTGAGGGAGAAGTGATGCTACTGGTGTACTGTCAAACTGATGACTACACTAAAAGTCATCTTCTTAATATATAAACTCTGGAAAACTTACTAATGTCTGTGGTCTATATGATGAGTGTGCACCTGTATATGTGTGCATGTTGTGGGCAAAATGTGGTCCTTGAGATACCTGCTGCAGTGGGAACTACCACACAGGTGGTCTTGAGTGTTTTGACATGTGTTAATATGTTGATCACTGTCTTCAGTTTTTGTTTTTATTTGAGAGTTAATATTGAGAACAAATGCAAAAAGCATAGCTGAAGCATATTTCAAATTTACAATATGAGATGTTGGAGAATCTGTGAGGTTAAATTATCTCCTTTGCTGGAATGTCAGGGCTATCTGAGGTTCATCAAACTTTTGTGGAAGTCTAAACAAGGTTTATCTGAATAACTACCAGGCAGATGATTTCTATTTCAGAAGAACAAACCTGAATAACATTCCCATACTGAATTACTGTTCCAAGAAGTTTTTTGTTTTCAGAGTCGTTTTGCTTCTTCTCCAAGTCAGCTGCATGCTGGTAACCAACAGAGAGATAAGAGAGATGTGTTTACAAAATGAAGCCAGAAAAGCTCACACTCTGCAACAATTTTCATCAAAACCAGCTGAATACACTTATTTGGTAATAAGTAGTCTGACTGCTTAGGTGTTAGACAAAGCATAGCAATACAGGAGTACTGCTCTTAGCCAAAAAAATGTACGCTTCAACTGAAGAGATTTAACCAAAACCTCTGAGTTACATCTCCACAGAAATGAACTAGAGATTGCAATCTTCCATTTTATGACGGTGTGGTCAGATAGCAGATTGCTTTAAATGGTATTGTATTGAAGCAGAAAGAGAGAAAGTTGAGTGTAGAGGGCAGAAAGGTAGGACAGTAGGAGTGAAAGGCATCAGGAAATGTCTATAAAAGGACCTCAGCAAATATACATAATCCCTTTGAAAACTACTCAAACTGTTTGTGCAAAGAATCAACATTTCTTTACATTCACCGTGTAGCTT
The DNA here is from genome assembly GCF_017976425.1 of Toxotes jaculatrix. Taxonomy (NCBI): domain Eukaryota; kingdom Metazoa; phylum Chordata; class Actinopteri; family Toxotidae; genus Toxotes; species Toxotes jaculatrix. Next base: position 13,923,139 of record NC_054396.1, on the reverse strand, counting down.
TGCTTTCAGTTTCACGCAAAACCAAACTGGAAAGTAAAAATTAAATCTTAGGAAAAAGTTTGCCTTGTGTAATTCTGTTCTTTCTCTTTATCCCGTGAGCCCTGAGGACAAGTCTGTGTGCAGTGCACTGGTCTGTGATGACTGCTGGGAGGTAACATGTTGTCACTTCACTCACATGAAGCTTGTTTAGCAGCACTGTGTCGGTGTTCCCTCCAGGCTTCGCTGCTTTCCAGAACTGCTTCTGGGCAGAGTAGCGGTTCATAGGGCACAGTCTGAACAGACAGTCTGCACAAAGAGACAGAGACAGAAATAAATAGAGACAAAGATCCATGTATAAAAATGGAGATAAGCACAGACAGAGGAAAAAAAAAGACATACTGTTGAGGTTGACAGACAGATATTAATGTAGACTGGTACGAACTGACAATCTATTAACCACAATGTTTAGCGCTAGGAATGGTAGATGGGTTTAAATTAAGAGAAAAATGAAAAATACGAAAAAAACTGTTGTGATATTAAGCTCTGAGTGAAGCTTACAAGCATTACAGTGTGAGAAACAGGTCACAGCCACAGCTAAACATAAACCAACAGACACTTAAGGTCTGAGTTGCTAAAACAAGTTGAAACAAAATGTTCAATAAACACAGAACCTACAGTATAAAGAAAGATTAAAAAAAAAAAAAACAGACGACAGGCTGAACTTAATAAATGACACCTTTTTGACATGTCCGGTGATATAGTCAAAGACTTGAGAACCAACAAATATAAACACACACACACGCACACGTGTGTGCTCGCACTTCAAACGCATATTCATAATTCTCCTGAATGGACATCAAAGAGTTTTGTTAGCGAGGAGCAGTGATGTGTTTGCACGTGTGTGTGTGTGTGTATGTGTGTGCGTGTGTGTGTGTGGTGTGTGTGTGTATGGCTATATAGAGTGAGGAGCAGTTTGAATTTTAAACCATTGAAGTGAGGACATTTTGCACGGTCCTCACTTTCTGACAAACCTTAAAATGCTTCAGTTTTAATGGTTAAATTTCGGGTAAGGGACAAGGGAATGCATTTTGTCAATGAGTGTCCTCACAAAGACACATGTAAGAGTGTGTGTGCGTAGTATGATGTGGCAAAGCAAAAAGTCGTGGTCAGAGAGAGTCAGAGTTTGTAACCGCAGGAACAATGAGATGATGCTGCTGGCAGCAGCAGCCTCTGATTGTACTGCTCATTTTCATAGATACTGCAGAAACTCATCAGGAGGAAAGACGGTTCCTCAATTTGCATGTGGACACAATTTTAGCATAGCAGAGTTCCTCTTTTGTCCCAGAAGAGTTTCTCTTCTGTAACAAGCTGCACAACAACTGTAACTGAACCACACAGAGACTTTCACACTGGCTGAATGCTTAGTTTTCAGTCAACCAATACACATGAGCTACTATGACAATTTTCCCTACAGAGTTCAACAGTTGTCCACCGGCAACTCCTCCCTCTGTGTCCTGGCTTTCCTCTGACTTCACCTCTCATCAGACCAAAGCTCTCTTTTCTGAGAAGGCAAAAAGAGGAGAAAAAAGAACAATCTGTCCATCCTTTCCCCATTCTCTCTCTCTCTTTTTCTCCCCCTGCTATAGCTGCAGTAACATGACCAAATAAGGCCAGCCAAGGGAAGGGGAGTGGGATGACAGAGGGAGAGAGAAGAGGGTGGGAACTCCCTATCGTCCCCCCTCGATATTCTATCATCCCTCCTTCTTCTTTCTGAATTCCTCTAACCATTTCATCCACTATTCTCTCCCTCAGAGTTAATGGTCTCTATCTCCCAAATCTTCCTCTAGCCACCCCCCGCCCCAACCCCCACCCCCCGACATCAGATATGGTTTACTTTAGCTTGACCCAAAAAACGGTTAGAAAAGCAAAGAAAAGGAAGTGAAAGAGAAATGAGGAAGGCAGGACGACACTGAAAGAATGTAAAACAGGGAGAGAGAGAGAGAGAGAGAGAGAGAGAGAGAGAGAGAGAGAGAGAACAGAAAGAGGGTGAGACCTAGAGATAATTCAGTGATAAAAATGGAGTAAATGTGTATTTATGTCCCACATATGTTCACACGAGTAGAGAGAAAAAAAAAAGTTGACTAAGCTCTCACAAGAACTTGCAAGTGTATAAGCCAACTGAAAGTGAACACACGCACACTGGAAGCTCCTGTCTGACGAGTGAGCTGCCCTATAATTTGACATCACATTCTAAAGACACAATCACAGCATGTCATATGAGTACCGTATGTGACAGATGATCAGATCACGCTGAGGGTTTGCCTTTAATCACAGTCAGCTGGGAAACATGTCACATCAGTAATACTGAAATCTGGAGAGAGAATTCCTTGTGGGGTCACTGCACAGTAAAAGTGGTGGTCCAGAGGGCAAACTCTGTGATTCATTAACATTCCTGCAACTTAAAACAATCTTTGACTACCACAACCCCTACCCCATAAACATGACTGTATTTAGCATAACAACGGTCAGAAAAACAAGCAATCTTTGATATTAGATGCCTTATGTTCATTTATAAATGCTGACCTACAGTTATGTAGCATGCTGGTAAAAAAAAAAAAAAAAAAAAAGGATAACCAAACTGACCAATACCACCAGAACTGATAGCATATTTTTGAGCGAGTCTCATGTCAATCAATACAAGTCTCAAGTCCTTGAGGGCAAGTCACAAGCCTCATGAGCAAACCACATGCCAAAAGAAAGTCTTTCACTTCTCTGAATGATGAGCATTCAAATGAAAGTGGTACTAGCACACCCTTCTTCAAAACTGTTATTTTTACAGTGCTGAGACCAAGTTCTTTCTTTGCATAAGCTTAACTACACTACAGGTCAACACCAAAACAAAAAAAAGCAGCCAACATCACTCTCTGACCAAAGACCAGACAACTAAAGTGCTCTACACGTGCAGGAACATGAATTTTGTTACCTTCAGACAAGGTCTGTGTTGCTATGGAAGGTACCTTTGTTTTATTGTTTCTTATTGTTTTGTGGTGAAACTTTAGACTCAAAATACAGATATACATTTAAGAGGATCAAGTAGATTCTACTTAGTAGAACATGCTTTTTGGCCGCGGCAACCATAAAAAGTATGAAAGGCTATTGAACCAACTGCAATGCCTTACTTTTTAAGGAAATAATATCAGAGAGCAAAATAGCCACAATACTTTGATACTGTTAGAAAAGCAACAACATTAGCAGCCTTTGGTTAGATGTACTGTGTGACAACACACAACTGAATAATTCACAATGGCACGCAATTTAGTGGTCACTGTTTAGGGCAAAACTAGTAAAGACTCTGAAACTCAAATTTCCCAGAAACACACATTGTATAATACTTCTACTCTGTTAAATCAACAGTATCCTCAAAGATCTGGTTTGTATAAACTGAGATTCTCTCCAAGGTTCTTATCCTGTTAGAGAAATTGTAGAGGAAGCAACTAATCACGTGTAGCGCATCTCAGACAATAAATGGGTCCCCCAACAACAGCTTCCCTTGACCTCTCCTTGCTCAAAAGACAGAACTGTTTCTGGTGTTTTTAGATGAACCACCCAGCTAGCCTGCAGTGTGTCTCTGACAGCAACAGTGGTTTGGGCAGACAGCAGATAGGTGATGGTAAGGAGTTAATGCTCCAAAGTGAGGTACGAATGTTATGCTGTGCATCTGCAAGCAAAACCACGAGGAAACTAGGATAGGAGACGAGACAAAAAATTAAAAAACAACCCAAGAGTTGCAGATATGTAAAGCAAGGACAAAGAGACACTTTTATTACTTTAATGGTTATCACATGCTGCTGGTTTAGCGAATGATAATGTAAGGCTACTAAAAAAAATGCAGATAAAAAAAAAACCTCTTGTTGTTCCAACAGCTTTCTGTACAAGAAAGGGATGCTTTGATGCCCCTCCCTCGTGCTTTGTGTCTGAGCCTGAGCCTTTCTGAGCCTGTATCAATCAAATTTTTTTCCACATGTGATTTACTGGTACTGATCAATGAGACTTAAATATTCATCCCCCCTTTTTTCTGGGCAAGTTGCTCGTGCATCTCAAGTGGAGAAATAAATAAAGACTGACTTCGGCCAAAGTCAAAGTCATGTGATGGCTTGTGCTCATTCCATGACCCTAAAAACTGCTCTTAGATGCTCATGGACTGAGTGTTTTCTTGCAAATGATGGATATCATTCTTCAAAAACTAGTCAATTATCAACATACATTTGCTATCAATATTGTACACGTCAATGTTGTTGCATGAAGCCTATACATGCATTTACAGTTCAGCTTTGAGAGACAGATTTGACTGCTGTGAACATTTTGCTGTTGCAACACTAAACCACGCAGACAATGTCTTTTGATTAAAATCAGATTATGGTGATTGATGATTCAGTATAGGAAAATTAAAAGAGGATGACATATGAACAATGCACCATTCAATTTACACCAAGACTTCACCGCACGACAAAAAGAACAGCAACCATAGCAACTTCAGATTAGACAACTGGTCCAGCATTCAAAGGACTGAGGGATGAAGTATAAATCACAGAGATCAGTGATGAAAAGAGGATTTTTTTTTAAACTAATACAAAGCAACAATACAGTGTTTTCTCTGCCTTAGATGTTCTGACTGTTGCTCAGTGTACGCTGCTGAATTGTGTGTAGGTGTGTAACAGTATTTCAAATGCTGTCTGGGTGAAATACAAAGCAAGCCTGCAGTGTCCTGATGTCTCAGCGTAACTTACAAGTGAGAGTGTGATTGTGTGGAGGGTGCTTATGTTTACATTAGAAGGAAATGTTAAGCATACCTCAGCAGTGACAGTATAAGGCCCAGACTAGTCTGGCATTGTGTCCTTATAGCATCCATTTAGCAGGATTATCTCTGCACAGCTGCGTCCCTCTCAAACAGCTGAGGAGCCTCCCAAATGAGGAGGGGCAGAAAAGCTTTTGCACTGCTAAAGGACACCCAGAGGACTCAAATTAGAAGTTCCCAAAGAAGTTTGGAGGAAAAAACTACAGATATGTAAGCACACTCAGCACTCACGCACTCCACTGTTTGTTGATGTTTAAACAGGGCAAAAACCTGTTTCTTTTTGGTTTAATAATGTTTCACACTTCTCAAGAATTATCTATGGCAGCTTTTAATACTTCCTCATCCGACCAGAGGAACAACTCGTACCACGTACAGGACGTACTCACATCACTCTATTTCCTTATTATTGTAAAGTTATTTAAGTTATTGATTTCTGTTATTTGTTGTTGTGATCAGACAACATCAGTGTGGCACTTCATCAGAAAAGGCAAGTACAACAGGAGGGACCTTTTTTTTTTTTTTTTACTGCAGATATTTTAGTATATACTATAGTGTTCTAAAGTCGCCCTTCGATTTGCGTATAATGGTGCAACGTATGGCATCATTTCCTGTTGCTTTCTTCTATCCTAAATGAAAAAAAAAACAAAAAAAACAGTACAATGTAAATATTTTACTGAAGACAGTTTGACATGTCACAGTAGGACAAGCACAGATATAAATCATGACATTAATGATGACTGAATTCCACTTAGCTGCTTCAGTTTCAGGGTCCTGGTATTGTGTATGTTGTATCAAACTGGGACACACATTTGACATATCACAGCAGACAAAAAGCACAAGGGGATGTAATAACATTAGTGATGGCTCACTGGGATAGACAGAGCCACAGCTCTGAACAGAACTGACACAGCTTGATGGAATGCAGCTATCGTTCATTTTATTAATTAAACCTGTGTTTGACAAGTCATAATGTCTACTGTGAATAAAAAAGGGACTGTAGATAGATTTGTTAAGTCAGTTGCAGATGTCCTGATGTGGCAATGCCAAATTAAGTGTTGCCATTTTAAAGGGCTACTCCAGCAATTTAGCATTGCACTTCTATGAAGCTGAAGGACTTGAGAGACAGATTAAAAAGAAGGGTCAAAACAGAAGCAGCAGGGCCTGAGATATCCTGACTTTTAACCCATTGTATTGTGCTACCTTCACCTCTTCCTGCCTCTTTTGGTCATGACCAGCTGACATTTAAGAGCACTTATAGTGTATCTTCAAGTGTGCTATAGAGCCAGTATCTCTTGTTTTAGCCACAACTTCATGTTTTCATGTTGCGTTCTGTTGCACAGATATTGAAAAAAAAAAAAGAAAAGGTTAAGGCAGGTCAAAATTACTGCAACATATATGTCCGACAATTAAAAGATTAACAATTAAAAGAACAATTTGGTGAAGGCGTTTAGTGTCCTGCAGTGGGTCAGATTTAGAACAGGACTTTTCCTCTGAGTGAACAGTACTGATGAGTTTTATCAGTGAGTCGAGGGAAAACTGAGCGTGGGAGGACGGAAGATTAAATGAGGCAAAGTGATTAGTGAAAGCCTTCCTGTCTAAGTGAGCCAATAGGCAGCTGCTTCACTACAATCACACGTTTAGTGCCAAAAATAGTTGTGCAAACAATTATAATTAAATCTACAAAGAATTCTGATCCTGAATGATAAAAATTCTCTCTGGTCCCTTAGATACAGACATTACTCTCCAAGTCCAGACACGATACTAAGGATGCTACTATATCAGAATAAATTTCATAAATTTAGAGGCCTGTTTACAATAGAGAGAGATGAACACAATGATGCTAAGTAAACTGCAAAATAGATGTTTATGTTTGGGTGGGTGGCGGTCCTCAGGGTTTGGATGGGAACCTACAGTTGTTAGACAAGTTGTGACACTGCTAGCATGTTTTCTGCCCATTCTTTCCAACTCTTTGTGTAGGCCTAGGGAATCGTCCATGTCTTCTACACACACAGCACCAGAGATAAAGAGACAGAGACTCGTCTTTCATGTTCCTGCAGGCGTGGAGGTATCGGTCTGCACTCTGTGTTTATCGTAACCTGTCCTGGGACACCAGACACCCACTAAAGAGCTGAACTATGTGGGTCACTGCTAACATCAAAGTTTTATACTTTCTAAATAGAGTACAATCTTCTTTAAACCCTTGAGAGAGCAGATAGCATCCGAAATTCAAAGTGTGAGAGTGTACTCATGGAACACATGCTATCTAACACAGTTCAAAGCCAGACTGATAATTTTTAAAATCAAGCTGATTTACACTGCAAAAAGCCAAAGGATTTGACATGTCTACAGCCATAAAAGGACTACAAAGCAACAGTGTGAAGTTTTTCGAAACCTATATTTTTGTGGTTGCAACTAATGCTGTCATAGATCAATCTGCCAATTATTTTCTCAATTAATCATCTGCTCTACGTAATGTCAGAAAAGTATAAAAATGTCATTGACAATTTCAGAAAGCCCTTAAAATACAAAGTTAAAAAGACATTAAAAATGCATGAAAATGGCATGCTTAGCTTATATAGATCCAAAACTGTTAAACTTGTAGAGGAACCTTTTGACTTGAAATTTAAAACAATGCATAACAAGAATTTCCTCATACATGACTTCTTAGGAAATCAAACATTATTTATCTACCAAAGGTAGATAAATCAAGTATTTGCTCAGCAGGATCAAGACAAGGTAATACTTTTCAGATTTTGTGCAAGAACCTGTGGTGTGTACTACAAGAACATTCAATGCACTCATACTCTGTCGGGTAAGGCCTCTCCCCAGAGATATAGACCTCCAGCCTGAGAACTGAGGGTCATGAGTTCTACTTCCTGTATGAGAGCTAAATATAGTGGGTTCACCCAAAGAGGCATCTCAAGGCTTTTGTTTGGAAAGCAGCTTTTTAAGTGTGCTGTTTTCCAACAAAGCAACATCAGAGCTGATTCTCTCCATCTGTCTCTACCTCCACCACAGACGAGGTGCGCGAGCAAGCACACACAGCTATAAATACATGCACGGATGCAGAAGCACGTACGCGCGCACAAACACACACACACACACCATTAACACTGTCAAAGGCAGTCCTGTTTGAAGTCCAGTGGGCAGAGATATTGTGGCTGTCACCAAAGAAACACAGCATAACACATTCAGCAGAGTCTCTCACAGAGCCCACAGTATAAACAGAGAGCAGTTAGTGTGATGATGTCAGGCCCCAAGAGGACAAGGGGAGTTGACTCTCTCTGTCTCTTACCTCTGAACTTCTTTGGAGGGTTGTTGAGGTCCCCCGCGTCAGGCTGGACGACGCAGCGGTCATCCACCAAGCTGTGAACATAAACACATAAAAACACCATTAACCACATGCAGGTAGGGTACAGTACACACACACTCCTGACAACCAGTCAGCTTGTGTTCTGTGTTTTGGATATCTGTGGTTTTTGTGTGTGCGTGCGTGTGTTTTAATCCATTGTGAATATTTTTGCAAGTACATTATGTAGATTTTGTTTCATGGCAGATAAAAGCCAACCCCTGATGACACAGACAGCCGCCTGGTTTTCATAATAAACTAAGGCTGAAAGTAATGATTATTTTTGTTATTCTGGAGCTGAAATGACAGGTAGAATAATCAACTATTCAATCCACATAAGGTTAATCTGTAATCATTTTGATGATCAGATTTAATCAGAAATGACAAAATGTGTTTCCTTAGTCTTCTGTGACGGTAAATTGAACATGTTTGGTGTTTAGAGTGTTGGCCGGACAAAATGAGACCTGTGTGGTGACATTTTACTGACCAAATGATTAACTGATTAATGAAGAAAACAATCAGATCATCCAATAGTTAAAATAATCAAATAATAATTAGTTGAACCTTTAATTCCAGCCTGATCCCTCTCTGAATTATGTTTTGATAAACTGATTGTTTAAAATGAACTGAGCTGAATCGAACAGACTGGAATGACAGACAAGCAGTGAGTTTAAGCTTTGGCATATTTGCTTGATAAATTACTTAAATGATCAACTAATTATCAAAATGGTGTTGATTAATGTTTTGCTAATCGATTTAATCAACTACTCAGCCAGAATTCTCAGCATGATAATAAGGTGTCACAAACAGACGTATTGAGATGTATTGAGACTGTTGTTTTACTCCTGTATCCGAGCTGTTGAACGCCACTGCATCTCTATATAATCTCTTCGTATTCGTGTGTGAGCTGGTTTGTCTGTGTTTAAAAAAAATTCTCTGGTGTTTCCCAGTTTCATTCAGAGCTCTCACACATGTTTACTCTCCCACTTCACACAATAATGAAATAATTCTGGATTAGATGACCTATCGGCAAGTTGAAGTTTCTGGTGACAAATTTAGCTTTTACTGGCTTAGAATAACACTTGTCTGGACACCGGCCAAATCCCACATTCATTTCAGGCGTTTTTTCCCGGGGGAATGTCTACAGTTGTCCAAACAGACCTGTCCACTCCTCTCTGTACACCTCAAAGAACAAGGTTCTCCAGACTTAGATTAAAAAAAAAAAAAGTTGAAATATGTAGGAAGAAGAAATTATACAATATATGTGTGTGCTGTCATCTGCATGCATATAACTTGCTAATCCCTCTTGTAGTGGTCAGTGATTAACACGAGTTTAATAGTTACACATCTGAACGAACAAGACATGCTGCAGGATCAGAGTACAAAAGCAGCATTTTTAACATTTTTCGCCTTTAATTTGCTCACAGATGCCCCACTCCAGGGACCAAACAGGAGCCGAGAATGCTGCTCAGCAGGACAAGTTATAATGCTCAAAGAGTTTTTCTCTCTTTTCTCTCTTCTCAGTACAGTTTCTTCCTCTAAGGGCAGAAAATTTGGAGAATGCTGCTGTGTTGGTGGTTGTGTGTAGCTCAAAGCCAAAACTGTCATGGCAGTTGTAAATACGTGCGCTTGTATGTGTACGAGTGTGTGTGTGTGTGTGTGTGTGTGTGTGTGTGTGTGTGTGTGTGTCCATGGGATGCACTGGAACTCGAGAAAGGCCACAATGTCTCTATAGTGACTCAGTCTTTGCTGTAGGCCATTCCATTTTTCAAGAGAAAGGGGGGTGGAGGGGGAGGTCCTGGATACTGAGCTGACAGCTGATAGCATAACTGATGCTAGACACCATTTACAGTACCTTTATAGAGATATCTTGTGGTTTCTACTAGCAAAGTCTTAATGCAAGCTTTCTGTTACTGCCCTGTTTATATTCAGAGAAGAAGAGGAAAGGTTAAATGCAAGGTAAGCTAAAGGACTCTAAGGTTAAAAATTCACGATCAAAGCGCATATTACTCTTAGAAAATCAGCAGCTGTTCTATTGTGTTCCAAACATGATGTAGATGAATATGAAGGAAAACCACACAATACTGCTTCCACTGTGTGGGTAGAATGAGTGGCTTGTAAATAGAGATTTACCATTGGTGTTGAGTATCGTACACAACACCACCTCAGCGTTTCTTCCTCTAACTGTGCCCTTCACACCCACTCCTGCCATACTCTCACAATCACACAATCTTTATCATTAACTGTGCATTTGTTGCCCCTACATTTCCGTTTCTCCCAGCACTAACAGTGGTGGGGTCAGCTGTGGTCAAAGCACCTCTTCCACCCAAGGCCACCCTCTGTTTTGTGGGTGCCTGTGATGCATGCAAACAAATGTTCATCAGTCGCACACATAAATAGGATGAGAAGGGAAAGCTCTTTCTGATCGCACCAAAATTTATGTCTAACTAAATCTACCTTTATAAGTGTGATTTCCTTCCCTCCAAATGTTGCTCAGCTTGCAGAGAGAAGTGGGAAGCAGGCTTATACACACAATGTTCAGCCAGTGAGATGGACTTACCCCAGGGTGCTGATGAAACCGTTGGTGGATCCCTCTGCATACAGGGAGCAGATGTCCCCAATATGTAGGAAGCTGGACATCTTATCCGACATGTTGGACACACAGTAGGGAACACCTGCAGCAGAAGAAAGAGAAGAGGTCCAAATTTCTCACTCTGTGTTCTGCACATTAGAAATTTAAGTTTAGAAGTTCTAATCCAAAAAAAAAAAAAGCTGAAACATCCTTATGTTGACAGTGATCTCCAATTACATTCATTTAGCTTCACCTGCGTATGCAAATATGATGAGAGCAATATATTCACCCAATATCCATACGCAGACTCGTGCAGCTGCAGAGCTCCCAGTTAGGTGGCAGTGCGAGTTTTAAATGACAGTGTTTCCTGAGAGAGGTCGCGACTACACTGAAACCACTGTCTGTCTGTGTGGATTTGCATAGCTGCAGGAAAAAAAATTCTCTGTTTGGTGCAACTGTAACCTGTTTGCATTAGTATGTTGAGGCTCAGGACTCAACAGTTAATGATTAGGAGATGCAGCTATACCAGGAAGGCAACAGGTCATCGCCGCAGAAGAGGATATGTGGGCACTGCAGGTTCACCACTCAGGTCATCTGCCTACTTTTGAAGCACTACCTCTCACTGAGGTCGATTAATCATTTTTAAAAATGAACTATTTACGGCGGATTTGGCGGCCGACTGCTGTAAGCTTAAACTAATGACATAAATGTGGAAATTGTCAGCTATCTTGCAGAAAAAGTGTCGCATCCTCCTCGCTGCCCTGTTTTCTAACCTCAAAAAACAAAAACAAAACAAAACAAAACAAAACAAAACAAAACAAAAAAACCCACGAAACTTGAATAAGCGCGTCCAGCGATGGCAGGCTGTCATTTTACACGGCATCCGCAATCACACCGTGGTTTTAGACAGCAGTCCGATACATGTTGTTTTGGCTTTTGTTTTGTTTTTTCTTTGGTCACAACTGTGTAATCGAGTGCATCACAAGCATCGGTCATGAGCCGTGAGCGTTTTGTTAACCATGTAAGGAGAGCGGACTAAAAAAGCTTGTTCTCCGCTGCGAGGAAAAAGAGGAGATAGAGATCGGAAGAGAGGAAGACAGGATGGTAAACTGAACAAGTTGTGCGCTCAACTTTACCTCGGCTGTGGGAAACGCTCGGTTGTTCAGGTTTCTGTGGAGCATCTAAGATAACATGACTGTGGCTCTCTTCTCCTCTCCTATCCTGTCGAGGGTGAGATCCAGCCGTCAGCGACTGCAGTAATCCAGGGTTTCTTTCTTTTTTTTTCCTGACAGCTCTATCACCTTTCCGCGCCTGTCGGTGCTCCGGGGCTGGGCTCACTGAGGCAGGCAGCGCGCACACACACACACTGGCTGTGGCTGAGCTGCTTTGGCTCGCTGCCACCTCTTCTTCTCCTCAAGCGGCCGTAGTGTTGATAGCTGGGAAATGATGTCCATGTGGTCCCATCCTTTACCACCAAGGGAACCAGAACTGTTATTATCACCACTGCCACCCCCACTGCAGTGCTTTGATTTATTTGGTGCAAAAAAAATAAATAAATAAACTGAAATAAACTGTCACACAGCAACACATTGGTGGTTTTGGTTAAACACGTACTTGAATAAAGTGGGGGGGGATATACACATTTGCAATGTGTATATGTGTATATACAAATATGTGTGGATTAATAGAAACATACAGCAAATATTCACTTCGGGTAGGAAAGAGTTAGGTTTGGGTCCTGCAGCCAGCTGACTGACCACGTGACTTTGCGGAAGTAGGAGTATCAACAACATGAGTAGGGCTGGAGCTTGAGCCGCTTCTTGCAAGAATGGTTCGCTGTTTTGTTTTGTTATTCATCTTTGGGTGTGTAAATAAAGTTGCATGTCTTCAGAGTTCATGCGGGGCCGAGCAGGACGTCGCGGCCCCGCAGGGAGCAGCGGGCTGCGGCTGTGAAAACCTGAAGAGAGCCGCTGCTGCTGCTGCGGAGCCCGTGGAGGACAGGAGGACGGCTTCAGGAGAGTCAGCCGTCAAATACTCCAGAGGCGCCAACGAGAGGCTGCCTGAGGCTCAGGAAGATGAGAAGAAAATACAGAGTAAGGTGAGCGGGGTCTTCTGTCATGTGAACACCAATCAACTTCCTTCTTTGCCTTTATTGGACAAGAGAGAAGAGAGGAGTGACCACATGACCACGGGGTTTGGGATTTTTAAATGCTTTTCTGAAAGATCACAACTTTAAAATAATTTAGTTTCTGAAAAGCTGCCAGTGTGGTGACTTGCTGCATGTTGTGACTGCTCTTGCAGTACAAGTTTATATATATACTTTTCCCAAGTCTAGTCTTATCCAGTAAGTATATTTACTTGGCAGTTGCCCTGCTAAGTGCCCATAAGCAAGACAGTATACTTTATCAAACAAAAGGGCTCACATTTTAAGTCAAAAGTTACTCCATAGCTGCTATTTCACAGGTTCCCCCTCTTTAGTTTGGTGCACAGTAATTTGGGCCTCCGTGGATCATGGCGTGAATATTCTGACTTTGAACAGAAAGTGGGGAATTTAGTGAATCCATGGCTCTACATTTCTGACAGACTAGTCTCCAACAGTTGCTTAAACCTGCTTTTGTTTCAGACTGTTTCAGAGAATGGCCCTGTGATTGATATAAGCAGACTATTGTCTTCTATTTCCTTGTTCACCCTTATTCTCAGAAAGCGCAGTGTGCTTTATGCTCCGCTTAGTCAGCAAGTTCTACCTATGAGATGGTTATTTTTGGCATTGATTAAGGTCTCAGTTAGGGTTTTGGCAATCCCAGTGAAGAAGTCTGACTGCTTCTCAGTCAGCTCAGGACATGGAAGTTCCCTTTGCCCTTGAAAACCTCAGATAATATTACACGACAGGCCCTGTGCAGCACACAGGTAACCAAAGATAGGTGATATCTGGTGTTGCAGTTTAAGACAAACTGAAAGAAAAATAGCATTGTTCAAGAAATGCTTAAGAAATGCTTGCCAAGTTGCTATAGCCAATGCACCTTTTTCTTGCTGTTGATATTGCATCCTAATTGTATTATGTACTCTCTGAGCTATCTTTACACTCAGATGAGATTAAGCTGCCAGCCTTTTCAAAGATTCATAATCCTTTTAATTCTGTAACCTTCTTCCTCAAACCTTTATTTTGATTTTATTTAGATTATTATTTAGATTTATCTTCTCTTGGATACAGATGGTGCTGATTTCTGGAGGAGAATTCCTGATGGGTACGGACAACCCCAGCATCCCTGCAGACGGAGAAGGCCCTCAGAGGCTAGTGTACGTGGACTCCTTCTACATGGACATCCAGGAAGTCACTAACAGGCAGTTCCAGAGCTTTGTCAGTGCCACAGGATATGTTACTGAGGTATGTGATAATCACAGTGTGTCTAAGACTAAACCATGGGATGCATTGTTGGATTAATTAAAAATCAGTTGAATCAAGCAAACCAATCAGTAACCAGCATGAAAGCAAATGTTTGGCAGTAGTTATTGTAATGTTTTTAGGGTCAATAGGCATCATCTTTACTAATAATATTTTTATCCGTCCTCTTTTAGGCAGAGAAATTTGGAGACTCATTTGTATTTGAGGGAATTTTGAGCGACACAGTCAAGAATCAAATCACCCAAGCAGTAAGTATGATTATCCAACAGTCGACTTGCCCGTACAACTCACTTTTTCTTACGCTGCATCAGTAGTGAAGTGTTGTAGAAAGATCTCAGACATGGGTACACTTTGAATTTTAGCTTGTCTTTCTCCACACTTCACAACAGAGACAAACCAGGACACAGTCTCACACACACACACACACACGTTTACACATACTCACACCACACGCAGCCATGTAATCGCTCACAGATGAACACTCACTCCTTTGTAGTTGTCATGGAAACTTGGAGCATTCAGGCTAGGGGGAAAAGTTCACACACTTTGTTTTTTAAGTTGGACAGAGTCTCTGCTTCCTGCTTTTAGTATCTACCTATCTATCTATCTATCTACAAATTTCTCTTCACTTTGCCTCTCTTGGTTTTCTTAAAGATTTTGGCTTATTTTGTATGAACCAGCACATGTGTAGGTTGCTGGTAGTAAGAGTTATGTACTTTGAATATTCCAATAATATTTATTACAAATGTTGGAGGAAATACATATATGTTACACCCACTTTATTCTATTGACAATCTGTAAATGCCTGGACTTCATCCGACCATAATTTATTTGAACTCTTTAGAGTACTATAGGTGCACTAAGCCTCTTTCTGGAAAACCTTCAAAGAGCCAGCCTCAGGCCGCACGTATTTTTGGCTTTACATAGACATGAAGACATATTCTACAGTTTTTTAAGAGTCTTGTGAATGTTCACAGATTGGTTGCAAGAGGCCCAAGCACAGCAGGCCTCCCATAGACGAAAGCCAGACAGCGGGGAATTTACTGCTTCATCTCAGCTGTCATATGCAGCCTGATCATGTGGCTGAGAGGGTGCTGTGTGCCCATTAGTCCGATAATACTAGAAACCATTAGCACTGTTGCAGTACACTAAAGAGTAGTAAAAAGTATAGATGAACCCTGAAGAGTGTATGTAAGAGATTGAGCAAGAGTATAAAAGAAGAATATCGGATATCAGTGTGTAACCACTGTTACCCATTATCTTGTTATCAGGTGGCTGCTGCCCCCTGGTGGCTTCCAGTCAAAGGGGCCAGCTGGAGACACCCCGAGGGTCCAGACTCCAACATCAAAGACAGGTTGAAACACACTGTACTTAATATACTAAAAGCTTCATAATGCTTTCAAGAATATCCTTTGTCCTCTGTGTCAGTATTGCATCTCAATCTCACAGCAAGCCTTTATTTTCTTTCAGTTTTTTCTTTTTAATTTAGTTATATCTTTTGGCAAAAACAAGCAGCAATAAATGAAAGAGGAGCTTAGTAATTAACTTTAAACCTGTTTTTGTTTTTTGCAGACTGGACCATCCTGTTCTACATGTGTCCTGGGCAGATGCTGTCGCCTACTGCTCCTGGGCCAACAAGAGACTTCCTACAGAGGCAGAATGGGAGTATGCCTGCAGGAGCGGCCTGAAAGACAGGTATGATATTTACTCATTATGCGAATATGAAATATTACAATGAATGTGCAAGTGCTGCTGTCTTCATACACGTTTGTACTTTGTCCTATGTCAATTTTCTTTTATTCTGCTCCTACTGGTAAGGCTTTACCCCTGGGGAAACAAGTTGAACCCAAAAGGACAACACTACGCCAACCTCTGGCAGGGGGATTTCCCCAACCATAACTCTGGAGAGGATGGGTTCATCAAAACCTCACCAGTAAGTTGAACAAACAAGTATGGAGAGTGCCATAGTTTGGGTGTGTTAAAGACATGTGA